>NC_081408.1:493903909-494598076 GCF_030272615.1 Cryptomeria japonica
CAAATCTCCAAGAGTCCCATGATGGGACGAATACATGAATTTGGTACAATAATAACAGTCTTCAATATTTTTGCAAGCCTCCTCAAACATGTTGTAGAAAGAGACAAAACCCAATGGGTGTGAATAGCACTCCACCCAACCATGTGGTACGAAAAGGTCCACCCCCCGTGCTAGGAGGTATCAGTCAGACCCTCAAAGCGGAAGAAAACATACAAAGGTGCCAATCAAGAAACACAAAAGAATCCACAAAGCAATACTCACATGAGACTCATAAGAGAATCCACAAGACAAAGTACACAAGAGCTCACAAGAGAATCAACTATACAAAGTCCATAAGGGGCACACAACAGTAATGTCATAGGAGAGACCAAAGCCAATAAACCACTTTCAGAGGCCCAAAGCAATCCATAAAAGGATAAACCAACATAAGTTAACTAACCACTTCCGGAGTTCCAAAAAAATCCACAGAAGGAATCAAAAGATGCAAGTTACCACTAGGTAGCAATAGGAAAGAGTGTCATCACTAGGTTGTCATGAGTTACCCTGGTAGGTCTTCACTAGGTCTCATCCCCCATCCTGGGTTACCCTGGTGACCTCTCCCGACCCCCGACCCTCATACAAACAGTAGTGGACCACACCAACCTTTCGAAAGGACAATATTTGTGGAAGACATTATAGGCCCTTCTCTACTTACCTCAGCCCTATACAAGCACCTAAGCGTAAGAGAGGTAACAATAATTAATCTTTATTAATATTATCTAGCTACCCTCCCTAGTTCATTAATTAATATTATCACTTAATTAAAAAACTCTCATTGAGTTACCCTGGCGACCACTTTGGGTCCCGACCCCCAATGAAAGCCACTCCCCCAATATTTCACCTAGGAATCCAAACAACACCACGAATTAATCGGAAATCTCAAGATGGTGATACACCAAAATACCATAGCAAGGATTGACCCTCTTGCTATAATTAGATAACATACATGGAGAATCCAAGGCAGGCTAGGAAACACCAACTAGCTTCCAAAACATACAAGACTTGAACAAATTTCATCAAAAGAGGAGCATGACTTAATAAAATAATGAATTCCATAAACTCCCTTACTAAGCCTCTAGAAAACAAACACATATAACCACACATCTAAGTATCCCCACAAGGAATGACAAGAACTAGAAACAAAAACAAGGTCTCATTATGACAAATACAAACAAGTTCATTCAAATCCACAAAAGAGACCATAATAACACATGTACAACAAACAGGTTCCAATTCAGCATTGATTCCTTTAATCCATTGCCTCAATTTATAGACTTCATATTAATTCATAAACTCTGCAAATTCATTTCTACAAATTTTTTAAAAAAAAATTTGAACAATAGCATATTAAATGAAGATTACCCAAGTTCATAAGAAGACATATGCGTATAATTAACCCTGAGTAGAACTTAATCTATAATACGAAGCAATAACATGCATTTACTTTCTCAAAATATAACTAAACTCCAATTAAATCTATACTTGACAAAATATTTGGTTATGTATATATCTCACAAAACACAACTTTTTACTCAAATCTTTTAATCTAAAGAAATATCTAATTCAATTCCATATTCTATCAAACCAAAAAACCTAGTCATAATTATCCAAAATATAGCTAATTTAAACCATTATCCTACCTCAACAACACAAACTATTCATTCCAAATTATGAGCATAAATAAATATTTAGCTAATCATTGAATCAACATCCAAGGCATATACCAATGTATTCACAGTCAAATAATAGTGAATTGATCATATATATATAAAATTGAAACCATAAATATTAAAAAAACCTTCAAAGAAATTAATTAAGCTAGCATACTATAATATTCAGTCGACTGTAAAAAGTCGAGAGGGGGCGGGGGGTAGAATGAATCCTCCACCGTGGTTTCCCCATAGTGGTGGTCAAGATCCCACCACCGTGGGAAAGACCATGGTGGGTGGGCTCCCCACCACCATGGGTAGCCCACGATGGATGGGCCTCCACCACTGTGGATAGCCCACGATAGGTGGAGTTACCCACCGCTATGGGTAAACCATGGTGGGTGGGGCGTTCTCCACCACGACACCCAACAAATCGCAGACATAAAAAAAAGAAAGAATATGCATAATTTTTTTATAAACAAAGCACAAGGATAATGCATCTGAATATATATATATATATAACAAACAAGAATCTCATAGATTTCTTAGGTAAGGATAATATATCAATTCTCTTACATGATCCAGAAAACACACAGATATGAAAAGTAATATTGATTTAAATCCCAAATTTCCAAAGGAATTTAAAAATTACAAAACAAGGTTAAGGAGAATTATTTCTCTGATATCGATTTTAGACCCCAAAACAAATACCAGAATCTATAAACCCACAACAATGCCCTTTTATTTTCTCATTTCAGTAAAAACAACCTGTGTGAGGGAAAAAGCGAGACTAGGTTATCATGTCCTAATCCTACCTCTTGTCACACATTACAGAATACGAAAGAGCCTAGAGGTATCGCACAATTGGCTACTTCTTTTTGTGAAAGAGAGAGCCACGGGCTACCTATTAGGGTTTCTATTCCTTTGTTGTAATTGAAAGGTAAGATTATGCAAGTCCAATTCCTAACCCTAGAATGCAAGTATGAACTAATAATAAGATTGCAGAATTGAACTTAAACAATGGAAAACTGTAAATACCAAGATAAAACAAGAATGCAAATGTGTACCCAGAGTCAAAATCTGAGTGGAAATGTTCGGGACGGGGGCGCGGGCGCCACTGTCCTGATTCTGCACCTGAAACTGCACCTGAAACTACTGTTTTGCACTCTGGAAAACTGTCCGAAATGCTGTCTGTTAGGAGGACCAGGGTGCCCAGTGCCTCTGTCCCAGGGACCAGGGCACCCAGCGCCCCTGTCCTGACAGGACCAAGGCGCCCCACGCCCCTGTCCTGGTATTCTGCTCTGCAATTTGGTGTGGGGTGTTGTCTCGACCTGCTTTTTCCGGATCTGCAACCTGCGGCGTCGTCCGAGTCTCGAAACCTGCACTTATATCTGAAAAAGGTGTTTGGGCGGCTATATAGGGTTTTGCCTTAGTCAAACCCCCACTTCGGTGATTTCCACCTCCACAAATAGCCAAGTTGTATTGTAAAAGTAATGTGTGTGCAGACCTTGTGTGTGTGCAAGATCTAAAATGCAAGCAAGCAAACTAGAGCAACCTAGAAAGTAAACCCTAATTGCTTGTTAATGATAATGTAAATGCTCTAAATCAAGATGCAAAGTGATCTAAAGCATGAATAAATGAGATATTGAAGCTTATGCAAAGACATGAAAACAACATGAAATCATACCCAACCCCCAAGGGAGGGGTACAAGCCAATCTTCAGTCGGTAATCTCCTATTGTTCTTCAATGTCTTCCAAGCCCTAAATGGATGAATGGAATTGATAAATGCTTGATAGAGGGATGTTGAATGTTGTTGAAATCTTCAAAGATCTACTCTTTCGCTGCATATCAGGTTTCTAAAAACAAAATTCCGATCCCTTCAAATGAAGAAAGAGAGCTCTTATGTATGAAACCCTAGGTCTCAATTCCAACTTTTGGCCGACCTAGAGATTGAATATCCCGCCAATTTCTTGGGGTTAAGCTTTATTTTATGATTGGATCGCGCTCCTAAAATTTTGGGAAAAATGTTCGGGACCGTGTGCACTCCGGGCGCCACGGTCCCGACAACTTTTCACCAAATTTTCAGGGCCGTCAGATATGATGATTTTAGAGAGAATCCCGAAGTTACAGGTGATTTCAAGATGTTTTGACCCCCGAAATCAAGCCCCGAAGTTCAAAATAGGACTTAATTAGGGTTTTCGATTAGATGATGCATTGGAGGAATCACATGAAAAGGGGCACACTTTAATGAAAGGGCCCGACTTTATGATGTGAAGGATGATGAAATAGGACCTTAGACCTAATTAATTTGATTAATTAAGTGCTAAAGGAGAAATGTAATGCAAAATGCAACTACGCCAAGGTGGGTGCTAAACTAGGTGTTAAATTGTACTGCTTTAGCAAGTGCGTACAATTTATGACGTTACATTTAGCCCCCACTTTAGCGGTCATATGAGTCCTACGTGCATATGCAAGCTAAAGTACAGAAAGTAAACATCATTTGAAAAAGGATATATCCATAAGTTGTCGGACGAAGCCCCCAGCGGTATCTGCAGTACACAGTTAGGAACCGTACCCTACAAAACACACGTTAGATCACAAAATCACCTAATGCTTACTAAGGAAGGTGATGAAATTTGCGAGTAGCTATATGCCCCCCCTGTTTCGGCTTGCTTATTAGGGAGGTGAAACAGGGTAACATGTTTACTTACGACAAATTATGTAAGAGAGTATTGATGAGGGATGTTCACTGAAAAGGCTTCATCAGAGCACTTTTTGGAACATCCTGAGAGTAGGGGAGCGAAAATACAATTCCTACGCAATAAACGGTTCGAAAATTGCATCTCCCAAACTCAAGTTATGATGAAATGAGTGATAGAGGAAAATTAGGGTTTTGAAAGCAAAGGTAAAGGAATGAAAGTATATACCTTGAAAGAGACATTTGCATTTGTCACTTTGTTTATTCTGAGTACTGTTCATTGCAGCGGAGCCCACATAGCCATCATCATGCCTTCACGATGACCGAAGTGTCCCACGAGGATTGAGATCATGCGACAGGCCGTGATCAACGACGAGCCCCTGGACGAGGTGAGTTGACTGAACTTTGACTTTTGATTTTCTGCATTTGACTTTCTGTGATCGTTTGTGGGCCCCGAAACCCGACCATGGGTCCCACATAGGGTGCCATGGTCCCTGTGGGGTGCCATGGTCCCCTCAGGGCACCACGGTCCCTTCAGGGCGCGATGGTCCCTGACAGGGCGCCATGGTCCCTTCAGGGCGCCATGGTCCCTGACAGGGTGCCATGGTCCCAATCAGGACTTGGCGAGAGATGCCAGGGTTAGCATACGATGTTCGACAGTTTGCATGAATGATTTTTGATGATTGAGTACTGATTATAGTTTTGTTTTTGTGATGCAGGGTCTCCCGTACATGAGAGAGCACACGGCGGGGCAGATTCTTCGCAGTTTGCGAGATCAGATTCCCCGACTTACTCAGGCAGAGAGAGACACATTGTCGATAGTAGGTTTGTGGTCTATGATTCTTATGCCGGCCATCCGATTTCATCCCGCGATGCTGATGGAACTCACGGAGCGATGGGATCCTGACACACAGCTTCCAGTAGGGGAGATGACGGTGACACTTGAGGATGTGTACCGTATTCTTCGCCTACCGATCAGAGGAGCTATCGTGACATATGCAACTGATCGGTCAGTAGAGGATCATCAGAGGGAGCAGGTATATTGCATAGGGAGAGTCATGTCGAGTGAGACGAGAGGTCGTATCATGTTCAGCTGGCTCTTACATCCTACAGGAGAGGTGCCCCTCATGAGACGTCTTATGATAGCCATTATTGCACTAGCTGTCTGCCCTAACGGGCGAGGTACACACATGCATGGGGGTCTCACATGGTGCATCAGGGCTATGGAGAGACACAGAAGAGTATATGCCTGGGGTCGGAGTATGCTTGCACATCTCTATCACGACCTCGAGGAGTATGTTTTCGGACAGGGTTGCAGCTTGATGACATGCACACTTCTGCAGGTGTGGATATTTGAGCACTTTACATGCACCAGGCCTGTCGGCTATCCGATGAGTATGGCTAGCGAGCGACCTAGGGTATTTTCTTATACACTTACCAGCGAGTGGAGATTTGGAGATCTATTGTATTGGAGAGTGATAGTTGATAGATTGATAGCCGAGGTGACCGTGTGGAGACCATATCTGCGGATGCACAGATGGGATGGGATGGAGAGACAGTTAGCATGCCTACAGAGGAACCGCCTACTGAGAGGATGATATCCACACATCATAGTCCCATTCTACTTTGACCGAGTACGGAGGCAGTTTGGGCTAGAGCAGTGTGTTCTAGCCGATGTGCCCATCTACACTCGACACTCACGAGTCCTTCCCAGACCCAGAGCAGTAGCGAGATCGATGATAGATGATATCGAGATCACAGATATAGAGGGGTCTGACCAGGATGTGGTCACTGATTATGCTACAGACCCCGGGGCACAGCATAGGTATCATTCCTGGTTTATGAGATCATACCCAGGGCCTATCTTTCCACCAGATCACCCGACAGGCCATCCAGGTCCATGGAGGCATGGAGATCGAGATGAGGATCAGGGATCCAGATCGGAGGAGCCAGAGGAGGGAGAGGATCATGAGGAGGCAGGAGGTCCTGATCCATCTATAGGAGATTAGCCTAGTGCCGAGGAGGAGGAGGATGAGGATGACGATGAGGAGGAGAGAGATGATGATGAGGAGAACGAGGATACAGATGAGGATGGGGATGACGAGGAGGAGGATGATAGAGATGATGAGGAGGAGTCAGATGCAGCTCCTCACCATTCAGGGGATGATACCGTAGCCTTAGATCCTCTCGTTATTCCCCAAAAGGGGGAACACGAGACGCTACGGAGACCTGCACCTATCACGCATAGATTGCTCGAGCGTGGGGAGCCTAGTAGTTCCCAGTCATAGATGTTACCATATCACGATCCCTACCGGTGTGAGGGAGATCCAGGTATAGTAGGTTTATATTGATTGATTGATGTTTTGATGATATAAAATGGTACTAACACAAAATCTATTCCACTGCTATAGCTAATGTGCAGGAGTGGTGCTCCTTGATCTAGCAAGCAGTGACAGATATCTCCACGACAGAGCAAATCCCTAGTTCCTCACAGGTTGCTTATAGACCTCAAGGGAACGCGGGTCGGCATGATGATTTGTTTTCCCCATTTCGAGTACAGGTAGAGATATGGAGGGAGAGAGAGCGGGCTCTATCAGAGGACCTTCAGCGAGCACAGCGTGATCTAGCAGCAGCTTAGGCCGAGGCTACCTCGTATCACGCTATCCTTATGGATAGGGATCGTAGGAGTTCCTCTCAGAGCCATTCACGATCTATATCATGGTATATGCCTATGGGTCCACCTGCACGGCTGGATCAGGAGGGAGCATCTAGTCGTCACTCTCTGGCCACCAGCCCTAGGGATAGAAGATGATTTTATGATGTAGGGTAGGTCATATTTTGGGTGTATAGGGACCTACCTTTGTATATTGATCCACACACACACACACACACACACACACACACACACACACACACATATATATATACATGCTTCTTTGTTTCAAACATGTTATCTTTAATGCCTAAACAATGTGTAAATACATTTGGTAGATGTACATGTATGTTCTGAATTTAATTTCCATGTGATTGATTTCTCAATGCTCCATGATTAAATTGATACATGTGTGACTTAATTAAAATATTTGATCAAGTACTATATTGATGATAAGGAAGAAAGTATGTATTAAGCCTACGAATCATATAACCAATGTGATTTAATTTGAATTTAAACACAACATGACATGATTCAACTTAACACATAAAAACATTGTATAATATGTCAACATAATGAAAATGTAAATCTTTTGTAATTTACATAAATGAATTCAAGACAAACCATAAAGTAAAGACACATGCTTATCAGGAACAAAGCAATATAGATTAAACAAAACATCATTTAATTCTATTTGCTCTAATCAAAGATATGTTAACATATTATCCAATTTTGAAGAAGTGAGAAAGGAAATAGATAAATGATAAGGAATGAGGCATTAAACATAGTATCTATGCAAGTGCATAGCATTTATAGGGTCTTTAAGAGGCATACCGTCTACATCCGCTATTTTGTAAGCACCTGATCCATAATCTTCAATAATGATATACGGTCCAAGCCAATTAGGACTAAATTTTCCCTTTTCTTCAGGTAAGGCATTCACATTGCGCTGATTCTCATAGAGCACTAAGTCACCCACTGAGAAGGAATGTTGAATAACCTTATCATTATAGCTTCGTTGTAGAGTTTTGTGATACGCTTGAATATGCTCAAGAGCGTTTATACGCTGTTCATCAAGCATCTCAAGCTGTTGAAGTCTTTGCTCTCTATAGGAGTCATCATCTATTATACCTTTGAGAGAAACTCTAAGTGATGGAATCTCTAATTCTAAAGGCATAATAGCATCAGCACCATAAACAAGATTATAAGGAGTAGTTCTCGTGGCAATTCGTACACTCGTTCGGTAGGACCAAAGAGCATAGATTAGCTGAGTACTCCAATCCTTACCATGCTTATTCATGGTTTTGCGAAGAATTTGCTCGATTATTTTATTGGATGATTCGGCTTGACCATTTGATTGAGGATAGTATGGTGTAGAAAATCGATGTTTAATATGATATTTCTCGAGGAATTGCTTCACGTCTTTATTCTTAAATGATGTCCCATTATCAGAGATTATAGTGGAAGGTATCCCAAATCGAGAAATAATGTTTTCTAGAAGAAATTGACAAATCACTTCAGCTGTAGTGGAGCGAAGAGGAACAGCTTCTACCCACTTTGTAAAGTAATCTGTTGCGGTTATAATAAAAATATGTCCTTGAGATGAAGGAGGAGAGATTTTACCGATGATATCCAACCCCCATGCAGAGAAAGGCCAAGAAGCTACCTGAGAACGGAGTTCTTGGGCAGGAGCATGAATCAAATTATTGTGTTGTTGACATTGATGACATTTCTTAACAAATGAAAAAGAATCCTGCTGCATAGTTTGCCAATAATATCCCATACAAAGTAATCTTTGAACCAAGGATTTACCTCCAAAATGCCCCCCACAGGCACCTGAATGCACCTCTTCAAGAGCAATAGGGATTTCTGATTTGTTAAGACAGCGAAGGAGAAGACCGTTATAACCCCTTCGGTAAAGAACATTAGAAAGAATGATATACCTAGCAGACAACTTGCGAACTCTAGCCCTAGTGTTCCTATTGGCGGAATCAGGAAAGGTACCATCAGTCAAGTATCTTACGATATGCGAGTACCATTCATCTGAGTCTATGAAGTCGCAACATGTCACCAGGCTGGAATCATCTACAATAGCTGGAGAAGTAAGGTTGTGAATAACAAATTTAAGATCAACCACAAGGTCCTCTAAAGATACAAGAGAAGCCACACATGCCATTGCATCCGCATGTCGATTATCTTTTTGAGGAATAGGTTCTATGGTGTAAGAATCAAATTTTTGTAACAAAGCAATAGCAAGGTCTTTATATTGTGATAATTTGTCTTGTTTTTCTTGATACAGTCCTGTTACTTTTCTTATAATCAGTTGAGAATCTCCAAAAATATGTATGTGTTTTATATTTAGAGCTAAGGCTGCCTTTATTCCTGCTATAAGAGCCTCATACTCAGCAATGTTATTGGTACATAGGAAATTGAGACGATAAGATAAGGGAATAGACTTCTTTGTAGGAGAAATCAGAACAACACCTGCCCCCTATCCCGTACGACACTTAGAGCCATCAAAATATAACTCCCAAGTTTTATCTTTCTCTGTAGAAAGAATGAAGTCGTCAGGAAAAGACTCAGGGTTAGGGAAGGAGAAAGGTGAAGGGGCCTCAGCTAGGTGATCGGTCAATGCTTGCCCTTTAATTGCTCTTTGTGAAACAAATTTAAGGTC
Source organism: Cryptomeria japonica (assembly GCF_030272615.1). Lineage (NCBI taxonomy): Eukaryota > Viridiplantae > Streptophyta > Pinopsida > Cupressales > Cupressaceae > Cryptomeria > Cryptomeria japonica. Next base: position 493,913,624 of record NC_081408.1, read on the forward strand.
AAATTCAGTTAACATCATAACCCACTTAGCTAGGCGTCCTGATAAATCAGTTTTAGAGAAAAGATGCTTCAACGGATCAAACTTTACCATGACGTGGACTTCTGAGTTTAAGAGATAATGTCTCAATTTCTGAGTCGCAAACACCAAGACCAAGCATTGTCTTTCTATCGCAGAATATCGGGTCTCATAATCGAGTAAGGTACGACTTATATAATAAACCAGACACTCCTTACCATCTTTATCATGTTGTGCCAATAATGCTGCAAGAGCATGAGAGGACACAGCCGTATAAAGAAGGAAGGGTTTAGAAGGTTCAGCCGGTCGAAGGATAGGAGGATTAGCCAAATACATTTTTAAATCTTCAAATGCTTGCTGACAATCCTCATTCCATTGAAAAGTGATATTCTTTTTGAGAAGTTGAGTGAAAGGAAAAGTACGATCCGCAAGTTGAGATACAAACCTACGAATAGCTTGAATCTTTCCTTGTAAGCTTTTGAGTTGAGACACATTTCTAGGAGGTGGCATGTTGACAATAGCATCTATTTTCTTAGTATCCACCTCAATCCCATGATGCAAAACTATGAATCCTAATAGTTTTCCACTATCCACACCAAAAACACATTTTCGGGGATTCAAGCGCATGTGATATTTATGAATCCTTTCAAAGATTTGACGAAGGATCCTAATATGATCTATGCGAAGAATGGATTTGGCTAAAACATCATCAACATAGTCCTCTAAAATCTTATGCATGTAATCGTGAAAGATAAGGGTCATCGCTCGTTGATAAGTTGTACTGGCGTTTTTAAGTCCGAAAGACATCATTATCCAACAAAACGTACCCCAAGGAGTGGTGAAAGCGGTTTTGAATTGATCTTGAGGGTTAATGAAAATTTGATTGTATCCTGAAAAACCATCCATGAAGGATAACAAGGCATGTCCTGCCGTAGAATCAACTATCATGTCAATGTTTGGAAGAGGGAAATCATCTTTTAAAGAAGCCTTATTTAAATCTTGGAAATCGGTACACATTCTTATTTTATTATCTGGTTTAGCCACAGTGACAATATTTGAAATCCATGGGGAATAATCAATAGGGTAGATAAATCCAGCCTCCAATAACTTTTCAATCTCAGCCTTAACAAGCAGAGCCACCTTAGGATTCATTTTTCGAATCTTTTGTTTCACGGGCTTAGCATCAGGGACTAAGACAATATTATGAGTAACAATCTTAGGATCTATACCAGGCATGTCAGAGTATGTCCAAGCAAAGATCTCGGGGAATTCATGCAATAAATCTTCATATTGTTTTTGTTCCTCTTCATCCAAACATTTTCCAATTTTAATAACTTTTTCTTCATTGCAAGGATCCATCTTAACATTAGTGGTGTCACTTATGAGAAGATTACTTTGTTGAGGAGTATCCTTTAACTGAGAGAATTCTTTCACAATCTCATCATTATCAATCTCTTTTCCAAAATAGGCTTCAGTGTTCAAACAATAAGGGAGTCCCCTATTGTGATGATAACAAGGAAGAGTATCATATGCTCCTAAAAATTCAGCTAAAGCATCATCGGTAGGGAAAACATCAAAAGCACAAGCACACGAAGGATCCTCATCAATGTACTCGGGGTGTTGCATTGTTAGAGATGTAGAAATAGTATTAACACTAATACATGGTCTCTTAGAAGCTTTAGTACGCTTGCAGGGATTATAGCCAAGTCCAAAGGCATGGTTGTGAAGATTATTCAATAGAGGAACTTTTATCCCTTGTTCGTGAGTGCCACAACCATTTCCATGATACCCATGCTTAGCAAAAATGCGAAAACCATGACCATAACGATCAGCCATTTCAGAAAGAGAAGGCAGTTTTTCATAAGACAAAGAATCAAACTCTTCAGAATTAGAGGTGTGAGGAGAAGAAGTTTGAGAAGCGGCCACAAAATTATTGCTCATAGGCTCAGGTAATGTTGATTGATTTTTAGCTTCTTCCTTCTTTTCAACTTTAAGCTCTCTAGAAGGAACCTTATATTCACCTACAAAGGTGGGATTAAAATCAAGGGATCCCCAATCGTTGTCTGCGAGAACCTTCTCAGGATCAAAATCCTTCTTATGTGTAGTTTCAAGTCGAGAAGAGTCTTCTTCAGGAGCTCCAGACTCATCCAAGGAATTTTGATCATCAGAGAGCGAGGACTCATCGATAGGTATCTTGTTTAAAGAGTCATCACTAGACGAGGAGGGCTTAGAAGAACCCCCCTTGGAAGTAGATGTTTGCAAACAAGCTTGAAAATTAGTATCACCTATCAAGGTATATGTCTTATTTTTATAGATAAACTTAACTTGTCTATGCAATGTAGAGGGGACAGCTTGCATACTGTGAATCCAAGGTCTCCCTAATAACAAGTTGTATGTTAGATTTTCCGACATAACATGGTTAGGAGTAGGCAAAGTGACAGGCCCCACTGTGATGGGTAAGGTGATAGTACCTAATGAAGTTTTAGCCACATTATCAAAGCCTCGAATAGGACGAGAGTCCGTCTCAATTAGGGATGTATCCACATTCATCTTATGCAAAAGATTAATGCTACACACATTAAGACCAGAGCCATTATCTACTAGTGTTCGTCTTATAGCAGTGTCTTTCATGATAACCACAATCATCAAGGGATCATATTGATGTTGAATTTCACTAGTAGGCAACTCATCTTGGGTAAACACAATTTGAGCTTTAGGATTCATCACAGAGTTAACCAAAGATGCTATATTACTAGATGTATTCGGTGGAGGAACATTCAAATCTTTCAAGGCATCTTGTAACATTCCATGATGAGCGGAAGAAGTTTGAATCAAATCCCAAAGGGATATCTTAGCAGGGGTAACTTTAAGTTGTTCTATGAGATCATATTCCTTACTAAGAACTTGTGAAATACGTGGAGCTTGCGGAAGAATTGGTTGAGGATTCGGAAGAGAAACTGGAATAACAGGAGGAGGACTAGGCTGCCTATTATTTCTGGTATGATAAGTATGGGCAACCACATGATAACTCTCTCTAGTTATTTGCTTGGCATAACTATAAGGACTTATAGGTTTTCTTCCTTGCACAATGATGATTGGTTTATTCAGAGTACGAAAGGAATCATGATCAAACCCTCCTTGGACAGTAAGGAGAGGTGATTTAGGAACTTGAAAGGTGGGAGAAGGATAAGCACCTTGGACTTCAAAGAGAGGCTTTTTATGCTCATTCAAGTTTATCATGTTAACCAATTTAGAAGTCTTGTTCTTGTTTAAAGATTTCGATAAAGCCACAAAGTCATCAAGAGCATCATCCAACAAAGCATGATCATATCTATCAAAAGGTTTATCTTTTGGTTCGAAAGGAGATATCTCTTCATAGAGGGGATTGTTGAAAACAACCATGTTACTAGATTTAGTGGAAGAGTTGATAGGAATGTACCCTTGAGAGGACTCATTCAACTTATCTTTCTCATCACAACGAAATGGCATAGTAACAAGGTTTATGAGTTTTTGGTAAAATGAAGGTTTGGCATCTTTAGGATTCAAAAACTCATCTAAAGCTTCATCTAATTCATCTTGGCTATACTCATAATAATCATCATAAGCATGAACATTTTGCAAATAAAAGTCTGACATTTTGAAATAAAAGTTGCATGAAATTTAAACACACAATGCAAAGGAACACACTCTTTTTTTTTTTTTCTTAATGAAAATGAAATGAAAACACACTAAATCTAGATCTAGATCTAACAAATGCAATGCAAGAAGAAGCAATGATAGGTTCACGTCGGGTTCACCAAAATGTGTGAGGGAAAAAGCGAGACTAGGTTATCATGTCCTAATCCTACCTCTTGTCACACATTACGGAATACGAAAGAGCCTAGAGGTATCGCACAATTGGCTACTTCTTTTTGTGAAAGAGAGAGCCATGGGCTACCTATTAGGGTTTCTATTCCTTTGTTGTAATTGAAAGGTAAGATTATGCAAGTCCAATTCCTAACCCTAGAATGCAAGTATGAACTAATAACAAGATTGCAGAATTGAACTTAAACAATGGAAAGCTGTAAATACCAAGATAAAACAAGAATGCAAATGCATACTCGGAGTCAAAATCTGAGTGGAAATGTTCAGGACGGGGGCGCGGGCGCCACTGTCCTGATTCTACACCTGAAACTGCACCTGAAACTGTTGTTTTGCACTCTGGAAAACTGTCCGAAATGCTGTCTGTCAAGAGGACCAGGGCGCCCAGCGCCTCTGTCCCAGGGACCAGGGCGCCCAGCACCCCTGTCCTGATAGGACCAGGGCACCCCATGCCCCCGTCCTGGTATTCTGCTCTGCAATTTGGTGTGGGGTGCTGTCTCGACCTGCTTTTTCCGGATATGCAACCTGCGGCATCGTCCGAGTCTCGAAACCTGCACTTATATCTGAAAAAGGTGTTTGGGCGGCTATATAGGGTTTTGCCTTAGTCAAACCCTCGCTTCGGTGATTTCCACCTCCACAAATAGCCAAGTTGTATTGTAAAAGTAATGTGTGTGCAGACCTTGTGTGTGTACAAGATCTAAATGCAAGTAAGCAAACTAGAGCAACCTAGAAAGTAAACCCTAATTGCTTGTTAATGATAATGTAAATGCTCTAAATCAAGATGCAAAGTGATCTAAAGCATGAATAAATGAGATATTGAAGCTTATGCAAAGACATGAAAACAACATGAAATCATACCCAACCCCCAAGGGAGGGGTACAAGCCAATCTTCAGTCGGTAATCTGCTATTGTTCTTCAATGTCTTCCAAGCCCTAAATGGATGAATGGAATTGATAAATGCTTGATAGAGGGATGTTGAATGTTGTTGAAGTCTTCAAAGATCTGCTCTTTCGCTGCATATCAGGTTTCTGAAAACAAAATTCTAATCCCTTCAAATGAAGAAAGAGAGCTCTTATGTATGAAACCCTAGGTCTCAATTCCAACTTTTGGCCGACCTAGAGATTGAATATCCCGCCAATTTCTTGGGGTTAAGCTTTATTTTATGATTGGATCGCGCTCCTAAAATTTCAGGAAAAATGTCCGGGACCGTGTGCACTCCGGGCGCCACGGTCCCGACAACTTTTCACCAAATTTTCAGGGCCGTCAGATATGATGATTTTAGAGAGAATCCTGAAGTTACAGGTGATTTCGAGATGTTTTGACCCCCGAAATCAAGCCCCCAAGTTCAAAATAGGACTTAATTAGGGTTTTCGATTAGATGATGCATTGGAGGAATCACATGAAAAGGGGCACACTTTAATGAAAGGGCCCGACTTTATGATGTGAAGGATGATGAAATAGGACCTTAGACCTAATTAATTTGATTAATTAAGTGCTAAAGGAGAAATGTAATGCAAAATGCAACTGCGCCAAGGCGGGTGCTAAACTAGGTGTTAAATTGTACTGCTTTAGCAAGTGCGTACAATTTATGACGTTACACAACCAAATTGATTTTCATTCAAATTTAAGAAGAAATTTTGGCATGCAATGAAAGAAAAGAACTAGAATCTACCTCTTGTCACTATTTGGAAATCAACATAGAGGAGGAAGCAAAAATTTCCAAGATAATCCTCGGCTACCAATTAGTTAGGCAAGACACACAAATCCATAAAAAATCAGCCAAAAACTATTAGATTCCTTCACTAAATCCAAAATCCAAACTTTCATTATCTCTCTAAATTTCATGTTTCAAAAACATATTGTCCCCAAAATTTCCTCTTAAAAACCCCATAACCGGAGAATACATCCCCAGAGAAAAGTTCACGGGAAGGAACTCTCGCAAAAAAGTAATCCATAAACATAATATACCTCTATACCAATATAATTCCCCAAATGCAGGCAATATCCCATATTATTAAATTCTCATTAATAAGTTCATTTGTAAATTCCTTCATTATTTGCATGCAAAGAATCACAATTAAATAAATTCTATTAATTAATTTATTTTATAACCCCCACATGCACATACAAGAATTTTTTATTTATTTTTCTTTAAATATGCCTGATAAACTTTTTAACGTGGTCGGTGACGCTAGCACGACACGCCCTCCGGCTCCACATGAACGCTTTTGACCTAGAGCTATGAACCAGTGAGGCCACAAATGGGGGACCTCATCCCCACACTACACTTGTTCAAATCTGCAAGCACAACAACCCAGCGAAGGCACAAGGCCTTGCGAGCACAGTGGCCCAACAAGGATTTGAACCTTGGTGGCCGCTTCACCAATGAAGTGTTTTAATCACGACACTACATGTCTGAAGATAATAAATTAATTAAAATAATATTATTTTTCCTAATTGAATTAATTTTCAAAGGCACAAAATAATTCAAAAGACTAATTTCCCTCTTCAATAATTATTTTCTAAACAATAAGTAATAATTGTATTTTAATAAATAATAACATGAGTAATGAAAATACTAAATTAAATATTTAAAATTTTCTATTTAATTAATCCTTCTAAATTAGATCATTAATTTAAGCCCTAAATCTCCTCAATTAAATGAGTAAAATAAGGTAATTATAATAAATTTATTAATTAACTAATCTTAAAACACACAAATAGAAGTTATTATTAATTCTCTTAATAAATACTCTTATCAAATTAATTAAATTAATTTAAATAATTTAAATCCTTAAGTTCCACAATTTCAAATTATTAATAATCAAACAATGACACCCAAATATCATTAAAATATAATACTAATCTTTTCACAAAATATTAGATAATTATCATATTACACACAGGAGCAACAAAATACAACAAATCAACACACGGAGGACCAACCGAGCTAACGACTGGCATGACCAGACAAACACTTTACAAGGATACGTGACAAGGGACTCGTTCCATAGGAACAATGGTACGATGGGGTCTGAATAATAACTCTAATTTCCACGTTACCATTGGGTCAAAGAGCACGGTCAAAACTGAAGATTCAGGTGGAGTCGATGCTCGGTTCCTGCAGTTCTGCATTACTGAGAAAACATGCATACTTACATCTAACATATACAGGCAGATCGATGGAGGAGAATCGTGACATTCTGTGTCCCTCTGAAGTGGATGATGAAAAATCATCCTCTTGCACCCCATACAGACTCATACCCATTCAAGTAGACAGAGACATAAGAAATATTTCATACCTAAAGAAGATATGTCAATCCAAGGTTAGTACTTAATCATATAATCTAACATCTAAGCATCCATAGAGATAAAATGCATAACCAACAACATATCCTAGAATCATGATAAAAGTCATTACATTAAAGAGTATCACCCAGTCTCATAAACAATAGGAGAAGTCAACCAAAGTCAAACTAGGTTAAACAAATTCTGATTGAGGGAGGGGCACTACAGTTGCATTTAATTAAGCATTGCATTAGTTATTTTGCATATATTTGCATTCATTTAATTATTGCATTTAGTGTCATTCCATTTTCATTTTAGGTCATTAGATCATTATATGCTCTCACAAAATATGAAAGATACATAAAAAAAGGCAGGAATCATCCAATGTCTCCAAGGTATGTATACATCAAAATAGTAATATACATATTAATCTAAGCTACACTCCTCCTTGAGGTGGTAGGTCTAGCTGCACCTCCTGCTGCTCTGCTAGACAACCCAATATCTGGATCTCAACGAAGTGGTCCTATAACACCCCTTCTCTCTGTCTGCGACCGATTGCATTATGGTCTTGTCACAGATATTGTTTCATAACTAGGGGCACATTGATCAATAGGTACAAGATCCTCAATTAATTTTTGGTAATACTTAGCCTCCTTGGCTGAGTGTAGGATCTCTCTAATAGTGTCACCTATAATGCTCCCTGCAACAACTCTCTCTATCCTGTCAGCATAAGCCAAAGCGCGTCCATAGCGTGAAATCATTGAATCTCTCTCTATAGTCATAGAGAAAATCTGTCCATGTACCCGTGTAATTTGGACCTGTACTTATGTGAGATGCCCCTGTAGCTGTTGTACTAGAGACTGCAACCCACTAATCTGCATGCCTGTTGCTAGTGAGAAGGAACTCTAATCTAAATGTGTCATGGCTACTGGGCTGGCTACTACTGTGATGGATCCTACCTAGGGGCATATGCCCTACATGTATCCTATCTAAGAAGTCTCCTGGATCTCCTCCATCGCACTACCCTGGTCTCCCATCCACTAGGTAGCTCTCTTTGATATCTCTACCACCCAGAGTTGCTAGCTCCCCATCACCACCTCCCCCATCTCCTCCACCTCACCCATCTTTGCCATCACCTCCATCTCCTCCACCACCCCTGCCACCACCTCCACCATTTCCACCTATCCTCCATTATGGCCTATCCTCCTCATCATCAAAGGGAGGCACTGGCTCATCAGGACAAGATAGCCTTTGAATTGGCCGCAACAAAAAATGTTGAGAATAATCTGGGGTCATCTCCCCATCTATAGTACCTAGTAGGTAATCCCAGTCCTGAGCACCAAGTGAAAAGTACTTTGTACATGTCATCTCATAGGAGATAGTAGGCCCTCAGTCTACAACATCTTGTTGTCATGTGTACAATGCAACACCATATGGGAATCCCTGTACTCGCTTGTTCTATCTGAACACCCAAGTGTGAATGAATCTCTTAATGACAAATGGAGTACCTCCAATCAGATATAGAGAAGTAAACATATACGACATCTCTAGAGCATCCTCTGGTCACGACTCACAATCTAAGTAAGCTATTCGGATCACTATGTCTAAGTCATCTAACACCCATCTCCAGTGCTCTAGTTTTCCTAGCTCACACTAGACAACAACAGTTGCAAATCCGTAGACATAGGGCCTCCCGACTGGCCGATCCCTATCAGTGAACGATTGAGTCACAACTAGATGCTCCCATGCCCAAATTTGTAGTAGTGTCACTCTCACTGATAAGATAGCGGCACCAAGGTATACGACTCGATGCAAATCATGATACAAATGCGCTAGAATACAAGAGGCCCATGTATATGGCATACCCTATGTAATCATTCTCTCTAGTACTCGTCCCCATCCAACTATTAGTCCCTTCGACCTATGGTCGGGACATAAAAATCCTCCAACAAATCTTTCTAGCACCAAAGGTAATGACACATATAAATCAAGTATATCCTGCCATGAAATGTCATAGTCGTAGATCTCATCAGTGTCAAATATCAACCTAAGAGCATCAGTACCTCCTTGCTCTATCAAATCGTACATCACAAGGTCTCCAATCACTAGAATCCACAAAATTTGGTAGACGTCCTCTGGGGTGACTGCCATCTTGCCCAGCAGTAGATGAAAGGTGTTATGCTCGCTATGCCACTTCTTAGCTAATGCAGTCAATAAACCTTTGTCTATCCTATACTGGGGCATCTCTAGCAATGAAGACAATCCACAGGTGCCAATGATATCAAGATCCGCTTGCACCAGACAGGGCATCAGCTGCCATGTCTTCAGGTAGCACTCCCAAGACTGCAGTACACCTAAATCTTTCTATAATCATGACACATCATCATATTAGCATTCAATTAATAAATCTATCTATTAGCATTCGATTAATTAATCTATCTATCAACTTAATCAGCTCATGTGAGATTTCAATCAATATTGTTGAAAACCTATCATTGACTCGCATTCATCATGAGGTCAATTACCATCTATCCTATCCAACATTAATGTCAACCAAATCAAAACTGATAAAAAATATATATAAAGGACAAAAAAATCAAAATTATACCTCTGGTGTAGATGCGCTAAATCTACTAATGTGCTAGAATATGCATGCAATGTGCTACAGATTCTAATCTATGTGCTAAAAAAATCACCCTATGTGCTACATTGATCAATATGCTAAAATATTGACTCTATGCACTAACAAACTTGCCCTATGTGCTAAACTGGAACCCTAACCTCAAATCTTATATGCTAAAACGTGAGAAAAATCGCTAAAAATTTGTAAAAACGTGCTAAAAATTTAACAACAAAGAGGTTTTCGGGGTACGTATCGGTGGGCCATGCACTAGAGGTTGCTAGAATCGCTTAACTCGCTCAAATTTGTGCTCGTGGTATGGGATCACCATTTTTTCCTCAGAGCTCAATTTCTAAACTCACAAGGTGCAAATGAAATCAAATGGGTAACTTTTTCACCTTTTACCCTATTAATGGGTGAAAAGGGGGGAAATTAAGTGGGGTTGTATTTTCCACTTATCAAATTTGTTTTCTATGCAACATTCTTTTATTGGGAGATGAATCATTTGAAAATCCTAAAAATTTAAAAATCTTTAAAAATTTTAAAATTTTTAAAAATCATAAAAATTTCAAAATCATCAAAAAATTCTTCGATTCATCTCCCAAGGGGGAATACACGCATTATCAAGCAACGATTGAGGTGCACAAATCAAATTTTTTTATTATTATCTAGGGCATCAAACAAAATTTTCTTTGAACCAACATGTCATAAATACATTGCTTCAAAGAGGGGCAAAATGTATACACTAAAAATTGGCCTGGAGAGAATTAATTAAATGCGAGTTATTTAATTAATAAGCCTTTAATTCTTCTACTTATAAATAAATTGAAAAATTTATTATATAGTTCACTTTTACTTAATTCTTCCTATCACAATTCATTTGTTTCGTTTTCCTAATTAAATAAACAAATTCAATTAATTTATTTAATTTAATTATCCCTTTCTAATTAATTTGAATTTTTCAAATTGTCATATGACTCCTAATCCTAAACCACCTAACCTAACCCCCTTCTAGACTAACTTACCATCTAACCTTGGGTTTAACTAACCCTATCCCCTCCAACTTCCTTATCCTAACCTCCTATGGAGTGTCCCTTTTCTCTTGAAGACACATGGCATCCTTGCCACATGTCCTTCTCATTTTTTCCACTTGCCCTCTTGTTGGAATTTGCTTGAGATTCCTTTGCCACTTATCCTTCCAAGGATGACAATCGTCATGTCTCCCAAGATCTTGTTGGTTTTTCCAACTGACATTCTAGAAAATCCTAAGAATGACCCTATTTCTATCCATGAATGATTGGACTCAATGGCCAACGAACAAGGCTATGGAAGCCTTCTGCACTTTAGGCTCTGTGGGACCAAGGTGGGTATACCTATTTTCACACCACTTTAAAGTATTTTCTATGACAAATATTGATGATACAACAAATACACTTCATACAATGTGGTTGGGTCTTCACACAAATACTTCTTTGACTAACACATCCCTTTAGTCTTCATTTATCATTGGTATGAAGTGGAGAGAAAGGAAAAACAAACAAGAAACAAGAAAGGAAATAAAAGAAATACTTGATTTTCAAATTTAGCATATGATCCCTTTATGTTGTGCACAAGAGTAAGCTTTAGGACATCCCCTTATCCATCATTAGATTCAGAAAATGAAGCATACATTCATGACAACAACAAGTTACACAAAACTAGTAATCTTCATAACATCATTGGTTTACAATAATGTAGACCCAAATGAACATGATGGAACATTCTTATTGATCCTAAAAATATTGCAGTGATCTTCAACATTTACTTGAAAGCAAATTTTAACATGCTCCTTGAGCCTCCAAATCAAATACTTATCACAACAAATGTATGATAAAAATCATACAAACCCTTGGTTCTTTTGATTTAAAATAAAACCAAATATACCCAGGAGACACTACAACATATTTTTAAGCTTTAAGCTTCAAATTATCTTCCTACCGTTATCAAAAACTTGCTTATAACATTCTAAAACTAAAATTTCTAAGTAAACTAAGTCTTATTCCTACCCTACACAAAACATTACAATGCTCACTTGGAGCCAAAATCTAGAACCCCTAAAAATGAGAAGAGAAGAGAATAAAAAGAGAGGCAAGAAACCCTAGAGAATCCCTAAAATAAATTACAAAATGACACATGGCTTCCATTTGAAATTTCTGAATTTCATATCTCCAAAAATCTGCATTATTCTGCCCCACTTTGCCCTTGATTTGCACCCTTCAATCTACTAAAGAAATCTGGAAAATCTGAAAAAAAAAACTCTTTGTAGTCACTTGTCACATTCAATAAGCCTTTACTCCTTGACTAACAATTTCTTCTTTTGCATCCCTAGGTGCAACTCACATTTTTTTTGGGTCCATAATTAGACATTTTTCATTTGAAAAGGTGGTTGCCCTGTCTTAGTCTGAAAATTTTCTCATTTGGGTATTTGACTGTCTTTGTCTGCATCCCCCTTTCTCTCTTTGATCCCAAATAGAAAATTTTTCCATTTGGTAATAGCTGTCACTTTCTGCACATCCCCCACTCAAAACTATTTCAGCTTTGACAAAAAGTCATTGTTTCCTACTTTTACCTTTCATACGAATACTTTATTTGGCTCATATTGAACAATTCATTTCCCATTTACAAAGCAATTTTCTTTTGGAAAAATGATTTTTCATGTGCCCTATTTTCAACCCTTGAAAATGCTCAAAATCATAGTAATGCCTCATTTACAACTTTTCCACTTCTTTATTTAGGAGGACAATACTGAGAAATTTGAATCATTCGCCTTGGCTAAAATGACATTCCATCTTTCATACTTTTACCTTACTGGTAGATTTTTCTTCTTTTTACCCCATGCACACAAAAAATAATTTTCTCCCTCTTGCATCTCCATAACTCAACATCGCATTCTTTATTTCTTGCAGATTGAACTGTGCCCATCAATGACAAATCAACAATACACTTGAATTGCGAAACCCTGTGACCTAGACATAATATATTGCAAAACATTTCTATGATAATCCCTCCTCTAGATTAGGGACTAAAATAAAATGGATCCTCCATAAAATTATTGCATAGTGGGCTGCCCTTCATGTCATGGTGTCACTAAGACAATACCTGTCTACTGTATTGCACAATGTGTAGCTTTTGGGCCTAGTTCACAACATTCATATTACACACCATACTTGCTCCTGCACCTTTATTAAAGCAACTTAAGGCTCCCTTCAACATCTACGCTACTATCTCTATTTTGCTTTAAAAATATTGACATGACTACAGATCCATTCAATACAAAAAGTTCCATATAAAGTTCAATATTCAATCATCCTCCTATTCTTTAATTCCTCTCTTCAATCTTACCTAAGTGACCTCCCCTTATTTGTGCATCAACATCATGTACAAAGTTTGAAATGCCTAGGCACGTTGCTGATCTGAAAGCTCCTTGCAATATTCATATTGTGCACATCAAGCTCTACAGTGCACACTCACATCATGCCTTTTCATTTAAATTTTTGCATGATATTATCACCTCTTCAAGGTATCCACAGAACAGGGGCATGCAAATTGAGAAGACCCTGAATATCTCTGGCATTTAGCACTCCATGATCCCATTCTCACTTTCACAATGGGCCAAGTCAAGGTGCTAAGTTGTATATACGCATTAACCCCTATTGTGCACAACTCCATGGTCAATCACTACATGATTTTACTCAATAGTGATTTACACCCAAATTTGTAGAGTATGGGGAACAAAATATCTACATAGTGACCACGAAGGCTTCATTATTTACATTCAAAAATACATACTCACACCATCATTGCATATCAAACCTGTATTTTCATTGTAGCCTAAGGAATCAATAACACTGAATCAGCACAAAACCCCTTTGGATCACAATCATAAGTCATGGCATCACTATCATTTCATCTTTGCAGAATACGGTTTGGAGATCTAAAACCAGGGAGGCAATAGATTGAAGGAGAATTTATTACAAAAACATGAGCGATATTTCCAACACTCCACTACAAGTGCGCCCTTGCCAAAATCCGCTACTTGGAAGCAGTCAATATGAAGCAAAAAACCCTAAAAATCTATGTCTCCTTGTCTGTTTTACAAATTCAATTTAACAAATGAGACAACTAAAGAAGTTAGGAGCTCAAAAGATGCATTCATCGAGTTGTGTTTTATGCTATCCTATATGATTTCTGTTGTATGACTTGTAGGCATCGAGGAGACGTATTTGAATGTTCATGGCCTTAGCGCTCCCTTCCTAGATATTCATAGAGTGGCGGCACAACAAACTTTTTTGAAGATTATCCTTTCTATAGATTTTCGCCCCTCTATGATCTACATGGATTTATCATTCTTTAAATATCACTCCATAAATCAATCATTGAACCCACTGGAGGAACCCTAAAAAAGTCTTTCTTTGACCAGCACCTCCAAGTTTCCCTAATCTCTTATTCTTCCCACACCATATTTAACCTTTCCCACATTACTACACAGGATGGCAGGAATTAAAATTATTGTCAATTGAACTGACTTTCTAGTTGCCTCACAGACACTTTTTGATCCTTTGGTTACCCCTGCGGGGTGGTGAGGGAGACCCAATCTCCACCCTTATCCACTGCCCCGTGACCTATCTTCTACACTCACCTTTGAACCACAGAGTGGTGAGGGAGACCTCCTCCCTTTCTCCCCACCAACCCACGAGTTTCCATCGCCTACTTGAGTCTTGGTGCAAGGTGGAAAGTAATAAGGCTTCTTTCAAAGCCTTTCAAAAAGCATCCCTTTTTATCTTGAGTTCCCCATCCCCACCATCATATTCACGAGCTTAAGAAATAAAGACAGCTAAAATTGATTTTGAAGTATCAATGAAATACTTCTAAGATTACATTTCTCTGTGCCAATATTTTAAGCATATTTAAAGATATGCTTGAATCATTATTAAAATGACCTAAGGTGTTTAAATTCTAGTTGCCATTCCTCCAATCATCCAAATGAATTTGGATCAATCACTTTTAAACCAATTAAATGATTTTAAAACATCTCATTTATTATTTTTACCTTAATTGACACTAAATGTATTATTATTTAAATCGAAATGACTTAAATAATGTATTTTTCCACAATGCACTTCGATTTATTTCACTGTGCCCCATCATTAGTCAGGCCAAGGTGAGCCCAGCTAAAAAAAAAATCAAAATGACTTAAATAATGTATTTTTCCTCAATGCACTTTGATTTATTTCACTGTGCCCCATCATTAGTCAGGCCAAGGTGAGCCCAGCTAAAAACAAAATCGTTTTCAGACAACTAGCCTCCAAACATGATCTAATACCTCAGTTGGATGAAATCAGGGTTCGAGAATTTGAGCAGATGAAGTTTAAATTTGATGCTCAATAGCTCCAAATTTTGACAAAAATAATTTGAGTAACCTTCAGAACTGGCCTCTAAAATTGATCAAATCACCATCCTACGACCTGAGAGTTGGCACACTAGTAGAATGTCATGCAGGAATCCAAAGAATCAAACAGATACTCATTATGATTCCCGATGTCAAATATTTTAATCCTCGAAGCTGCCTACTAAGGCTTTTATGAAACTGCACTTTTCATACCCCACTGAAAGCCATCCAAACCTTGAGTTGAAAAAATATCAAACTACAATTTATAGGGCTTCCACTTGGCACATTGGCACATCTAGATACCCTAAGCATGTGTGTAAGAGGGCTTGACCTAATTCCACGACATGTGTAAAATTTTAATGCCCAAAGTTGACCTCTTTGAAAAATTTGGAAATGTTGATTGTGAAACATTGAAAAAGTGCAACTGGAATGAGCCTTGAAAAAATATCAAATGATGAGCTGGGGCACTACCAATTGGCCAAGTTGCAGATAATTATATAGAAAATGTTGGGGAACACTCATTTTTGCATGTAGGTCAACAGGTGATGAAATAAAAATTCGTATGTGAGGCTACTCTTTGCAGATTGTGCATAGTTGAGTTTGCAAATATGAACAATTTGCAAATAGAATCAAGCCGGAAAACTTACCAAATGGATTCATGGGGATATGCCAACTAGCATGGGGCTTCATAAAGATGCAGAGAATAATGGAAAAATATCAATTGGGCTTAATCTGCATCAGGCACAAAAATACAACTTCTCAAAGTTGGCCTACTCTGAAAGTTTAAACAACTGCAATTAACAAACCAACATCTAGACCTCCAAACAAGGGCATCAAAAACACATCAAATTCTTTGTAAACATTGTCTGATTTCAGTTTCTTCTCACTTGGTTATGAAGCCACCAAGTGCAGAACAAAGGATAGCATGCATGATTATAGGTTTATTTAACATTTTGTTGACCACATGTTCAGAATCATATTAGAAAGATTGGTTGTAACTAATCCATATCTATTGGTTTCTTTTGTCCACTAATGCAATCAAGCTATATATGTGTATTTCATATCCTGTACAAGCATTAGGTATGAATAAAATCATTCAAGATTGTTTCAACCAAATTAACTTCCCCTAGCTAGATATGAGTTCAAATGTTTAACTTCCTGGCTAACACATCTTGAGGACATATGTTCCAGTTAACATCATTATTTGATATGTGAATCAAATAGAATTTCCACTTAACATCATTAACTGATATCATTGCTACTGACAATAAAGTTAAGTCCCCTAAGTGTGAGGAGGTTCACTAGTCTTTGAAGAAAGCTTCATAATCCTATTAATATTCAAATAATTTTAGAGTAGTACTAAAGATGAAATCGGAGATGTTCACAAACATATCAGAGCATGGCATCAACACAAAACACCTACTACAACTTAGCAACTATATTCCAAGAATTTAAGCCATGGTTTGACTAAAGATATTGGCCCCTTTTTCTTGAACACACCTGACTACAGATTATTAATCGAAAATGTGGTTTGATAGTTGGATAAATGGTGATGTTGTAATAGAAGAATAAGTGATCATTTTAAAGAGAGAGGACAGCATTGATATTGGGATCATTACTTGCTTGAAATGAAGTGCTAAATCAACATGTAAAAAAATTGTTAGCGTTATGAAAGACAAGCTTAAACCAGACAATACACTTTGAATCCCATTGCAAGTTTGAAAAAACCTATTGTAGAATCTAATAATTAAGTTCACAATACATACTAGAAATTGAAAAAGAAAACATATCACTCAATCATTTTATTAATTATGTAGTACACATATAAATAGTTACAAATGATCTTAACCGAATCATACAAATTTGCTAATTGGTTTTTAAAGTTATAGTGGTTTTTACAGCAACTATATTTGATCAACAGCTAATTGGTATTGTGTGATAGAAAATTGAACTTAAATAAACATATTGGACACCTAAATAATATTTGATTACACACACAAAACACTCCATGACTTATTCATTTATCTTGGAGCATTTATTCCAACAACATATCTAGAATTTCATCTTTTGTGCCAACCTCACAATTCCTTTACTTCTTTGAGACTACCATGAAGGCAGTAAAGGATCCTCTTAGATTCTTTGAACCAATGTATCTCATGAGGTTCTCATGTGAATCTTGAAACCATGCCTACTACATATAAAGTATCAGGCTTGGTATGAGTCAATGATGCAGAGGCTTGGGTCCATGACTAAAAACATCCCTTCATATCAAGTTCAAAACACACATCAATTTCTTTTGTAGCAACACTCACCTAAAGACACCTCAAACACATAGGTTCTCTCAAGCCACTAGGATACACAAACCACCATAAGAGAACATAAACTTCAAAAAATCAATCCAATCCTTGTAATACATTTAATTAGGCATATTAAACATGTATAAGGAAAAACTGAAACTCACAAACACTCAGACTTCACCAAACCCTTATATCCTACTCACACAAGCCACTTCCCGATGATAACCCAACTTTTCCATAAACTCATCTCACAATGACAAAAGGTATTTACCAACAACAAAGGAATTCACATCAACACTATGGAGTCTCCTCAACATAGATTAACCACCATTCTCTACCCTCTCATCCAGCCCAAGAGGTCATAACAATGCTTAATGTGGATTCACTGTTTTTGGGACAGTCATATTTACATAATTAATTCATCCTTCTAAGGACTCCAAACATTTTTTTTAGGGTTAAGGGCTTCTCTACCTTCCTCTCAGTCACCAAACTCATCAACAAGACCACTTTTTAATAGTACAAGAGTAATGATTTAAGACACTATCAAACTGTGACAATCAACATGAAATTTAGGACAATCATGAACTATGGTCATTTTAATTGATTCCTTTGGTTTCCAAAACTTGGTTTGTATTTGGAAAACTTTACCACACCCTTCAACTCCTTCACCAACCTTCCTAATCCCTCTTTGCACTCGAACCATGTTCAAAACATCAACAACTTGTTGTTCATGACAGTCTTATTTTCAATATGAAATGCAAAAAACCAGTCATTCATAAATTTCTAAATAATAATCATTAAGAAAATATCTCTAGTCAGATCTTATAATACCTAGTTAAAAAATGTTTCCCCAAGTTATAGCCTGATCCAACTGTTGAAACAAAAGTTACAAGGGTTTTATCAAAATGGGTAACCCTTGGCAGGGTTTTGACATTTTTTACAAAAAAAATGAAGATCTCTCTCAAAAATTAATGAAAGGAAATAAAACAAAGATAAAAATCTTGATAATTCACCCTTATATCATTACCAAATTAATTATAATGCAAATTAATGAGTTCCCAATGAGAAAACAAGAGAAATCAGACTGTCACGTTTGAAACATACAACAAAAGTGCAGGAAATCACAATCTTTTTTTGATGTTCTTCTTCAATACATTGAACAACCAACCACACTCAAAGTGGGAAGGGCCTCTTTAAAAATTATTCAGGCCTCTCATCAGTTGTAACCACCTTTACAACTTGATTTGAACAACCAACACATAATTACCTCCAAAATGCAAATTTTGCTTGACAACTTTTTTGTCAACTTTGACATTTTTTGCTCAAATGGAACCTAAACCTAATCAAAGACTTCCATGACCCAAAAATGACTCAAATAGGTCCAAATAGGTTTAAAACACCTTGATACATCATAGGACTCCATACTAGACCCATTTAAACACATTTGTGATATCTTGACAATTTTTGACAATCTTGTCAATATGACCTCATTATGACTCAAAACCCTATCTAATGACCTCAAAGACACTTATTACATCAAGAATGGTCATGATTGACTTGAATTTTTTTGACAATCTTGTCAATATGACCTTATTATGACTTAGAACCCTATCTAATGACCTCAAAGGGACTCATTACATCATGAATGGTCATGATTGACCTTATTACATAAAATGAACTCAAAATCCTTAGGATATTACATCATGGTCTCATTAAGGCATGAATGCCTATTAGGTGCTCCTGCATTATACAACCCCCCTAAAATAATTCCAAGTCTGTTGGAAAAAGGAGTTGACACAAGTCTTCTTGTCTTCACATCATCTTTGTAGTCTGCAAATGATCTTTCATCTTGTTGTCCCTTCCATTCAGTTAGGTACTTGAAGTAGGCATCAAATCTTGCACTTGCATCACTATCACTCTTCATCTTCACCCTTGGTCTCCTTATCTTCTTGCTCAAGCATATGAATCTGTTAAGAAAATTTTGCTGCCCCTTCTAATATAATTTTTTCATTACTTGCACTGAAATAAACATGATAGAAATTTCATGTACAAAAATCAATGGATTAGTATCAAAACATATCACAAAATCTGCTTCATTCTCTTCAAGGCTCCTTGGTAATTTTTGCCATATATCAATCTCATCACACATCTAATCATTCTCTGTCATATATCCATCAGAAGCATTAATTTCATCACCATACATGTATACCTCTTCTCCTATAATCATTTCTACTTGTTCAACTCCACCTTTACTTTTTCATTCTTCCTTAATGGCTACATACATTTCCCACAAATCAAGTTCCTCACCTCTGTTTGTTGCTTATACATCCTCTTCTTTACCTTCTTTGGCTTGATCACTACCCTCTTCTACCAAGGGTTCTTGTGCATCTAGTTCCACCATCTTCATCAGTCTTCTCCATTTGAGTAGCCTTTGAATAGGCCATACCACTTTCCTTTTGACTGTCAAGTGCCGCCTTGGTTGTTGTTGCATTCTTGTCTCTAACTCTTCTATATCTTTATTGATTTGTTCCAACTCTTGCCTAAACTCTCTATCCTCTTTTTTCCTCACCTCTTATTCTCTTCTCTTTATCCCTTCCTCTTTCTTCTTCCATGAACCCTCACCTCTCAAGTATTCCCTCAATGCACTCACCAACTTCTATCTTCTGGACTCATCTTGTCCTTGCCTCACCTAGGTGTTTCCTCTTTGGCCTCCTAGTCTTTTGGCAACCACTCACTTGGTTATCATCTCAACCTGAACCAACACACAACTACCAACCACACACAAAATCTTCTCTACCCTGATCTTTTGGGCTCTGATACCACTATGATGCAGAGGCTTGGCTCCATGACTAAAAACATCACTTTGTATTAGGTTCAAATCATACATCAATTTCTTTTGTAGCAACACTCACCTAAAGACACCTCAAACACATAGGTTCTCTCAAACCACTACACAAACCACCAAATGTGAACATAAACTTCATAAACTCAATCCAATCCTTGGAATACACTTCATTAGGCCTATTACACATGTCTAAGGACAACTTGAAACTCACAAACACTCAGACTTCACCAAACCCTTATATCCTACTCACACAAGCAACTTCCCTATAATAACCCAACTTGTCCATAAACTCATCTAAAAATGACAAAAGGTATTTACCAACCAAGGAATTCACATCAACACTATGGAGTCTCCTCAACATGGATTAACCACCATCCTCTACCCTCTCATCCAACCCAAGAGGTCATAATAATGCTTAATGTGGATTCACTGTTTTTGGGACAGTCATATTTACATAATTAATTCCTCCTTCTAAGGACTCCAAACATTTTTCTTATGGTTAAGGTCTTCTCTACCTTCCTCCCAGTCACCAAACTCATCAACAAGACCACTTTTTAATAGTACAAGAGTAATGATTTAAGACACTATCAAACTATGACAGTCATGAACTATGGTCATTTTAATTGATTCCTTTGGTTTCCAAAAATTGGTTTGTATTTGGGACACTTTAACACACCATTCAACTCCTTCACCAACCTTCCTGAGCTCTCTTTTCACTTAAACCACGTTCAAAACATCAACAACTTGTTGTTCATGATAGTCTGACTTTCAGTATGAAATGCATAAAACCAGTCATTCATAACTTTCCAAATAATAAATATTAAGACAATCTCTCTGGTAAGATCTTAGAATGCCTAGTTAGAAAACAATTCCCCAAGTTATAGCCCAATCCAATGGTTGAAACAAAAGTTAAAGGGTTCTACCAAAACGGGTAACCCTTGGTAGGGTTTTGACAGATTTTACAAAAAAATGAAGATCTCTCTCAAAAATTAATGAAAGGAAATTAAACAAAGATAAAACTCTTGATAATTCACCCTTCTATCATTACCAAATTACTTAGAATGCAAATTAATGAGTTTCCAATGAGAAAACAAGAGAAATCAGACCATCACGTCTGAAACATACAACAAAAGTGCAGGAAATCAGAATCTTTTATTGATGTCCTTCTTCAATACATTGAAAAAACAACCACACTCAAAGTGGTAAGGGCCTCTTTAAACATTCTTCAGGCCTCTCATTGGTTGTAACCACCTTTACAACTTGATTTGAACAACCAACACATAATTATCTCCAAAATGCAAATTTTGCTTGACAACTTTTTTGTCAACTTTGACATTTTTTGCTCAAATAGATCTTAGACCTAATCAAAGACTTCCATGACCCAAAAATGACTCAAATAGTTCCAAATAGTTTTAAAACACCTTGACCCATTTACACACATTTGTGATATCTTGACAATTTTTGACAATCTTGTCAATATGACCTCATTATGACTCAAAACCCTATCTAATAACCTCAAAGACACTTATTACATTAAGAATAGTCATGATTGACCTTATTACATAAAATACATTCAAAATCCTTAGGATATTGCATCATGGCCTCATTAAGGCATGAATGCATCTACTATATTGATCTTTTGAATTTATGGCCTAATAGATAAGGCACTAATCTCTTGATAGAGATTCTAGATTCTTGCTATGCCTACAAAGTTCTTATCCCTAATTCAATCCAAATGTTATCCTCATTTTTGACCTTGCAAAAATTTAATCTTTTTTATGTTCATTAAAATGACGTGTCTTATCACATATCAAGATTCTTCATCATGTTAGCTTTCTCAAATTGAACGTATTAATGTCTATGTTAATAAGCCTTGGCCATAAATGTTTATAATTATTTAAAATATTGAATCACTTATCAAGTCAAACTTATCAATATGTGGTCACAGTCACAAGAGGTTTAAAATTGATTGTGATCTTCTCAAAGTGTCACAAGTTCATCTAATTCAAGTAATAAAGTCTTATCAACCTAATAATATATGCAATATTATAAATTATCTTAATGGCAATAATACAAGTTTTCAATACAATGTGCTAGGTATATCAGCTTAGGATACACTTTTGGCATTGTTATTCCCTAATAAGTCATAGTTTCATAAAGTCAAAAAAATGGCTCAAAAGGTTAATAAGAGGTTCTAAAGAGTTCATTCAAGTTCAAACATGTCAATTCTAGAATATATTAAGTTTGAACATAATCAATTATTAAATTGTGGGTGTAAATTTGCAGTTTTGACACATGGTTGTGACGTATCACATAATCTAGTGTCTTATTAGAAAGTTTGAGAGTTGGTTTGTGATGTTGTTTTAACCTATTTTTACTAAATCACAACTAAATTAAGTCGCAAGATTTAAGTGTGATTTGCATTTTCCCTTAGAACTCATGATTCAAACTTTGCACTTCACACATGTTTGCAAGCTGATTGATAGTGTGAGTTAATTAAAATCAATAAAATATTGCAAGTTGATTGATAGTGTGAGTTAATTAAAATCAATAAAATTTTACTTGTGCAATTTATGAAATCATTGAATTAGTGAAAGAATGAGATCTAACTATTTATTCACATTTGTAATTGTATTAAAAGAGTGTTCTTGCAAAGGCATTAACAACCTTCAAAGTAGTTGACACATAAAAAATCACAAGTGTGAAATTGCAATAATCAACTTGGAAATTACCTTATTTTTGTTTTGGAAAACATTAATGAAAGTAAAAATGAAATATTAGAACCTACATGGGAGTTAGAAAGGTTACATGCACATATGCAAAATTTGCATTATTTGTGTGCAATTTTGTTATGGTGTAAAAAGGGCAGAGGTTCAAAGTTTTGAAACACATTCACAAACATTAATTTTTGCATAGTTTGTAGATTCGAAGAGGGCAAGCCCAAATTTTTTGACTTGACAAAAATTCACAAAATATTGGACAAAAACTCTATAACTTAGAAAGTATTAAAAATATAAAATTTCTTCAAAAAACATATTTCTTTTGTAAAATTCAATTAGAAATTGTATTAAATTAAAAATTATTGACATCTTGATAAACAAAACACATGGTTTTATGGCAAAACAAAATGTGAAAAACATTTTTTAACCCATGTCTTACCAGTATTGGCATTTTTATGTTTTCTTGAGTTTTTAAAAACTCGGGAGCTAAACTTGTAAAATCTTGTGCAATAAAAGAAAAGAGAATACTCCACAACTCAGAGAGTACTTGCAATGTTTGTGAACTATGACACTTTGTAATAAAGACCCCGCTTCACCATGCCTCTTCCATACATTAGGAAAAGATAGAAGTCATATGATTTTCATAAAGTAGAGTTGAATATTCTCTTGGCATGTTTGCACATGTACATATGTAATAAAAAAAAGATAATACTTGACAACTCAGAGAGTACTACAGAGTTTGTGAACTATGACACTTTGTAATAAAGACCCTGCCTCTTGGATATATTAGGAAAAGATAGAAGTCATATGATTTTCATAAAGTAGAGTTGCCTATTCTTTTGACATGTTTGCACATATGCATATGCACACAGAACCACAATAATGCATGTAAGGATGAAATGTGGGGTCACATATTTAGTGTGCAAACAATTTTTTTGTTTGTAAGTTGTGCTCATGCTCTCACTTTCTCAAATCTTGCCAAGAAAAAAAGGAGGAAGAAACACATCCACTTCAAAGGGAAAATATAGAATCAAGAGGCTTGCATGCACCCTAGAAAGAAAAAAAAAGAAGAAAAGTGTGAATTGCTCATTAAAACCCCTCTTGCAAGTCAAAGGAAAGCATGTCAAACTTAGTGTTCTAAGTTAGGAATGAATGACAAACTTAATGTTCTAAGATATGGGTTTAAAAAGTCCTATAGCGGTCCTACAACATTGCAAAGTGGAAGGGAAGTTCCACTTCCTACAACTTCACCTATCTATGCCCTCCTCTATGCATGGACACCATTGTTGCAGGTTGAACACAAGGTGGATTTGTTCAATCAGTGGTAGAAACTTTGAAACACCATTTGTTACAACATGGATTTGTTGACAAGTGTTTTAAAACTTTCAAGAAAATGCAATTGGCAGATACAAAACTGAATTCCATAGCTACTGTGAGGTTCCTCCATTCCTGTAGCAAAAATAACAAGTTTGAAAACAAGGTATAGACAACCATCTAAGCATAATTGGAGGAATATTTTCAATGTTGCAGTCACAAGTACACTAGTAAACATGTATGCAAAGTGTTGAAGTGCAAACAAGGCACATGAACTATTTGACATAACACCTTGAAGGAATTTGTTGACCTGGGTTGAGCAACACTACACATTAAACATACCCCAATAACAACTATAAATTACCATTGTAGTCTATTACTCATCTCTATTCCACAGGAATGTGTGGAGAGGGAAAAATGAAGGAGATTTTGCGAATTTTGCTTGCTACACACAAACACCCAACAACTTTTCTATATATCTTTACATTATTGCAGACCAACATTGTCAAGGTTACATTATTACAAACCAACATTGTCAAAGTAAGCAAAATTAGCAAATGTAAAATCTGATTCCACAATCTATGCTAGCACTCTTTTCTCGCATCCTTGTGACCGAAAATTGGAAATTTGAATAGGGTATCATCATTCATCAAGGTGTAATATTAGATTTTTTGGATTTGACCGTGTGAATATTTTTTGTTACCAATGTTTTGGATCAAATACCATGATCTATCATCAGGGTAAGATAGCAAGAGAAAAGATTAAATCATGGTGTTTGATCTGAAACATTGGTAACAAAAAATATTCACATAGTCAAATCCAGAAAATACTGCAACAATCATTATAAACTGTGAAAATTGCATTTTTTTAAGATTAGTCTTTCTTGCTTCCATTGATATTTAAAATTGTCTCTATACAAAATTATGTTAGTGAGAACAATGATACATCAATTATAGCTAAAGAAATAGAAGACTCTGCAATGGAAAATAACATACCAAAAGTAATGGAGGCACAAAAAATTGATGAATATGTCTTCCACAAACAAGAGAAAGTAGATGACAATCCAATCATGTCTATGAGATAGTGTAAAATAAATAAAGGATGTCACCAAAAGTATGGACAAAGATATAATGGGAAAATGAGAGAACTAGCAATCAGATGCGTAACAATGATTACCAAAGAAGCAAAAATCAATGAGGAGGAACACGATGTAACCAAGGGCAGTTGATCATAGTCATTAGTTCAACTAATCCAAGCTCAGATAGTTTTCTAATTCAAAGCAATTTATCATAAAATATCTAAAGTATTTCACTCCCAATAAAGTGTATTATCCAAATCACTCCCCATCCTATAAGTCTTGCATAATTTGAGACCCTAGTTTTTCATTACTTAGATATGCTTCAGAGAAGAATTGTGGCCTTGTCAAACTTAATGTGGCTCTTGATGATTGTGTTGTCCAACCCTTTTCACCCTATTAGGTTTTAATATTGGATATTCAAAGTACTGGTAAGGAAAATGCTATAGATTATCATCTTTCTCGTTCTTCATAAAATTTTACACCATTCTTAACTCTTTTATGGAAATGCATTTCTTCATGCTTTCTATTTTGTTTTCGTGAAAAGTATTCAATGGTTAAACATTCATATTTAATATCATAGGTGTGAATCTAGAGTTAAACTCTTCTTTCTATTTAATTGTACATACTTTCTTATTTTTTTCAATTGTTTTTCTCATTTTTTTGGGGAATCTACAAATGATTTTATTACATTTCTAATCTAAAGTTTCTCTATTTGTATTTTCTATTTACAATTCAATAAAAGTTACATGAAAATCCTAAAATATCCCCATTTATGAGGGAGTTATGCCTCTCAAACACAAAGAAAAATTATATGTTCAATAGTAACTTATGCAACTATTATAACTCTAGACACTACCGATTGGTTGAGTGACACTAAATCTTATGAATCACCACAATGAGAAATCTATTTACCAACATGGAAAGGCCTCCATACTCTAATAATCAACATCCTTAAATATAACAATACAACTACCAAGCCAACCAAGGTTAAAGTCCTTTTAGGGTAGTCATATTTATCAACAAAGTCCAAATTTTTAAGTAACTTAAAGCATTTATCCAACCACAAAACCCATTGATTATTGTAGTGGTGCCCTTAAAAAAACTCTCTAACCACAATAGAGAGTTGTTATTTGTGTAAAATAATTAACAAAGGAGCCTAACTTGTTTTTTTTAATGCTTGTTTAACACGTCACACTCCCTTTGCATGCCTTGACAACTTTTAATCACAAGTAAATCGTCCTATCTTTTGAGCTCACAATAATAAATAAAACACTTAAGTGCATGATGTCTTGACAAGATCAAAATCATCTACCTAGAAAAATTTTGTGATGTAAGAATTGTAAAACATATGCATTGATAGACAACCTCAACTTTTGGAAGACAACAAATTTAATTAAAATGCCTCACTAAATCAAAGAGAAGAGAAACAAAAGAACAAGACCAAGCAAAATAAATTCACTCTAGCTACTCAAAAAGGAAATGAAATTCCACTTTCTTGTGTATAGACTACTTGTACTCACAAACCATAATTTCTAATTGGTGCTAAAATCAATGATATCAAAAAAAAAAAACTACTAAAGGCTCCTCCAAAATAGAATTAAACATGAGAGGCCAAGAGTTCATTGGGCATCTAATGTGGGACAACCAATTTAATATGTCAATTCATTCAACATTGTTGATCAATTAAAGAAATCCATGATCAATGAATTGATTTGGTAAGTTCTCTTAATCCTTAGGTATATGTGTTGGGACTCATTAAATTTGAGTCAAGTTTTGAGGCCCACTATAAAATTTTGCTGTTTCATTTTTAGAAAGGCACCTAATCTCATTCAGGTGACCTATTTAGAAAAAGGGTAAAATGGAGCCAGTTAATTATCAAAGGGTAAGGCTTGGGAATTCTCCTACACCTTTTATTTGACTAATGAAGTGTTGTGCAACTTTCAGAATTCAGTTTGGATCAATTGATCAAGTACCCATTTCAAGGGGTGAGCTAAAAGTCCATGTTAGGTGCAAATGCAGATTTTATTAAGTAGCCTACTTTGAGCGCCTATAACTTTTTCTCAGTTGATCGTCATGTTGAAATTCAAAGTGCACTGAATTCTATGCATATTTGAGTCAACATGCCAAGTTTCAGGTCTTTATGAATCTGTTTGATCAGTTTTCCAAGATGATCTCTTGAGCCACTTCATTCAGTTTTCTACATTTTCATTGCTACATCTTTTTAAGTGGCCATTTTCATGAACCCACCGTTTGCACCCAGTCAGCTTTTCAGTCAATCTGAGCATTCTAG
This sequence comes from Cryptomeria japonica, assembly GCF_030272615.1. NCBI lineage: Eukaryota > Viridiplantae > Streptophyta > Pinopsida > Cupressales > Cupressaceae > Cryptomeria > Cryptomeria japonica. The sequence continues at coordinate 493,941,380 of NC_081408.1, forward strand.
GTTTTGATCTGTACTTCAAGGTATCTATACCTTAGATTTGGGGGTCTACGGAGATTGTTTGATGTTTTTAAGAAAGGCACTTTGAGTTCCCTGCGCATTGGTTTTATCAGGTTCATAATGCTGACAGAGCCAGTTGGTCATCTTTGACCATTAATATTTCTTCATTCGGGATTCTTCTTGAGAAACGTCTTGGCAGAGTTTATGTTTGTATATCAGAGTACACGCCTGTCAGTTTGCAAAGTCCAGAAAGGTGTTTTGACCAGTTTGAAAAATACGTCTTTGGGATTAAATGCGAAAATGTGGCGCAAGTGCTTGAAAGTTGCAAAACTCCATTTAATGATCAAAAAACTATGTCTATCGACTCCAGAGGTATGTTCGAGGTTCCTGAGGCATTTCAAATGTCAGTTGCATGAAAGCGAAAAAAAAATTAGTCGGACCCACATTGGGGCCCGACCTGGCTCACGCCCTTGTAGTGTTGGTTTTACAGAGAAAATGTTCTTAGTACATGACATCATGATGCAAAAGGTATGGAGATTAAAGAAGACGATGTTACTTTTGATTCATCAGATATGAGATTACATAGTAATGTTACTATAAATTCCTGTAGAATATATGGAAATGTGGGAAGACATTAGAAACTTTTAGCAAATGAATATTGCTCCCTACCACGCATGGTGTGAATGAAAGCATAATAAAAATCTGCAAACAAATGCACATTGGCAGGCAATAAACCTTTGGCAAATGAAATTAATGCAGAAAATATGGTATTTTAAAACCTCAAGCAAAGTATCATAAAGGCAACCAATGTAATTTCAACCAAATTCATTGCTATGTCAAAGCAACAGGTCGTGGATGATTACAAAGGGCGTTGAAAACCCCAGCGAATGCATAAAGCCCCCCCTATCCAGTGTTTGGAGAAGAGGCAACATGAAACATTTTCAGAAAATGCAAATGGGCATCCCAAACTCCACGTGACTTTTGTCAGCATCCTTCCTGCAGGAGTAAAATGTGGTGTTGAAAGGGGCACATTGCAAAACTTTCAAAGCAAAGGTAAATGGCAGGTGCAGAGCCCAAATCCACAACGCTTGCTAGCATCCTCTCCTACGCAATGGCCAAGGGGCATTCAGAAAACTTCAGCCAATTGCTTCTGGTAGGTTAAACCAGCTCAACGATCCCTCCTTCACATGGCGTTTGGCAAGAAAGGCATTTAAAATTGCAACAAATCCCATTGGCAGGCAAAGACGCCATTAAAACTCTCGGGAAATCTTCAAAAAGTGCAGTCCCAGGCAAAAGGCTATTATCCCACATTGGCTGGGGAATGGATAATTTTTGTATTTAAAAGTAAAGCTCCACCATAACATGGTGTCAAAGCCTTGAAGGCTTTTGACGCAAGATGACGGCCGGGTGCCCAGTGGACCCCACGCGTGTGTGCACAAGCCTCGAGGTAGAGAAGAGATAGCTGGCGACCAAGTGGACCCCACGTATGCATGGTTCCCAAGGTAGGTGGGTTTTACAGAGAAAAAATGGATTAACAAATGAGCAAGTTCAGAGATGATCGGACGATGCACGTTGTTTCGCGAAGTGAAGATGCACACTAGTTACCCTTCACAAAATGGTGAAAAGACTAACAAGTGAGCAAGTTACATGGTGATCAATGGTGCACGTTGTTTCGTGAAGCGAAGTTGCTTGCCAATTACCCATCGCGAAATGGCGAAAAGGCAGAATGAGTTAAAGAGCATGCAAGTTGAGAAAGATCGGACGATGCACACTATTTCGCGAAGCGAAGATGCTTGCTAGTTACCCATCGCGAAACAGCGAAAGATGAGCTGGCAGGTCCGGGTGGTAGGTGAGCTGGTGGGTCCTGGTGAGATGGCGTTGAGGTGGCGATGAGCAGGCAATCCAGTGGCGATCCAGGTGGCGGACAGGTGGTGATGACATGACCGACAAGTGGCAGATAGATGAGGTGTCATCCCAGGTGGTGAACAGTGGACCCTCTTGACGAATCACAAGCTACCACATGGCAGGACGCAGGGCCAAAAAATGGATAAAAAATCAAAGATAATAACATAGTCCAGACTATAGAGTAAAATTGGAAAATTTAAATGATGGCCTGCTATTCAAGATTAATTCGCTCAGAGGGTATTTTTTACCCGAAATGGCAAGTATTTTATATCACCGGAAAGCTCTCGGACTAAGGAATCTAGTTATGTAGTTAGTTTTAGCAAAAATCAGATATTTTGAGAAGTTTCCATGGGAAGGAAAGGAGATATTTTTTCAGTTTGGAAAAAGGGGACATTTGGCAATCTCTGGTGCATTCTGGTTTTTTCCCCCTTCTTCATATTCCCATTTCTTCTCATTTGTAAGGGTTCTAGTTTTTTGGGAGATTTTCTCCAAGGGAGAAATCCGAAATTACAGGTTCTAGTGATGACATTTTTCATTTTTTGCAAATGACAGTGTGTTTATTCTAGGTTTTGAATGTTGTCTTTATTGTAGGTCTTGTTTCAGTTTGCAGGTTTACACATGTGCAAGGCATATGTGATTTTCCACAAAATTGTCTCCAAAATACCATTTGAATTTATACAATTTCATCTTATCAAGGATAATTTGAGGTGTTTCTTTCAGTCTTCTTTGAGAATGTAATGTTTCTCTTTTGGGTATTCTTCAAGGAAGAATTTAAATCCTGAAACTCAGCATTAATGATTTTGAATTTCTATATTGGATATGTATGTATGATTTTGTGATAGAGTAGAGGATTGTATTAATGTAATGCATTAATACATGAAAATTTAATGTTGAGAGTAGCTTGCATCTGAGATTTCTCTTCCTATTTTATGCATGACTCTATGGCCTGGATAAGGCACTGGTCTTTTGTAACATTGAAGGATTGTCAGAACATCATTTAAAAATCCAAAATCAGAATATCTTTTGTTTTCTATTATATGGTTGTGTCCATCCATCTCATGATTCAAAAATTGTTGAGTTGTAAGTGTAGATCTAGCCCATCTACAGTACCCTCCTTGTTTTTGAACCTTTTTGAGATCCATATGCTTTTGTTGATGTTGTCTTGTGTGTAATGGGTCTGATTCAATGCATCACAGGTAAACCCGCCTAGGCCTTGCAGAGCCTGAAGAGAAGGATTAAATATCCTTGTTAAGTTGGTCCAGTTAGTCCTTTGAAATCATAGTTGAGGTTGGCTACCTTTCAAAATTTGGTTGTAGATTATACTGGTTGTTGATTTTGTTGTTCAGCATAAAAAGGAGCCAACAAGAAGAAGATTCTTAAAGATTCTCTAAATAAGTAAAAAATGTTAGTAAAGAAAAATCATCAAGTTACAGATGCACTATAGGTACATAGCAATAATCCAATTATTATTTCATAGATTACAAAAAGTGACATAAATAAAAATATTTAAACTCATTCTATTTAACCCTCTTTTACAAAGATAAATTGATTCTTAGTTGTATAATAAGTACAATAACACTTATCAAATAAATATCACATATACAATAGAAAATGTGGTGATAAAAAGCCTTAAGCTAAGAAAAACCTATCACACTTCATCACTTAGAAGTCTTCCTAAAGATCCATGCTTGGCTAAGGAATATTACCTACCTATTCATGATTTGCAAAATATTTTTGTAATGACGATTGGACACGAAGGATTGAAACCCTAGATCTTTCTCAATATTTATTTGAGTGAAATGAATAATGAATAATTGTTTGAATTCCTAATAGAAATATGTCATTAATTTGGTCACTAAAATGTTGTGGGGATTTGACTAATAGAAATATGTCATTAATTTTACGTAGTAAACAAGTCAAGATTCTACAAAATCTACCAAAATGACAACTTAAATATGGTATAAAGGTTCCTTGCATAGAAATTCCAACCATTACATTCATGGTTGCATGTGTTCTTCATCATCCACTATTAAATTTGGAAAATATTTGATGCCCTTGGGATAAGAAACATTTTCTCGGAGGAAAGGCCAATGGTAGTTACAAGAGTCAAATCAAGCATTAATTTCAATTTTGAATAGTTGTGGAAGTGGTTGGAGTGAACAAGAGGTGATATGAAAGAAATGTAGAAAATTAGTAAAGTACAAGATGTGAGAAAGGGATACAATAATTCCAATATTGAACAAGAGATTAGATTTGTAATTTTATAAGAAGTCTAGATGGACCTTGAAATGCTACAAAATGGGAAAACAAAAGGGATGGAATGCTTGAGAGAGGATGGTGGGAAAAATGTGTTGAATTGAACATCAAGATAGGATGTCCAAATTAGGGGAACACATATAGATGTTATATTGAATTCTACATAAGAGGGAATGCAATATAAAAGGCAATTGAAAATTTTGTAAGATGTGGGTGCAAATGTGGATGAGGAGGCATAAATGTTTGTAATATACAAGAGAATCTTATGAAAGGGAAGAAAGAGAAGACTTGTGATAAAATGGGAAGTTATGGTGGTAGAAGTGAATGTGATATTTTCAAATGGGCACTAAAATTATATCGTATTATAAGGGGAGAGGAAGATATACCTGGATCCACTTTAAAATTTTGCACAAACAAGGAGAAAAAGGAAAATAAAGGATTATGAGGTTTGAGAATGAAAGTAGACATGAGGATGACATGATATATGAAAATCTATATCCTAATTGAGTTCCCATAAATAATAGAAAATATGGACTTCAAATAGAAGGAAATCTTGATTTGGAATCATGTAAGGAAGAGAAAATCAAGTGTAGAAGAAATGTCTAGATCCACATTGAAAACCCATAGATTAGGTGGAATGAAGGGAAATGAATGGAATGGAAGGAGAGATGGACTTGGTAGGATTTTTATGAAAAATACGATGTAAGATCAAGATATTGGTCAAACAAAAAATATCTAGTTCCACTCGAAACAAATGGAGAGAGAGAGAGAGAGAGAGAGAGAGAGAGAGAGAGAGAGAGAGAGAGAGAGAGAGAGAGAGAGAGAGAGAGAGAGAGAGATGAGAACACACCTAAAACTAGACAGGTTCAGAATTTGACAACTTCTAAAAATGGGTAAGAACGTGGAGGATGAAGGAGAACAAAATTTAAGAAATGTTGACAAAGGGGATCCATTGAAAGACTTCTTAGATTGGTTATCTATGATGGGGAAAAATGAGGTCTCAATACATAAATGATTTGGGACTCAGGAAATTATTAGCATTGTCATGTTGAATAATAACAAGATTCGCCAATATTTTGTACATTTTTTTTGTTTATTTAATTTATCATTTTAGTACATCCATTATTTAAATAACCTAAAATATTTATCTTTCTATATCTTGTACAATCTTCATGACATCATTGGAGATCAAATAATTTAACGAAATTAAGTATGATTTTATAGGTTGTTATCTTCCTTCAAATATCATTTCAATAATTTTAAATTAGGGGATATGAACATAAGGCATGTGAATGTTAACTAATTCATTAAAAGATTCAACAAGATAGATGCACAATTAATAATGGCACTATTGAACTTGCAACTTTTCTAATTCCAATAAAATCCCCTAAACTTGTATTAATATATGTGTATAAATTTATGATGGAGAAAAGAGGAGAATTTATGGAGCTAAAATGATCTCATACTCAATATCCACTCCTAAGCATATTGAAGCTACCTTTGAGCTTCCCAGCTATATTAAGTATGGTCCTATAAATATCAAGTTTGTAAATAATTATTATGGAAAACATACAAATACATGTGTACAATATTTGAATGATAACTGGTTGAACATGAGAAAAAAATCTATTACAAGAATTACTAAGATATTTTATAATATTGAATTTAATGAATACATGTTATACGATTACCCTAATTTATAAAATAGTGGGAAATCCAACAACTAACTAGACTTATATTCGTGAATGTGCTATTTTATACTCACTATTATGGATAAAATAATAAAATTGATTAGGTAATACTAATTATATTCATCTGCATGATCAAATGTGTGATGTACAAAATAGTAAAAAGTTCCACATGACCTCTTATTTTGTATCTATGTTGACAAGAATAACTAAATTTCTATGGTTTATTATAATAGAGAAGATGGGTTTGAGATACTAGAATGTTTATGAACATTACCATCAATTAAAATTAAAAGAAAACAACAAACACTACAATAAGGTAAATGGTGTATTTGTCTTCTATCTAATTAGACTCTTGGAAAATAAAAGATTGCTTCAAGATAAATGTAAGTGAAATTTGAGCATTTGATATCATTCAAATACCAAACGAAATCTTAGATGATAAAAAAATTGTTAGACCCATCTATGAGACTGAAATCTTGTTTTCCCAAATACCATATATGGATTACTCTATTGTTGTAAATCATTAAATAAAAAATAAGACTCAATGTATGATTTCTATAATATTGGAGTGGTTGAAACAAGTGTTGCAAATATTTCTAAAGGAAATAAGGACAAATATTATACAACCTTGGTCAACAAAAAAGAGGCATCCTTCTCAACCTTTCCCATAAGAAATCCATACTCAAGGGATTAATATTAAAATAAAATGTTCCTTTAATCAAGAGGAAACAAAAACTTGAGTTCAAGACTAGGTGTGTAAAAGGACAAAATGATGGCCTTAATAAAGATGTTTCAATTGTTGCTTTTACTATGGAAGTTATTATTCCTAGTTCTTACTTTCCTCATCAACCACTCTATCATACCACAAAAAACACTACTCTTACCTAGCATGATACTCCAAAAAAATCACAACAATGTTGTCAAGTTCCTATGAAATTCTTCTTGATGAACCTTCTCAACAAGGAGATCACATTCTTGAAGAGGAGTCAACTATCAAGACTATTATTATCAAGAAAAAATTTATGATGAAAGGGCTTCTATTCTTGAAGAAACACATTCTTCTAAAATAACTCATTGACAACATGGGTCCCCTTATTCTCATGAGTCTAAACCATCTTAGAGGTCCCTACCTCAACACACTCCTCAAAAACCTCTATCCACAAATATAGAGAGTGTGGTTGCCCAAGGAGAGTCATCTCAACAAGAAAATGCACTAGAGATGGAGATGCTAGTGTGATTAGATAATACTTTGAAGAAGATAAAAATAGAGTTTCTCAACGAGAAAATTCACTTAAGATGGAGATGCTAGTGTGGCTAGATAATACTTTGAAGAAGAGAAAAAGAGAGTTTTTTAGTGAGTTTGATGATGTTTAAGTTGTTGTGGCATTATTAAAAGTAGTTCTTGACTCTAAAATGTAAGATTCATCTCTTCCATTTCTATAGATACTCAAAGAATCGAGATATCCACACTTATTTGCAATAAAGAAGAGAGATATACAAGAAACAATTATCAAATTATAAAAGTTAATCTTAGACCAAAAAAAAGGGGGGGCGGATGGAAAAGGAAATGAAAATAGTTCTAAGCACTATTTTAAGTAGTACAAAAAAATATGAATAAACTAAAGAGCAACTAAAAACTCAAGTGGGATGATTGACAACCCAAATGGTTCATCTTCATATGCATGAATTATTTTCTTAGAGTGGTAAAAAAAAATACTAGTTGTAGGTTAAATGGGAGAATTTATTCAAGAAGTGGGAGCATAACAAGAATATCTCCTAACACAAACTCAGATATAATTAAGTTCAAAATTTGAGCTCCCTTAATGAATTGAAATTTCTTCACGAAGAATTATTATTATTGAAGGATAATTTACAATAGTTATAACAAATGGAAAAGATGGATTTCATGTGATCAAAAAGGATAATCTTAGACTTTCCTTTGAATGGTTTAAAATAACTAGGTGGGGAATCAAATTTTATAAGGCAAGAAGAAAATTTCAAACATGGGAGACAAAGTAATGGTACATTGCTAGACTTTCAATCTTTCATTGAGGCATTTATTGTAAATATAATCAATTATATGACTAGGGAGTTACCATATTCAATCAAGTGTTGCAGGGCTACAAAGTTCTTGCCCAAGATTGAAAGAACAATTATGATTTTGTCTTTAGGAATAAGAAGCTCAATGGGCATTGGAATAAGGAATAGGAATATGAAGCTTAATTATCACCAGAACAGTATTGATTTTGTCTTTAGGAATAAGAAGGAACAGGAATATGAAGCTCAATTATCACCAGAAGAAGTCACTTCTCTTGAAGGAAATTGCAGAACTGTTTTAGGATATAGAAATAATACAAGACCTCATATCCCATGCAAAAAAAATTACCCACCAAGATTTGTTTCTATTTAAAGAATGTGATTGGCAAACCGAAGAATCTTTTAAACCAAACAAGATTGCATTTGTCCCTCCTCTGGTCAAGTTAGAAGGAGAAGATTGTTTGACCCACAACCTAGTAGACTCTGTCGTATGACAATGGCTAAAGACACTACGATTTCCTGTAAGCCCGACCATTGTCTACTCAGTAGATGAAAATGGCACAACAAAGAGGTGTGTTGTATTTTAATGTTTTGCTAAGGGTTTGGTCACATTAGTAGAGTAAATTGATACAAATCCTAAAGGCTCTATTGCAACAGAGCAACAATTGCAACGAGTATATAGAGAAGCGAGAGAGAAAACAAATGAAATAAATAAATGTTAACAAGTCTATCAATACAGATAAAGACAATATTGTTTAAGGTAATTAATTTAATTACTAGCGCTTGCACCAAAAGGTGCAATGGTTACATCGATAGGAAGATATAATTTGGGTGATATATTAGAGAGAAGAAAAAATGAGAAGAAAATAGAAATGCACCATTTTTCTGAGATGAGAATCTTGGTGGCAACTTTATGACACTTTATCAATACAATTAGGGTTAGACTTGTTGGTAGACGCTCTTCCCAAGTGTATGAAATTGGAGTCACGTTATGTAAAACCATTCTTTTGCAACATTATGTCAAAGCATTCGTTATTCTGGAAACAATTGAGCGGTAAAGAATAAAAAATAATACTCCTATTTGCTCTCATAAAAACGAGGCATTCATAATGTTAAAAGTTCTAAACTAATAATATCTCCAAATTTATAAATATATATTCCCAAAATTTGTGTTTTTTAAATTTTTTTATCAGAAATAAAGGTAACATAATCCAACATATAAATAAATTTTTAATAATAAATTAAAAAAATAAAATTCATGATATATATATATATATATATATATATATATATATATATATATATATATATATATATATATATATATATATATATATATATATATATATATATATATATATATATATATATAACAGTAAAATTATTCTAAAAACTTACTACACATTTTACAATAAATACAAAGAATTTTTTGTTCCTCGTAAAACTTGATTGGTCATAATCGACACTAATCAATATAAAAAGAAAAAGAAAAAGAGGCCCGAACAACCTTGTGAGGTGACAAATACAACATGAGACCCATTTTATTTTGCAGGCCGATTTACTGTAATGAATTGATTCATGATGTTACTAATGTCAAAGATGGAGGAGTATTATTATTATTATTATATGTGTATTCTTTTGAAATAAATAATCAGAAAATCAAATACACAAAGTACTATAATATGTGTTTCAATGACCTCTAAAAGGCTTATAGCTACCAAACCTGCTCACTATTTGAGCAAAATAACATAGTCATTGATGAAAGGATTCAGAATTGTAAACTTCTCAGGCCACACGTGGGAAATGAACAAGTAATTGTAGCCTAAAATATAAAGAATTGGTAATGAATAGACAACAAATCTCTAGAACAGGAAGTAGCCAAGGAAAGGAATTTGATATGCAGTTTACAAGGAAAGTTAATTTTATGAAAGTTTAGATTTGAAGAATTATGTTCTGATTAATATGAAAAACAAATTTTAAGGACTCGAAACCTTTAACATAAGAGCAAAAGATAGTTCAACAGAGAACAACAAGACCAACAATGAAACATCATACAAAAGACTGGCAAGAAGGTCAAGAAACCGAATAGACAACAAAAGACAAGGAACATCAAAGCGAAAAAAACCAGAAAAAAGGCCTAGACAGCTAACAGCAACTACAAAGACTTAAGAAGATCAGCCGCCTTGATGACCAACAGGTCATAATTTGTCGAAGCAACTTTTTTGATCTCTTTGTTTGCCTTTTTCTCCTTCTTCTTGCCTCTGGTCCTCATCCTTGGTCCTTGCACATCTCCCATGCCTTCCATGTTAGGTTCCTACTCTAGGGATTCCTTCTCATTCTCCAGCTTACTGATCAGGATTTTGGTGTTGTCAGCCGAGGCCTTCAGAATGTTATGGCTTTGTTCAGTAATGCTTCTGAGATAGGTTTCAATTTTGTTGAGTTTGTTGTCAGTGTCCACCATTCTCTAGTCTGTAGCATTGTCATTGGTTTTTATCTCTTCCAAGGCCTTTTCCACTTGCTCAAACCTTGGGTTGAAGGCATCCCTAATCTCTTCAGCTCTGGCAACAGTTTTTCCCAAATCATCAACATACTCAGCCATGGATTTACCTTCACCAATGTTGATTGTCTCCAGAATTTGAACCCTATGACTCAATTTCTTGTTTTCCTTCACAGCTTTCTTGTGATTGTTTATGAGCCAGTCGAAGGTGTCCACAAACCCCTTCAAACCCTCGATAGGAGGGTTTGAAGAGGGGGGGGGGGTTTCACCAGCCTGGCATGTTCAGTATTGGGAACATCTCCACTAGTAATTTGTTCGGCATTTCCACCAACACTCTGGTTGAAACCATCCCCCGTAATCTCCTCCTCAACTTTTTGGTCCACATCAGGATCCTTGCTCTGCACTTTGTCCTCCGACTCCAACTCAGAATTGCCTTGCCTTTTCTGCTTTTTCCTTTTCTGAAAGGAAGATTTAGATTTCTTCTTCCAAGGGGACGAAGACTCATCCTTTTCAGAGTCCTCAAAGACCTCCTCCTCCTCTGAGTGCATCTGGAAGACCTTCTCTTTACTTTTTTTCTTTCCCTTAGAAGAGGATGGCTTAGTTCTCACCTGTTTTCTTTTCTTACCAAGTTCATCTTCAGAGTCCTCCAGTCTCTCCTCAGTCTCACTTTTCGAATCACTTTCAGAATCCTCACCCATAGAAAAATCAAAATCTGACCCTTCCTCCTCAGAATCAGAGATAGAAAGCTGGCGGCGGGCAATTTGATTAGCTTTAATATGGTCATAGATTAAAACCATAAGACCTTGGTGCATGGCAGTGTCTCCCTTAGGGTTCTCTCTATGGGCTTTGATAGTAGTATTATATTTGAAGAATTATGTTAAATTAAAGTACAAATCAGTTTGATCCTATAAATTTTTTGTACATTTAATATTCCCGATTCACAAATTAGAAAGAGAAATAAACAAGTTATTGAAAATATTTTGAGGCATGTGATTTGTAATTCCTCATTTTTTATAAAATCAAGGACTGTTAACATTTTTCTATTGTCATATTCTTTGCATCTCAAAAACTTATAAAATCATAATGGTGCATATGTATAAAACTCTTTGACCAGCCCCTAAAATATTGTGCATCAATTGGCATATAATATTAGTGTGATCAAAATTGTGTTTTTAACAATTACATCTGAATTAGATCCATAAGAAAACCATGACATGTATGTCTCTCAAGGAAACCTATTTGATTATACGTTTTCCCAACATCAACATCTGCATTCATTGAGAACATACGAAAGATGGGTTAAATTTTAATACTATTATTAAATTATTTTATATACTATTATTATAGCATTATTACATTATGGTTAGTAATTATTATGTTAATATTTTTAATTTTTTAATCTTATCATAATAATAATGTAACATTAATTATAAATAAAAATATTAAAAATTAAAAAAAATTATGCATGTTCTTTATGAGTTAGATGGTTAAGGTCTTAATAAGACCATTTTAAGTCAAAAGCAACATGAGTTTTTTGAGTCTCCCTCAGATAATATCTACTATGCCTTAAAACAATGGGAAACCCATCACAATCAACATTTCAAAGCACACATGGTGATATGTTATTAGTTAATGGAGACTCTAAATAGGGGAAAGGACCCAGTAGTTGAGCATGTTCCAATTGTTGTGAGGGTTGTTGATACCTTTTGTTCCAAAAATTGAACAAATAAAACCTATTGTTTGAAACAAAAAATATCAATTTTTGTTAGGAAATGTACCAACAGTTGTTAGGAAATGTACCAATAGTTGTTAAGAAATGTACTAATATTGTAAAAAGTAACCAATCAGGTGATGCCACATCGGCTGCACAACTATTGGGGTCTCTTTTGCACGCCTATTGGTCTCACTTTTTTTTGGGGCTGTTTTGGACACCTTGGCAAAAAGCATGCTGATGTGGCATCATATTTGATGATGTGGCCCTGAAACCTTAGTTATAAGCAGGGGACTTGCCAAGTAAGCTGCTGTAAAAAAATCGGAGTGATTCAAAATTTCCAAGTAGGATTTTGAGAAGCGTGAAGTTAGGGTGCATGACTACTGGGTCCTTTCCCCTAGGTCACTATGAAAAAGGCTAAATTCACACCATTGTAAGAGACTAAAAAATTACTTTATTATACCTCAATAATTGCTATGACTGGCCGACTATTCCTTCCAATTATGCCAACTGGAATCGACATTCATTTCTTGAAAACATGGAAGCCCGAGAAACTATTTCAGTAGGATGAAATTCCTTTGGTGGGTGATTTTGGCTTGACCGTAATTCAAAAATATGACTGTTGTAACTTGGCGTGTACTCCACAACAATATAATGTACTTTGGAGATGGTGCCCATTACTTTTTCTTTTTATTCCTGTAGTTGTTTCTTGAAATTCCTGATCTGATTAGGTTTAAAGTATGACAGTTGTCCAGTATAGTATTTTTACAGGGAAATTTCAATGCAACGATGTTATGCATGCTTGAAATTTTGCCCATTAATATAATATAAACATAAAAGGTTTGTAGTCAAATAGAATGTACACTGTGCTATAACTGGAGGAAAGGAGCTTTCTTTTCTTGTCTTAAAGGATTCTTCATAACTTTTCACCAAACCAAAAACGCTTTGCGTACACCATGCTATAATTAGCATGCAAACATAACGGAAATTTTTTCAATGAGTTTTAAACCTTTTTTTTTCGGCGTCTGAACATAGACGAATCTGGTGGCTATGCAACCATATATAGCCTATTGGCTAATTAATTTTAATATTATTCTTACCATAAAAAATTTACATAATTATCTTGATTGTACTGCATTGCTCTTAAATTAAATGTATGCAATACCCTAATACCATGCCAGAAGTGCATATTGGGATACAAAATAACTTGGACACATGAGTTTAAATAATAACAATTTATTTCAATTGTCACTCACCCTAAACTGAGGCATGAGATAAAACTATATTATCCTACCCTAAATTGTAGTGAGGAGAAAACCCTAAATTACTTTTTTTACCCAACTCAAAGCTTGACCTCATCGTGTCTTGTAGAATAGGTAGTCGTACAAGGGAGAGAGATTGAAATAAGGTGCCAGCAAAATTTTCATTTTCTCCTTCATTTTTCCCTCACAATGGCGTGCTCTTCTATTGGTGATTGTTTTATCCCAATCATGGGCATTGATCATGCTTATGCAAATTTTAGTTCATTAACTGCTTTAAAATTTGATAATAGAAATCTTCAAGATAGGGGAGAGGAGCCATTACATGTGCACCCTAACTTTGGGGGTCCACGTGGCACCCACAGACCAATTTTTTAAACCTCCCATATGGACTGCTGAGTTGGCAACCCAAAATCAAAAGTTGACATGCCACTGATGATTTTTGCCATGTCAATGCTAAGTTGTCATCCAAGTGGTCAAAAAAATGCCACTTCAGACTGTCGACTGGAACTTGAGCAGGCCCACCCCCGAAACATGCCACGCTTTCTGTGCTCATCGAATGGGTTGGTCGTGTGGCGATCACTCAATTGCCCACCTTACTAACCATCTATTCCGCCCAATTTTCTCGCCGCCACATTCAAATTCCAACTGCACTCACATTTACTATGTGTCACCTTGCCTTCATTGTCTCTACTTGGTCGCATTTTTCAAAGTGTTTGGCCTTCATTGCACTTGACCCCTCGTACATTGTCTCGAAGCCCATTCATTTCCTTCACGCAGAAGCTCTATTGATGGTTTCGACTTCTGCCACAACATGCTCGCCATGGACCGCCTTTAACCCGAATTTGGACCAGAATGTGCACACTCAAAACTAGGTAACGCCTCAGTGCATACCCTATTTTCTGGGGTTACGTTTCCATGTTTGGCTCCATTTTTTTTTGTTACTCCCTCGCCACCTCCACTTCATAGGTACAGAGATGAAAAATGAGGACGGCGAGGATCTACTTGTAGATGTTCAAGCGACCCATTTCCCCTTCGAGCCTGGTGAGGAATTTTCCTCACTAAGGCTCACAAATTTGCAATGTTTTGTATTGTTTTCTTTTCCACATTTGTCCTCTTACTTGTTCGTTTAAAAAATTACTTTAACTATTTGGCATTCTTCATAAATTTTTTGTTTCTAAATGTTTGGCATTCTTCAGGAAATTTTTATGGTTGTTTTTGTGTTTTTTGAACACAATCTTCTGTGTTCATAAACACAACTACATACAAAAAGGGAATCGTACTCCTCTATTCAAGCATTACAGTAATTTTAATGGTGTCGTGTGACTAAAATTTTGGCTCATTTCGTCGAACAATGAATCTATTGGGAGTTTTGGCATCGATTTGCAACATCACTATGGTTTAAAGGTTTAATGGTCTTGAATTTCACTGTTAATGTTTAAGGGTTTCATTTCACCATTAATGTTTCAAGGGCTCAAGTGTTTCAATTCTTTTGGTTGATTGTTAATGTATAATGGGTTTGTGGGTTTAAATGTTTATTCCATTTACAGATTGCTGGCATCATGTTGTCATTGATGTCAACCGGTATGGAATGGATAGGTAACCGGTAGTAGAGATGTATGTGCAACACCGCTATAGAGAAGTATAGGATGAGATATCTTGGATATCACCTTGTGTTGCAGAACATCGGTAATGGTAAGGAAGATGACCTCAGGAGTCACCTGTGCAACAAGTTAGTGCATGACCTGTGTGATGAGATAGAAAGGTGTTTGAGCAGTTGTTTGTGATGAAGAGGCAGAATGTTACCTGAATCACATCAACACTGGAAGAGAAGCATGAACCGGTATGTTGTGAAGTTGCAGAACAATAGGACTCCTACTGGATGAAGATGCAGTCATCATGAGAAGCAATGACTAACAATGAATATGCTCACATCAGTTCACATGTGCATGTTTGAAGAGATGCTGCACAAATAGGGAAGTCACATGAAGAGCATTGCAGGATGCAGAAGATAAGGTGTTACTCCACCGAGTAAGTGGGGCTTATCTCCTATTATTCATTGAGTGCATCATAGTTTGGAGAGATAAGAGTGAAGAGGAAAAGGCAATCACTTGAAGGATCACACTGGATCTACCGAATGTCCTAAGTGCATGAGATTAGGGTTATGCACTAGACCAAAAGAGAAGGCATGATTGAGATGCCAATACAAAGGAAGTGTGAAGTGTTTGTCATCTTGGCAAACCAGTTGTGATATGGTCAAAGCTAATCAGGGAGAAGGCATAGCTGAGCAGATACAGATAGAGGAAGAATGGCTTGACTGATGGTACAGTCTGGAGATGATTGATGATTTGTGTCATCAAGAGGTTTTACTAGTATGAGTGTCCACTGGTAATATGGACAATGTGCAGATGAAGAAGACTTCCTACATTGTGGGAATGTGCATGATTTGAATGGACATATCTGATGACCGGTCAAGGAGTTCCATCGATAGTTCAAGCAGAAAACAGACATGATAAGGTAACCGATAGAATGATTAAGACCGGAAGGGTTAGCAAACCGGCAGAAGTAAGGAACTGATAGGGTGTTTGGTCGGTGATCCTACCTGGACCAACTTGGAGTGCCAAGCTGGCAGTTGATCGACATGGATGCCTCATGGGATTAAGGTGGCAAGCTTGCAGAGGTTGATGAAGTGTCGTGTGGAGTTAGGTAACTCGACTGGTGTGCAGTGATAGTGGATCCTGTGATTTATGGATTGGGTCAGAAGCGTGTGGCTCGAGAAAGAATGAACAATTAGAGAAGAATCAGGGATTTGTTGGCACCTGAATCAAAGCAAGAAGATCAGGCTAATAGAAGAGCTCGAGAAGGAAACAACAGAGGCATTAATGGTGATCGACCGAGATGTATGCCGACATATTGTTTGTAGGTTGGTGAAGATGGAAGGTGTGTTCTGGAAAGTGCGTTGATGGAGGACTTGTGCAGGTGAATGTCAAAAAGATCTGATCGAGCAAGATCTGATTGGATTTGATCGGCCTTGAGGATTGTGAGGAAACCCTAACTGCCCAGATTTTGAATAGGGTTTTGGCGGGAAAACCAGTCTATAAGTATGAAAGCCAAAGAGTCTGTTTGGTGTTGTTGTATAGAAGGATAATTGTGCTATTGCAAAGTAGAAGACTTCTGCAAGTGAGAGAAAATCAGCCAAGTACTCAATGAGCATCTGTGAAGAGAGTGAGAGAGAGGAAGAACCTGGTTGAAGCATTCAACTCGTTGGAGTGAAGAACCAGTAGTGTTCATACCAGTCAAGCAGAAGAGAATGAGGCTGCAGAGAAGGTAAATAGAGAACCAACAGAGAGTAGAACCAGTAAAGAGTAGAGAGCTTATGGAGGAGATCCAATAGAGAAGCAGCAGGTGGAGAGCAGCAAGAAGAGTGAGTCGGTGTAGCAGAGAGGATATCTCACTGACAGAGCAAAATATATGTAATGGTTTCAAGATTCACTTGTAACAAGATAACTACTTGTGTATTTGATGTTTACATTGTGAACACTGAGTTGTACCTCAATGCAGGGGTTGGTGCTCCTTGGGTTGGTGCCCTAAACTTTGTAACAGTGTTTTCATTGTGAGGCTCGATTGGAGCAGTAGACTCCCGCAACATTGCTCACCGAGGTTTTTCCCATCTTGGGTTTTCCTCGTACATCCTGGTGTTAGTGATGTTCTCTTGTGTGTGTGTGTGTGTGTGTGTGTATTTGAGTTAGTCTCCTCATTAACCGGTAAGTCTGCATTGTGTTTGATCCATAAACCAGTATGCTCACAAAGAATAGCTAAAGGGAAAAGTTTTGAGAACCATTGATTCACCCCCTTTCCCCTCTCAGTGGTGCATTGTGTCTAACACGGATTCACTAGATTTACACTATTAATTTCACATTTACTAACAAAAGGGTTTGACGACTTTAATAGGGTTTCCAGGTTTCAATGTTGGCTTTAAAATTCACATTTACTATCAAAAGGGTTTGACAGCTTTTCAGTGTTTCATTGTTAATGTAAAAGGGTTCACATTTTTTAGTATTATTAGAAATTGGGTTTCCAAGTTTCAATGTTGGCTTTAAAATTCACATTTACTATCAAAAGGGTTTGATGACTTTTTAGTGTTTCACTGTTAATGTAAAAGGGTTCACATTTTCAGTTTTAGTGGAAATTGGGTTTCCAGGTTTCAATGTTGGATTTAAAATTCACATTTACTATTAAAAGGGTTTGACGACTTTTCAGTGTTTCACTGTAAATGTAAAAGGGTTCACATTTTTAGTTTTATTGTAAATTGGGTTTCTAGGTTTTGATGTTGGCTTTAAAATTCACTTTTAAATCTTCCATTTTAGAAGGGGTTAATTCCATGCTCCATTGTCTTCCTTGTCAGAGGATTTAAATCAATGTGACCACTTTGAATCAGCTCCTTTGGTTTCAATTTTAGTGTCAAATTGTTAATGTATAGGGTTCACATTTTCACTTTTATTGTCCAATGTGTTTGATGGTTTCCAACTTCACTTGATTATTGGATTCACTTTATTCATTATGGGATTGACGTCATTCATTGTGGGATTCACTTCATTGTTTTAGGGTTCATTGTTAAAGTGATTTAGATTGCACATCTATGAAGTATTCATTTTCATATGGTTTGCATCTTCACTATTCTAAAAATAATATTGTCGCGGTGTATAAATCAATGTTTCAATGTTGTCTTTCAAATTCACTTTTAAATCTTACTTTTTCTAAGGGGTTAATTTCATGACTCGTTGTGTTCCTTCGGTTTCAATTTCAATGTTGAACTGTTCATCTATAGGGTTCACATTTTCCCTTTTTTTGTCCAATGTGTTTAATGGTTTCCAACTTCATTTGATTATTGGATTCAATTCATTCATTATCCTATATGTCATAGGGTATTGTGTTCATTCTCATGCGGTTTACATCTTCACTTTTCTAAAAAGAACATTGTTGCAGGGTATAAATCAATAAGTCATTGTGTTCGTTGTCAACTGAGTTTAAATCAATGTGAACACTTTTACATACTCATTGGGTTTCAATTAGAATTCTTCACTGTTAATGTATATATAGCTTCAACTTCTCACTTTTAATTTACAATGTGCTTTACAGGTTTCAAAGTTGACTTGATTTTGAGATTCAATTCATTTAGGGTTGCAATTTCACTTTTACTATTAAAGGGTTTATGGCTTACTGCTCATTGTTAAAGTAATTTGCATAGCAATTCTACATTGTGTTCATTGTCTAAGGGTTTACATTCTAATTTGTTGCAATCACTTTACATGTATCATACTTTTACAAATGATTGCCAAATTTCATTTATAGTTGTGAAGTTAATTGAATACATTATGTATGTCCATGTACACAATTAATTATTAGGAATCCTTGAACCCTTAAACATTAACAGTGAAATTGAATCCCTTATACATGTGTTAGTATAAATCAAGTATCTACCTAGAAGTATATACATACATGTATATGGATGTGCATATATGTATGTGCTTGTACATGGAAATTGAATCCCTTATACATGTGTCAGTATAAATCAAGTATCTACCTAGAAGTATGTACATGTACATGCATATATGTATGTACATGGATGTGCATATATGTATGTACATGGATGTGCATATATGTATGTGCTTGCACATGGAAATTGATTCCCTTATACATGTGTCAGTATAAATCAAGTATCTACCTAGAAGTATGTACATGTACATACATATATGTACATGCATGTACATGCATATATTTATGTACATGGATGTGCATATATGTATGTGCTTGTACAAGGAAATTGATTCCCTTATACATTAACAGTGAAATTGAATCCCTTATACACGTGTCAGTATAAATCAAGTATCTACCTGTGTTGTATGTACATGTACATGCATATATGTATGTATATGGATGTGCATATATGTATGTACAGGGATGTGCATATATGTATGTGCTTGTACATGGAAATATGTATGTGCACATGTGTGCATATATGTGCATTCACATATGTAAATCTAGGGCAACTACATATGTGCATGAAAAAATGTAATATGTGCATGCACATATTTTCTTTGACGTGCATGCACATATGCACATGTATATATGTAAAAAAATTCGGAGGTGAGTAGGGGAGAGGATCCAGGACATGCGCACCCTAACTTTGGGGGTACACATGGCACGCAAAGTGGACCCAAAGACCAACTTTTCAACCCGTCCACGTAGACTACTGAGTTGGCTGCCCCAATTCAAAACCATTTGACAGTAAAATTAAAAAATGTGAACTATGGCACATTAACCACTCATGCATATAAATCAGGATGCCACAATATTCTAGTAGATGTATATGCATACATGTTTGTATGTGTGTACATGTATATGCATATATGTATATACATGTGTGTATGTACATATTTGTGGTCCATATTTTTCAGGAGGGCAGAAGTAGCAATAATCAAAACACATGTATAAGTAGCACAACCGAACTTGAAAGGTCCACAAACTATTTTTTTAGAGGAGTCTCATGTTACATTCAATCCAATTCACATGTAAAGTGATGATTGGGCCAAGGTCTCAACAATTGGAACAACTACATTAAGTCATTGGATGAGGACATTCCATCCTCATAATTGTAAACAACGAGGACATGTTGTCATTTCAAATCTTTGTACTCATGATTTATGTTGCACTTTCACATTCATATTGAAAGGTTTGTGCAACACAATTCTCAAGTATAAAGGTTTTCAAATGGTTGTGTGTCCTCATTGTAGTTGATTATGGAGGTGCAAGTAAGGAGAGGTGACGCATAGTTAATGCCTCTGCAGTTGGAATTTGAATGTGGGGGCATGAGTATTGGGCAAAATAGATGGTCGGTAAGGTGTGCAAGTGATTGATCACCACAAGGCCAACTTGTTCGATGCAGATGGAAAGTGTGGTAGGTTTCAGGGGTGGGCACACTCTCGTTCTGGTCGAGGGTCCGAAGTGGAATTTTTTTGGCGACTTGAATGACAACTCAGCATTGACATGGCAAAAATCATTGGTGGCATGTCAACTTTTGATTTTGGGTTGCCAACTCAACGGTACTTGTCAATATTTGCTCCTCATCCCATAACATTTTCACAATTGCATTGACATATAAAATTGTCATCTTTGCTTGTTCGTCTTTCATGTACATAACTGGAAACATAAAACATGTAGTTGTTGACATCTATGCTCAATCATCCCATTACATTATCTGAATTGCAATGACATCTACATAAAAGAGGTATGCACATAATTGGAAACTACAAGCATGATCATGTTCACAACATCCTCAATCATCTTTGCTCATTCATCCCATTACATGTTCTGAATTGCATATACATATAAAACAAATGAAATGTACCTAAATGGATACATAAAACAAAAAGTTATTGACAAGTTGATCACTCATCCCATTACATGTAGACAATTGCATCAACATCTATATAAAATAAATATGCACATAATTGGAAAGTACAATCATGTACTAGTTCACGACATCCTCAATCATCTTTGCTCATTCATCCCATTACATGTTTTGAATTGCATGTACATATAAAACAAACAAAATGCACCTAAATGGATACATAAAACAAGTAGTTATTGACAAGTTGATCACTCATCCCATTACATGTAGACAATTGCATAACATTTATATAAAATAAGTATGCACATAATTGGAAACTACAATCATGTACTACTCCACAACTTCCTCAATCATCCCATTACTTGTTCTGTATTGCCATTGAAATACAAAAAAATACCATATGAGCATAATTAGAAACAAAAATCATGTCAAATCCATGTCTTGAAAAGACATTTTCACAGTTCTGGTCTGACTTGATGAATCAGAAAAGTCACAAAAAACACACATATTTTCATGTCGATGTCAATTCATCCAAGGGGGGAATGAACTTCTTCTAACTTCACGTGGTACCCCTGAGCTTGTGATAGGTTCCATGTTCTCATCACCTTGTATTGGGTTGCTATACCTAGGATTGTCGGCAACCATTGGCATGTGTGTTGAAGGAATAGAAAAGGTCACGGGTGGGGAAGTTGGTTGACAAATTGAAGATGGTAGAAAATACCCAGGGCTGTCGACAACCCCTGGCATGTGAGTTGAAGGAATAGTAAAGGTCATAGGGGGGGGAGGGGAACTTGGTTGATAAATTGAAGGTGGTTGAAAGGTGGGGATCATGTGTTCAACATGTCCTCCATTATGGGATGTCATTCTGGCAACAGACTCGATGGGGTCGATGGATTATTAAGCATCCTCTTTCTTGCCAGAATCATTCTCTGCTCCTCGATGGTCCTTTCCTCTTCCTCCTTCTCCTTTAAATCCTTCTCTTGTTTCTGTCGTTCCTCCTTCTCCTTCTTCTCTATCTCTTTCAGCCTTTCCTTTTCCTTACACAATATATCCTCTCTTTTTTTTTCCAGTTCCTCCTTTTGCTTTGCCAATATGCTTGTTGCCTTTTTCTCTTTGGCCTGCTCTTTCTTTCTTTCTTTGGTCTCCTCCACTTCCATCTTCTTCACCTCTTGAACCATTAACTGTTCCATGAACTCATCAGATGTAATCAACTGTGAATTATAACTCAACCGCAACCCATCCTTAACACCTTTTCCTTTCGTCTTGTTGACGATGTGAACAGGAAGCTTTAAAAATCTTGACAGTCCTATTTCCTATTGAGAGGGGGTCGTCGCACTAACTTGGGATAGAAGTCTCTCGTCTTCCTCACTACCACCTTGTGTTGTGTCTTGTGTGGTGTCTTGTTGTGTCAATTCTACATGAGGTTGTCTATCTGATATACCACAATCGACATAGTAATGCACTGCATCATCCATGGCAGTTGCAGGTGGTGAAGGGAAAGTGAATGTGGAGTCTTGATGTTCTCCTTCCAAGTCAACTCCTAAAGCCATTTCCCCATCAGCCACCCATGTAGGTGCTATTCATTGTGATGGAAGAGCAAGATTGTGTTACACACTATCAGTCACTCTTTCAGCGATGTTTTCTACAATGGCTTCACATGAAACACCAACACTGGATAGGCTCAACATGTTTTGCATAGCCGAAACATCCTCACCATTTTGAATTTTGAATGTGACGCTAGGTTGCATGTCATCCATGAGGGCATCAGGATTGATGGGCCATATCCTTGTCCTTCTAAAGCCTGCTACGATGTTAGAAACTGTCAATGCCTTATTCAAGGACTTGCTTCCTATTTCTGCCAGTTCTGCCCTCCTGATCTCCACATTTGGAAACCTTGCCAACCACATCGCTCTTTCTTGTTTGAAGAATGTTTTGAATGGAGAGAGGACACTCACATCGAGTGGCTATAGTCAGTGAGAGGTGTGAGCCGACAATGTGAGCAAGTCTATACCCAACATCCTTGCCTCTTGGATGGTTGTCACTACAACATGGCTGCCATGGCCGTCAAATATAAGCAAGTGTATGTTGGTGGGCAATACACTCCCTAGAATAGATCACACAAAGTGGTACAGCCAATTAAGGATTAGTTCCTTCATCATCCATGTGTGTTTCTATGTTGTCATGCAAGCACATGGCTCACATTTGGCGATGTAATTTTGTAGGTACTTCTTCCCTTTGAACAAGTATAAGCCTGGGATGCTTTGCCCGGAAGCGTTCACACAACACAAAATCGTAATCCATTCCCGGCTCTTCAGGATTATGTATGAGACATTGTGGATTCCTCTCCTAGCAAGCACCCTCATAGCACCATTCTTGCCTGTCATAATCCCGGTTTCATCACAGTTCCAAATCCGATGAGGACCATATGGATTTGTTGCATAATGTCTCATAGAAAGCAGCAACAACGACAAGTCTCAGAGTGAGTGCCAGGTATTTGTCAAGGCCTTCAGTTGTCTGCAAGGTGAGTTCTGGATGTTGGGCTTTAAAACCAACCCACCATGACTCCCCGGTTATGCCATCCTTGA
Organism: Cryptomeria japonica; assembly: GCF_030272615.1. Classification (NCBI taxonomy): domain Eukaryota; kingdom Viridiplantae; phylum Streptophyta; class Pinopsida; order Cupressales; family Cupressaceae; genus Cryptomeria; species Cryptomeria japonica. The sequence continues at coordinate 493,964,729 of NC_081408.1, forward strand.
AAGGGTTAGGTCTACCCTCACAAATCTATGCCACAACTACCGTCAAGTTTAGGATCTCAAGGCCATGACCAACCGTTGCCATCTTTTGGCACCACTCAACAATCTCTTCTTCCTCTTCAGAAATGAGGATGGTTGGGGGACCTTTCTTCGACGTTTTTGTTAGTCCACCCAACCATTTTGTCACTATTGCAGCTAGGATTCCCCACTTGTTTGATGCTCCCCTGATAGACATGTCATTTTCCTCTACATCATGAATTGCACCCTCCATGGTCCAAGCCAACCACAACTTTTATGGCCTTGTAAAATTCCTTCCAGTTGAAAGAGAAGAAATGTCCACTGTGGGCGGCGAGACAGGTTCTGGTTCCTGATCATTCGGTGATGAGGGAATAGGCTTTGCTTCGGCCACATTAGGAGGCAGGGTCTATAGCTGAACTGGGATCTTCACACCTCTTTAATGTGATGGCAACCTTGTTGATGTTGTCTTCTTTGCACCACGACCATTCATCTTATGTGCCTTCCTCATCTACAAGAACAGTAATAAATTGTACGTTAGTTGTAATTCCATGACAAATATACAGATCAATATGAATTGAATAGTATGTATGGAAAATTTATGTAATTTAAAATGTAACCTACAAACATATATACAGTACAACATGGGTTACATTGAGATGGAAACAACTAACCAAGTGATGTTGTAAGTCGAAGCTTGTTGAACGATATTAACTTTGATGCTTGACATGGAATCATTGTGCAAGTAAGGAGTGGATGACAATATAGTGTAAGATGATAGTAATGCTTCAACAGTAGAAGTACGGTTCCCTATGTGAAATGATATCTTTTATGGGAATATGTGTGTGGAAATGTATTATTTATTGGAAACTTAGATAGTAGGGGTTTAAAGGTACATGCACAGACTTAGTCTAGCATGGATTTGTGATCAAAACCTTCAGGGTCGACTAGATGTGGTGGTGTAGCTGAAATGGCTTCCTTCCAAAGAATTAGTTGACTATAGAGTCAACAAGGCAGAGTAGAATGCAACCCAGTTTGTCCATAATGAGGTTGAATGTATACTTTGGTAAAAATCCATGATGAAATAAGTCCATTGACTACTCTTCGAAGCATTTGTTGCCATGACAGAGTAGTAGAGCTTTGACAAACTTTTGGTCCATAGTTTTCTAAAAAAAAACCTATTCAGATTGTTGGTTTGTCATGATTCCAGATTCACCTTGAATAATTTAGAATAGAAAGATGATCGGTGGGAAAGAGATGATCATCATAGGAGTTTGGACAGAGAAAGAGTTGGTCAACAATATGAGAATGCTTCACAATCCAATCTTTCTATGCACGAATTCGTGGATAAGGGATTTGAATTGGACATTCAGTGGGTGGAATAGGTGAGTGGGAGAAGGGATCAAAATATTCAAGGAGGTAAGTTGTAATGTCATAATCTGCAATAGTTGGAGTGAGGGTTGCAATGACACCTTGAGTTGCTAGTGTGTGATGGGCCTTCAAATAGTTTTCCCTATCGAAATAATAATTTTGAACAATTTGATAGCATTCATCTTTGTTTGAGACATCCACACTCAGTTGTGTTCATGGCCGATGTCTGGAATGTATCATCATGACTTCTCCGTAGTCATCTTCATCATGATATACATTACAAATATATCACATTGGGGTGAACTCACAAAGCTGGTTCCCACTTTTTGGTACGTCTTGATTTTTGCTGAAATCATACATTTTTTAAAAAACATAATGATTTAAGCTTTAAGAGGTCCCATTTTAAGTAATTAATTGAAGAGAGTTAAATCAAAGGCTCTTAGATCAAAATTTCTTGGATAGAACCTCTCTACTTCTAAATCATACTTGTAATGGAGTCTCCTTTGCGTCTATCAAATGGTGATAAAAAACCAATTTTACATTAGCTTTTGGGGGGTCAAATTAATTCATTTAAAAGTTTTTAAAAAAAAAAGTATTTAGTCCTTATTATAAGATTTCCAAATAGTATAACTTTTAATATATTTAATTTCATTAATATATTTTTATTTTATTTCTTATGAATGTAGGTTTTTCATCGAACATGAACTTCTTTGTTCAATGCATTGGGAAAAATAGTAAACTAATTCAAAAAAATTCTGAAAAATATCTATACACTAGGTATTGATGTTTTCTTTCTAACAAAAAAAAGAAAATTGAATTTTGATATATATAGAACAAGTTATGTGTTCAAACGTACACCTATATCTAAATTATAATTAGTCAAACTTCAAAACTTAATAAAATGAAAAATATTCAACATATCACTATCAAACCAACTGCATGCCCTGGGTATTGATGTTACAAACCAAAATTTAAAAAAATTAAGTTTTTATCATTTATAGAAAAAAAATTATGCATTTCGAGATACACATCACTCTTAAAAAATGTTATTTGCTGCAAAAAACTACTTTTTGAGGGAGATGGAAAAATCAATAAAATTTTATTCAAACAAATTTGAAAAAAATATATTTAGAATCTACAAACAAGATGTTAAAAATCACTAGTTTATATCATCTACAAATTCTTAACGGTTTAAAAGTTATAGGTGTCGGAAAGTGAAGGTTTTTTTCAAAATATTCACATAAGTGTCAAAGTTGGTCAAAAAGTGGGAACCAGTATTGTTGAACACATTCGTATATATCATGTCACCATATAGGATTTGATGCTTCTGGAATTTGCATCAACATTTCAGATCACACCTTGTTCCACCATCAGGATGAAGGAGAGTGTCAACTGGGGCATTTAATTTGTACATCTCTAGGCACTATACTTTTGTAGGATGATGGCTCATAGAGTGTGATCGGAAATGTTGGTGTAAAAAATGAGACAGACAATCAAATCTAGAAGTGGGTAATGTAATTCAGTAATGGCTTGTGAAAATTTAGTAAATTTAATATCTGTAAATTTAGTAAATTGGTAAGTAGTTTGTTGTTTGATGTTCAATTGTGTTTGGATGTTTCTGTTAAATTAATTTGAAATATGATGTTTGTTTCTGTTTCAGGGTCATTTCATTAGAGTCATTGAGGGTTGGTTTTTGTCATGTAGGGTTTTAAGAATGTTCACTTGTGCATTTGGTGCATTTTGATGTTTGAATTGGACTTATCTGTATAGATTTGTATAGTCACTGTAAATACAATTGTCGAATTCATTTCAAATAGTCACTGTCTAAATACGATTCATTTCAAATAGTCAATTTCTAAATTCCTGTATTTACAATTTCTAGATACGATTCAGTGTTGTGTTTGAATTGGCCATGTACACTAAATTGAGACACTATTTCATGTATGTCCACTTGAGTCAGTTTTGTGTTTGAATTGGCATGAAGTCAGTCATTTGCATGCCTTAATGTTCATTTTTATTCATCTACACTTTTGTCTGTGTTCAATTGTACATTTTTAATTGGCTTCTTTAAAGTCGAATTGGGTGCTATAAAGTTGAGTTTAATGAATTGGGATTATATATTGAAACCTTTAAAAATACATAATTGAGTGTATAAGTATTGCATGTGGAATATATATCTTGGACAATGTATATATATACACACACACACACACAATGTCAAATATGTATATTTGAGAGCATGTATATACATATGTATGCACTCTCAGACATGTATACATGGACACCACAAAGATGGGGTTATATATATACACACACTATCAAATATATTTATATTTGACAGCGTGTATATACATATATATACTTACATGGACACACGAAGATGGGGTGCGCACATTGTGGGTCCTCTCCCATTGGACAAATAATGTCAAGTGGATATGTTAGGTTAGTAAATTGTGTATTAATGTAGGGAATGTGAGGTGGTGGATGCATACTAAAATAACAAAAGCTCATTAATGTAGGGAATATGAGGTGGTGGTTGCTTATTTAGATGGTAAGTGTGCATAATTAAGCCAAAATCTTCGAAGAGATTTGGCTCGCCAACATTACTATAAAGCATTGAAGAGGAAAAAAAACAAAACAAATCAACGCATCTATTTATAGGGGTAAAGCAGTGCATCAAGAATATATTTTATTTTAGTTTTTTTTCAGCGAAGGGGAAGCATTTTGCAGGTACCGGTAAGCATGGAACCTACATTCACACTATAAACCTCAAGGCAGCAGCTGGCATTTTCTAGCGCAATATCTGATAAGAGATTGAAGCAAGTTTTTAAGTACTAGGATGAAGAATTTATCATGGCATTGAAGGTGTTCCTTGGTGATTGTTTCCTGAAAACAGAACATAGGTACTGCACGAATGTTGACATTGTGAACATAGTTTTGGCATGGGGCCTAGAGATTGGGAAAAATGTTGAAAAGTGTGCATGGTTGTTGCGAGGAATAGTGGGTAAGGAATGGTTAGGTGGCCTGAAGCCTCTGCTCAACAAGGTCGTTCCTGGAATTGGGTTTGATTATCTGGTAGGGGAAGGAGTAGAAGTAAATGTCATGACACTCTTCCCATTAATTAGATGGAGAGTGGGGTAGGACTGGGAAGCGAGGAGGTCTGAAGAGGCTGAGGGGTGGAGGTTGCTTGAGGTATTTCTTTGTGAAAAGGAAGTTGGTGCGCCTATCACAGGTGCGGGTGAGGCGGGTGAGGATGAAGGCGACAAGTAGAAGCCGCAAGTGAGATTGGAGTCGGTGAACTTTTGTGAAATGCATAAATGATTATTTTTGGTCTTATGCCAAATCAATTTTGTAATCATTTTGGTAAGTGAGTCATAGTTTGTTAAAAAAACACAATATATTGAACTGTTATACATAAATTAAAAAGAGGTTTATGGATTGTGAACAAGAAAAATACCTGCAAAACACATATTCTTTGCCTGAATTGTGTGGCTTCTTGCACCTCTGCAACGTGCTATTTCTCTTTCTTCTTGCTTTCACTCGCGAAATGAAATGTGTTGATTTCAAGTGCTTATTTATGTGATAGAATTTGAATTTGAATCGAAGTTCTTTAATTTTTCTACCTACTATGTTGAATTTGAATTTGAATCTCCATATTTCCCCATTTATGTCTGAGTTTATTGTTTTTGTTGTTCAATTTGTGGCCTTACACAAGTGTTGTGATGGATGCAGGTGATATGACTGGTAACGACGCTGAAGTGACCATATCAGCCTAGGTTGAGCTGGACAAATGGGATGGGGGATGCGGAAAGGTGTTGAAAGGGTCTCGTGGTCTGACGCGGACGAGAACAAATTATGACCATCACGTGACATTTTATTGGCCACGTCAATGTCCATGGGTGCTCACATGGCATGGGGTTGTCGTCATGTCATTTTTTATTGCCTCCAAGTCGGCTTATTTAGGCTTAATATGTTATTGTTTTAATGTTTAATACAAAATTAATGTTTTTATCGTGGTCCCTTTATTGGGCACGTGATCTTATTTGACAGAACTCAAAAAAAATTATTCAAATCAATGTGAATGGTTTAAATGTTTACGTGTGAACATAAAGATTTATATTTTGAATGCAAAAGATACACTTTATGGTTAATTTGTGTGATTGTTTAATGGTATTATTTATTTATTCAATGTTAAACATGTGGTGGGACACACATCGACAAGTACTCGGTGGTTAGGCAGACACCTATGGGCCCCTAACCGCCTAAGACCTATCACACATTTAGGTCCCCGTACACATAATGGCTCCTCTCCCATAGTTTTCAAGTGATGGCAGTTACCTGTGGACAAAAGAAAATAATGTTGAAATAATGTTAATGCTACAATTATTTTTATGGAAATATATTCTGTTTCGAATATAAATTTGTTTAGTAAAATTCTGAAAAATGTGATTCAAATAAAAAATATAAGATTTATCAATAATTTGAAGTGATGATGGTACTTTTCAAAAATAAAAAATTAATCTCTATCCAAATTACCCTTAAAAAAGGACATATATTGTAGAGTTTTAATAGTAAGAATTGAAAAAACTCATGTTGCCCTTGCTGTAGATATCCATGCCAGATTATGTCCTACATCAAACATTGTCCAACAAACAGGGGCAAGAACCTAGCAATATAATTCTTCCACACTTCTAACCCTGCAATACACAAAGACAAAAAAAAATAGTTTTTTCTTCCCACAAAGTCATCCAACTGCAACTAATAATTATAGTTTTCTATTGTACATACCCAAGTCTAGATGACAAAAAATGGAGAAACTTGTGACAGGCATTGTACACAACAATCACCCACTTGTGGAATACGTTAGCAAGTGCAAGTGAGTAATTTGGTAAGATTTCACCCACAGGACCTTCTACATTATTTATGACTTAGGCAAATATGTCAAACATTTGCACAAAACAATATCATTAACATTCATCAAGCCCCCATAATTCATTCAGGCAATCAAATCTAGTGAAATGCTCCCCTTTTGGCACACCGTCTATCCCATGTTGCAAATATATAAAAATAAAGAGCTAGTACAAGTCATTAGCAGATAAAAGTTTGAATACATACCTGATCCAAACACTAGTGCCCAAATTTTTTCCCTCTTGTTGTACCGATCTCGAAATTAATATACATACTTAGGATCTTGTTGAAGTTCTCTGATGGTCACATTAATTTCTTCCTCTTCCTTATTAGTGTATCCAAATTGATGGTAAGTAGTATTTTCTTCCTCCATTTGTATTTCTTGTTGTTGTTTCAATTGCTCGTGTTGAGCTCTAGTCCAAACTGACATTGAATGTTTTCGAGATATGTCTCAATAGGTGATCAATTGTTCAGGTAAATACGCTAAGTTGATTCTACCACCTCTATTGGTACGTTGAGATAAAGCGTCTCTTTGTTGAAATGCATGTGCTTGTAAGGTTTCTTTGTCAAACTCCATTCCACAACCACATAGATAGTTACGAAAATGGTGTAGGAATATACAATGTTTCAACAAAATTTTATAATTTATGTATAGAAAACTTCTCTTTTTCAAGAGTTCTTTTTAACTAAGTTTCCTCTTTTTCAGACGACATGAAATGGTCACACAGTTATTGTGGTAATTTACAAGTTTTGATCCTAATGAGAGTGCAAATTTTGTGGAATTTTGATATAACCAAGTTCAAAGAAGAACGATATATCCAATGCAAAGAATAAGGTTATTTTGATCAAGCTTTGTAGTTTCGTGATAAAGGATGATATATCCTCATCAAAAACTATGTTCATAGGATTAGTTTATCAAAGAAAAGTGATTATGCACTTTAGAATGTTGGATCTAAAACTTGTTGAGATGAATACTTGTATAAACTTTAAGTGTGATCTAGATTTTATGCTCAAGAACCCTATTTGTTTGACTAGTTACGAAGCCTATGACAGTTGAAATGAGATCTTCTTGAAAATGGGTATCCAAATTTGTTTTCAAAATTTTCTAATGAGGAGGGGAAGTGCTCTCTGTTGTAAATGTGCTAAAATAGATGTGTTGAATGTTTTAACAACTGTGCTACAGGACATCCTAAATGTGCTACACTGCATTTCAAAAGCGCTACTGTTTCTTGCACAGGCGCTAATATGTCTTGTAAATGTGCTAATGTTTTGCAAATGTGCTATAGGACTGCACAAATGCGCTAAAAAGTGTCTTTTATGCACTACACTACTATTTAAATGTGCTAACATGTGTTTCAAATGCGCGACTCTGCATTTTCTCTGCAAATTTTTTAGTTTTTTGCTGTTTTCAAAAGGGATGATTTTTCTGTTTTGATTTAAGAACATATTGCAAACACAACAAACACAATTTTTGAAATATAGCAATTCCTATGGTAGGCCAAGATAATAGTTGTTGAATCTCACGTGGGTTTCTCTGAGGCTACACTATTCAAAGTGGATACTTAGATTCTTGACCCCACTGGCTCCACTCCACGACACTCACTTCTCTAGGGCAGCCAAGTGTCAATTCCCATGAAAAATCCTCATGGAAAACTTTGTATCTCTACTAAGAACCGTATGTGTGCAAGTCTCATCAGAGGTCCGAGCTCCTGTATCAACAACTAGAAGGATTTTGGCTCCTATACAAGAGAGTTTTTAGTAAGGGCATCAAGTCCAGTGGTCATACATGCGACGTGTTACGCTCCGTTAAGGAAGGTCTCCTAGCCTATAGAGGTTGTGCTCTATAGGGTTTGTGGGGAGTCATAACGTCGGTATGAACTAATCAGCACTCATTGCTTGTAACTTTTGTTACAAACACAATTTATTTATAGTGGATAGAAAGAGATTGGATTTAGCCCATCCACTTGGGTTGTTCCCTCTCATCGAACCTTAAGAGCTACTCAGGAGGAAGGCCCTCTAAAGGTTACACACTCTAGAAAGTGGGTCTAGTTTTTTGATCACCTGGTTAAGGTGAGAGCATAATAACCTACCACTTTGTGCAAACACATAAAATAGTTGATGAATTAACTCCTAGATTATTCTAAGTGCAACTATTATAAGAAGACAAAAAAGCAAGTTGCATGTTGTAAATTAACCACCTATTTAAGCTATGTGAAGCAAAAATGATTCAATTACTAAGCCCCTAGTTAAACTAGATGTGAAAATGCATGAAAAACACCTGCAAAACCACCAGTTAGTAGTTTGAGAGATTTTTGTCTTCGTCGGTCAAAAAGAGCTACAAGTGTTCGTCAAATAACCTCTTTTGAAAATTATCAAAACAAATGCGTTAAAACAACAAATGCGCTAAAAATAACTGAAAATGTGCTACTAAACCTAACAAATGCATTGCATTGCTATGTAAATGAGCTAACATGTGTGTTAAATGTGCTAAAACCTTACAAACGCACTACCAGATATTGCAAATGCGCTATAGGAAGCAAAAAATATGCTAAAAGTCGTTACAAATACGTTAAAAAGATAGACAAATGTGTTGCACTGCTAAAAGTACGAGAATGAAAGACATAAGATAGAAAATGTGAGGCCTCAGCCCCATGGTGGGTGCCAAAATGTGTAACCTAGAAATATTTCAAGAAATACCTGCAAGGTTTTGTTAGTTTCACAGTAATATAAACCTACAGGAAATTCCAAAATTACCAATGAAACATTTAAAATAGATATACTTCAAATAGAAAACCTCAACTGACTGTTTCATTGTATGCTATCACCATTTGAACTTGGTTGCAGATATTTGCTCTCAGATTGCACTATAGTTGCTTTCAAGATGACAACTTAATGAATGGACTGATAATTGAATGTTTGATATGCAAGCTAAATGATTGTGCAAAGCTATATGAAAATTGATTAAGCTAAAATGCCAAAGGCACACTGTAAATTGCTAAAATGCTTGATTGCTAAAAACTCACGTGAATGCAAGATAACTCCTAGATGACTATTATCTCTAAAATGCTTAGGAAATGCCCTTTTTATAGATTTTCATGAGCAAAAATCCCATGTGGCAGAGATCAACGGTTGAGATTAAATCTTGCAAGATTGATGGCTATGAAGAGATTGGTAGGAATGTGAGAGGAAAAGGAGGAAGATGTTCCTCCTACACATGCAAGATGGAGGAAAAGGTGGAAGGAGAAGCCAAGTGTCAGAAGGCTCACCTTGACTAGAGTTGAAGACTTGACAGAATATAGGATGGTTGGAGAAGATTTAGGGATGTTGCGACAAGTGGACTCAACTTCCTCCAAAGATGTAGGGAGGTTGGAGAAAAAATAGAAGAATTGAAAATGTGTGTATGTACACATTATTTCATTTAGGAGATGGAAATTGAAGATAAATATGGCTATTAATAATTTGTTTAGCCAAAAAATTGTGAGTTGGCAAGATTGAGTGATGTGGAGATGAGGTGAGGTGGAAAAGAAGATTAAATAATTGTAGAATTACTTAGTTAATGGAGACTTTAGAAGAATGCAGAGTGCATGATTAAATATTAAATATTTAATAAGATTGAATTAGAAAATGAATTAAATAACTAAACTTTTCAATTTAATTATTTAATAGAGGAATAAGCATTAATTTAAATAAATATTTATTTAATTATTCATAGCCATTTTTGAGTGTATACATTTTGCCCCTCTTTGAAATATTGTTAGAACAACATTGTTTCAAAGAAAATCAAGTCTCCATATTTTCAGCCCTGTCGTGATAAAATGCCAATAGTGTGCCCCCTGAGGAGATTGATCGTGAAATTTTGAAAAAAAATTGATTGAGTGATGAATCTCGCAACAAAATGATGAAAAAGCCCCTAGCAATTAAATTTTATTTTTGAAAAAATAAAATTGCCCCACATTTTAAAAACTAATTACCCCCTTAATAAATGAAGAAGGTAATTATATTAATCGTATTGTGCGCATTTCCACCTCATTTGCATTTTTTCTTTTTGGAGAGTGAAATTAGGAGAGATGACTTGGAGTGTTGAGCTATCACCATGGTTGTCCTGCATGCTAGCCACTGATCTAGTCAACAATAATATAAACCTATAGGAAATTCCAAAAGTACCAATGAAACATTTAAAAGAGATATACTTCAAATAGAAAACTTCAACTAACTTTCTCATTGTTTCCTATCACCATTTGAACTTGGTTGCTGATATTTGCCCTCAAATTGCACTGTAGTTGCTTCCAAGATGACAACTTGATGAATGGACTGATAACTGAATATTTGATATGCAATCTAAATGATTGTGCAAAACTATATGAACATTGATTTAGCTAGGATGGCAAAGGCACACTGTAAATTGCTAAAATGCTTGATTGCAAGATAACTCCTAGATGACTATTAGCTCTAAAATGCTTAGGAAACGCCATTTTTTAGATTTTCATGAGCAAAAATCCCATGTGGCAGAGATCAATGGTTGAGATTAAATCTTGCAAGATTGATGGCTATGAAGAGATTGGTTGAAATGAGAGAGAAAAAGGAGGAAGATGTTCCTCCTACACATGCAGGATGGAGGAAAAGGTGGAAGGAGAAGTCAAGTGTCAGAAGACTCACTTTGATTGGAGTTGAAGACTTGAGAGAATATAGGATGGTTGGAGAAGATTTAGGGATGTTGAGACAAGTGGACTCAACTTCCTCCAAAGATGTAGGGAGATTGGAGAAAATATAGAAGAATTGAAAATGTGTGTACCTACACATTATTTCATTTAGGAGATGGAAGTTGAAGATAAATATGGCTATTAATAATTTGTTTAGCCAAAAAATTGTGAGTTGGCAAGATTGAGTGATGTGGAGATGAGGTGAGGTGGAAAAGAAGATTAAATAATTGTAGAATTATTTAATATATGGAGACTTTAGAAGAATGCAAAGTGCATGATTAAATATTAAATATTCAATAAAATTGAATTAGAAAATGAATTAAATAACTAAAATTTTCAATTTAATTATTTAATAGAGGAATAAGCATTAAATAAATAATAAATATTTATTTAATTATTCATAGCCAATTTTGAGTGTATACAAGAAGAAAGTTCATGCAATTGATGAGCATCTTTGAGGTTGAGACAAGTGCAAAACTGATTTAGTGTTATGCCCTTTACTCCACCTACAACCAAACTTAATGCCACAAATATGCCCAACAAAGAGAAAAAAAACATTCTCGTTTGCACTTGTAGTGCTTCGTTTGGAAACTCAAGTGAGAAATTTATTTGACTATGAATTGAAGACTCGATATTCATTGCTCCTTTGTTCAATGTATACTGAGTATAGTATTCCTATAAAACATAATTGTGCATCAATAGTTTAACCCAACTCCAACTAGAAGCATTAAAATAAAAAACAAGAAATATAAACAATTTGAAAGCAAAAGATGGAAATCTAATTAAAATACTAATTTGAGATGCAAACCTCAAAATCGATGCTCTTTGATTTTATCGGTGATTAATTTCAATAGACTAAATTTGCAAAAATGTGATTGTATGAAAATGTTCAACAATGATCTTATTTATAGATTTTTTTAGAGAAAATCAAATCAAAGATGAGGATGAGATCAAGGGTCTGAGTTGAAAAATGAAAATTCTTCATTTCTAAGTGATAAGGAGATAATGATGAATTGTTTCATTCAATTTGTGATAATTATGAGGATATTTTATTTTTATTTTTTAAGTTTCAAAAAGAAAAAGAAAAAATTATTTAAAATTAATAAATATAATATAATATAATTTTGTATTTCACTTGTTGGATTGTATAATGATGGTTCCTTTGAGATGGCAGAGTCTTCTCTATTGATTATCTTTGATTGGGTAATCAGTGGAGGATGAGCTTCTGCAAAATGGCTTTGGTTCATCATTGTTTTGCCAGCTTGGTTTTCCTTTCATGTTTATCATTATGTGGATCGTTTTATTCTCACTCTTCTTGCACATTGCTTACTTATCATACTATGGAGTTGGTTTCTGCTCATTCGGTGAGGCTTCGTGTTTGGTTTTGGTAGTTTTCATAATGACTCCTCTATTGGATTGGTATATATTAGGGCTCTGTCGTTGGCCTCCTCATGTTTTTTCCTTCTATGGTGTCGCTTCTCATATGGTAAAATGCTCTGTTTTATCCGGAAGGTTTTGGTTAGGTTTGGAGGATGGTGGTTGTCTTTAAGAGCTTGGAACTTGCAGATTGTTTAGTATATGAGATGGCTTCTCATCTTGTGTCTCTTTTCTTGGTTGCTTCTGTGGGCTATTTTGTGGCTTGGTTTTATTTTGGTTCCTCAAGGTCTTCATCATCCTCTCCTTCTCCTTCTTTGGGTTATATTATGTTTGCTCACGCTGTTTGTCTTGGCAAGTTCTCTTATAATGATTTCTCTTCTGATATTTGGTATCATTCTAATCAATGGATTGGAGAATTGTGCTTCTTCGACAAGGGTGGCTCAGCTTTGAATGTTATTAGTTGATCTTCTAGTTTTTTGGATGGATACACTTCTTCATGTTGTTTCACTCTCACAGTTTTCTCTTGTATGCCTCTTCTGGCAGCTTCCTTTATATCTAATGAGGCTTGTTATGTAATTGGGATGGGTTTTTGGATGGATTGTGCCCATGGGCTTCTTGTAATGGGTAGATAGGCTTGTGTTATTTGAGCAATACTGAAGAGTTTTCTTACTGGTTCTTTCCCTTCAGTGCTCTTTGAACTAGACACCCTGTAAAAAAAAACATAATTATTAATATATTTCAATGGTTTATCCACTTTTATCATATATATATATATATATATATATATTATAATTTATAATCTGAATATATATCATTTTATAATATCTATTAAAAATATTAATTTGAAATTTTTGAAAAATAGAAATAAATGTTTATTCATTTAAAAAATGCCAAAAATGTTTTTAAAATATGAATTACTTTAATTACGTTGATTTTTAGGAAGGATATCCATAACCATTAAATGATAATTTATTATTTTATATTTTTTCAAAAATTGCATTTTCTTTTGGAAGGATATTTTTATTCATATCATTCTTATGCTTTTTTAGTATAACATATTTTTTAATATTGATAAAATATTAACAATTTAAAAATAAATAATAAATAATTTAAAATAAATAGATGACTAAATTTATTTATATATAAATAGCAGATGGGCAATTTGAATTGTTTTTATTGATGAAGGTTCTTCAATTCATTCTGAGCATGTAATTAATGAACCATTTATGCCTTTGCAAGTAGATTAGAGTTTTCTTTCCTATTTTATTGTTCTAAAGTAGTGGTTAATGCTTTGTTTAAATTGGTAGTTTATTTTTAAAGCATTCTACAGATAGATATCAATGGAGAATCGTTTGACGCCTTCCCCCTTGGCAAGTTCATAAGACAAGGGTGTCATCTAGCCCCAACCTTGTTTGTTATTGCATCAAAAGCCTTATTTTATGCACTCAAATATGAGTTACTTAGCCCCCATAGTATAGGGCATCATTCTACCCAATCAATATTATCTTTTCAGTATTCAATTTGCAGATGATATTGCCATGTTTCCTACCTTGGACAAGAATAATTGATCAACTTGATTATAGATTGGAGTTCTTTTGTAATGCATTTGGATCAAATATTTCTCAGGCTAAATCTACTTTAATAGGATCATCTATTGACCCTCCTGATTGATTGAGTCAATTTAGTTGGCAATGGGGAGAGCCTGGTAAAATTGTAAGGTACCCAGGTATACCATTATCAGTGTCCCCCTCGTTACTTAAGATGTGGGAAAGGATGTATGCTAAGATTGAAAGAAAAATCAATGGTTGGAATAGGAACTTTCTGTCATTGGTAAGTAGAGTCCAATTGTGTGAAAAAATCATATCCTTTTACGCCATTTATTATGCATCTATGTGGTTCCTTGCTAGTTATCAAGTAGATAAGGTGAAAAAAGTTATTAGGCAATTTTGTGGTTAGATGGAAGAGGTAAGAAAAGGATGCATGTTGTTAAATGGAAATGGCGTTGCTTGAGTAAGGACTTAGGTGGATTGGGGATCAAAGACCTCAGGCAACAAGGTGTTTCCTTAGAAATCAAATGGATTGTCAAGGCTTTAGAAGGGAATGAACCATGGAAGATATTAATCAGGAGAAAAATTCATGATTGTATTCCTAAAAAGGTCAAAAAGTGGAAAGGTTTGTATCCTCATGACATCCTCTTTGTTAAGTTTAGTGCTACCCCTTTAGGATATGATCTATTCAACAATATTTGGAGGGCCCGGGAAATGTGTAAAGGAAAGGTACATGGCATGGTGGTAGTGAATGCTATTGAGAATAAGGTCTACAATTTTAGATCTCCTTGGTGGAACATTGAGTGCAAAGGTAAGTGCTTGGCACTCCTACAAGGATGCTCTGCCAAAAGATGGAACTAAAATGGTATTACTCAATTGAACAATCTATTTACTAATAATAGTGTTAAGAATTAGGAAACCATGAAAGTAGAATTTAAACTTGAGGATAGTAATAAAAGATCATACTCTATTCTAACGAATGCATTGAAAAAGTTAAAACAATTGGCTAAGATGTTGAACATGATGATATTGATTTGATGCAGTTTAAGTGAAGTGATGGAAACCCCTTCCCTAATATTAAATCCCACTCCCTATACAAGATCCTCGCCCATGATTATTGGGTACTTGATCATGTAAATAAGTGTTGGAACATGAATCTTAATAACAAAGAATGGACTAAAATACTTATTGGTGCCTGGTCTAATAGTATTGAGCCTAAAAAATAATGTTTTAGATGGCAATTGACTCTACAGAAGTTGGTAATCAATTTAAAACATGTTAACTATTTGGTTTGTGGTTGTATTAAGGATTGTTTTCACATATTTTTTAAATGTAAATTTTCCATTCATATTTGGTCAATCGTTATAACATTTTAGGTGGGAATATTGTTGATAATTTCTCATGGTTTGAAATTATTGTTGGGTATGTCCGCAATCTGAGTAAAAAGTCTAACTATTTTTGGATTTTACTGTCTATTGAAATTCTTTGGTTTCTTTGGAAGAGAAGGAATGAGAATGTGTTCCAAGGTAAAGGGAGGGTTCTTATTGAGTCTAATATTAGAATCACAATGCTAATGATTATTGAATATGTATCATTTACATTCAAGATGCCAACAGGAAGATTCATGAAGATATTGGATGAAGGATCCTCTTCAATATATAAAGAAGACATTTAGGATGTTGCCTATTGACCCCAAGATCTAAGAAAGATAGGGAAGAAATTCTAGGAAGAGTATATAGATTTTTAAAATAAATACCAAAAAGAACATCAATATCAATTAAATAGGGGTGAAGCTATAAGACACCTAGAAATGGCTCACCCAAAATTTGATTGCTCTAGTTGAGAGAGGATCTTTGCGCCCCTTGGAAGAGAATTTGATACTTTCCAAATTAGTAGGATTGAACCTAAGAAGTTATCATCTCTCTCTCTCTCTCTCTCTCTCTCTCTCTCTCTCTCTCTCTCTCTCTCTCTCTCTCTCTCTCTCTCTCTCTCTCTCTCTCTCCATTTGTTTCTCAATTTTGTAGACTTTTGGAGTGGAACTAGTTTTTTTGGGTTTGACCAATATCTTGATCTTACATCCTATTTTTCATAAAACTCCTACCATGTCCATCTCTCCTTCCATTCCATTCATTTCTCTTTGTTCCACCTCATCTATGGGTTTTCAATGTGGATCTAGACATTTCTTCTACACTTGATTTTCTCTTCCTTACATGATTCCAAATCAAGATATCTTTCTATTTGAAGTCCATATTTTCAATTATTTATGGTAACTCAATTAGGATACAAATTTTCATATATCGTGTCATTCTCATGTCTACTTTCATTCCCAAACCTCCTAATCCTTCATTTTCCTTGTTCGTGCAAAATTTTGAAGTGGATCTAGGTATATCTTCCTCTCCCCTTATAATATTATATAATTTTGATGCCCATTTAGAAATATCACATTCACTTCTACCTCCATAACTTCCCATTTTACCACAAGTCTTCTATTTCTTCCCTTGCATAAGATTATCTTGCATATTACAAACATTTATGCCTCCTCATCCACATTTGCACCCACATCTTACAAAATTTCCAACTGCCTTTTATATTGCATTTCCTCTTATGTCGAATTCAAAATGACCTCTATATATGTTCCCCTCATTTGGACATCCTATCTTGATGTTCAATTCAACACGCTTTTCCCATCATCCTCTCTCAAGCATTCCATCCCTTTTGTTTTCCCATTTTGTAGCATTTCAAGGTCCATCTAGACTTCTTATAAAATTCCAAATCTAATATCTTATTCAATATTGGAATATTGTATCCCTTTCTCACATCTTGTACTTTACCGATTTTCTACATTTCTTTCATATCACCTCTTGTTCACTCCAACCACTTCCACAACTATTCAAAATTAAAATTAATGCTTGATTTGACTCTTGTAACTACCATTGGCCTTTCCTAGAAAATGTTTCTTATCCCAAGGGCATCAAATATTTTCCAAATTTCATAGTGGATGATGAAGAACACATGCAACCATGAATGCAATGGTTGGAATTTTCTATTCATGTAACCTTGATACCATATTTAAGTTGTCATTTTGGTAGATTTTGTAGAATCTTGACTTGTTTACCATGTAAAATCAATGACATATTTCTATTACTCAAATCCCCACAACATTTTAGTGACCAAATTAAATTCTATGAATGCTAGTTCATTAGGAATTCAAACAATTATTCATTATTTTCGCTCAAATAAATATTGAGAAAGATCTAGGGTTTCAATCCCTTGTGTCCAATCGTCATTAGAAAAAAAACATCTTGCAAATCATGAACATGTAGGTAATATTCCTTAGCCAATCATGGATCTTTAGGAAGACTTCTAAGTGATGAAATGTGATAGGTTCTTCTTAGCTTAAGGCTTTTTATCACCATATTTTCTATTGTAGATGTGATATTGATTTGATAAGTGTTATTGTACTTATCATACAACTAAGATTCAATTTATCTTTGTAAAAGAGGGTTAAATAGAACGAGTTTAAATATTTTTATTTATGTCACTTTTTGTAATCTATGAAATAGTAATTGGATTATTGCTATGTATCTATAGTTTATCTATAACTTGATGATTTTTCTCTCCTAACATCTTTTACTTATTTAGAGAATCCTTAATAATCTTCATCTAGCTAAGGATTAAGAGAACTTACCAAAGCAATTCATTGATCATGCATTTCTTTAATTGATCAACAATGTTGAATGAATTGACATATTAAATTGTTGTTCCACATTAGATGCCCAATGAATTCTTGGCCTCTCGATTAAGGAAGATATTGTTTGATTCTATTTTGGAGGAGCCTTTAGCAGTTTGGTTGTTTCGATATCATTGATTTTAGCACTAATTAGAAATGATGGTTTGCGAGTACAAGTAGTCTATACACAAGAAGGTGGAATTTCATTTCCTTTTTGAGTAGTTGGAGTGAATTTCTTTTGCTTGGTCTTGTTCTTTTGTTGCTCTCTTCTTTGATTTAGTGAGGTATTTTAATTAAATTTGTTGTTTACCAAAAGTTAAGGTTGTCTATCAATGCATATGTTTTGATGAATTAAAAACAGGTTTTTGAAAGGAACCCAGAACCTTGTTACAAAGTAGGAGAAAGATAAATCATAAAAGAGGCAGAAAACAACAGTGCTTGATCACCCACACATAAAACAGTTCCCAGCCAAAACAAAAAGGGAACACAAGACAAAGGAAGCAACACTAGACAACCAAAGGAAAGCACAAAGACAACACAAGGACAACTAAATGTTTCTCATAAGTTCTTCAGCATGAACCACCATTGTCACAACCCTCCTTTATCACTTTTTGATTTAAGTACAATTCTATTATATTTTGGTTAAGCTATTTAAAATGATTGAATGAATGTTATAAAAAAAATTAAAAAAAAAAAAAATGAATACACACACACACTTGGAGAATGTAATTATTTTTATTTATTTATTTATTTTCCACTCCCAATTATGGCACATGTTGTAGGAAGAATAAGAAGCTTCTAGATGAATCTCCACCACCTTGCATGTAACTCCCCCACTAAGTTTAATCAATTTGCATGAGTCCAATATTGGAAAAGAATCTCCTTTTTAATTAAATTTTCTAGATAGTGGAATGGAGGGAATTTTCTTATAAAATTGTATGCAAGTTTCAAAGAAGGGGGTTGATTATGTTTTGAAGGAAATTTCCCAAGTTTTAGAAGTAGATCTTCTTTGGTAGTCTCATTTTCGTTGCAGGAATTTTAAGTTGTTTGAAGGATTTCTCTCAAGTTGCAAGGAAGGATCATAAGGATAGCTAGTGGATTCAACATCAAGCTCGATAAACCAGGTTCTCTCATTTTTTTTTTACATTCACTTATGAGGAATTCGTAATATCAAAAATATAGTTATAGATCTTCCTTTATATAAAGAAATTTTTTTTATATTAGATTGTAAATCTCTTATTTAGGGATAAATAATAATGATAATGCTTTCATATAGTGCATGTAAAAGATAGTTTATTTATTTATTTTATTTCCCTTTAAGAAAATATGCACATGATCTTGCTTTTTGTTTTTTCCAAAGATTTTAGCAAAAAGAAAATCATATTCTTTTATTTGTTTAAAATCTTTTTTTCTGAGATTAAAATTCTTCCCTGTGTGATTTGAGTCTTTATTTCTTCCCTCTAATTCATTTCCCTGGTTCTTCGAATGGAAATCTGAATCTCATTCTTTAATCTCTCTGTGATTATTTTAAATCTCTTTGGGATTATTTTAAATCTCTCTAGGATTATTTTAAATCTCTTTGTGATTATTTTTAAATCTCTCTGTGATTATTTTAAATCTCTCTGTGAGTATTTTAAATCTCTCTGTGATTATTTTTAAATCTCTCTGTGAGTATTTTAAATCTCTCTGTGAGTATTTTAAATCTCTCTGTGATTATTTTTAAATCTCTCTGTGATTATTTTAAATCTCTATGTGAGTATTTTAAATCTCTCTGTGATTATTAGTTAAATAGATCTCTCTATGAATATTAGTTGAGTAAAATCTCCCTATGAATACTGGAAATAAACAATCTTCCTATGAATACTGGAAATAAATGATCTTCCTGTGAATACTGGGAATAAACAATCTTCTTGTGAATACTGGAAATAAACAATCTTCCTGTGAATGCTGGAAATAAACAATCTCCCTGTGAAAACTGGAAATAAACAATCTTCCTGTGAATGCTGGAAATAAACAATCTTCCTGTGAATGCTGGAAATAAACAATCTCCCTGTGAAAACTGGAAATAAACAATCTTCCTATGAATGTTGGAAATAAACAATCTCCCTGTGAAAATTGGAAATAAACAATATTCCTATGAATGCTGGAAATAAACAATCTCCCTGTGAAAACTGGAAAAATGCTGGAAATAAACAATCTCCCTATGAAAACTGGAAATAAACTCTCTATCCCCCTGTGAATACTGGAAATATTAACCTCCTGTTACTGTAAAATCAATCCAAAACAATTGTTTGATTATCTGTTTTATTCATGTTCTTATTTTCATAAATGAATACTATATACATACATACATATATATATATATATATATATATATATATATATATATATATATATATATATATATATATATATATATATATATATATATATATATATATATATATATATATATAGTTTTTGAAAATGTAAACTATATATATATATATATTGAAAATGTAAACTATATATATTAAATTTATTTCGAATGCTAAAGATATATTAATGTTACAAAGAGATTAATTTGACACGACCTCAAAAAAAAAAAAATTCCACATAACGCATGGCATACAGGGGGACGGTTATTGTAACCGCCGGAGGGGGCAGTGGTACCCTCCACTACCCCTGCAGTCACTATCACGGCAGTGGCCGCAGGGGAGTTGGGGGGCCCGCGGTGTCCCCTCAACCCTATGGGTCTGCGCATGCAGGACCGCAGGGGTGTTGGGACCCATGGTCCCCACCCCCCCTCCTATTTACTATTAAAACAAAAAAAATTCACTTATTTTATTTTTTTTAGTTTTTTTTTTTATATATTCTTTTTAAATTGCAATTTGGAATTTTTAGTAATTACCTTGGGTTAAATTTTAAGTTATTTGCTAATAAATGTTTTAGTTAAATTTTAAATTAATTGCTAATAATTGTTTTAGTAAAATTTTAGTTAATTGATATTAATTGTTTTAGTAAAATTTTAAGTTAATAAATTAGGATTATTGTGAAGAGGGTTGAAATTTAAATTATTCTCTCAATCCCTTTAAGGATTTATTGGATTACTTGATTGGTGATTTTAGGCTCACTTAAAAACAAATAAGTCTTATTAACATGATTTGATCCAAAAATTTCCAAAGGTATAAACTAATTACTCAATTGGAACTAGCAACTCTAAATTTAAATATTCTCACAATCAAATTAAACATTACTTAATGTCGTATGTAAATGTCACTATTTTTGTATCATGCACATTGCTTATATGTTAAATTACATTCATTGATGAGCAAGTTACCTTCCCATTATCTTCATGCAAGTTACATGTTTGAGTTCATAATTGTCATTATCATACCATTATATATTTTAGTTTAGTTGTAGAAGAATGGTATTTCTTTTTATCAAGTGGTGCTTGGTTGCTATCGAAGTAGTTATTCAAATAATTAAACTTCGAAATGTCTAATTATGTACATTCACTTCGTGATTATTTTCAAGCATGATGTTTTCATAGCTTCTTAGTTAGAAAATTAAATAAAGGAAGATGGAAACCAAAACCTAGTAGTGGTAGGTATATACGGTGCCTCTGGGTCATGCTTACGGGTAATGTCGTCGTGTTGAACTACTGCACTTAACGCCTAATAAAGCTACATCAACGACGTCTGTGGCATCGTCCCTATAAATCGTCGGGGAGTAATAAGGGACACTTGGAAATTAAAATCCAAGGGGCGGGTAATCCCCCTTGGATTGATAATTTAATAAGATAATTCTAAAACGATCTTTCATCTACTGAGTTAAACTATAGTAAACCCCTATAGGGATGTTGAGTGAAATGCTTTATGAAATTGATTTAATCTCGAAGATTTGTTGTCAATTGACAATTGGTTAAGGGTGACGCTTATGATAAGAATTAGGATCTAGTGTTTTTAGGCCACAAGCAATAGGCCATCTTGAGCCTTTGCTTAAGCGCTACCTCCGTGGGTAGCAACCGCAGAGAAATTGTCTAGGACATTGACCCTAGAAAGGGTTGCATACCCACTAATCAGTTTACATCAAACCATAGAGTAGAAAATAGAACTACATACTTTACGCCTTGATCCTGTGCCGAAGCGGGTATGTAGGCAGTCTTGGGACGGAGTTGTCCCTCATACTCAGGCGTTCGTGGGTGGGGTCTAGGCTTGGTATAGAAGGATTGAATAGAATCCTAATTTGAAAGATAATTAAAATGGAAAAAAAAAAAGTAATTCAATGCATACTCGGAAGGAATCCCGTATGGATTTGCTTGACTTCCTGAGGCTTTAAGCCAAATTCCGAGGCTTTAAGCCAAATTCCGAGGCGGAATTCAAGCTTGTATTATGTTATTTAATTACTCCTAAGGACGGTGACATCGGTGCACTTCTGTTAGAAGAGTGTAGTACTTAGTGAGTGGCTCAGGACCCGAATGGTCCCGATGAGTCTAAGTCGCTGGCCAGAGCACCTCCTATCCCGATTGGATAGATGCCTACCCCGTATGGGTAGATGCCTATCCCATATTGGATAGATGAAATCTTATGTCCCATATGGACAAATGCCTAACCCGTATGGTTAGATGCTCATCCCGGATGGATGAATGCCTAATCCAAATGGATGGATGCCCAGATTATGCACTTGAATCAAACATAATGATTAAATTAAACAAAAAAAAAAAAGAATGGTCAATTTTGTCGAGTTAATTATGGTGGGTTATTACAACCATCTGCTTCACATTGATCATAGAATTTTTCATTTCTTCCAACTCTTTTTCCTTGATATCAACCTGTTTCCGAGTGTTGGCCCTTGTTCTTTTTTCGTGACCCTTCCTCTCCATCTGATCCTTATCACCCTCCTTGCCTTTAATTTGTTCAAATTTGTTAATCAGGATGTTAATATGGTCAACAGTGGCCTTAAGGATCTGGAAGTTTTGCTCGACAATCCTCTTCACAGTAAGCTCCATCCTCTATCAATGCATATGTTTTACAATTCTCACATCACAAAAAATTTCTAGGTAGATGATTTTGATCTTGTCAAGACATCATGTACTTAAGTGTTTTATTTGTTCTTGTGAGTTCAAAAGGAAGGAGGGTTTACTTGTGATTAAAAGCTGTTAGGGCATGCAATGGGAGTGTGATGTGTTAAACAAGCATAAAAAAAAACAAGTTAGGATCCTTTGTTAATAATTTTACACAAAAATCAACTCTCTATTGTGGTTAAAGAGTTTTTTTAAGGGCACCACTGCAATAACCAATGGGTTTTCTGGTTGGAGAAGTGCTTTAAGTTACTAAAAAATCAGCCTTTATTGATAAATATGACTACCCTAAAAGGACTTTAACCTTGGTTGGCTTGGTAGTTGTATTGTTATATTTAAGGATGTTGATTATTAGAGTATGGAGGCTTTTACATGTTGTTGATAAATAGATTTCTCATTGTGGTGATTCATAACATTTAGTGTCACTCAACCAATGGGTAGTGTCTAGAGTTATAATAGTTGGATAATTTACAATTGAACATATAATTTTTCTGTGTTTGAGAGGCATAACTCCCTCATAAATGGGGGTATTTTAGGATTTTCACGTAACTTTTATTGAATTGTGAATGAAAAATACAAATAGAGAAACCTTAGATGAGAAATGTAATAAAATCATTTGTAGATTCCAATAAAAATGAGGAAAACAATTGACAAAAATGGGAGAGTATGTACAATTAAATAGAAAGAAGAGTTTAACTCTAGACTCACACCTATGATATGAAGTATAAATTTTTAACCATTGGATACTTTTCACGAAACACAATAGAAAGCATGAAGAAATGCATTTTCATACAAGAGTTAAGAATGGTGTAAAATTTTATGAAGAACGAGAAAGATGACAATCTATAGAGCATTCTTCACATTCCTTCAAAATTGAAGATAGTCTTGTTGTGTGTGTAAAATAGAGAGAGTAATTAAAAATGAATTTCAAACTAGACATCGAAATGGCAATAAAACACTAGGAAGAGTTGGAGACACAAAGTTTTGTATAAGTCTTCACTTTCTTTTTAAACAAGCTCAAAGTCCTATTGAATTCTCTATATTCTCTAACCATTTTATTTTTCTTTTGAACTAAAAAAATTGTAAATCAATCCCAAAATCCCAAAATGAACATATATTTAATTACTCATTTAAAATAAATATATTCCAAGCAACAATAGAACTAAGTTTCTAAGTAAATACTAACTTATTATTTAAACTTGATGGATGTCTAGTTATCACAGCATTATGCCAAACATTTCACAAATATATCTATTGTCAATCACACCAAACTCTATAATGCACTAAGAGCCAAGCCTCTTATTGATTATATTTGAGTGAGTTGTAGATGTAGCATTTTCCTTACCAGTAATTTGAATATCCAACATTAAAACCTAATAGGGTGAAAAGGGTTGCACAACACAATCATCAAGAGCCACATTAAGTCTGACAAGGCCACAATTCTTCTCTGAAGCATATCTAAGTAATGAAAAACTAGGGTCTCAAATTCTGCAAGACTTCTAGGATGGGGAGTGATTTGGATACTACACTTTATTGGGAGTAAAATACTTTAGACATATTTTATGATAACTTGCTTTGAACTTAGCAAACAATCTCAACTTAGATTAGTCGAATTATTGAATATGATCAACTGCCCTATATTAATCGTGTTCCTCCTCATTGCTTTTTGCTTCTTTGGTAATCATTGTTGCGTATCTCGTTGCTAGTTCTCTCATTTTCCCATTATATCTTTGTCCATACTTTTGGTGACATCCTTTATTTATTTTTCACTATCTCATAGACACGATTGGATTGTCATCTACTTTCTCTTCTTTGTGCAAGACATTTTCATCATTTTTTTGTGCCTCCATTACTTTTGGTATGTTCTTTTCCTTTGCAGAGTCTTCTATTTCTTTAGCTATAATTGATGTATCATTGTTCTCACTAACATAATTTTGTATAGAGATGTTTTTCAATATCAATGGAAGCAAGAAAATCTAATCTTAAAAAAATGCAATTTTCACAGTTTATATTGATTGTTGCAGTATTTTTGGGATTTGACTATGTGAATATTTTTTGTTACCAATGTTTCAGATCAAACACCATGATTTTCTCTTTTCTCTTGCTATCTTACCCTGATGATAGACCATGGTATTTGATCCGAAACATTGGTAACAAAAAATATTCACACGGTCAAATCCAAAAAATCTAATATTACACCTTGATGAATGTTGATACCCAATTCAAATTTCCAATTTTCGATCGCAAGGATGCAAGAAAAGAGTGCTAGCAAAGATTGTGGAATCAAATTTTACATTTGCTAATTTTGCTTACTTTGCCAATGTTGGTTTGCAATAATGTAACCTTGACAATGTTGGTCTACAATAATGTAAAGATATATAGAAAAGTTGTTGGGTGTTTGTGTGCAGCAAGTAAAATGTGCAAAATCTCCTTCATTTTTCCCTCTCTACACATTCTTGTGGAATAGAGATGAGTAATAAACTACAATGGTAATTTATAGTTGTGATTGGGGTGTGTTTAATGTGCAGTGTTGCTCAGCCCAGGTCAACAAATTCCTTCAAGGTGTTATGTCAAATAGTTCATGTGCCTTGTTTGCACTTCAACACTTTGCATACATGTTTACTAGTGTACTTGTGACTGCAACATTAAAAATATTCCTCCAATTATGCTTAGATAGTTGTCTATACCTTGTTTTCAAAGCTGTTATTTTGTTATAGGAATGGAGGAAGGTCACAGTAGCTATGGAATTCAGTTTTATATCTGCCAATTGCATTTTCTTGTAAGTTTTTAAACACTTATCAACAAATCCATGTTGTAACAAATGATGTTTGAAAGTTTCTATCACTGATTGAACAAATTCACCTTGTGTTCAACCTACAACAATGGTGTCCATGGATAGAGGAGGGCATAGATAGGCGAAGTTGCAGGAAGTGGAACTTCCCTTCCACTTTGCAATGTTGCAGGGTCGTTGCAAGACTTTGTAATCGCATAACTTAGAACATTAAGTTTGACATTCATTCCTAACTTAGAACACTAAGTTTGACATGCATTCCTTTGACTTGCAAGAGGGGTTTTAATGAGCAATTCACACCTTTTTTTTTCTAAGGTGCATGCAAGCCTCATGATTCTACATTTCCCCTTTGAAGTGGATGTGTTTCTTCCTTCTTTTCTTTTCCTGGTAGGATTTGAGAAAGTGAGAGCATGAGCACAACTTACAAAAAAAATTGTTTGCACATTCAATTTCATCCTTACATGCATTATTGTGGTTTTGTGTGCATATGTATATGTGCAAACATGTCAAAGGAATAGGCAACTCTACTTTATGAAAATCATATGACTTCCATCTTTTCCTAATATATCCAAGAGGTAGGGTCTTTATTACAAAGTGTCATAGTTCACAAACTCTGTAGTGAGTTGTCATGTATTATCTTTTTTTATTACATATGTACATGTGCAAACATGCCAAGAGAATATTCAGCTCCATTTTATGAAAATCATATGACTTCTATTGTTTCCTATTGTATGGGGGAGGCATGGTGAAGAGGGTCTTTATTACAAAGTGCCACAGTTCACAAACATTGCAAGTACTCTCTAAGTTGTCGAGTATTCTCTTTTTTTTATTGCACAAGATTTTACAAGTTTAGCTCCCGAGTTTTTACAAACTCAAGAAAACATTAGTAAAAATGCCAATACCAGTAAGACATGGGTTAAAAAATATTTTTTACATTTTGTTTTGCTATAAAGCCATGTGTTTTGTTTATCAAGATGTCAATAATTTTTAATTTAATACATTTTGTAATTGAATTTTACAAAAGAAATATGTTTTTTGAAGAAATTTTATTTTTTTAATACTTTTTAAGTTACAAAGTTTTTGTCCAATATTTTGTGAATTTTTGCCAAGTTAAAAAATTTGGGCTTGCCCTCTTCGAATCTACAAACTATGCAGAAATTAAAGTTTGTGAATGCATTTTAAAACTTTGAACCTTTGCCCTTTTTACACCATAACACAATTGTACACAAATAATGCAATTTTTGCATATTTGCATGTAACCTTTCTAACTCCCATGTAGGTTCTAATATTTCATTTTTACTTTCATTAATATTTTCCAAAACAAAAATAAGGTAAATTCCAAGTTGATTATTGTAATTTCACACCTGTGATTTTTTATGTGTGAACTACTTTGAAGTTTGTTAATGCCTTTGCAAGAACACTCTTTTAATACAATTACAAATGTGAATAAATAGTTAGATCTCATGCTTTCACTAATTCAATGATTTCATAAATTGCACAAGTAAAATTTTATTTATTTTAATTAACTCGCACTATCAATCAACTTGCAAACATGTGTGAAGTGCAAAGTTTGAATCGTGAGTTCTAAGGGAAAATGTAAATCACACTTAAAACTTGTGACTTAATTTACTTATGAATTAGCAAAAATAAGTTAAAACATAACCACAAACCAACTCTTAAACTTTCTAATAAGACACTAGATTATGTGATACGTCACAACCATGTGTCAAAACTACAAATTTACACCCACAATTTAATAATTGATTATGTTCAAACTTAATATATTCTAGAATTGACATGTTTGAACTTGAATGAACTCTTTAGAACCTCTTATTAACTTTTTGAGCCATTTTTTTGACTTTATGAAACTATGAATTATGAGGGAATAACAATGCCAAAAGTGTATCATATGCTGATATACCTAGCACATTGTATTGAAAACTTGTATTATTGCCATTGAGATAATTTATAATATTGCATATATTATTAGGTTGATAAGACTTTATTACTTGAATTAGATGAACTTGTGACACTTTGAGAAGATCAAAATCAATTTTAAAAGTCTTGTGACTGTGACCACATGTTGATAAGTTTGACTTGATAAGCGATTCAACATTTTAAATAATTATAAACATTTGTGTCCAAGGCTTATCAACACAGACATGAATACATTCAATTTGAGAAACCTAACATGATGAAGAATCTTGATATGTGACATGGCACTTCATTTTAATGAACATAAAAAAGATTAAATTTTTGCAAGGTAAATAATGAGGATAACATTTGGCTATAATTAGGGATAAGAACTTTGTAAGAATAGAAAGAATCTAGAATCTCTATCAAGAGATTAGTGCCTTATCTATTAGGCCATAAATTCAGAAGATCAATATAGTAGAGGTCGCCATGCCTTAATGAGGCCATGATGCAATATCCTAAGGATTTTGAGTTCATTTTATGTAATAAGGTCAATCATGACCATTCGTGATGTAATAAGTGTATTTGAGGTCATTAGATAGGGTTTTGAGTCATAATGAGGTCATATTGACAAGATTGTCAAAAATTGTCAAGATATCACAAATGTGTGTAAATGGGTCGTATGGAGTTCTATGATGTATCAAGGTGTTTTAAACCTATTTGGACCTATTTGAGTCATTTTTGGGTCATGGAAGTCTTTGATTAGGTCTAGGTTCCATTTGAGCAAAAATTGACAAAGTTGACAAAAAAGTTGTCAAGCAAAATTTGCACTTTGGAGGTAATTATGTGTTGGTTGTTCAAATAAATTTGTAAAGGTAGTTACAACTGATGAGAGGCCAAGAGAATGTTTAAAGAGGTCCTTCCCACTTTGAGTGTGGTTGGTTGTTCAATGTATTGAAGAAGAACATCAATAAAAGTTTGTGATTTCCTGCACTTTTGTTGTATGTTTCAGATGTGACAACTGATTTCTCTTGTTTTCTCATTGGAAACTCATTCATTTGCATTCTAAGGAATTTGGTAATGATAGAAGGGTGAGTTCTCAAGAGTTTGATCTTTGTTTCATTTCCTTTCATTAATTTTTGAGAGAGATCTTCATTTTTTTGTAAAAACTGTCAAAACCTTGCCAAGGGTTACCCGTTTTGGTAAAACCCTTGTAACTTATGTTTCAACCATTGGATCGGGCTATAACTTGGGGAAAAGTTTTTTAACTAGGCATTCTAAGATCTGACCAGAGGGATTCTCTTAATGATTATTCTTTGGAAAGTTATGAATGACTGTTTTTCTGCATTTCATACTGAAAATCAAACTATCATGAACAACAAGTTGTTGATGTTTTGAACGTGGTTCAAGTGCAAAGAGGGCTTAGGAAGGTTGGTGAAGGAGTTGAGGGGTGTGGTAAAGTGTCCCACATACAAACCAAGTGTTGGAAACCAAAGGAATCAATTAAAATTACCA
Organism: Cryptomeria japonica; assembly: GCF_030272615.1. Lineage (NCBI taxonomy): Eukaryota > Viridiplantae > Streptophyta > Pinopsida > Cupressales > Cupressaceae > Cryptomeria > Cryptomeria japonica. The sequence goes on from NC_081408.1 coordinate 493,993,656, forward strand.
TAGTTCATGATTGTCCTAAATTTCATGTTGACTGTCACAATTTGACAGTGTCTTAAATCATTACTCTTGTACGGTTGAAAAGTGGTCATGTTGATGAGTTTGGTGTCTAAGAGGAAGGTAGAGAAGCCCTTCACCATAAGACAAATGTTTGGAGTCCTTAAAATGAGGAATGAATTATGTAAATATGACTGTCCCCACCATTTGTATGACTGTCCCAAAAACAATGAATCCACATTGAGCATTGTTATGACCTCTTGGGTTGGATGGGAGGGTAGAGAATGGTTGTTAACCCATGTTGAGGAGACTCCATAGTGTTGATGTGAATTCCTTGGTTGGTAAATACCTTTTATCATTGTGAGATGAGTTTATGGACAAGTTGGGTTATCATAGGGAAGTGGCTTGTGTGAGTAGGATATAAGGGTTTGGTGAAGTCTGCGTGTTTGTGAGTTCCAAGTTGGCCTTAGACGTGTAATAGACCTAATGAAATGTATTCCAAGGATTGGATTGAGTTTGTGAAGTTGATGTTCACTTTTGGTGGTTTGTGTAGCCTAGTGGCTTGAGAGAACCTATGTGTTCGAGTTTTCTTTAGGTGAGTGTTGCTACAAAAGAAATTGATGTGTGTTTTGAACCTGATATGTAGGGATGTTTTTAGTCATGGACCCAAGCCTCTGCATCATTGACTCATACCAAGCCTGATACTTTATATGTAGTAGGCATGGTTTCAAGATTCACCCAAGAAGCTCATGAGCTACATTGGTTCAAAGAATCTAGGAGGATCCTTCACTGCCTTCATGGTACTCTCAAAGAAGAAAAGGAATTGTGAGGTTGGCACTAAGGATGGAATTCTAGATATGTTGTTGGAATAAATGCTCCAACATAAATGAATAATTCATCGAGTGTTTTGTGTGTGTCATCAAATATTATTTTGGTGTCCAATATGTTTAGTTAAGTTCAATTTGCTGTCACACAATACCAATTAGCTGTTGATCAACTATAGTTGCTGTAAAAACCACTATAACTTTAAGAACCAGTTAGCAAATTTGTAAGATTCAGTTAAGATTATTTGTAACTATTTATATGTGTACTACATAGTTAATAAAATGATCGAGTGTTCTGTTTGCTTTTTCAATTTCTACTTTATGTATTGTGAACTTAAATATGGGAATTTAATTATTAGATTCTATAATAGGTTTTTTCAAACTTGCAATGGGATTCAATAGCGCATTGTCTGGTTTAAGCTTGTCTTTCATAACCGCTGACAATTTTTTTACATGTTAATTTCAGGATCGCTCACATTCGATTTAACACTTGATTTCAAGCAATTGATGATCCCAATGGAGATCTAATAATCCCAATATCAATGCCGTCCTCTCTCTTTAAAATGATCACTTATTCTTCTATTACAACATCACCATTTCTCCAACTATCAGACCACCATTCAAGGATTTACCTAGAGTTACACATTTTCCATTAATAATCTGTAGTCAGGTGTGTTCAAGAACATAAATGGGGCGGAAGACATTTTATTTGAACATTTTCTAGATTTTTTAAACTACCCTGTCTCCTACATATCGTAATAAGGGGCCTCTAGAAATTGTGGTCTGATCTCTTTGGCCAATATCTTGAGTCAAACCATGGCTTAAATTCTTGGAATATAGTTGCTAAGTTGTAGTAGGTGTTTTGTGTGGATACCATGCTCTGATATGTTTGTGAACAGCTCCGCTTTCATCTTTAGTACAGCTCTAAAATTATTTGAATATTAATAGGAATAGGAAAGTTGTTGCAAGAACTTTTAACTTGCATGTTCTGAAAAAATGATCAATTTAATTATGCAGAGATTAGCAGTTGATTTCTCTGCATTTGTACTATTTGCATCCGATAAGAAATAAAGTGTTACCCTTCACTGTTGTATTTTGTTTGTGAAGGCAACCTCATAACAAAAGAGAAAAGGACAAAGAAAATTTTAGATCAGTTTGATAAAAGAAACACTGACTCACATGAAGCTTTCTTCAAAGACTGGTGAACCTCCTCACACTTAGGGGACTTAAATTTCAATTTTCTATTAGTTATGGCACTTAACTTTATTGTCAGTAGCAATGATATCAGTATATGATGTTAAGTGGAAATTCTACCTGATTCATATCTTGCAGCATCCACATCTCAGCTAGGGGAACATATGCCCTCAAGATGTGTTAGCCAGGAAGTTAAACATTTGAACTCATATCCACATCCAGTAAATAGGCTTAAAACTATGAATCCAGGGTGTATAGCAGAGTAAAGATCCTGAGATACCAACAAAGGGCAGTGCTCAGACATCGTCCTAGAATACTAATTTTTAATCATATACAATAAATGAAAGTAAACTTTGAAAGTTTGTTTCCCTTGGAGTGAGATCCATTTCAAACTTATCACATGAATGTATACCGAGAATCTATTTCAAGGAAAAATCATACCATGCCCTCAAAACCTTACTTGAATGAAAGCATGACAAATAAAGAGTCCAGAAACAACGTTACACCAGCAGAAAATATGATGCGTTAGGGTAAAGTAGCATCTCATATACAGGAAAAATGGTAGAAAAGTATATATATTATAATAAATACTGCGTAAGAAAGCAAAGCACAATAGAGACAACCATATGAATATCAAATGTAAACAACCAGATGAGACCATGATACATCTAAAATGTCATCCTAAGCCAGGAAAATAGCCTCTACACCTTAATTGCAATTTGCATCAAATAAAGTGATAGTTGAAATCTAAGCTCACAAGATTGTGACTGCTGTGTGTCAATATCAAGCACATAATTTGAAAGAGGATTTAAATAATATTCTAAAGAAACAAGTGGAATATAGCTTTGGTCATGGGATTATCATCATATGAAGAACTTTGCTGTTACAATACCTGCCAAATGCAATAAACATGCCAAACAGTAACAAAAATTGAGTTGATTTATGTCACAGATTGATGCTGAAATATAACCCTTGTTTATAAACTTATATCTATAAAGACAGTTGCAATTACAAACTCTAATGAAATTCCTGTCCGCATTAATTATATACTGAAATATAGAGCTGCATAAGTATAACAATAAACACATTCAGGCTTGTGGATTTACACTGGCCAACAACATTTGCTGATTAGTTTTCTCACTTTGTATTTAAACTTTATGGGCTTCAGACCTGCAGTCTTAATTGCATCAGCAAATAGTACAAGTGCTTATGATTTTAACTGAGAGATTAGATAATATATATTTACAGACACTTGTGGAATTTGTATCATGCTAGGATTTTCAAGATGTCAAATGCATCATATATTTATTATACAACTTAGACCATCACAGCTATATAACCGTTCAGGAATAAAGTTATGACAACATGTTACTATGATCAAATCTAGAAACAGCAGCATGGAACATTAAGGATTGTGGAAAACTGATATCATTAAAATATTATATTGACAAACATATACAAAAGTAAAGAATTCAAGCCTCCACAATCCATAATGTTTACAAACATATACAAAATCCAACTCATTTCTGCCAAATAACATTACCATAAGAGTTATATCTTTCTTAAGCCTTAGAAACTCTTCATGTTCAATTTCATTAATGGAAGTTAGGTTTGACATGAAGAATTAATGGCAACATGGTACTAGGATACCTTCTCGAAATCCCCACTTGTATGTGAAGCAATGTCCTCTTCCAAAGATTTTTTATACTTCAGATGATATGCTTTTCTCACCAGCAACAGTTCACTTGGAGATCGAGAGCAGAAAATTTCTACCAGAACAGTCTTTTGAACTCCACTTTTTAATGCCTTTGTGTGCTAAAACAGCATCACGCTCAGGAAGTTCCAACATCCACAGAAGCATAGCTCTTTTCAATCTAATTTTGCAATTAGTATGCATGTTGGAAACCATGGCATCAAAGAAGAAATATGGATATGAATTTGGACAAACTTGAACCCAATAGATCTACTTCCACTGATGATTGCTTCCACCTATGTCTCTATTGTTTCTACTGAGTCAAATGTAATTATACTCCGCCCAAATCAGCCTCATAAATTAGAATAATTGTAAGAATTTCACATCTTGAACAGTATTATTATTGATGGAACCTTTGAATACTGCGTTTTATTTAATTCCATTAACTTTGTAGTGAATTTACTATTGACACTTACTGCATTCATGGTATTTCAGATTACCGCTTAAATTAGTATAAATTAGTTACATAGAACTCTCAAATTTTCCCTAATGCTTTCTCAACCTGCAAATCAGTTTTTACGCAGTGTTATTAATGCCCTTCTGTAACATCCTAAAAGCCTTTGATATGAAAAATATTATGCATCTCCACATTAGAAAACAAAAATGAATTCTAAACGGAACAAGATAAGTTTATGGTAGAGTTTAATCAACATATAATGAAACAGGGTTTGTCCATCATCTTCGTATAAGATAGTCTCAATTTAGTTGTGTATGTTTCTCAGTTGATGCTCAGTAAATTGGATTGACTCTTGCTTGGCACCGATTGAAAACTCCCTAGGAAGATTCAGGTTGATCTAGGTTTTTTTTTTTAATTAGAGATCGATTACCAAGAAAACCAATAGAGCAGGTACGATATATGGTGCTATGCACCAAGTCCGGCTGATACAACTAGATCAGCAATACGAGCAAAAGATTACAGACAAGACACTAGTGCCGAATATGGTACTAAAAGTCCAAAAAGAACAGCTGTTGAGCTAGACATTTTGAAAGACCTAACAGCATATATTGTGCTCAGCTCTTGGATTATGAAGGTCTTGCTTTATCTTGTTGCACTTGCGGGTGCTATCAAATGGGGCATGTTGCTGTAGACTGTTCTAGCCTCACAGAAATCTGCTAGCCAAGCATCTTGGTAGAGAGATGTTCTTCCCCACCATTTAATTGTCCTAGGTTCTTTGTAGGAATCTACATGTATTAAAAACCCTCTCAGGTAGCTGATGCTATTACAGAGCCCTCTTTTGCGGCTCATCAAAATCCTTCTTTGTCTTCTGAGATGTTAAATGAGAAGGCTCCATTAATGGATGAAGATGATCCCACATCCCTTTTAGTTCATGCTGTGAAGACTCCTTAAATTCTTTCATTTTCTTCTAAGAAATTAAATGAGATGGCTCCTTTGCTGGGTGAATTTTCTCTATCCCCTTCAGCTCATGCTGTGGTGAGTGCAAGTTAGCCTCCAGTGTTTCTTTGGAGCAACAATAGAATCTTACATTGCTTGATTGACAAGATTTGTATCCTCTAGTAGGGGTGGATTGGACTTTAGTTTCCAATTGGAAACTTGACAAAAATTAGAAAATTACTTCTTAATATGCTTTAGAATCTTAGATCTAGTGGGAGAAAGTCAAAAGGCTTACCATGATAGTTCCTATCCAGCATTGTGTACTGTCTAAAATTTTAAGGGATTGGGCCACATAGTTTTCATTTATTTTCAAATAGAAAAATAAAAAATCATAGGAAAAAATATGAGCTTCCAATCAGGAAAAAGGAAAAGCCAGCCAAATAAAATTTGAAAATGAGACTGCAGCATCTGCATTTCTTCTTCGATGACACAGTTTCCAACCTGCATACTAATTGCAAAAAGTGAAGAGAAAACATTAGTCTTGACCTTAAAAGGGAGGGACTAGCAAAGATAATAAGTGAGGCTAAATGTATATCAATTTCTTCATTGGTTTGCCCCAGTTCAATAAGTTGAGGAGTGTCAATTCCTTGTTTTCTATTATTTTATTTGGTTGAATCAATGTCAAATGATTTTATTCATACCTATTGCTTGTAGATGATATGAAATACAGATATATAGCTTGATTGCATTAGCGGACTAGACAATCCAATCCAATGGATATGGATTAATTACAACCAATCTTTCTAATATAATTCTGAACATGTGCTCAACCACTGGATATGTAATTAAAAAAATGATGTGAGTACTCTGACGATATTGCTACGAGTTTAGAGCATTTTAATTGTGCCACATAGATTTAGCAATAAAAGATATCAACAGTCCAGAAAAGTCCAAGCCAAGATAGAAAGTTTAATCATTTGTTTCCAAATTAAATCTCAGATAAAGTACGACCAATATTGACTGGGCTGAATAATGGCCTCTTGTTTCACTGAAATCATATAGATCGTGATTTATATGATCAAACAAAGTTACATTCAAACAATAAGTGGATGATCAGACAGATTTACATTCAAACAATAAGTTGCAGGACATGAATATTTTGTGTCGATACCATGTTCTGATATGTATTGACTTTTCACCAATATCTATATATAGGGTCACTAACAGTCCTTGGTTTGGATTCATTTGCCTATTATCAACAATCAACTCAGTTACTACTCAGTCATGCTTAAATATATTGTTATCTGATAAGGATTTGAATGTTGACATATTGCAGTTTCAGATATAAACTATGTATATTGAATAAGAATATTCTAGGAGATTGAATTTTAGACCTTGGTTCTTTTATGAATGTTGCTAGGATTGATTATTGGGAAAAAAAACTGTAAGGGAAGGATCCCAATGATTGTTTGGCAACAGATCAATATCTATATATAGGGTCACTAACAGTCCTTGGTTTGGATTCATTTGCCTATTATCAACAATCAACTCAGTTACTACTCAGTCATGCTTAAATATATTGTTATCGGATAAGGATTTGAATGTTGACATATTGCACTTTCAGATATAAACTATGCATATTGAATAAGAATATTCTAGGAGATTGTATTTTAGACCTTGGTTCTTTTATGAATGTTGCTAGGATTGATTATTGGGAAAAAAACTGTAAGGGAAGGATCCGGATGATTGTTTGGCAACGGTCTTATGTATTACTATTATATGCGTTGATCTATTTGTATATTGATTGAGCAGTTGTACTCTTGTAAAGAAATCAATTCACAAAAAATTCTTGAAAAATCACAATCAGTATCTATAATTGGCATTGATCAGGTTATTCTGTTCGACCATAGAATGGGAAGGAAAATGCTTTGAGAAAATTTTTGTTAGCTGAAAGATGAATTGAATGCAATACTTTGCATTTCTATATGTTCTATTTATGCATTGACTTCTTGAAAACTAAATAAAACATGCACTCATAAACCAACAATGGATTATATAAGTTTAGGTATATCATTAGTTTGAGTTCCACCAACCTTTCTCATTGTTCTGGAAAAATTGCATCCATAATCCATAAACCAACTTACATATAATTGTAAATCTACTTTTTGTTTACCTATAATTGTATGTCTGCCAATTTGCTTGCAAAGAAATGTATGTCTGTAGAGTTTGCATACATGCAAGTGTATGTCAACAGCTATACAGAGACACCTCCTAAAGTTTTAAATAAAAAGTTTAATAACCCATTTTTCAATAACATTGGTGCAAAATTTATCAGTAGAATATGAATAGAATATAATTTATAAGCCCTCACACTTGTACATTTTTTAATCCTAATTATCACTCTAATTATACACACTTTGGTTTATTACGTCACTTGTTATGTAAGTGCATGTATACAAATTTTATATCCATGCAATTGTCTGTGTACAATTTTTGTATATATAAAATTGTATGTCTGCAACATTTATGTGCATGCAGTTACATCTGCAAATTTTGTAACACATGTATACATTTTGTAATGTCAGGAATAATTTATTTTTTAATATTTGTAATACATATATGCATTTATATGGTTGTATACAACTACATATTGAATGTGTTTGCAGTTTATGTCGATATCATAAACCCCATTAAAATAGTACCACATAGTCAGTATCATAAATCCATCAAAACAGAATCTACTTTTCTAAGTTCATGATTATTGTTCTACTTGAAAGGGCTAAATTTACAAATATTGTTGTATGCCTACAAAATTTACAGATATAATTGCATGGACATAACTTTCAATTTCAATTTTCAAATATGAGTTACTAAACTTTTAATTAAATAAACCACTTATATAAGAGGTGCATTTGAATAGCTGCTAACATACAAATGAATGTATGCAAACACTACAAACATACATTTCTTTGCATGCAAATTGACAAACTCACAGTTATAGGTAAACAAAAGTAGATATACAATTGTATTTAAGTAAATTGTGCAGACATATGCTTACATATATACATTAAAAGCTTAAAAAATATTATTCATAAACTGCATTCAATATGTAGTTGTATACAACTACATAATTGTATAGCCCATATATGTATTACAAATATTCAAAAATTAATTGTTCCTCAAGATTTCCCTTTGTTTTGGTAAAGACACATAAATGACAAGTCCCCAAGGAACAATGATATACGCTAACATACAAATTATAATTACATATAGCTAAGTTTGCAAACTCAGTTTAAACTGTAACTACACATTAATACAAAGGTATGTTAGTATTTACAGGATAAGGTAAGTTGAAGGGAATGAAAACATTTTCAACGCCCTTATACTCACAATCTCTTCATTGTAGGAAACATCACTAGACAAGCATGAATCTGTGACCTACATTCAAGGATATTTTTTAGAGTAACAGCAGAGCCTCCACACATATTCCATTCATATTTAAATCTGAATGATATATAGTCAGGTGTGTTCGTGAATATAAATGGACCAGAAGGCATTTTATTTGTACGTTTTCTAGATTATTTTAACTACCCTATGTCCTACATATTATTTTAAGGGGCCTCGAGGAATTGTTGTCTAATCTTTTTGGCCAATAACTTGGGCCAAACCATGGCTTAATTATTGGAATATAATTGATAAGTTACAGTAGGTGAACGTTTTGTGTTGATGTGTTTGTGAACTGCCCCAATTTGACTTCAAGAGAATATCTATAGGTAGAGTCACTACGGTCCTTGGTTTGGCTTCATTTGAACAGGATATGTATATGTATATGTATTTTGCACTTAACCCGCTTCTGGCACCGGATTTGGATCTTTGCCAGGGGACTATGCACGTGGAATTGGATCTGTCACTCGAAGGTGACACTGGTCAACGATAAAATAAACATGTGCTGCTTCTATCTCTGCTCTATTAGCTGCTTATGCCCATGCTTTGCTATGGATGCTTCTAGGTCTCGACCAGGGAAACGAATCGAAACTCAATCTACAACAACTGGATATGGATCTAGGCGTGAAGACTGGAGGTGATGGCTCTTGATCTGCGATGAATGGAATGGATGGATCTAAATCAAGATCAACTGCCTTTCCCCCTGTTGCTCTCACTGGGTGGGTGATCAACCGCCTCTATATAGGGACTTTCTCTTTTACCGTGCGAGGGGCGGCTGGAGAAGTATGCCACAGTCTCATTATTAGTCCTCTTCCCCTGCCAAGGGATGCCTGACCTATGCTAACATAGGTTTACGTGACTTCATTCCTTCCTTTTTTGTACCCTTTCATCTATCCACTTGCCCGTAGACAATAGAATAGGTCCAGCATAAAACAGCTTCCCTCCACTGAGAAGTTAGGTAAAACACTGGACCATAGCCTTATTACCCCTGTTGCGAAATACCCACCCACGTGAGAATCCTGTACGAACGATTGATTAGCCCAAGTGGACTCTCTCTCTCTTTTCTATATGCCAATCAATCAAGCCATCCAACCCAACGCCACCCTATAGAATAGTAGGGCCTACTAGTTCAGATCCCTCCGTTCTACCTACTTACATAGATGGTTCATAAACTGGTGTGGGTGAATCTCTCGCAATAATATGAAGGAAGGGCCCCTGCTGCCCCTCTAGCTTCTACCTCTCCTTCCTATGTATGCTACCTTCACAGGCTCTGCTGCTAGTTTTCGACCCGGAAGGGGTGACGCGACATGCTCTGATGTGTTTGTGAACTGCCCCAATTTGACTTCAAGAGAATATCTATAGGTAGAGTCACTACGGTCCTTGGTTTGGCTTCATTTGCCTATTATCAACTCTGTTACTATTCTGCTTGATGGAGTCATAAGTGTCAACTCTGTTACTATTCTGCCTGATGGAGTCACTACTATTACAAGGTCTCTAAGTCTTGAATTACAAATAAATTATGCGTAGCCTTACTTGAGCATTCATTCAATCCCTACAAGGACTTTAGGGATTCTATGATGGAGATAATTTTGGCAAGAAATATAGACATCAACAGTACCGCTACTTCAGCATGAATCCTCCTGAGCACCAGGATTTGATCGAAAAGGCGTTTTTGGAACTGCTGCCTCTGAATACTAGAAAGATACAAGGCTACGTAAAAATAGTTTTACAGTCAGTATTATTGTCTCTATACAGAATGGAGTTCATATACTGTTTTGTAAATAAATAAAGATAATAAGCGAGGCAAAATGTATTTTAATTTCATCATTGGTTTGCCCCATTTCAGTAAGTTGAGGAGTGTCAATTCCTTGTTTGCTATAGTTTTATTTGGTTGAAACAATGTTGAATGATTTTATTCATACCTAATGCTTGCAGAGGATATGAAATACACATATATAGCTTGATTGCATTAGCGGACAAAAGAAACCAATAGATATGGATCAGTTACAACCAATCTTTCTAATATGATTCTGAACATGTGGTCAACAAAATGTTAAATAAACCTACAATCATGCATGCTATCCTCTGTTCTGCACTTGGTGGCTTCATGACCAAGTGAGAAGAAACTGAAATCAGGCAATGTTTACAAAGACTTGCTATTTCCTTTTAACTAAAGGATTATGTAATTTAACAAATATATCAAGAAGAAGAACAGAACATCACTAAGACAAGTAAAAATTTGACAGAAATATCCACAAATCTAAAGAAGAAAAGGAAAAAGGTGAGAAAAATGAGGTATCACAAAAATATTACATAGAATAGTGTTAACTCCAGTATGTCTTTAAAGACTTGAACCAATAGAATAATATTTTAGCAATATCAATCAACTGTTGCAAAATGATCTTAAAACAATCAAATAATTACCTGAGTGCCTGTCAAGCCAGAGAGCTATCCGAGACCCCAAATATTGTTGAGCCCCTCTTTGAATTCCATATGGTGCTGCTGATACCTCCTTGCATATTAGAGGAAAAACATAAAGAAATGCGACTGCAAAATATAATCCTACATGACAGTATTTTCTTCGCTGCAGCAGTGCAACTCCAATCAGCCACTTGCTAGGATGTATAGCTCTCCTCACTATTGCTCTCCTCTGTGCCCCATTCAAAATTCCCCATCCACAGACACAACATATAAAAAATATCATGAAAATTGAAAAAGGGAAAAAACCAGACACCCAAAAAAAACAAAAATAAGAGCAGGCATGGCCATGCCATAGCAAACTAAACAAACAAACAAACAAAAAATTGAACAGGGAACAATCTGCCCATGCTACTCAAATAAACTGCCCATTTATAAGAGTGTGGAATGGTGATTTTTCTAACGGTAACAGGGAAAAAAAAAACAGTACCGTTGAGGCACGCTTCCATTATCCCATACTTATAATTTGAGTACCGTTGAGGCACGCTCCCATCATCCCATGGCTGTAGTTCAGTGTCGTTGAGGCAGGCTCGGCTCCACTCCACTCCACTCCATGTGAATTCAGAGTAAACCAACCATTAACAGATGTAATTATATGCTTGACTTTATTTCTTGGTAAGTTTTACAAAATCAATTTGAGGGATTTAATTTAATCAGATTTTTATTATTATATTTTATATTTTTCTCCTAGAGGAAAGTCATCTAAAGAGCTAGACGAATTAAAATTGAGTTAAATTTAATTAATAGTATTTTTATTCAAATTATGAATCATATGTCAAAATGTAATTCAATTAAAAATCATTTTGAGACATTTTATTTTTCTTTAAATGATGTAAAAATTTAATAAAAATGTATTTCCATCTAGTTTAGTCAAATTTTACTTGTAAAATATTTTCAAATATATTTGTCTATGGAGGAAAGTCGTAAGTCATCTAAAGAGCTAATGGATTTATAATTGGGTTAAACCTAACCAATAGTCATTTTAGTCAAATTAGAAATCAAATTCCAAAATCTAGGTTTGGAGGTGAGTTGAGTGATCTAATTGAAAATCATTTCTAAAATCTAGGCTATTCCTTAGTTTAATTTAATTTATGTGTGTAAAAATATGTGAATCAATTATAAAACACGCATCACTGAGACATTATTGAGGAAACTAATTAACAAATAAAACAAAGCAATACTCCCCAATGACGTCCCATTGTCCTCTATCTCGGGATATTTTGCGTCTATTGATTTGGCTCTCAGCAACATAGACCTCCAAAATGACAACCTGAAGAATGAGTGGCTACATGATCTAAATAAAGTGCATGGTTGCTATGCTATGATTAAATGGGCAAGATGCTAAAGTTGTGCTAAATGCCAATATGCTAATGGATGCTAGTATGCTAGAATAAGTATGCTAAATTGCAGAATCAAGGATGCAAGATTAAAACTAAGGGGGGCTCATGAATGAAAATTGAGAGTATTTATAGATTTTCCAAGGCAAGAGCTTAGGTGGCAGGATTCAACGGTCAAGATTTAGCTTGGAGAGATGGACGGTGAGAGATGAAGAAGTTAGAGAGGAAGTGTTGGGACCTCAAAAAATTTGCCAAGTTTTGAGGGCCCAAGTTCAAAATTTTGCCTAATGTACTCAGAAAGTACCCTACTGAATAAGCCTAAGTAGCTCACTTTGAGAGATTGTGTTTTGGCACCGATGAATTTTAATGCGAAACCGCCTTTGAGGAAGTGTTGAGAATCTATCAAAGATGCCATATATCCATTTGCAGTCTCCCATGATCAACTTGGATGTGTTTTTGATGCCCTTGTTTGGAGGTCCAGAAGTTGGTTTGTTAATTGCAGTTGTTTAAACTTTCTGAGTAGGCCAACTTTGAGAAGCTATATTTTTGTGCCTAATGTAGATTAAGCCCAACTAATATTTTTCCATTATTCTCCACATCTTTATGAAGCCCAATGCTAGTTGGCATAGCCCCATGAATCCATTTGCTAAGTTTTTCGGCTTGATTCTGTTAACAATTTGCAAACTGAACTATGCACAATCTGTAGAAAGTAGCCTCACATTCGAATTTTTATTTCATCACCTGTTGAACTACATACAAAAATGAGTGTTGCCCAGCATTTTCTATATAATTATCTGCAACTTGGCCAATTGGTAGTGCCCCAACTCATCATCTGATATTTTTTCAAGGCCCATTCCAGATGCACTTTTTCAAGGTTTCACAATCAACATTTCCAGATTTTTCAAAGAGGTCAACTTTGGGCATTAAACTTTTACACATGTAGTGGAATTAAGTCAAGCCCTCTTACACACATGCTTAGGGTATCTAGATGTGCCAATGTGCCAAGTGGAAGCCCTATAAATTGTAGTTTGATATTTTTTCAGCTCAGGGTTTGGATGGCTTTCAGTGTGTTATGAAAAGTGCAGTTTCAGAAAAGCCTGAGTAGGTAGCTTCGAGGATTAAAATATTTGACCTCTGGCATCATAATGAGTATTTGTTTGATGCTTTGGATTCCTTGCATGACATTCTACCAGTGTGCCAACTCTCGGGTCGTAGGATGGTGATTTGGTCAATTTTAGAGGCCAGTTCCGAAGGTTACTCAAATTATTTTGGTCAAAATTTGGAGCTATTGAACGTCAAATTTAAACTTCATCTGCTCAAATTCTCGAACCCAGATTTCATCCAGCTAAGGTATTAGATCATGTTCAAAGGCTAGTTGTTTGAAAACGATTTTTTTTTTAGCTGGGCTCACCTTGGCCTAACTAATGATGGGGCACAGTGAAATAAATCGAAGTGCATTGAGTAAAAATATATTATTTAAGTCATTTTGATTTAAATAATATTATAGTTAGTGTCAATTAAGGTAAAAATAATAATGAGGTGTTTTAAAATCATTTAATTGGTTTAAAAGTGATTGATCCAAATTCATTTGGATGATTGGAGGAATGGCAACTGGAATTTAAACACCTTAGGTCATTTTAATAATGATTCAAACATATCTTTAAATATGCTTAAAATATTGGCACAGAGAAATGTAATCTTAGAAGTATTTCATTGATACTTCAAAATCAATTTTAGTGGCCTTTATTTCTTAATCCCGTGAATATGGTGGTGGGGCCGAGAAACTCAAGATAAAAAAGAGTGCTTTTTGAAAGGATTTGAAAGAAGCCTTATTACTTTTCACCTTGCACAAAGACTCAAGTAGGCAATGGAAACTCGCAGGTTGGCGGGGAGGAAGGAAGGAGGTCTCCCTTGCCACTTTACGGTTTGAAGGTGAGTGTAGAAGATAGGTCATGGGGCAGTGGATAAGGGTGGAGATTGGGTCTCCCCCGCCACCCCGCAGGGGTAACCAAAGGCTCAAAAAATGTTCGTGGGGCAACTAGAAAGTCAGTCCAATGGACCAGAATTTTAATTACCGCCATCTCGTGTAGTAATGTGGGCAAGGTTGAGATTAGGGCAACTTAGAGGTGTTGGTCAAAGAAAGAAATTTTTAGGGTTCCTCCAGTGGGTTCAATTATGCATTTTTGGAGTGATGTTTAAAGAAATGATAAATCCATGCAGATCATAGAGGGGTGAAAACCTATAGAAAGGGTAATCTTCAAAAAAAATTGTCGTGTCGCCACTCTATGAATATCTAGGAAGGGAGCGCTGAGGCCATGAACATTCAAATACGTCTCCTCGATGCCTATAGGTCATACAACGAAAATCATACTAGATAGCATAAAACACAACTTGATGAATGCATCTTTTGAGCTCCTAAATTCTTTAGTTGTCACATTTGCTAAATCGAATTTATAAAACAGACAAGGAGACGTAGATCTTTAGGGTTTTTTGCTTCATATTGAGTGCTTCCAAGTAGCGGATTTTGGCAAGGGCACACTTGTAGTCGAATGCTCGAAATATCGCTCATGTTTTTGCAATAAATTTTCCTTCAATCTATTGCCTCCCTAGTTTCAAATCTCCAAACTGTATTTTGCAAAGATGAAATGATAGTGATGCCATGACTTGTGACTGTGATCCAAAGGGGTTTTGTGTTGATTCAAAGTTATTGATTCCTCAGGCTACAATGAAAATCCATGTTTGATATGCAATGATGGTGTGAGTATGTATTTTGAATGTAAATAATGAAGCCTTTGTGGTCACTGTGTAGATATTTTGTTCCCCATACTTTACAAATTTGGATGCAAATCACTACTGAGTAAGATCATGAAGTGATTGAGCATGGAGTTGTGCATAGTAGGGGTTAATGCGTATATACAACTTAGCACCTTGACTTGGCCCTTTGTGAAAGTGAGAATGGGATCATGGAGTGCTAAATGCCAGAGATATTCAAGGTCTTCTCAATCTGCATTCCACTATTCTGTGGGTGCCTTGAAGAGGTGATAATATCATGCAAAAATTTAAATGAAAAGGCACGATGTGACTGTGCACTGTAGAGCTCGATATGCATAGTATGAATATTGCAAGAAGCTTTCAGATCGACAGCATGCCTAGGCATTATAAACTTTGTACATGATTTTGATGCACAAAAAAGAGGAGGTCGCTTAGGTAAGATTGAAGAGAAGGATAAAAGCATAGGAGTATGATTGAATATTGAACTTTATATGGAGATTTCTGTATTTAATGGATTTGCAGTCATGTCAATATTTTTAAAGAAAAATAGAGATAGTAGCGTAGGTGTTGAAGGGAGCCTTAAGTTGTTTTAATAAAGGTGCAGGAACAAGTATGGTGTGTAGTATTAATGTTGTGAACCAGACTCAGAAGCTACACATTGTGCAATACGGTAGACGGGTATTGTCTTAGTGACACCATGACATGAAGGGCAGCCCAGTATGCAATAATTTTATGGAGGATCCATTTTATTTTATTCCCTAATCTAGGGGAGGGATTATCATAGACATGATTTGCAATATATTATGTCTAGGTCATAGGGTTTTACAGTTCAAGTGTATTGTTGATTTGTCATTGGTGGGCACGGTTAAATCTGCAAGAAATAAAGAGCGTGATGTTGAGTTATGGAGAGGCAAGAGGGAGAAAATTAATTTTTGTATGCATGGGGTAAAAAGAAGAAAAATGTACCAGTAAGGTAAAAGTATGAAAGATGGAATGTGATTTTAGCCAAGGGGAATAATTCAAATTTCTGAGTATTGTCTTGCTAAATAAACAAGTGGAAAAGTTGTAAATGAGGCATTACTATCATTTGGAGCATTTTCAAGGGTTGAAAATAGGGCACATGAAAATTCATGTTGCCAAAAGGAAATTGATTTGTAAATGGAAAATGAATTGTTCAACATGAGCCAAATAAAGTATTTGTATGAAAGGTAAAAGTAGCAAACAATGACTTTTTGTCAAAGCTGAAATACTTTTGAGTGTGGGATGTGGAGAAAGTGATAGCTATTACCAAAAGGGAAATTTTTCTATTTAGTATGAAAGAGAGAAAGGGGGCCGCAGAAAAAGACAATGAAATACCCAAATGAGGAAATTTTTAAACTGAGACAGGGCAACCACTTCTTCAAATGGAAAATTTCTAATTATGGACACCAAGAAAATGTGAGCTACAACTAGGGATGCAAAAGAAGAAATTGTTAGTCAAGGAGTAAAGGATTATTGAATGTGACTAGTGACTGCAAATAGATTTTTTTCAGATTTTCCACATTTCTTTAGTAGATTTAAGGGTGCAAATCAAGGGCAGAGTGGTAGAGAATAATGCAGATTTTTGGAGATGTGAAATTCAGAAATTTCAAATGGAAGCCATGTGTCATTTTGTAATTTATTTTAAGGCTTCTCTAGGTTTTCTCACCTCTCTTTTTATTCTCTTTTCTTCTCATTTTTAGAGGTTCTAGATTCTGGTTCCAAGTGAGCATTGTAATATTCTATGCATGGTAGGTATAAGACTTAGTTTACTTAGAAATTTAAGTTTTAGAATGTTATAAGAAAGTTTTTGATAACGGTAGCAAGCTAATTTGAAGCTTAAAGCTTAGAAATATGTTGTAGTGTCTCCTAGATATATTTGGTTTTCTTTTAAATCAGAAGAACCAAGGGTTTGTATGATTTTTATCATACATTTGTTGTGATAAGTATTTGATTTGGAGGCTCAAGGAGCATGTCAAAATTTGCTTTCAAGTAAATGTTGAAGATCACTGTAATATTTCTAGGATCAGTAAGAATGTTCCAACATGTTCATTTGGGTCTACATTATTGTAAAGCAATGATGTTCTGAAGATTACTAGTTTTGTGTAACATGTTGTTGTCATGAATGTATGCTTCATTTTCTGAAAACTAATGATGGATAAGGGGATGTCCTAAAGCTTACTCTTGTGCACAACATAAAGGGACCATATGCTAAATTTGAAAATCAAGTATTTCTTTTATTTCCTTTCTTGTTTGTTGTTTGTTTTTCCTTTCTCTCCACTTCATACCAATGATAAATGAAGACTAAAGGGATGTGTTAGTCAAAGAAGTATTTGTGTGAAGACCCAACCATATTGTATGAAGTGTATTTGTTGTATCATTACTATTTGTCATAGAAAATAGTTGAAAGTGGTGTGAACATAGGTATACCCCCCTGGGTCCTGCAGAGCCTAAAGTGCAGAAGGCTTCCGTAGCATTGTTTGTTGGTCATTGAGTCTAGTCTTTTGTGGATAGAAATAGGGTCATTCTTAGGATTTTCTAGAATGTCAATTGGAAAAATCAACAAGAGGTTGGGAGACATGACACTTGTCATCCTTGGAAGGATAAGTAGCAAAGGAATCTCCAACAAATGCCAACAAGAGGGCAAGTGGAAAGAAGGGGAAGGACATGTGGCAAGGATGCCATGTGTCTTCAAGAGTGAAGGGACACTCCATAGGAGGTTAGGATAAAGAAGTTGGAGGGGATATGGTTAGTTAAACCCAAGGTTAGATGGTAAGTTAGTCTAGAAGGGGGTTAGGTTAGGTGGTTTAGGGTTAGGAGTCATATGACAATTTGAAAAATTTAAATTAATTAGAAAGGGATAATTAAATAAAATAAATTAATTGAATTTGTTTATTTAATTAGGAAAATGGAAGAAATGACTTGTGATAGGAAGAATTAAGTAAAAGTGAACTATATAAATAATTTTTTAATTTATTTATAAGTAGTAGAATTAAAGGCTTATTAATTAAATAACTCGTATTTAATTAATTCTCTCCAGGCCAATTTTTAGTGTATACATTTTGCTCCTCTTTGAAGCAATGTATTTATGACATGTTGGTTCAAAGAAAAATTCGCTCGATGCCCCATATACTAATTAGAAATTTTGATTTTTACCCCCAATCTCAATTGTTGCTTGATAATGTGTGCATGCCCCCTTGGGAGATGAATTGGAGAATTTTAATGTTTTTTTGATGATTTTGAAATTTTTATGATTTTTTAAATTTTTGGAATTTTTAAAGATTTTTAAATCTTTTAGGATTTTCGAATGATTCATCTCCCAATAAAAGAATGGTGCATAGAAAATAAATTTGATAAGTGGAAAATACAACCCCAATTAATTACCTCTCTTTTCACCCATTAATAGGGTAAAAGGTGAAAAAGTTACCCATTTGATTGCATTTGCACTTTGTGAGTTTAGAAATTGAGCTCTGAGGCAAAAATGGTGATCCCATACCACGAGAACATATTTGAGCGAGTTCAAGAATTCTAGCAACCTGCGATGCATGGCCCACCGGTACGTACCTCAAAAACCTCTTTATTGTTAAATTTTTTAAAAACATTTAGCACATTTTTGCAAATTTTTAGCGATTTTTCTCACGTTTTAGCATATAAGATTTGTTTTTTAGCGCATTGATAGACTCTTTTAGCGAATTGAGGTTAGGGTTCCAGTTTAGCGCATAGGGCAAGTTTGTTAGCGCATAGAGTCAATATTTTAGTGTATTGATCAATGTAGCGCATAAAATGAATTTTTTAGCACATAGATAGTTTTAGCGCATAGATTAGATTTTGTAGCACATTGCATGAATATTCTAGCACATTAGTAGATTTAGCGCATCTACACCATCGAGGTATAATTTTGATTTTTTTCCTTTTATATATTCTTTTATCAGTTTTGATTTGGCGGACATTAATGTTGGATAGGATAGATGATAATCGAACTCCTGATGAATGAGAGTCAATGATAGGTTCTCAATGAGATTGATTGAAATCTCACATGAGTTGATTAAGTTGATAGATAGATTGATTAATCGAATACTAATACGATGATGTGTCATGATTATAGAAAGATTTAGGCATACTGCAGTCTCGGGAGTGCTGCCTGAAGACATGGTAGCCGATACCCTATTTGGTGCAGGCTGATCTTGATATCATTGGCAGATGTGGATTGTCTTCATTGCTAGAGATGCCCCAGTATGGGATAAACAAAGGTTTATTGACTGCATTAACTAAGAAGTGGCATAGTGAGCATAACACCTTTCATCTACCGTTGGGCGAGATGACAGTCATCCTAGAGGATATCTATCGAATTTTGCGAATTCTAGTGATTGGAGACCTTTTGATGTATGATGTGATAGAGTAGGGAGGTATTGATGCTCTTAGGTGGATATTTGACGCTGATCAGATCTACGACTATGACATTTCATGGTAGGATATACTTGATTTATATATGTCATTACCTTTGGTGCTAGCAGGATTTATTGGAGGATTTGTATGTCCCGACCATAGGTCAAAGTGACTATCAGTTGGATGGGGACGAGTACTAGAGAGAATGATTACATAGGGTATGCAATATGCATGGGGCTTTTGTATTCTAGCACATTTGTATCATGATTTTCATCGAGTCATATACCTTGGCGACGCTATCTTATCAGCAAGAGTGACACTACTATAAATATGGGCATGGGAGCATCTAGTTGTGACTCGATCGTTGGTTGATAGGGATCAACTAGTTGGGAGGCTCTATGTGTATGGATTTGCAAGTGTTGTTGTCTAGTGTAAGTTGGGCAAGCTAGAGCACTAGAGATGGGTGTTAGATGACTTAGACATAGTGATCTGGATAGCTTACTTAGACTGTAAGTCGTGACCGGAGGATGCTCTAGAGATGCCATATATGTTTACTTCTTGATATCTAATTGGAGGTACTCCATTTGTCATTGAGAGATTCAGTCACACTTGGGTGTTCGAATAGAACAAGCAAGTACAGGGATTCCCACATGGTGTTGCATTGTACGCACAACAACAACAAGATGTTATAGACTGGGGGCCCAATATCTCCTATGAGATGACATGTACAGACTACTTTTCACTTGGTGCTCAGGACTAGGATTACCTACCAGGTACTATAGATAGGGGGATGACCCCAGATTATTCTCATCATTTTTAGTTGTGGCCAGTTTAGAGGCTATCTTGTCATGATGAGCCAGTGCCTCCCTTTGATGATGAGGAGGATAGGTCACAAAGGAGGGGCCCTCGGTGGAGGAGAGGTGGAAATGGTGGAGGTGGTGGCGAGGGTGGTGGAGGAGATGGAGGTGATGGTGGAGATGGGGGAGGTGGAGGAGATGGGGGAGGTGGTGATGGGGAAGCTAGCATCTCTAGGTGGTAGAGAGATCAAAGAGAGATACCTAGTGGATGGGAGACCAAGGTAGTGCGATGGAGGAGATCCATAAGACTTCTAAGATAGGATACAGGTAGGGCAGATGTCTTGAGGTAGGATCCATCACAGTAGCAACCAGCCTAGTAGCCATGACAAATTTAGATTAGAGTTCCTTCTCACTAGTAGTAGGAACATATCAGTGGGTTGTAGTCTCTAGTGCAACAACTACAGGGGTAGCTCACACATGTGCAGGTCCAACTTACACAAGTACATGGACAGATTGTCTCTATGACTGTAGGGAGAGATTCAATGATTGTGCGCTATGGATGCGCTTTGGCTTATGCTGACAGGATAGAGAGAGCTACTGCAGGGAGCATTATAGGTGACACTATTAGAGAGATCTGACACTCAGCCAAGGAGGCTGAGTATTACTAGAAATTATATGAGGATCTTGTAGCTATTGATCAGTGTGCCCCTAGTTATGTAACAATATATGTGACAAGATCAGAATGCAATCAGTCGTGGACAAAGAGAAGGGGTGTTACAGGACCACTTCACCGAGATCCAGATATTGGGTTGTCTGCAGAGTAGTAGGAGGTGCAGCTAGACCTACCACCTTAGGGAGGATCATAGCTTAGATTAATATGTCATATTACTATTTTGATGTATACATGCCCTAGAGACATTGGATGATTCCTGCCTTATTTGATGTATCTTTCATATGGTATGATATCATTGTACATTGGACATTGATTATTTCTTGATTATATGCAATGCAGTGGAAACTATTGATCTATATGCTTCATGATGTGATTATGCATTATTTACATGAGGGGTGCATTTAATTTTACATGCTTTATCTAATCTATGTGATGAATGTATGCATTTATTTACATGAATAGATGATCATATGATGTGTTGCTTATGAGTTTGTGGATTATGATATGCAATGATCATGCTATTTATGATGCTTTATATAATATTTATTTTATTGTGAGATGCATGATGATGATCATGATGATCTATGCTATGACTGATGCAATGGCTTATATTATGATAGAATATGCAATGATGATGATGATATACTATGTGATGCATTTTATGACATTGTGATAGAATGTATGATATGAGATGCTCAGTATCACTTGATGCTTATGTGTGTATGTATGATTTCATTATGTACAATGAGAATGATTGTGAAATACATGAAATGTACAATGTTATGATGATGCAATGATAAATGCAACACAATGTGATGATGCATGAAATGATGTATGCAGTGCATGGATGTAGAATGATGAGAGGATATAATGATCTAATGACCTAAAATGAAAATGGAATGACACTAAATGCAATAATTAAATGAATGCAAATATATGCAATATAACTAATGCAATGCTTAATTAAATGTAATTGTAATGCCCCTCACTCAATTAGACTTTGTTTAACCTAGTTTGACTTTGGTTTACTTCTCCTATTGTTTATGAGACTGAGTGATACTCTTTAATGTAATGACTTTTATCGTGATTCTAGGATATGTCGTTGGTTATGCATTTTATCTCTATGGATGCTTAGATGTTAGATTATATGATTAAGCACTAACCTTGAACTGACATATCTTCTTTATGTATGAAATATTTCTTGTGTCTGTCTACGTGAATGGGTATGAGTCTATATGGGGTGCAAGGGGATGATCTTTTGTCATCCACTTTGGAGGGACACAAAATGTCATGATTCTCCTCCACCGATGTGTCTGTATATGTTAGATGTAAGTATGTATGTTTTCTAGGTAATGCAGGACTGCAAGTACCGAGCAATGACTCCACCTAAATCTACAGGTCTAAGCGTGCTCTTTGACCCAATGGTAACGTGGAAATTGGAGTTATTAGTTAGACCTCGTTGTACCATCGTTCCTATGGAACGAGTCCCTTGTCAGGTATCCTTGTACAGTTTTTGTCTGGTCATGCCAGTCATTAGCCCTGTGTATGTATTTTGCTGCTCTTGTGTGTAATATGATAATTATCTAATATTTTGTAAAAAGATTAGTATTATATTTTCATGATATTTGGGTGTCATTGTTTGATTATTAATAAGTTGAAATTGTGGAACTTAAGGATTTAAATTAATTTAATTGATTTGAAAAGAGTATTTATTAAGAGAATTAATAATAACTTCTATCTGTGTGTTTTAAGATTAGTTAATTAATAAATTTATTATAATTACCTTATTTTACTCATTTAATTTTGGAGCTTTAGGGCTTAAATTAATTATCTAATTTAGAAGGATTAATTAAATAGAAAATTTTAAATATTTAATTTAGTATTTTCATTACTCATGTTATTATTTATTAAAATACAATTATTACTTATTGTTTAGAAAATAATTATTGAAGAGGGAAATTAGTCTTTTGAATTCTTTTGTGCCTTTGAAAATTAATTCAAATAGAAAAAATAATATTATTTTGATTAATTTCTTGCATGTACATGTGGGGGTTATAAAATAAATTAATTAATGTCATTTATTTAATTGTGATTCTTTGCATGCAAATAATGAAGGGAGTTACAAATGAACTTATTAATGAGAATTTAATAATATGGGATCTTGCCTGCATTTGGGGAATTATATTGGTGTAAAGGTATATTATGTTTATGGGTTGCTTTTTTGAGGGAGTTCCTTCCCGTGAAGTTTTCTCTGGGGATGTATTCTCTGGTTATGGGGATTTGAAGAGGAAATTTTGGGGACAATCTATTTTTGAAAGAAGATATTTGGAGAGATAATAAAAGTTTGGTTTGGGGATTGTTGGGGATTTAGTGAAGGAACGTGATAGTTTTTGGCTGAAGTTTTCTGGATCCGTGTGTCTTGCCTAAATGATTGGCAGCTGAGGATTATCTTGGAAATTTTTGTTTCCTCGTCTATGTTGATTTCCAGATAGTGAGAAGAGGTAGATTCTGGTTCTTTTCTTTCATTGCATGCCAAAATTTCTTCTTAAATTTGAATGAGAATCAATTGGGTTGTTTTTACTGAAATGAGAAAATAAAAGGGCATTGTTGTGGGTTTATAGATTTTGGTATTTATTTTGGGGTCTAAAATCGATATCAAAGAAAGAATTCTCCTTAATCTTGTTTTGTAATTTTTAAATTGTTTTAGAAATTTGGGATTTAAATCAATATTATTTTTTAGATCTGTGTGTTTTCTGGATCATGTAAGAGAATCGATATATTATCCTTACCTAAGAAATCTGTGAGATTCTTGTCTATTATGTGTGTGTGTGTGTGTGTGTGTGTGTGTGTGTGTGTGTGTGTGTGTGTGTGTGTGTGTGTGTGTGTGTGTGTGTGTGTGTGTGTGTGTGTGTGTGGACTTGAATTTCATCATCAGAATACTACCTGCAACATGTTAGTTTCACAAAATACAAAGGAAATGCTACAGGAAATCCAAACTCAACTAATGAAACTACATGAAATTGATATTAAAATAAAAACCATATTATTTTTACCTTCATGATTTAAGTCTCATTGTGTCCTAACTCTATTGTTCCTGGTTGCAGATGTTGTGCTCTCAGATAAGCAATGATAGCTTCCAAGATGGCATATGAAGAATGGAATGATAACTGATAGTTAACAGATACTATGATATGTGATGCAAATGATTTAAAGCTAAATAATTATGCTATTTTCTTCAAGATTAAACTCACGGATGCAAAAGTTTATTCAAATTGTTAACATGAAAACTCACTTGAAGACTAACTCTTTCTCAACTCAAACTCCTGATTTATAGACTTTGAGAAGATAAGATGATGTGGCCTAGATCAAATCTATAGATTTGGATGGTTGTGAGCAAAGGTGAAGGTTGAGAGAAAGGGGGAAGGAGAAGACAAGTGTCACTCATCTCACCTTGACTGGGTTGCTGACTGAGAGAATCTATGGATGGTTGGAGAAGATTTAGGCATGAGAGGACAAGTGGACTCAAGTCCTTCCTAAGATATAGGGATGTTAGAGAGAATATAGAAGAAGGTTAGGAAATATGTGTACGTACACAATATTTCATTTATTTTGGAGGTTGAAGATAAGTGGCTAATAAATATTTTATTTATTTTAATTTTGTTGAATTAATTTAGCCACATGATAGATGAGTTGGTCATGAAGTGGAGATGGGAGATGAGTTGGAAATGAAATTAAATAATTTAGAAATCATTTAATATTTGAGACTATGGGATAGAAGAATAACCATTAAATATTAGATATTTTAAATGATTGAGGAATAATTAAATATTAGATATTTAATTAATTAATTAGAGGAAAAGGACAAATGAATTAATTAATAAAATGGTTCAATTAAATTAATTAATAGAAAGATTTGGAATGAATTAAATAAATTAATCTTTTCAAATTAACTATTTAATAGAAGAAAAATTATTACGTAAATATAAAATATTTATTTAATTGCTCATGGCCATTTTTATGTGTATACATTTTGCCCCTCTTTGAAATGATGTCGAGACAACATTGTTTCAAAGATTAAATCAAGTCTCAATAGTGCCTGATGGAGATAAAAATTCTGATTGTGTGCCCCCTCGGGAGATTGATCGTGAAATTGTTGAAAAATTTGGATAAGCGATTGATCTCACGATAATTGAAAAGGTCCTTCAATTAAATTTATTTGTGAAAAAAAAAAATGCCCCATTTTAAAAGCATTAATTACCCTTCCAAATGGTAAATATAAAATTAACCAAAGTTAATTTTAATCTCATTTGCATCCTTGTCAGCTTGTGAATAGAATTGTCTTTGGTGAGGTGGCAAAATGGTGATCCCATTGGAGAACCATCGATTTAAGCGCATTCGATGATATCAGTGACCTCCTGACTATGGTTAACCGGTATGTACCTTATCCTGAGCTTGCCTGTCAATTTTCCGTACGATTTTGCTTGTTTTTCAGTGTGTGTGAGTCTATTTTGAATTTTTTGATTTTTGGCATCATGTTTTAATGCTTTCATTTCGTTTTTTAGCGCATTTACATTGAATGTTAGCGCCTTTGATATTTTTAGTGCATATGTTCATTTTGTTAGTGTCTTGATGATGTATCTTAGGGCATTTGTTATGTCAGTGCTTTTGCTTTGAGTGTTTGTGCATATGATGAATAGGGTAGTGCTTATGATTGTTTACACTTTTGTTGCAAGGTTTAGCGCTTTTGTGAAAAATATTCACGCATTTGTGTGGTTTAGCGTCTGTGTTTAATAGAATAATGCTTTTGTAAAAAAGATTAGTGCTTATATGAGGATTTAGTCACAGAGAGCAGCCAGAGGGCAGGTAGCTATCAGACCACTGTGAAGATGGATACTAGCAGTGGTGGAGTGATGGGACCTCCTTAGAGGAGTGGTGATCATGTGAGACATGCATCTGGAGGATCTTCTCACCCACAACCACAGAGACAGACAAAGTCAGGTGGTAGTGGCACAGGGTAGCCTTGACTTGATTTATATTGACGAGGCACTTGTCTTTTGATCCGATATCATTTTATACTTGGACTTTTTATTGTTTTATGATGATTTGTTATGCATGTTACTCTATATGATTATCTTTTATTATGCATGTTACTCTATACGATGATGATCTTTATGCATTGACTACATGGATGATGATCTTTTTTTTTTTCTTTTTTTCATGATGATGTTCTATATGATGCAATGATGAATGCTTTTGATTCTTGATTTTGAAAATGAAAATGAAAATGATTACTAACTTAAATGATATGTTGTAATTAAATGATGCAAATGCAATGATCTATATGGGAATGCAAATGAATGAGTGTTTTTATTGCATTTTTAATGTGTAGGATGATGTAAATGCAAATGATCTACATGATATATTTTTTATGTTTATATGTAATTCTTCCAATGATTATGAATCTAAGTGCAAAAATGCAACTAAATGATCTTAAAGAACTTCAATGATAATGCAAATAATGATGATATACTACATGATTAAATGAAATGCACTTAATGGAATGCAAACTAATGCAATGATTAAAATGCAACTAAATGAAATGGATGATTATTAAATGATTCTAAAAATTAATGCACCTACAATGATCAAATGCAAATTGGTTTTGTTTGTCCAAGTATACTCAATCTTTATTTATGACCATTGATCTATGAATGAAATGATATGCTTATAATGCAATCGATAATGAATGTTTATAATGTAGATGAATAATGACCTAATCTAAAAAAATGATCTAAAATGATATTTCCGTTCTTCATATGATGTCTTGTAACAGTGCTTGATTTCATCATTGAGCTTTAAAATGTTGTAAGAAAATACAAGCAACTTGACATAATGATCCAAGCTAACCTGAGTATTTCTTACATGGATTTTGCTATAGCAAGGTTATACAAGCAACTTGATATAATGAATCAAGCTGACCTTAGTATTTCTTGCAGAATAAACAAGGATTATCCCCTTTCATGCATGACTCGAAACGTCCTCCTTGATCTTTTGTCGATCATATCCTTAGACAAGTACATACCTTAATAAGAGATAAACCACAGATAACAAAAAAAGAAAATAATCATGCCCCATCATAGCCTCTCTAGTCATGGACATCCTTGAGTTGCATAGAGTACATGATTAGCAATAAAATCAAGATATAAATATTGAATCGCGTATGTCATTCACATGTTCTCATGGTCATTAATTGATATAATCATCTTGAGGAATGATCATTGATAATCCTTTATTAGTTGTTGGTTGATTGTTTGTATCCCGAGTTTCATGATTCAATTGTCATAAAAGGCCTTGATCTTTATTGCTTTGTTGCTCGTTATCTGTTTCAAAATCCTAGATGTTTTTGGTTTTTCTAATTTTTCGAATGTTTTGTATTTTCAAATATTCAAAAGATCACCTTAGCAAAAGGAAATAGAATTTTACCCCCAACGGAAATAAAAATTTATTATGGATTTATGAATTGATCAAGATCGAAATCATGGTGGGATATAATGCAGATTGATTGAATTTGATAAAATCTAAGATAGTGACTACAACAAGTATGTCAAAGATTGATAACTATTGGTAAGCTGCATATTTCTTGCTAAATGGTTCAAAGCAATGGATGAAAAAGATGAAATGGATAAGCTAGGATATATGGAAGCAGTAGATGCGATAGAATGGATAGATAGGTGCGCAAAGCGATCTCATAGATGGAAGAACTCACTTTTTAGATAGCGCCTGTTTACCAGGTTTTCACTATCTAAATTTATTGCATTTTTTTTTCATATTTTGATTTTTTTCTTCTTTTCTGTTGTTTTATGCTTTTTAGGGATTTTGCTCTTTTGATTTTTACTGATTTCTTCAGGACTTTATATGCTTTTTATTGATTTTTCCAGGGCTTTATATCTGAAGCATATAATTTCTTGAGATGGATAGAATTGATAGGTTCATCAAACCAATCACCTTCAGGGGTAGATAACTTGTATGCTCCTGAGCCATATGCTACTACTATGACAAAAGGACCTAGCCAATTTGGTTCAAATTTACCCTTCTTTTCTCGGTCTTGCTGATTTCTTGGATTCTCCCTTAGAACTATATGTCCAATTTGAAAAATGTGTGGCTTTCATTTGTGATTATAGCTTCTTTCCATTCTTTGTTGATATACCTTCAAATGATTTATTGCATTTTGACGACGTTCCTGGATCAACTCAAGTTCTTGAAGTCTAGAGACTCGTTCTTCTTCTTTTGGTATAAGACCTTTCAAGGAAACTCGTAGAGAAGGTATCTCCACTTCTATTGGTAATATGGCTTCTGATCCATAAACTAAGCAATATGGAGTTTCCCCCATTGGTGTGCGGATGCTGGTTTGGTATGCCCAAAGAGCAGGATTTAGCTGAATGTGCCAATCTTTCCCAACTTCATTGATTGTTTTCTTCAAGATTTTCAAGATAGTTTTGTTTGATGCCTCAACTTGACCATTTCCTTGTGGATAATATGGAGTAGAAAACCTATGTTGGATATGAAATTGCTCACATAGTTCCTTCACATCTTGATTCTTAAATGGTCGTCCATTATCAGTGATAATGGTCATAGGAACTCCATAGCAACAGATTATATAATTCAAGTTGAATGATGATATTTGTTTTCCTGTCACTTTTGTCAAGGGTACTGCTTCAATACATTTAATGAAATATTCAATAGCAGTCAAAATGAACTTATTTCCATTAGAGGATGAAGGATTTATCTTACCCACCAAATCAAGACCCCATTGAGAAAATGGCCATGATCCTGCCATAGGATAAAATTCTTGTGTTGATGCATGAATAATATTCCCATAGATCTGGCATTGTTTGCATTTCTTGGCATATTTAAATGAATCTCTCTCCATAGTAGGCCAATAGTAACCCATACGAAGAAGTTTCTTAGCCAGTGTTAATCCACTTGAGTGTGTGCCACAAATACCCGCGTGAACTTCATTAAGAACTTTCTCAGATTCTTCTTGTTCGAGACATCTCAATAAAGTGTTATCTATACCTCTCCTATATAAGGTATCATCAATAATAGTATAGCGGGATGACTGACAGATAAAATTTCTTCTCTGATTGCAGGATAGGTCAGAAGGAAGGATATTCTCTTTTAAGTACTGATAGGTTTGATCGTATAAGTACTGATTAGTTCCTGATATATGGCAAATTATGTAGGCATGCTGGGATTGAATGGTAGGGGTTATGGAGGAATTGTCTCCAAACCTTACCGATCCACCATTTCAATCTTTAAATTTAATGAATTTCCTTTTGTCACCAGTCATATGGTTTGAGCAACCACTATCTACCACCCATAGATTTTTCCTTTCAGCATGCAAGGTAGTCTGCACTATGAGACTTGATTCTGCCTTTTCCTTTTCTTTCTCAACCCAAACTGGTTTGATTTCCTTCTTCTTGTCAGCTGCTATATTCAACTCAGGTTCAATTATCGGTTCTTGATCTGGATTTTTCTTCATTTGCTTGATCTTCTTGTTTTTGCATAATTTTGCTATATGTCCAAATTCCTGTCAGTTATACAATTTTATATTTTCATTAAAGGGAACATCCTTAAAATTATTGTAGGGTACCAGTTTGTTCTTCCTACAATCAAAACTCTTATGTCCATATCCTTGCACTAATAGTAGACAACATTCATATCCCAAAGTGTATTAAATGAATTTCTACTTTCCTAATTCATAGAAGGCTTATTGTTTAACCTACAGTCAGATATTTTGTGCCCAAATTTATTACACCGGTAACAATTACCATGAAAGTCTGATACATACCGGTTGGGTTGTCTTGGTCTTGAATGGAACTACCTCATTGGGGGTCTTCCATTCATGTTGTTGAATCTGGTGAATCCTTCTCGGTCAATTCTGGCATTCCTCCTTGGGTCTGCATATTTATGCATGAAATGTGGCCTCCGGTTCATTTCTGCATACTGGTTTGGATGTCAATTTCCAATAGAATCTGCATATGTCTTTTTGTCAGTATCCTTGCCTACAATGAATGTCTTCTTTTCTTCACCTTCAATTGAAGAAGTGAACTTTATCTCTTTGTCGGATTTACCTTTGTGGGTTGAACCTTGACCAACTTCAAAGCCTAAGCCACTAGTGTCTTTGGATTGCTTTTGTTTGGTCAACATCTTATCCAAAGCCTCAGTGTTGCCTTCATACTTACTTCTTATTTTTATTTCTTCCTTGCTTTCTTCAAGCTCCTTTTTGAGCTTTATTATTTCTGCTTCCAACTCTTGGTGCTCCTTTTCTTTCTTTGTCAGATCAAGGGTTGTAGCTTCACCGATCCTCTTAGTTTCTTCCAGTTATAGCTTCAAGTCATATATGATTTGACCGGACTCTTCTAGAGACTGCTTCAAGAGATCTTGTTCATCTACTGCAACAAGCTTAACCCTCTTGAGTTATCTTCTTATTTTACTCAATTATTCAAGTGCACTGATAAGTTCACTCTCCAAATCCACTTCAGCCTCAATATCCTCTTCTTCCTCATCTTCATCAGCAGGTCTATCAAGTGCCATGAAAATATTTACTTTTCTGTCATTTTCATGGTCATCATCTTATGATGCATCTTCATCATCTGTTGTGTCATCCTCAATGGTATAGAGGTTGTTTAGGCTCCGGTAGCCTCTTCTTCCCTATCGGTAGTCATTCCTTTCTCTGTCTTTGCCAACAAATCTTCTGAACTCTCTTGACTCATCTCCATTGGTTTCTTTGTGAGGACAACTTGCAGCGAAGTGTCCTACCTTCCCACAGTTGAAACATTTAAGTGGTAGCTTTCCTTTGTACCGACAGGATCCTCTTTTGAGCTTCCTGACAAAGTTTGCTACTTCAACATCAGAGTCTTCACTAGATTGTTTATGAGTAACAGATTCTTTTCCCTTTTTGGTGATGTTGAAAGTTGCTTCTTTCCTTGAGGAAGTCTCACCAGTTGTTTTCATCTCATAGGCTGTTAGGGAGCCAAATAGTTCATCCATTGTAAAAGTCTTCAGATCCTTGGCTTCTTCTATGGCTAACACCTTAGTATTATATTTCGGAGTGAGAGATCTAAGTATCTTTTTGACAAGAATCTCATCTACAATCTCTTCTCTAAGTCCTCTAATAGTATCCACAGTTTCATCAAATCTATGAAGATTGTCTGCAATATTTTCATCATCTTTCATTTTGATGCTTTCAAGTTGGCTCCTTAGTGTTTGCAGCTTGGCTTCCTTGACCTTTGCATCTCCCTCAAACAACCTTTGCAATTTGTCATACTGGTAATGCAAGAGAGAAAACCAATGATATCATTCACACACAAGAAACTCACAACACCAGATTTACAAGGAAAACCCAATATGGGAAAAACCTTGGTGAGAAGAGTTGTTGGAGACTACCACTCCAATCCAGCCTCACAGGTAAAACATAGACTTACAAATATTTTGGGCACCAACCCAAGGAGCACCAACCCCTGCACCAAGCTTCAACTTGGTGATTTATAATGAAATACTATTTGAATATAGTTAAGGCTTCTTGTTGCAAATGAATTCTGCAACTCTTGAATCAAATAACTCTCTGTCGATTTACAGTCTTTTCTCCTCCACTAGAACTCACACTGTCGGTTGTGAGTTCGTTGTCTCTATTTCTCAACCTTTGTTATCTTTCTCTCCCTCTCACACATAGTATTTCAACACACTGTTTCACACTAGGATGCTTCTTACTCTACCACACCTTACCGGTTAGGCTCAACTGCCAGACTATGATACTGTCGATAGAATCCTCTCACTGGTTTGCTTGCTCACTCACACTGCAACTTGCTTAGATCACCTTCTGAAGTTTTCTCCTTTCTCCCTCTCACTTCTCTTCACTCCACAATCTTCTCAGCATCAACAACATTTTCTGTCTGTAGCTCTCATCACTTATACAGTGATTTCCTGCCAAAATGCAATTCAAAAACCTAAGCGATAAGGGTTTCCTTTTTTCAACACAATCTTCATGAGATCCAATCCCGCCTATCTTGGATTAATCACTTATCCTTGAAGACTACACCTGCACATGGTTTCCATTATTCAATGCACATTTTCCTTGAAGTGGCAATCACAAATCAGATCTTCTATCATGAAGTCAGACGACACATAAAGTGTTCCAGAAGTTTCCTTTATGAGAACGTCATGAATCAGATTTCCTTTGCATTGATTCAGGTGCCAACTTCTCCCTGATCTTCCTCTGTCATTCCTTCTTCCTTGAGCTGCAATCAGTCAGATGCAATCCCATGATTTATGGCTACTTTATTAATGGTGATTATCTATTTCATCAACCCTGTCGATGAGGCTTCACCAACCACAACACACTTGCCACCTTAGGTCCACATTGCATCACACCGATCAAGACATGACCTCCCAATACTCAATCGGTCTGGAAAATACATACCGGTAAAACCCTTTTCCAGTAGAGTGTTCTTCTTCTATTAACTGGTAGAGCATCCTGTACCGGTTACACATCTTCACCTCCAATGGTTTGAGATAACTTTTAACATTCTGCCTCTTCATCATAAACAAGCAACCATCCTTTAGACCAGTTTGTACTTTTATCCTTTATGCTCAATCTCCATCATGCCAGTTGACATCAATGACAACTTAGTGCCAAAATGCCAATAGTAGGTAATCCCAGTCCTAAGCACCAAGTGAAAAGTACTATGTACATGTCGTCCCATAGGAGATATTAGGCCCCCAGTCTACAACATCTTGTTGTTGTCGTGCATACAATGCAACACCATGTGGGAATCCTTGTACTCACTTGTTCTATCTGAACACCCAAGTGTGAATAAATCTCTCAATGACAAATGGAGTACCTACAATCAGATATCGAGAAGTAAACATATATGGCATCTTTGGAGCATCCTCCAGTCACGACTCACAATCTAAGTAAGCTATCTAGATCACTATGTCTAAGTCATCTAACACCCATCTCTAGTGCTCTAGTTTGCCCAACTTATGCTAGAAAGAAACACTTGAAAATCCATACACATAGGGCCTCCCGACTAGTCGATCCCTATCAGCCAACGGTCGAGTCACAACTAGATGCTCACATGCCCAAATTTGTAGTAGTGTCAATCTTGCTGATAAGATAGCGTCACCAAGGTATACGACTTGATGCAAATTATGATACAAATGTGCTAGAATAAGAGCCCCATGCATATCACATACCCTATGTAATCATGATCTCTAGTACTTGTCCCCATCCAACTCATAGTCCCTTCGACCTATGGTAGGGACATAAAAATACTCCAACAAATGTGGCTATCAATGAAGGTAATGACACATATAAATCAAGTATATCCTGCCATGAAATGTCATAGCCGTAGATCTCATCAGCATCAAATATCCACCTAAGAGCATCAGTAGCTCCCTACTCTGTCACATCGTACATCAAAAGGTCTCCAATCACTAGAATCCGCAAAATATGATAGACGTCCTCTGGGATGACTGTCATTTCGCTCAACGGTAGATGAAAGGAGTTATGATCACTATGCCACTTCTTAGCTAATGCAGTCAATAAACCTCTATTTATCCTATATAGGGGCATCTCTAGCAATGAAGACAATCCACATCTGCCAATGATATCAAGATCCACTTGCACCAGACAGGGTATCAACTGCCATGTCTTCAGGTAGCGCTCTCGAGACTGCAGTATGCCTAAATCCTTCTATAATCATGACACATAATCGTATTAGCATTCAATTAATCTATCTATCTATCAACTTAATCAGCTCATGTGAGATTTCAATCAATCTCATTGGGAACCTATCATTGACTCTCATTCATCATGAGGTCAATTATCATCTATCATATCCAACATTAATGTCAACCAAATCAAAACTGATCAAAAAATATATAAAAGGACAAAAAAATCAAAATTATACCTCTTTGGTGTAGATGTGCTAAATCTATTAATGTGCTATAATATGCATGCAATGTGCTACATAATATAATCTATGCGCTAAAACTATCTATATGCTAAAAAATTCATCCTATGCACTACATTGATAAATACGTTAAAATATTGACTCTATATGCTAACAAACTTGCCCTATGCGCTAAACTGGAACCCTAACCTCAATTCACTAAAAGAGTCTATCAATGAGCTAAAAAACAAATCTTATATGCTAAAACGTGAGAAAAATCGCTAAAACTTTGCAAAAACGTGCTATTTTAAAAAAAAAAATTAACAACAAAGAGGTTTTCGGGGTACGTACCGGTGGGCCATGCACTGGAGGTTGCTAGAATCACTGAACTCGCTCAAATTTGTGCTCGTGGTATGGGATCACCATTTTTGCCTCAAAGCTCAATTTCTAAACTCATAAGGTGCAAATGAAATCAAATGGGTAACTTTTTCACCTTTTACCCTATTAATGGGTGAAAAGGGGGGGGGTAATTAAGTGGGGTTGTATTTTCCAATTATCAAATTTATTTTATATGCACCATTCTTTTATTGGGAGATGAATCATTTCAAAATCCTAAAAATTTAAAAAGCTTTAAAACTTCCAAAAATTTAAAAAATCGTAAAAATTTCAAAATCATCAAAAAATCCTAAAAATGCTTCGATTCATCTCCCAAGGGGGCATACATTCATTATCAAGCAAAAATTGAGATCTGGGGTAAAAATCAAATTTTTTAATTAATATATGGGGCATCGAGCGATTTTTCCTTTGAACCAACATGTCATAAATACATTCCTTCAAAGAGGGGCAAAATGTATACACTAAAAATTGCCCTGGAGAGAATTAATTAAATATGAGTTATTTAATTAATAAGCCTTTAATTCTGCTACTTATAAATAAATTAAAAAATTTATTTATAGAGTTCACTTTTACTTAATTCTTCCTATCATAATTCATTTCTTCCATTTTCCTAATTAAATAAACAAATTCGATTAATTTATTTAATTTAATTATCCCTTTCTAATTAATTTGAATTTTTCATATTATCGTATGAATCCTAATCCTAAACCACCTAACTTAACCCCCTTCTAGCCTAACTTACCATCTAACCTTGGGTTTAACTAACCCTATCCCCTCTAACTTCCTTATCCTAACCTCCTATGGAGTGTCCCTTGTTGGCATATGATGAAGCGGTGATAATGTATGTTGTTATTGATGTCAATAAGTGCTCAAGCAGGAGAATCGGTATGCACTAGAATGAAGACTGGAAGCGGTTATGGTCAACTGGATGAGTGGACCGGTGTCGGGGTTCACTAAGTGCGACTACTGGTTGGTAGTCTCAGTTCAACTCTAGGGTTTCCAGTTTGGCTTGTGCGGTGCAACCAATGATGTTTTGTGATGAGTTAGTTAAGAAAAAGGATAAGGATCAAGATGCCACGTCAACTGTGTGCACATGAAGGATTTCTTGGAGGATCTTGTGCGTGAAGATCAAATGCATTGAATGTCTACCTCACGAATGTGCATTTTTCTTAGTAGTATGTGAAAAGCGCATGATGGGTTACTGTTTTCCAGATGCGATGAAGATTGGACAATGCAGAATGAATTGAGATCTCTTTTAGATCGTTTCATTCTATGTAATGTATTTGACGATCAGGATTGGACTGCTTGTAATTATAAACATAAAATGTTTCAGATTTAGGGTTTATGTTACCGACCTAATTGTTGTCTATAAGGTCGATGAGTTTTGTTATTGTAGTTGTTGGCAAAAGTTGTGTTTGTGTCCGCATGTTGGAGATTTGATACTTGCGAAACCAGAGTGAGGAATCTGCAGAGTGTGATTGTAGAAGAGAGGAACTGAAAAGGATCTGACTTAGCAAGAAGTGTTGTTATCAGATCAGAGTGTTTTACCTGTTGTCTTCTAACCATTTCAATAGAAGGTAAATCCCTTGACCGGGTAGCTTTAACAGGCTTTGTTGTAAATCCTCTAACCAGGTGGCTCAAGTTCATTGAGTTATTTAAATCCTCTAGCGAGGTAACTCTTAACAGGGTTTCAAACTTTAACAGGGAATATAGCCATCCCTTAACCGAGTGATCCCTAACAGGATTGGTTCCTAATAGAACCTTTATTGTAAAGTCTTTAACCGGACTAGGCTCCTAACAGAGTGGACTTCAAAAGAGTTCACAAACAAGCTTGTGGGTATTCATTCCCACCGTGGGTTTTCCCATTTGGGTTTCCACATGAAAACTATGTGTGCTATGGGTTGTGATTTTTTCATGTGATGTTTGTGTGATTTTGATTAAGTTAGATATGCATGCAGTGTTAAATGGTTGTGGTATTATTGATACAACTCATGCATGATTAATCGGTGAAGTAGTCATCAAGATTTGAGATCTGTTAAATGTTGTCTGAAGTATTTTTGTTTAACTGGTTTAGCTGTCTGAAGTATTTCTGTTTAACCGGTATTGCTATGGTTAAGTACAGTGGTGAAGACAATCGGTTATCTGTGTTTTGATTTGTCAAAGTGTTGAAGCAGTTTTTGTGTGTACTGATTCACCCCCCCTCCCTCTCAGTACCGCTTAGGACCTTAGTAGTTCATCATTATTCATCAATTGGTATCAAAGCACATCCAGGTCCTCGGTGATATAAGCTTAACCACTTGAGGCAAAAGATCTTGTTTTAATGATGAAGAGGGAAGGTCCTAAGTCCAATAGGGACAACTTTACAATATGGAAGGACAGGATGAAGATATATATTAGGAGTTTGGGTGCACAACATTGGAGCTATGTTGAGAATGCCTATGTAATCCCCACTAGCACTCTAACCGATGATCAAAAAAGAGAGATACAATAAAATGGGCAAGTCATGGAAGCTCTTATTAGTAGCTTGTCCGATGTAGAGTTCATTGTACAAGATAAGGAAAATCTGAAAGAAGTATGGGACAAAATGGAATCCATTTATGGCGGTGATGAACATGTCAAGCAGGCTAAGGAAGAAAGCCTTAGAGGAAAGTTTGAAGATATGAGGATGGTTGAAGGAGAGACCATTCAACATTATGGCATAAGAATCAAGAGAGTGATTGGAGAGATCAAGAGAACTAGTGGAACAATTGATGATGCCACTATTGTCAGTAAAGTTTTGAGATCACTTTTACTAGTCTATGCAATCAGGGTTGTCGCTATTCAGGAGCTAAGGTCTATCGACAAAACCAAGGTATCTTTAGACTCTATTATTGCAAAGTTGACTGCATATGAATTGAATAGCTATGATGGTAGTGTTCAGAAGACCGAGTCAACCTTTAGAGCATCTGTTTCCTTCGCACCGACCAGGAAAGGAAAAGAGGTCAATACCCGTTATGAATCCAAGCCAAGCAGAGATATGGATGATGAGGAGATTCTAATGGAGTTTGAAGCTCTTCTTGCCAAGTGGTACAGGAGCACCCTTCCAAGCTCTTCCTCCTTCTTTGTTTTGTTGGTGTTATGCTTCTTTTGAAGCCATTGTATATAAAATAAAGAGCCATGTGCTCATTGGTCCTAGTTAGGGTCCTAGTTGAGGTCTTAGGGTCATGAGTCAAAAATTGAGATTTTCTTGGTAATAGGGGGTATGTGTGCATTTGAGATGTTTAGGGGTCCCTCATAGCATGGTGGAGTCCTTAGGTTGGCCCAATGTGGGTCTAGGAGTCAAGAAAAGCAACATTGGGAAAGTTGCTCAAAAGTTGCATGACAACTTTTAAAAGTTGTCAAGCAACTTTTCCACCATGAGGCCAAAATTCTTAGTTTGGCGTGGACAACCCTAATATGGGCACACAAACCGAGGAGAGGGTAGTATAAGTATTTCCAAACCCTAAGTTAATGGGTTGGATGTCAGACATTGTACGACCCAAGCAAACTGACTGACTGAGACTGCAATTTTGTTGCCAGTCGGCACAAAAGGAGAAAAGAAAGATCATTAATGGATTGATTTGCATGCAAAACTCTATGGAGTATCTTGTATGGTGTAATTACTCTCATTTTTAGCATTTAGTTTAGGTTTTGGTTTGTAAGTGTGGTGTGCTTGTAAATATTTTGTAAGTTGTCTTCTCACTGTCCAGTTTTGGACTGGTTTGAATAAATGGGCTCATAACTCCATTCCCCATTGTGGAAGCACCATGAAACCATGGGGAATGAGAGTAGAGAACCTGTACTATAGTTCAATGCAAGAAGGGCCCTTGAAAATGCAAGGAGGCCATACAAAGACCCACTCCTAGGCGAGACTAGATAGTGCCTGGCTAGGAAGGGTCAAGTTGCAGAGGTCTTGAAGAGCAAGGTTGGTCAGAGGAGAGTGCACCCTTTGGAGGAGGTGTAGAGGAGTGTGTGAAGCACCATTTGTGTGAAGGAGGAGCCTCCACCAATCCAGACAAGGTGGCTAAAACACAAAACATACACTGTGACCCAGGCAAACCATAAAACCCTCACAAAACCCTTAAAAACCCCAAAATTCGCCCAAGACATTGTACGACCACTTGGAGGCCCAAAACCAGAGAAATCATTGAGCCCTTGCCAAATGAATGGTAGTCCATTTTGGGAGTTTGGATAGTTTGTGCATCGCTTGTGAGAGGGAGCCCTAAAGGACCAGTTAGGAGGCCTAATTGGTCAAAATCCTTGTAGCCCTATTTTGTAGGCAAAAACACAAAATAGTGAAATCGGTAAGGGTTGGAGTCTTGAAACCTCTTGGGGGCACATGAATGGGTGGAAAAACCATGAAATAGACCTGACCTATCCTTTCTAAGACCTTGGAAGGTGTGGAACAAGCCTAGCCCTTATTAGCCATAGTAAGGGGATTTGAGTCTCATGAGTAGGTGAGACATTAGGAGCAGCATTGCAACTCATTGGTGGGTGGATTGGGCAAGGTCAGGGGATTCCTCAAGCAAGGGAAGTCCTAGAGACCCTAGGGTGTGAAGAGAACACCAGGTGATCCAAGGGAAGGATCCAAGAGCATAGACTAGGCTAGTCTATCCCTTACACCATCCCATCATATTGGTATCAGAGCGAGTTAAAGATTTGTTGGACTGTGTATGTCTCTATATACTGGTGAATCAGTAGGGGAGAGCAGAATGGTCACTAATGCAGAGCTGGCTAGAGAGGTAGAAGAACATAAGGAGAAGAATAGACTCCTTGAAGAAGCTATGAGTGAGATAAGGGATAAACTGCAGGAAGTGGTAGATCAGAGGACACAAGGACCTTGGGGTGAAGACACCAAGGATAAGGGAAAGAAAACCATTAACATAGATGACATTATACCTGAACTAGATCCCTTGTTTAATGAAGAACCATTTGTAAAGGCTATCAAGGCTTTGAACACCAAAGCTTTTGAAGGATTGCCACATTTCAGTGGAAGGATGGACATTGACACTGTCATGGAATGGATTGAGGGCATGGAAAACCACTTTGAGTGTGAGGGAGTGACAGAGGCTCAAAAGGTTAAAGTTGCCAAATCAAGATTAAGGGGAGCAACTTTGACATGGTGGAAGTACCTGCAAGAAGAGAGAGTTAGCATGGGGAAGCTACCTATTGCCAATTGGAAGGCCACGATGAGTAAGATCAAGGAGAACTACTTACCAGAGGATTATGAAGTCCAACTTCATAAGAAGAGATAGGGTTTGAAGAAAAAAGACCTTGATGTGACCTCCTACACCGAAGAATTTCAAAAACTTTGTCTTAGATCCAAAGTCCAAGAAGATGAATCTATTAAGGTGGCTAGGTATCTAAGCGGCCTAAAGTGGAACATTCAAGAGGAGATAAGCCTATGGACTCCTACTACTGTTCAAAAATGTCATCAACTTGCTGTCAAGGTAGAAGAGAGGAACAAAAGGAAAGGAGACTCCAATAACAGGGGTAGAGGCAGAGGTAGAGACCAAATGAATCACCGTGGTGGTTACCAAAGCAAGTCAAATGAGCAGAGGAACCAAGGAAAAGCCAAGTTGACTGAACATGGCAGTGAAACCAATCTTAGAGGGGGCCATTCTAGAGGAAGAGGTGCACAAGGTGGTCCAAGTAGGGGTAGAGGTACCGGCAGAGGTAACTCCTACTTTGCAACTATGAAGTGTTACAACTGTGGACAATTGGGACACCTGACATATAGATGCCCTAACAAGCCTACCTCATCAAACAGTGGAAAGAGGGTTTCTTATGCTCATGAAGACTCTTCAAGCAGCAAGACACCAGATGTGGATCAGATTGAATCAGAAATTGGTGAGAATCTGATGTTCAATAGGATTTTGATCAGACAGCTGGTTAAGGAGGAACCCAAACATAGGAGAGCATTCTTTAGGGTGAGATGCAAAGTTCTTGGTAAAGTGTGCAAGGTGATAGTTGATTCAGGCTCAACTGACAACATCATATCAGAAGAGGCAGTTAGGAAGTTGAAACCCACAAGAATACCCCACACTAGCCCTTACAAGGTGACTTGGTTGAACAAAGGACAAAGTGTGCTTGTCAAAGAACAGACTTGGGTAGAGTTTTCTATTAGAAGATATAAGGATAAGATCCTTTGTGATGTGTTGCCTATGGATGCTTGTCATCTGCTGCTAGGAAGACCCTGGCAATTTGATAGGAAGGTGATCTATGATGGAGAGGAGAACTACATATCATTCAAGAAGGATAGCAAGACCTTCAAGATTCAGTCCTTGACAGAGAATGAAGAGGGAACTTCAAGAACACCTAGTGTCC
Organism: Cryptomeria japonica; assembly: GCF_030272615.1. Classification (NCBI taxonomy): domain Eukaryota; kingdom Viridiplantae; phylum Streptophyta; class Pinopsida; order Cupressales; family Cupressaceae; genus Cryptomeria; species Cryptomeria japonica. The sequence goes on from NC_081408.1 coordinate 494,034,356, forward strand.
TATTGGCTACTGGTAAAGAGTTCTTAAACTTGCTACATGAGGAGGAGATAGTGAAGTGTGCCATCTTTGTGAAACCAAAGGAGGAAGAAGACAAGTTGCAGGCAGAAGTACCCAAGGAGGTGAAGCAAATGTTGCAAGAGTATTAGGACATAGCAAGTGATGGAGCACCTGCAACACTCCCACCAAGAAGGTCTATAAGTCATCAAATAGAATTTGTTCCCAGAGCATCCCTACCTACCAAAGATGCATATAAACTCACACCTGACCAAAACAAGGAGGTAGCAAGGCAAATACAGGAGTTATTGGAACAAGGACTGATTAAGAAGAGCATCAGCCCATGTGCAGTCCCGGTAGTGCTAGCATCAAAGCAGGGAGGCAAGTGGAGGCTTTGCACTGACTCAAGAGCAATTAATAGGATCACCATAAGTTATAGGTTTCCTATTCCTAGAATAGAGGATTTGATGGACTGTTTAGGAGGTGCTATGTATTTCACCAAATTGGACCTTAAAAGTGGTTATCACCATATTAGGATCAAGGAGGGTGATGAGTGGAAGACTGCTTTCAAGACCACAGAAGGGTTGTATGAATGGCTTGGGATGCCATTTGGACTCACAAATGCTCCAAGAACCTTCATGAGGTTGATGAATGAGGTGTTGAAAGATTTCACAAGCAAATTTGTGGTGGTGTACCTAGATGACATACTCATCTATAGCAGAACCAAAGAGGAGCACCTTGAGCATTTGAGGTTAGTCTTAGAGAGGTTGCATGACGAGAAGTTATCCATCAACCTAGAGAAGTGTGACTTCTTGAAGAAAGAGTTGGTCTACTTAGGATTTGTGGTGTCTAAAGGAACCTTGAAGATGGATCCAAGCAAAGTGGAGGCAATCTTGAATTGGCCTGCACCTAAAATAGGGACTAAAGTTAGGATTTTCCATGGTTTAGCCCAATTCTATAGGAAGTTTGTGAGGAATTTCAGTGGCATATGTGCACCAGTCCTTGACACCATTAAAGGAGGCCTTAAAACTAAGTTTAGGTGGATTGAGTAGGCTGACAAAGCATTTCAATTGTTGAAGCAGGAAGTAGCCACAAAACCTATCCTTCTCCTACCTAATTTTGAAAAGCTATTCACATTGGAGTGTGATGCAAGTGGAATTGCAGTAGGGGGTGTATTGAGTCAAGAGGGAAGACCTGTGGCATTTTTTAGTGAGAAGCTTAATGAAGCAAAGAAGAAGTACTCAGCCTATGACCTAGAGTTGTATGCATTAGTGCAGTCTCTAAAAAAATGGAGGCATTACCTACTTCCAAAGGAATTTGTGGTGTTCACAAACAACCAGGCATTGAGTTACATTAACACTCAAGAGAAGCTCAGCAATAGGCATTTGAAATGGATGGAATACCTCCAATCCTTCAGCTTCACCATGAAGCATAAGAAGGGGCAACTCAACAAGGTGGCAGATGCATTATGCAGGAAGTTGTTGATAGTTCAAGAACTACAGTTGCAGAGCATAGGAATAGAAGGTTTCTAGGACCTCTATGAAGGAGATGAAGACTTCTTGTTAGCTTACAAGGTTTGCAAGGAGTTTGAGAATCATTTCCATGGTGAGTATGCAGATTACTCCAAAATGGTCTCTTGTTCAAAGGTAATTAGTTGTGTGTACCAAGAGGATCCATGAGGGAAAACCTCATCCAAGAGAAACACAATGGTAGTTTAAGTGGACACTTTGGAATCAACAAAACCTTGGATTTAGTACAGAGGTACTACTATTGGCCAAAGTTGCCAAGAGATGTGAAAAGATATGTAGAACAATGTGGTGTGTGCCAAAGAGAAAAAGGAGGATCAAGCAATGCTGGTCTCTATCAACCATTTCCGGTCCCTAATAGACCTTGGGAATGCATAAGCATGGACTTTGTAGTAGGACTTCCCAAGACAAAGATAGGTATGGACAACATCTATGTGGTAGTAGATAGATTTTCCAAGATGAGTAATTTCATTCCATGTAGGACTACACATGATGCTAGCTATGTTGCACATCTCTTCTTTAAGGAGATTGTTAGGATTCATGGACTCCCTTTAAGCATTGTTTCAGATAGGGACAACAAGTTCATGGGCCATTTTTGGCAGACATTATGGAGGAGACTTGGAACTAATCTCTCATTTAGCTTAGCTTACCATCCACAAACTGATGGTCAGACTGAAGTCATCAATAGGGTGCTAGGCAACTTGTTGAGGTGTTTAACTAAGGAGTATGGGAAGACATGGGATCTAGTCATTCTACAAGTAGAGTATGTATATAATGACAGTGTGAATAGGACCACTGGTAGAAGTCCTTTTGAGGTTGTCTATGGTAGACATCCAAGGGGAGTATGTGATTTGAGAGACCTTGGTACTTTGGAGATGAAGAGTGGGCAAGCAAAGGACTTCACTCAAACTATCAAAGAAGTCCAAGAGCAGGTTAAGAAAGCCATCCTTGAATCCACTCAAAAACTGAAGGCCAAAATGGATGAGAGAAGGAGAGAGGTTCAGTTCAAGGTGGGTGACTTTGTGATGGTCCATTTGAGCAAGGCTAGGATGCAAAGTGGTAAGCCTACCAAACTGCAAATGAAGAGGATAGGACCTTGTAGAATTATGTCAAAGTATGGGGAGAATTCTTACAAGGTTGACTTACCTTCAAATTTGGCTATATCACTAGTCTTTAATGTAGCTGACCTGATCATGTACAAGGGTGAAATAGCAGGGCAAAAGGAGAACCAAGCCAAGGTGCTGCAGGACCTAGATGTTAATGTCTTACCACAGGTGAAGAAGCCTATAGCAGAGGAGGTATTGGAATCCAGAGTAAAGAAGTCCACCAGACACCAGGTCTACATGGAATACTTGGTGAAGTGGGCAGATTAGCCCGAGTCTGAAGCTACCTGGGTTGAAGAGAGCAGGTTCAAGACACTTGGCATAGACCCGGCTCTCATCTCTTCTTCTATTTCTTAGTTGTGTGCAGAGGGGGAGTATGGTGTAGAAGCACCCTTCCAAGCTCTTCCTCCTTTTTTTTGTTGGTGTTATGCTTCTTTTGAAGCCATTGTATATAAAATAAAGAGCCATGTGCTCATTGGTCCTAGTTAGGGTCCTAGTTGAGGTCTTAGGGTCATGAGACAAAAATTGAGATTTTCTTGGTAATAGGGGGTATGTGTGCATTTGAGGTGTTTAGGGGTCCCTCATAGCATGGTGGAGTCCTTAGGTTGGCCCAATGTGGGTCTAGGAGTCAAGAAAAGCAACATTGGGAAAGTTGCTCAAAAGTTGCATGACAACTTTTAAAAGTTGTCAAGCAACTTTTCCACCATGAGGCCAAAATTCTTAGTTTGGCGTGGACAACCCTAATATGGGCACATAGACCAAGGAGAGGGTAGTATAAGTATTTATAAACCCTAAGTTAATGGGTTGGATGTCAGACATTGTAGGACCCAAGCAAACTGACTAACTGAGATTGCAATTTTGTTGCCAGTCGGCACAAAAGGAGAAAAGAAAGATCATTAATGGATTGATTTGCGTGCAAAACTCTATGGAGTGTCTTGTATGGTGTAATTACTCTCATTTTGAGCATTTATTTTAGGTTTTTGTTTGTAAGTGTGGTGTGCTTGTAAATATTTTGTAAGTTGTCTTCTCATTGTCCAGTTTTGGACTGGTTTGAATAAATGGGCTCATAACTCCATTCCCCATTGTGGAATCACCATGAAACCATGGGGAATGAGAGTAGAGAACCTATAATATAGTTCAATGCAAGCAGGGCCCTTGAAAATGCAAGGAGGCCATACAAAGACCCACTCCTAGGCGAGACTGGACAGTGCCCAGCTAGGAAGGGTCAAGTTGCAGAGGTCTTGAAGAGCAAGGTTGGTTAGAGGAGAGTGCACCCTTTGGAGGAGGTGTAGAGGAGTGTGTGAAGCACCACTGGTGTGAAGGAGGAGCCTCCACCAATCTAGACAAGGTGGCTAAAACACAAAACATACACTGTGACCCAGGCAGACCATAAAACCCTCACAAAACCATTAAAAACCCCAAAATTCGCCCAAGGCATTGTACGACCACTTGGAGGCCCAAAACCAGAGAAATCCTTGAGCCCTTGCCAAATGAATGGTAGTCCATTTTGGGAGTTTGGATAGTTTGTGCATCGCTTGTGAGAGGGAGCCCTAAAGGACTGGTTAGGAGGCCTAATTGGTCAAAATCCTTGTAGCCCTATTTTGTAGGCAAAAACACAAAATAGTGAAATCGGTAAGGGGTTGGAGTCTTGAAACCTCTTGGGGGCACATGAATGGGTGGAAAAACCATGAAATAGACCTGACCTATCCTTTCTAAGACCTTGGAAGGTGTGGAACAAGCCTAGCCCTTATTAGCCATAGTAAGGGGATTTGAGTCTCATGAGTAGGTGAGACCTTAGGAGCAACATTGCAACTCATTGGTGGGTGGATTGGGAAAGGTCAGGGGATTCCTTAAGAAAGGGAAGTCCTAGAGACCCTAGGGTGTGAAGAGAATACCAGGTGATCCAAGGGAAGGATCCAAGAGCATAGACTAGGCTAGTCTATCCCTTACACCATCCCATCACCAAGAGACTTCTAAAAGGCACCGGAAAATACAGAGGTAAGCTTCCTCTGAACTGTATTTCCTACAATAAGATAGGACATATAGTTGTTAACTGTCCTAACAATGACAATAAGTATAAACCAGAGAGGTTTAGGAAGTATAAAGGAGTAGGTAGGAGAAATTGTCTTGTTGTAGTGGATGAAGGTGTTACAGATGAGGAATCTAAGGATGAAGAGAATGAGGACATAGTGTTTGTGGCTGTCAAGGAAGAGTTGTTTGACCAGAAAGCTCTTGTCTCACATATTGACAACTCTAATGAGTGGATCATTGATAGCGGGTTTTCTCACCACATGACCGGTGACCGAAGAAAGTTTCTGTCTCTTGAAGAATATGATGGTGGTGTTGTTCGGTTTGGAAACGATGCACCTTGCATGATGAAAGGAAAAGGATCCATCTCACTAAATGGAAAGCGAAATGCGGATGATGTCTACTGGGTGGAAGGCCTTAAGTATAATCTTTTGAGTGTTGCTCAACTGAACAACAAAGGACTCATACAAGAATTCAATGGTGGAGTCTGTAGAATAATTGGAAAGAGTGGTGAACTTATTGCTACTGGTAAGTAGACCAAAGGAAACCTATTTCAGCTGAATGCCAATATTAGTTAGTGCGTGATGGCGAAATTTGATGATAGTTGGATATGGCATAGGAGACTTTGTCATATGAATTTTGACAATATTGTAAAGTCTAGTAAGATCAAGGCAGTAAGAGGATTGCCTTTGTTGAACAAACCGAAGAATGCCTTGTGTAGAGAATGCCAACTTGGATAGATGTCTTCTGCAACATTCAAAGGTAAGTCCTTTTCAGCAGAGAAATTACTTGATCTAGTGCACGCCGATTTGTGTGGTCTGATGAAAACTATAAGAATTCAGGGAGATCAGTACTTCATGATTCTTGCCGATGATTGCTCAAGAATGATGTGGGTCACATTCTTGAAAGACAAGTCTGAGGCATTTGGAAAGTTTAAAGCCTTTAGAGCATTGGTAGAGAAGGAGAGTGTCAGAAGGATAGAATGCTTAAGAATCAATTAGGGAGGTGAATTCACTTTTGATGAATTCAATAAGTACTGCAAGGAGAACGGTATTAAGAGGCAATTGTCTACCCCAAGGACACCACAATAGAATGACATAGTAGAAAGAAACAATAGGACTGCAGTTGAAGCGGCCAAAACTATGTTGATCCAAAGAAATGTCACTCACACATTTTGGAGAGAAGTGGTGAGCACTGCAGTCTATACCATGAATTAGGTACTCATTCAGAAAGGTAAAGACAAAACCCCCTATGAGTACTGGAATGGGAGAACTCCCAATGTGATTTATTTCAAAGTGTTTGCGAGTAAATGCTATATTAGGAGAGGTGAGCACCTGAGCAAGTTTGATACTAAGTGTGATGAAGGAATATTTCTAGGATATTCCACTAAAAGCAACGCTATCAAGTGCTACAACAAGAGGACTCAGAAGATTGTTGAGAGTATCAATGTAAGGGTTGATGAATCCCTTGAGAAGCCTGAGGAAACCATCAACAATCAAACAGAAGATGAACCAGGTTTAGCCTCCTGGGAACCGATTAAGAAAGAAACAAGTGACAAACACTCGAAAGACCTTAGTGTTTATGTACTGGTAGAAGCTTCAGTGGATGAAGAAGAAGATGAAGCGGAAAAAGAAGAGGAAAACCAAGTTGAACCAGCTACGGTCATTCCTAGGTAAGTAAAAATGCATAATGATCCGAAGCATATCATAGGAGACAAAGATGTAGGGATACTTACAAGAAGAAAGGTGAAAGCAAATTCTTGCATGATTTCAAAATTTGAGCCTAAGACCACTAGAGAGGCACTTACTGATGAAGACTGGAAAAATGCAATGGAAAAGGTGTTGGACCAAATAGAGAAGAATGCAACAAGGTCCTTAGTACCCAGATCGGAACACAAGAATGTCACAGGTACCAAATGGGTCTTCAGGAATAAGTTGAATGAAGAAGGCACATTGGTAAGGAACAAGGCAAGACTTGTATGCAAGGGATATGCTCAGGAAGAAGGAGAAGACTATGGATAAACCTTTGCCCCAGTGGCTAGACTGGAAGATGTTTGAATGCTATTGGAATTTGCAACATTGAAGGGATTAGTTGTATACCAGATGGATGTGAAGTTTGCCTTCTTGAATGGAATCCTGGAGGAAGAAGTGTATATTGAGCAACCAGATGGGTTTGCTTTGTCAGAAGATAGTGACATGGTGTGCAAATTACAAAAGGCCCTGTATGGATTGAAATAGGCACCAAAGGCATGGTATGAACAGTTACACTCTCATCTTGTGAATATAGGATTTCAGAGAACAAGTAAGGATAGCAACATCTACCAGAAATCCGAAAGTGATCAGATTCTGATAAGTGAAGTATTTGTAGATGATATAATATTTGGTGGAGATGATGATACGAGTCATGCATTTGTAGATGTGATGAAAATGGAGTTTGAGATGTCTCTAATTAGAGAGATAAAGTTTTTCTTTGGTCTACAGATTCAACAGATGAAAGAGGGTATCTTCATTACCCAGTCCAAGTTTATCAAAGAGGTATTGAAGATCTTTGGCATGCAGGAGAGAAAACTGGTTGGAAGGTCGATGGTGATCAGTTGCAAACTAACAAAGGAGGATGATACAACGTTGGTGGATGAGAAGGAGTACAGGTCAATGATCGGTAAATTGCACTATGTGGTGCACAACAAACCGAATATTTCTCATGCAGTGGGCATAGTGGCCCATTTTAGAAGAGTCCAACAGAATCCCACTTGGTTGCGGTAAAGAGAATTCTTAGATATCTAAAAGGAACATTTGATTATGGATTGTGGTATCAATACAATGGCGACTTTGATCTCAAAGTGTTTACCAATGCAAATTGGGCAGGTAATGTGGACGACTGAAAGAGCACAACCAGTGGGGCATTCTTCCTTGGTGGAAGGCTAGAATCATGGATGAGCAAGAAGCAGAGCTGTATTTTCCAGTCTACAGTTGAAGCGGAGTATGTGGCAGCATTTATGAACTGCACTCAGGCAATCTAGATTAAGCATGTACTGGATGGCTTCAAAGTGACTATATCTGAACTAGTGAGTATTTTCAGCGATAATACTAGTGCAATAAACATTTCCAAAAATATGGTATTGCATGCTAGGACCAAGTACACTGAGCTTAAGTATCATTTCTTGAGAGAAAAGGTTCATAATAAAGAGGTTGTGTTAGAACATGTTTCTAGTAAGGAGCAGCTAGTAGACATATTCACTAAGCCTTTACCAAAGACTATATTTACCTATTTGAGAGGTGAATTAGGGGTTCTGCCCCTTATGAAGTAAACTAAAGTTGTGTGCTCCACATTAGTCGGGTATTACCATGCCATATCTTATAGGATTGATGTGTTGAAGGATTCTACTCCATAGGGGAAGTAGCATAGTGGAGCTTGGAAGCTTGTGCCTCCACTTTGGCATTGTTGTCAAAGGGAGAAAAGATATCTGATGATGAAGATATATGGGGGAGAAGATATATGTTTGAAGGACAATATGCAAGTGTGAGAAGTGATTGTGCAAAGTGCACACTGACTAGTCCAGGTGGTGGTAGGTGATATTTTAAGTTGAACCGGTATATGTTGTTAAATGTTGAATCGGTATATGTTATTGAGAATGGTGCATATACTGAGCAATGATACACTGAGTATTGCCATCAATGTTAAAGGGGGAGATTGTTGGTATATGATGAAGTGGTAATAATGTATGTTGTCATTGATGTCAATAAGTGCTCAAGCAGGTGAACCGGTATGCATTGGAATGAAGATCGGAAGCGGTTATGGTCAACCGGATGAGTGGACCGGTGTTGGGGTTCACTAAGTGTGACTATCGGTTGGTAGTCTTAGTTTAGCTCTAGGGTTTCTGATTTGGCTTGTGTGGTGCAACCAATGATGTTTTGTGATGAGTTAGTTAAGAACAAGGATAAGGATCAAGATGCCACGTCAACTGTGTGCACGTGAAGGATTTCTTTGAGGATCTTGCGCGTGAAGATCGAATGCATTGAATGTCTACCTTGGGAATGTGCATTTTTCTTAGTGGTATGTGAAAAGTGCATGATGGGTTACTATTTTCCAGATGCAGTGAAGATTGGATGATGCAGAATGACTTGAGATCTATTTTATATCGTTTCATTCTATGTAATGTATTTGATGGTTAGGATTTGACTGCTTGTAATTATAAACCTAAAATGTTTAGGGTTTAGGGTTTATGCTACCAACCTAATTGTTGTCTATAAGGTCAATGAGTTTTATTATTGTAGTTGTTGGCAAAAGTTGTGTTTGTGTCCGCATGTTGGAGATTTGATACTTGCCAAACCAGATTGAGGAATTTGCAGAGTGTGATTGCAGAATAGAGGAACTGAAAAGGATTTTCCTTAGCAAGAAGTGTTGTTATCAGATCGGATTGTTTTACCTGTTGTCTTCTAACCATTTCAACAGAAGGTAAATCCCTTGACTGGGTAGCTTTAACAGGATTTGTTGTAAATCCTCTAACCAGGTGGATCAAGTTCATTGAGTTATTTAAATCCTCTAGCGAGGTAACTCTTAACAGGGTTTCAACCTTTAACATGGTATATAGTCATCCCTTACCCAGGTGATCCCTAACAGGATCAATTCCTAACAAAACCTTTATTGTAAAGTCTTTAATTGGACTAGGCTCCTAATAGAGCGGACTTCAAAATATTTCACAAACAAGCTTGTGGGTATTCATTCCCATCATGGTTTTTCCCATTTGGATTTCCACGTGAAAAATATGTGTGTTATGGGTTGTGAGTTTTTCATGTGATGATTGTGTGATTCTGATTAAGTTAGATATGCATGCAGTGTTAAATGGTTGTGGTATTATTGATACAACTCATGCATGATTAATCGATGAAGTAGTCAGCAAGATTTGAGATCTGTTGAATGTTGTCTGAAGTATTTTTGTTTAACCAATTTAACTGTTTGAAGTATTTCTATTTAACCGGTATTGCTTTGGTTAAGTACAATGGTGAAGACAACTGGTTATCTGTATTTTGATTTGTCAAAGTGTTGAAGCAGTTTTTGTGTGTACTGATTCACCCCCCCCCTCTCAGTACCAGTTAGGACCTTAGTAGTTCATCATTATTCATCAATCGGTATTAGAGCACATCCATGTCCTCGGTGATATAAGCTTAACAGCTTGAGGCAAAAGATCTTGTTTTAATGATGAAGAGGGAAGGTCCTAAGTTCAACAGGGACAACTTTACAATATGGAAGGACATGATGAAGATATATATCAGGAGTTTGGGTGCACAATACTGGAGCTATGTTGAGAATGCCTATGTAATCCCCACTGGCACTCTAACCGATGATCATAAAAGAGAGATACAAGAAAATGGGCAAGTCATGGAAGCCCTTATTAGTAGCTTGTTCGATGTAGAGTTCATTGATGTACAACATAAGGACAATCCGAAAGAAGTATGGGACAAAATGGAATCCATTTATGGCGGTGATGAACATGTCAAGCAGGCTAAGGAAGAAAGCCTTAGAGGAAAGTTTGAAGATATGAGGATGGTTGAAGGAGAGACCATTTAGAAGTATGGCATAAGAATCAAGATAGTGGTTGGAGAGATCAAGAGAACAGTTGGAATAATTGATGATGCCACTGTTGTCAGTAAAGTTCTGAGATCACTTTTACCAGTCTATGCAATCAGGGTTGCCGCTATTAAGGAGCTAAGGTCTATCGACAAAACCAAGATATCTTTAGACTTTGTTATTGCAAAGTTGACTGCATATGAATTGAATAGCTATGATGGTAGTGTTCAGAAGACTGAGTCAACCTTTAGAGCATCTGTTTCCTCCGCACCGACCAGGAAAGGAAAAGAGGTCAGTACCAATTATGAATCCAAGCCAAGCAGAGATATGGACGATGAGGAGATTCTGATGGAGTTTGAAGCTATTCTTGCCAAGAGAATTCCAAAAGGCACCAAAAAATACAGAGGTAAGCTTCCTCTGAAGTGTTTTTCCTCTAATAAGATAGGACATATAGTTGTTAATTGTCCTAACAATGACAATAAGGATAAATTAGAGAGGTTTAGGAAGTATAAAGGAGTAGGTAGGAGAAATTGTCTTGTTGTAGTGGATGAAGGTGTTACCGATGAGCAATCTGAGGATGAAGAGAATGAGGACACAGTGTTTGTGGCTGTCAAGGAAGAGTTGTCTAACCAAAAAGCTCATGTCTTATATATTGACAACTCTAATGAGTGGATCATTGATAGCAGGTGTTCTCACCACATGAACGGTGACCAGAGAAAGTTTATGTCTCTTGAAGAATATGATGGTGGTGTTGCCCGGTTTGGCAATGATGTACCTTGCATGTTGAAAGGAAAAGGATCCATCTCACTAAATGGAAAGAGCAGTGGAGATGATGTCTACTGGGTGGAAGGCCTTAAGCATAATCTTTTGAGTGTTGCTCAATTGAACGATAGAGGACTCGTACTGGAATTCAAATGTGGAGTCTGTAGAATAATTGGAAAGAGTTGTGAACTTATTGCCACCGATAAGAAGACCAGAGGAAACCTATTGTAGCTGAATGCCAAGATTAGTCAGTGCCTGATGGTGAAATTTGATGATAGTTGGATATGGCATAGGAGACTTTGTCATATGAATTTTGACAATATTGTAAAGGCTAGTACGATCAAGGCAGTAAGAGGATTGCCTTTGCTAAACAAACTGGAGAATGCCTCATGCAGAGAATGCCAACTTGGGAAGATGTCTTCCTCAACATTCAAAGGTAAGTCCTTTTCAGCAGAGAACTTACTTGATCTAGTGTACACCGATCTGTGTGTTCCGATGAAAACTAGAAGTATTCAGGGAGATCGATACTTCATGATTCTTACCGATGATTGCTCAAGAATGATGTGGGTCACATTCTTGAAAGACAAGTTTGAGGCATTAGGAAAGTTCAAAGCCTTTAGAGTATTGGTGGAGAAGGATATAATACCTAAGAACCGATTAGGGAGGTGAATTCACTTTTGATGAATTCAATAAGTACTACGAGGAAAATGATATTAAGAGGCAATTGTTTGCCCCAAGGACAACACAACAGAATGACATAGCAGAAAGAAACAACAGGACTGTGGTTGAAGCGGCTAGAACTATGTTGATCCAAGAAAATATCGCTCACACATTTTGGAGAGAAACGGCAAGCACTGCAGTCTATACCATGAACTGGGTACTCATTAAGAAAGGTAAAGATAAAACTCTCTATGAGTACTAGAATGGGAGAACTCCCAATGTGATTTATTTCAAAGTGTTTGGGAGTAAATGCTATATCAGGAGAGGTGAGCACCTGAGCAAGTTTGATGCTAAGTGTGATGAAGGAATATTTCTGGGATATTCCACTAAAAGCAAAGCTCTCAAGTGCTACAATAGGAGGACTAGAAAGATTGTTGAGAGTATCAATGTCAAGGTTGATGAATCCCCTGAGAAGCCTGAGGAAACCGTCAGCAATCAAACAGAAGATGAACCGGATTTAGCCTTCTGGGAACTGGTTAAGAAAGAAACAAGTGACAAACACTTGAAAGACCTCAGTATTTCTGTACCGGTAGAAGCTTCAGTGGATAAGAAGATGAAGCGGAAAAACAAGAGGAAAAGCAAGCTAAACCAGCTGCAGTCATTCCTATGTATGTAAGACTGCATCGTGATCCGAAGCAGATCATAGGAGACAAAGATGAAGGGATACTTACAAGAAGAAAGGTGAAAGAAAATTCTTGCATGATTTCATAATTTGAGCCTAAGACCACTAGAGAGGCACTTACCAATGAAGACTAGATAAAGTCAATGGAAGAGGAGTTGGACCAGATAGAGAAGAATACAACATGGTCCTTAGTACCCAAATCGGAACACATGAATGTCATAGGTACCAAATGGGTCTTCAGGAATAAGCTGAATGAAGAAGGCACAATGGTAAGGAACAAGGCAAGACTTGTATGCAAGGGATATGCTCAGGAAGAAGGATAAGACTATGGAGAAACCTTTGCCCCAATGGCTAGACTAAAAGGTGTCTGAATGCTATTGGCATTTGAAGAATTCAAGGGATTTAAGGTATACCAGATGGATGTGAAGTTTGGCTTCTATAATGGAATCCTAGAGGAAGAAGTGTATATTGAGCAACCATATGGGTTTTCTTTGTCAGAAGATAGTGACATGGTGTGCAGATTACACAAGGCCCTGTAAGGATTGAAACAGGAACCAAGGGCATGGTACGAACGGTTACACTCTCATCTTGTGAAGATAGGATTTCAGAGAACAAGTGAGGATAGAAACATCTACCCGAAATCTGAAGGTGATCAGATTCTGATAAGTGAAGTATTTGTAGATGATATAATCTTCGGTGGAGATGATGATATGAGTCATGCGTTTGCAGATGTGATGAAAAAGGAGTTTGAGATGTCTCTAATTAGAGAGATGAAGTTTTTCATTGGTCTACAAATTCAGCAGATGAAAGAGGGTATCTTCATTACCCAGTCCAAGTATATCAAAGAGCTATTGAAGACCTTTGGCATGGAGGAAAGCAAACTGGTTGGAACGTTGATGGTGACCGACTGCAAACTAACAAAGGAGGATGATACAATGTTGGTGGATGAGAAGGAGTACCGGTCAATGATTGGTAAATTGCACTATGTGGTGCACAATAGACCGAATATTGCTCATGTAGTGGGCACAGTGGCTCATTTTTAGAAGAGTCCAAGAGAATCCCACTTGGTTGTGGTAAAGAGAATCCCACTTAGATATTTGAAAGGAACAGTTGATTATGGATTGTGGTATCCATACAATGGCGACTTTGATCTCAAAGTGTTTACCGATGCAAATTGGGGAGGTAATGTGGACAACCGGAAGAGCACAACCGGTAGGGCGTTCTTCCTTGGTGGAAGGCTAGTCTCATGGACGAGCAAGAAGCAAACCTATATTTCCTAGTCTACAACTGAAGCAGAGTATGTGGCAGCATTTATGAACCGCACTCAAGCAATCTAGATGAAGCATGTACTGGATGGCTTCAAAGTGACTATATCTGAACTGGTGAGTATTTTTTGCGATAATACAAGTGCAATAAACATTTCCAAAAATTTGGTATTGCATGCTAGGACCAAGAACATTGAGATTAAGCATCATTTCTTGAGAGAAAAGGTTCAGAATAAAGAGGTTGTGTTAGAACATGTTTCCAGTAAGGAGCAGCTAGTAGACATATTCACTAAGCCATTACCGAAGACTACATTTACCCATTTGAGAGGTGAATTAGGGGTTCTGCCCCTTCATGAAGTAAACTAAAGTTGTGTGCTCCACATCAGTCAGGTATTACCATATCAGATATTATAGGATTGATGTGTTGAAGGATGCTACTCCATAGGGGGAGCAACATAGTGGAGCTTGGAAGCTTGTGCCTCCACTTTGGCATTGCTGTCAAAGGGGGAGAAGATATCTGATGATGAAGATATATGGGGGAGAAGATATATGTTTGAAGGACAATATGCAAGTGTGAGAAGTGATTGTGCAAAGTGCACATTGACCAGTCCAGGTGGTGGTAGGTGATATTTTAAGTTGAACCGGTATATGTTGTTAAATGTTGAATCGGTATATGTTATTGAGAATGGTGCAGATACTGAGCAATGATACACTGAGTATTGCCATCAATGCCAAAGGGGGAGATTGTTGGCATATGATGAAGCGGTGATAATGTATGTTGTCATTGATGTTAATAAGTGCTCAAGTAGGTGAATCAGTATGCACTGGAATGAAGATCGGAAGTGATTATGGCCAACCAGATGAGTGGACCAGTGTCGGGGTTCACTAAATGTGACTACCGGTTCTTAGTCTCAATTCAACTCTAGGGTTTCCGGTTTGGCTTGTGTGGTGCAACCGATGATGTTTTGTGATGAGTTAGTTAATAACAAGGACAAGGATCAAGATGCCACATCAGTTGTGTGCACGTGAAGGATTTCTTTGAGGATCTTGCACATGAAGATCAAATGCATTGAATTTCTACCTCAGGAATGTGCGTTTTTCTTAGCGGTATGTGAAAAGCGTGTGATGGGTTACTATTTTCTAGATGTGATGAAGATTGGACGATGCAGAATGACTTGAGATCTGTTTTAGATCGTTTCATTCTATGTAATGTATTTGACGGTCAGGATTGGACTACTTGTAATTATAAACCTAAAATGTTTAGGGTTTAGGGTTTATGCTATCGACCTAATTGTTGTCTATAAGGTCGATGAGTTTTGTTATTGTAGTTGTTGGCAAAAATTGTGTTTGTGTTAGCATGTTGGAGCTTTGATACTTGCCAAACCAGAGTGAGGAATCTGCAAAGTGTGATTGCTGAAGAGAGGAACTGAAAAGGATCTGCCTTAGCAAGAAGTGTTGTTATTAGATCAAAGTGTTTTACCTGTTGTCTTCTAACCATTTCAATAGAAGGTAAATCCCTTGACCGGGTAGCTTTAACAGGCTTTGTTGTAAATCCTCTAACCAAGTGGCTCAAGTTCATTGAGTTATTTAAATCCTCTAGCGAGGTAACTCTTAACAAGGTTTCAACCTTTAACATGGTATATAGCCATCATTTAACCGGGTGATCCCTAACAAGATCGGTTCCTAACAGAACCTTTATTGTAAAATCTTTAACCGGACTATGCTTCACAAACAAGCTTGTGGGTATTCATTCCCACCGTGGTTTTTCCCATTTGGGTTTCCATGTGAAAAATATGTGTGTTGTGGGTTGTGAGTTTTTCATGTGATGATTGTGTGATTCTGATTAAGTTAGATATGCATGCAGTGTTAAATGGTTGTGGTATTATTGATACGACTCATGCATGACTAATCGGTGAAGTAGTCATCAAGATTTGAGTTCTGTTGAATGTTGTCTGCAGTATTTTTGTTTAACCGGTTTAGTTGTCTGAAGTATTTCTATTTAACTGGTATTTCTATGGTTAAGTACAGTGGTGAAGACAACTGGTTATCTGTGTTTTGATTTGTCAAAGTGTTGAAGCAGTTTTTGTGTGTATTGATTCACCCCCCCCTCTCAGTACCGGTTAGGACCTTAGTAGTTCATCACTATTCATCATCCCTTCTCTCTTGAAGACACATGTCATCCTTGCCACGTGTCCTTCCCCTTCTTTCCACTTTCCCTCTTGTTGGAATTTGTTGGAGATTCCTTTGCCAATTATCCTTCCAAGGATGACAAGTGTCATGTCTCCCAACCTCTTGTTGGTTTTTCCAACTGACATTCTAGAAAATCCTAAGAATGACCCTATTTCTATCCACAAATGACTAGACTCAATGGCCAACGAACAAGGCTATGGAAGCCTTCTGCACTTTAGGCTCTGGAGGACCAATGTGGGTATACCTATGTTCATACCACTTTCAACTATTTTCTATGACAAATACTAATGATACAAAAATACACTTCATACAATATGGTTGGGTCTTCACACAAATACTTCTTTGACTAACACATCCCTTTAGTCTTCATTTATCATTGGTATGAAGTGGAGAGAAAGGAAAAACAAACAACAAACAAGAAAGGAAATAAAAGAAATACTTGATTTTCAAATTTAGCATATGCCCCCTTTATGTTGTGTACAAGAGTAAGGTTTTGGACATCCCCTTATCCATCATTAATTGTAGAAAATGAAGCATACATTCATGACAACAACATGTTACACAAAACTAGTAATCTTCAGAACATCATTGCTTTACAATAATGTAGACCCAAATGAACATGTTGGAACATTCTTATTGATCCTAGAAATATTACAGTGATCTTCAACATTTACTTGACAACAAAATTTAACATGCTCCTTGAGCCTCCAAATCAAATACTTATCACAACAAATGTATGTTAAAAATCATACAAACCCTTGGTTCTTCTGATTTAAAAGGAAACCAAATATACCCAGGAGACACTACAACATATTTTTAAGCTTCAAATTATCTTGCTACCGTTATCAAAAACTTGCTTATAACATTCTAAAACTAAAATTTCTAAGTAAACTAAGTCTTATACCTACCCTGCACAGAACATTACAATGCTCACTTGGAGCCAAAATCTAGAACCCCTAAAAATGAGAAGAAAAGAGAACAAAAAGAGAGGTGAGAAACCCTAGATAAGCCTTAAAATAAATTACAAAATGACACATGGCTTCCATTTGAAATTTATGAATTTCACATCTCCAAAAATCTACATTATTCTCTCCCACTCTGCCCTTGATTTGTACCCTTAAATCTGCTAAATAGATCTGGAAAATCTATAAAAAATCTCTCTACAGTCACTTGTCACATTCAATAATCCTTTACTCCTTGGCTAACAATTTCGTCTTTTGCATGCCTAGTTGTAGCTCACATTTTCTTGCTATCCATAATTAGATATTTTCCATTTGAAGAGGTGGTTGCCCTGTCTCAGTTTGAAAATTTCCTCATTTGGGTATTTGTGTGTCTTTGTTTGTAGCCCCCTTTCTCTCTTTGATCCTACGTAGAAAAATTTCCCTTTTGGTAATAGCTGTCACTTTCTACACATCCCCCACTCAAAAGTATTTCAGCTTTGACAGAAAGTCATTGTTTGCTACTTTTACCTTTCATACAAATACTTTATTTGGCTCATACTGAACAATTCATTTCCCATTTACAAAGCAATTTCCTTTTGGCAACATGAATTTTCACGTGCCCTATTTTCGACCCTTGAAAATACTCCAAATGATAGTAATGCCTCATTTACAACTTTTCCACTTGTTTATTTAGCAGGACAATACTCAGAAATTTGAATCATTCCCCTTCACTAAAATTACATTCCATCTTTCATACTTTTACCTTACTGGTAGATTTTTCTTCTTTTTACCCCATGCATACAAAAATTACTTTTCTCCCTCTTGCATCTCCATAACTCAACATCACGCTCTTTATTTCTTGCAGATTGAACTGTGCCCACCAATGACAAATCAACAATACAATTGAACTGCAAAACCCTATGACCTAGACATAATATATTGCAAATCATGTCTATGATAATCCCTCCCCTAGATTAGGGACTAAAATAAAATGGATCCTCCATAAAATTATTACATACCGGGTTGCCCTTCATGTCATGGTGTCACTAAGACAATACCCGTCTACTGTATTGCATAATGTGTAGCTTCTGAGCCTGGTTCGCAACATTCATACTACACACCATACTTTCTCCTACAACTTTATTAAAACAACTTAAGGCTCCCTTCAACACCTACACTACCATCTCTATTTTGCTTTAAAAATATTGACATGACTGTAGATCCATTAAATACATAAATCTCCATATAAAGTTCAATATTCAATCATCCTCCTATGCTTTTATTCTTCTCTTCAATCTTACCTAAGTGACCTCCTCTTTTTTGTGCATCAAAATCATGTACAAAGTTTATAATGCCTAGGCAAGTTGTCGATCTGAAAGCTTCTTGCAATATTCATATTGTGCACATTGATCTCTACAATGCACAGTCACATCGTGCCTTTTCATTTAAATTTTTGCATGATATTATCACCTCTTCAAGGCTCCCACAAAACAGGGGCATGTAGATTGAAAAAGAACTTGAATATCTCTGGCATTTAACAATCCATGATCCCATTCTCACTTTCACAATGGGCCAAGTCAAGGTGCCAAGTTGTATATACGCATTAACCCCCACTGTGCACAACTCCATGCTCAATCACTACATGATCTTACTCAGTAGTGATTTGCACCCAAATTTTTAGAGTATGGGGAACAAAATATCTACATAGTGACCACGAAGGCTTCATTATTTACATTCAAAATACATACTCACACCATCATTGCATATCAAACCTGGATTTTCATTGTAGCCTGAGGAATCAATAACTTTGAATCAACACAAAACCCCTTTGGATCATAGTCACAAGTCATGGCATCACTATCATTTCATCTTTGCAAAATACGGTTTGGAGATCTGAAACCAGGGAGGCAATAGATTGAAGGAAAATTTACTGCAAAAACATGAGTGATATTTCTAGCATTCCACTACTTGGAAGCACTCAATATGAAGCAACAAACCCTAAAAATCTACGTCTCCTTGTCTATTTTATAAATTCGATTTAGCAAATGTTACAACTGAAGAATTTAGGAGCTCAAAAGATGCATTCATCGAGTTGTGTTTTATGCTATCCTGTATGATTTCTGCTGTATGACCTGTAGGCATCGAGGAGACGTATTTGAATGTTCATGGCCTCAGTGCTCCCTTCTTAGATATTCATAGAGTGGCGACACGACAATTTTTTTTGAAGATTATCCTTTCTATAGATTTTTGCCCCTCTATGATCTACACGGATTTATTATTTCTTTAAACATCACTCCAGAAATGCATCATTGAACCCATAGGAGGAACCCTAAAAATTTCTTTCTTTGACCAACACCTCTAAGTTGCCCTAATCTCGTATTCTTCCCGCAACATATTTAATATTGCCCACATTACTACACGGGATGGCGGGAATTAAAATTCTGGTCCATTGGATTGACTTTCTAGTTGCCCCAAAGACATTTTTTGAGCCTTTGGTTACAGGGGTGGCAGGGGAGACCCAATCTCCACCCTCATCCACTGCCCCATGACCTATCTTCTACACTTAGCTTCAAACCGCAGAGTGGCGAGAGAGACCTCCTCCCTTCCTCCCCGCCAACCTGCGAGTTTCCATTGCCTACTTGAGTCTTTGTGCAAGGTGAAAAGTAATAAGGTTTCTTTCAAATCCTTTCAAAAAGCACCCTTTTTTTATCTTGAGTTTCTCGGCCCCACCACCATATTCACGGGATTAAGAAATAAAGGCCGCTAAAATTGATTTTGAAGTATCAATGAAATACTTCTAAGATTACATTTCTCTGTGCCAATATTTTAAGCATATTTAAAGATATGTTTGAATCATTATTAAAATGACCTAAGGTGTTTAAATTCCAGTTGCCATTCCTCCAATCATCCAAATGAATTTGGATCAATCACTTTTAAAGAAATTAAATGATTTTAAAACACCTCATTTATTATTTTTACCTTAATTGACACTATCTGTAATATTATTTAAATCAAAATGACTTAAATAATGTATTTTTCCTCAATGCACTTCGATTTATTTCACCATGCCCCATCATTAGTCAGGCCAAGGTGAGCCCAACTAAAAAAAAAATCGTTTTCAGACAACTAGCCTCTGAACATGATCTAATACCTCAGCTAGATGAAATCTGGGTTCGAGAATTTGAGCAGATGAAGTTTAATTTTGACGCTCAATAGCTCCAAATTTTGACCAAAATAATCTGAGTAACCTTCGGAACTGGCCTCTAAAATTGACCAAATCACCATCCTACGACCTGAGAGCTGGCACACTGGTAGAATGTCATGAAGGAATCCAAAGCATCAAACAGATACTCATTATGATGCCCGAGGTCAAATATTTTAATCCAAGAAGCTGCCTACTTAGGCTTTTATGAAACTGCACTTTTCATATCACACTGAAAGGCATCCAAACCCTGAGCTGAAAAAATATCAAACTAAAATTTATAGGGCTTCCACTTGGCACATTGGCATATCTAGATACCCTAAGCATGTGTGTAAGAGGGCTTCACTTAATTCCACTACATGTGTAAAAGTTTAATGCCCAAAGTTGACCTCTTTGAAAAATCTAGAAATGTTGATTGCGAAACCTTGAAAAAGTGCATCTGGAATGGGCCTTGAAAAAATATTAGATGATGAGCCGGGGCACTACCAATTGGCCAAGTTGTAGATAATTATATAGAAAATGTTGGGGAACACTCATTTTTGCATGTAGGTCAACAGGTGATGAAATAAAAATTCAAATGTGAGGCTACTTTCTACAGATTGTGCATAGTTCAGTTTGCAAATCTTAACAATTTGCAAACAGAATCAAGCCAGAAAACTTAGCAAATGGATTCATGGGGCTATGCCAACTAGCATGGGGCTTCATAAAGATGCAAAGAATAATGGAAAAATATCAGTTGGGCTTAATCTACATCAGGCACAAAAATATAGCTTCTCAAAGTTGGCCTACTTAGAAAGTTTAAACAACTGCAATTAATAAACCAACTTCTAGACCTCCAAATAAGGGCATCAAAAACACATCAAAGTTGATCATGGGAGACTACAAATGGATATATGGCATCTTTGATAGGTTCTCAAAACTTCCTCAAAGGTGGTTTCGCATTAAAATTCATCGGTGCCAAAACAGAAGCTCTCAAAGTGAGCTACTTAGGCTTATTCAGTAGGGTACTTTTTGAGTACATTAGGCAAAATTTTGAACTTGGGCCCTCAAAACTTGGCAAAATTTTTGAGGTCCCAACACTTCCTCTCTAACTTCTTCATCTCTCACCGTCCATCTCTCCAAGCTAAATCTTGACCGTTGAATCCTGCCACCTAAGCTCTTGCCTTGGAAAATCTATAAATACTCTCAATTTTCATTCATGAGCCCCCCTTAGTTTTAATCTTGTATCCTTGATTCTGCAATTTAGCATACTTATTCTAGCATACTAGCATCCATTAGCATATTGGCATTTAGCACAACTTTAGCATCTTGTCCATTTAATCATAGCATAGCAACCATGCACTGTATTTAGATCATGTAGCCACTCATTCTTCAGGTTGTCATTTTGGAGGTCTATGTTGCTGAGAGCCAAATCAACAGACGCAAAATGTCCTTGGAGATAGAGGACAATGGGACGTCATTGGAGAGTGTTGCTTTGTTTTATTTGTTAATTAGTTTCCTCAAATAATGTCTCAGTGATGTGTGTTTTATAATTGATTCACATATTTTTACACACATAAATTAATTAAACTAAGGAATAGCCTAGATTTTAGAAATGATTTTCAATTAGATCACTCAACTCACCTCCAAACCTAGATTTTGGAATTTGATTTCTAATTTGACTAAAATGACTATTGGTTAGGTTTAACCCAATTATAAATCTATTAGCTCTTTAGATGAATTACGACTTTCTTCCATAAACAAATATATTTGAAAATATTTTACAAGTAAAATTTGACTAAACTAGATGGAAATACATTTTTATTAAATTTTTACATTATTTAAAAAAAAAAAAATGTCTCAAAATGATTTTCAATTGAATTATATTTTGACATATGATTCATAATTTGAATAAAAATACTATTAATTAAGTTTAACTCAAGTTTAATTCGGCTAGCTCTTTAAATGACTTTCCTCTATAGAACAAATATAAAATATAATAATAAAAATCTACTAAATTAAATCCCTCAAATTGATTTTGTAAAACTTACCAAGAAATAAAGTCAAGCATATAATTACATCTGTTAATGGTTGGTTTACTCTGAATTTACAAAGAGGAGTGGAGTGGAGCCGAACCTGCCTCAACGGCACTGAACTACAGCCATGGGATGATGGGAGCGTGCCTCAACGGTACTGTTTTTTTTTTTTCCCTGTTACCGTTAGAAAAATCACCATTCCACATTCTTATAAATGGGCAGTTTATTTGAGCAGCATGGGCAGATTGTTCCCTGTTCAATTTTTTGTTTGTTTGTTTGTTTAGTTTGCTCTGGCATGGCCATGCCTGCTCTTATTTTTGTTTTTTTTGGGTGTCTGGTTTTTTCCCACTTTCAATTTTCATGATATTTTTTATATGTTTTGTCTGTGGATGGGGAATTTTGAATGTGGTACAGACGAGAGCAATAGTGAGGAGAGCTATACATCCTAGCAAGTGGCTGATTGGAGTTGCACTGCTGCAGCGAAGAAAATACTGTCATGTAGGATTATATTTGCAGTCGCATTTCTTTATGTGTTTCCTCTAATATGCAAGGAGGTATCAGCAGCACCATATGGAATTGAAAGAGGGGCTCAACAATATTTGGGGTCTCGGATAACTCTCTGGCTTGACAGGCACTCAGGTAATAATTTGATTGTTTTAAGTTCATTTTGCAACAGTTGATTGATATTGCTAAAATATTATTCTATTGTTTCAAGTCTTTAAAGACATACTGGAGTTAACACTATTCTATGTAATCTCTTTGTGATACCTCATTTTTCTCACCTTTTTCCTTTTCTTCTTTAGATTTGTGGATATTTCTGTCAAATTTTTACTTTTCTTAGTGATGTTCTGTTCTTCTTCTTGATATATTTGTTAAATTACATAATCCTTTAGTTAAAAGGAAACAACAAGTCTTTGTAAACATTGCCTGATTTCAGTTTCTTCTCACTTGGTTATGAAGCCACCAAGTGCAGAACAGAGGATAGCATGCATGAATGTAGGTTTATTTAACATTTTGTTGACCACATGTTCAGAATCATATTAGAAATATTGGTTGTAACTAATCCATATCTATTGGTTTCTTTTGTCCGCTAATGCAATCAAGCTATATATGTGTATTTCATATCCTCTGCAAGCATTAGGTATGAATAAAATCATTCAACATTGTTTCAACCAAATAAAACTATAGCAAACAAGGAATTGACACTCCTCAACTTACTGAATTGGGGCAAACCAATGATGAAATTAAAATACATTTTGCCTCGCTTATTATCTTTATTTATTTACAAAACAGTATATGAACTCCATTCTGTATAGAGACAATAATACTGACTGTAAAACTATTTTTACGTAGCCTTGTATCTTTCTAGTATTCAGAGGCAGCAGTTCCACAAACGCCTTTTCGATCAAATCCTGGTGCTCAGGAGGATTCATGCTGAAGTAGCGGTACTGTTGATGTCTATATTTCTTGCCAAAATTATCTCCATCATAGAGTCCCTAAAGTCCTTGTAGGGATTGAATGAATGCTCAAGTAAGGCTACGCATAATTTATTTGTAATTCAAGACTTAGAGACCTTGTAATAGTAATGACTCCATCAGGCAGAATAGTAACAGAGTTGACACTTATGACTCCATCAAGCAGAATAGTAACAGAGTTGATAATAGGCAAATGAAGCCAAACCAAGGACCGTAGTGACTCTACCTATAGATATTCTCTTGAAGTCAAATTGGCGCAGTTCACAAACACATCAGAGCATGTTATCAACACAAAACGTTCACCTACTGTAACTTATCAATTATATTCCAATAATTAAGCCATGGTTTGGCTCAAGTTATTGGCCAAAAAGATTAGACAACAATTTCTGGAGGCCCCTTAAAATAATATGTAGGACATAGGGTAGTTAAAATAATCTAGAAAATGTACAAATAAAATGCCTTCTGGCCCATTTATATTCATGAACACACCTGACTATATATCATTCAGATTTAAATATGAATGGAATATGTGTGGAGGCTCTCTCTAAAAAAATCCTTGAATGTAGGTCACAGATTCATGCTTGGCTAGTGATGTTTCCTACAATGAAGAGATTGTGAGTATGAGGGCGTTGAAAATGTTTTCATTCCCTTCAACTTACCTTCTCCTGTAAATACTAACATACCTTTGTATTATTGTGTAGTTACAGTTGCAAACTTAGCTATATGTAATTATAATTTGTATGTTGTTAGCGTATACCATTGTTCCTTGGGGACTTGTCATTTATGTGTCTTTACCAAAACAAAGGGAAATCTTGAGGAACAATTAATTTTTGAATATTTGTAATACATATATGGGCTATACAATTATATAGTTGTATACAACTACATATTGAATGCAGTTTATGAATAATATTTTTTAAGCTTTTAATGTATATATGTAAGTATATGTCTGCACAATTTACTTAAATACAATTGTAAATCTACTTTTGTTTACCTATAACTGTGAGTCTATCAATTTGCATGCAAAGAAATGTATGTTTGTAGTGTTTGCATACATTCAATTGTATGTTAGCAGCTATTCAAATGCACCTCTTATATAAGTGGTTTATTTAATTAAAAGTTTAGTAACTCATATTTGAAAATTGAAATTGAAAGTTATGTCCATGCAATTATATCTGTAAATTTTGTAGGCATACAACAATATTTGTAAATAGCCCTTTTCAAGTAGAACAATAATCATGAACTTAGAAAAGTAGATTCTGTTTTGATGGATTTATGATACTGACTATGTGGTGCTATTTTAATGGGGTTTATGATATCGACATAAACTGCAAACACATTCAATATGTAGTTGTATACAACCGTATAAATGCATATATGTATTACAAATATTAAAAAATAAACAGTGTTCCACGGGCGTTGGGGACGGGGGGATGGGGGGACGCGTTTCCGGGACGGGGGGACCAAGGGCCTAAATTTGGGGACGGCGGGGGGACGGCGGCGGGGTGGTGGTGCTCATATACTTATACATATACATATAGTACTTGAAAAACTAGTTTTGAAAAGATGTATGACAGTATTACAGTGTAAGAATTACATTTCAAATGAGACTATAGGAAATTTGAAATACTAAATCTAAATACCAAGATTTCTAAGTTGTGTTGTTATATGTAGCCTAATCAAACTTGGAGGTTAGATTTCCCTACTTCTATCGGCGCAGTTTCCCCCTATATTTTTCAACGGGGGTTTGGGGGCAGCGCCCCCAAGTTGGGGTCAAGGGGCAGTGCCCCTTGCGCGTTCCCTGTCGCGATACAGGGTGGGGTCGAGGGGCAGGGCCCGCGAGGCCAAAAATACTTTTATTATTTTCTAAAGGCGTCGGGTGTTATTTTTCTATTGGCCCACGTCTAATTAGAGTTACCCCTTAACCCTCAAAAAACTTAAAAGTCACTTTTTTTTTAAATTTTAATTTTAAACATTGCATATAAGTGGGGGCGACAGGAGACGTCTGGGCGTCTCCCCGTCCTTGGAGAGACGTCTGCACGTCTCTTGAAGGACGGGGAGATGCCCAAACGTCTCCCAAGGAGATGTGGGGAGGTGTCTCCATGTCTCTCTGAGAGACGCCCAGATGTCTCCCAAGGAGACGTCTCCACGTCTCCACGTCTCCCTAGGAGATGCGGGGACGTCTCTGCGTCCCGGTGGCGCTTGGGTGGCGGTGGCGGGACGGCGGGGGACGTCGCGTCCCCGTCCCCTCGTCCCCGAGACGTTTCTGACGGGGGGACGCGCCCAAAAAGGGGGGGGACGCATCCCCGTGGAATGGGGAAAATAAATTATTCCTGACATTACAAAATGTATACATGTGTTACAAAATTTGCAGATGTAATTGCATGCACATAAATGTTGCAGACATACAATTTTATATATACAAAAATTGTACATAGACAATTGCATGGATATAAAATTTGTATACATGCACTTACATAACAAGTGACGTAATAAGCCAAAGTGTGTATAATTAGAGTGATAATTAGGATTAAAAAATGTACAAGTGTGAGGGCTTATAAATTATATTCTATTCATATTCTACTGATAAATTTTGCACCAATGTTATTGAAAAATGGGTTACTAAACTTTTTATTTAAAAACTTAGGAGGTGTCTTGTATAGCTGTTGACATACACTTGCATGTATGCAAACTCTACAGACATACATTTCTTTGCAAGCAAATTGGCAGACATACAATTATAGGTAAACAAAAAGTATATATACAATTATATGTAAGTTGGTTTATGGATTATGGATTGTAGAAGTAGCATCAGGAATGTAGAAGGATCTGGGATGGATTTGAGTGTCATTTTGAGTTGCATAGAAATTGGATGCAATTTTTCCAGAACAATGAGAAAGGTTGGTGGAACTCAAATTAATGATATACCTAAACTTATATAATCCATTGTTGGTTTATGAGTCCATGTTCTATTTAGTTTTCAAGAAGTCAATGCATAAATAGAACTTATAGAAATGCAAAGTATTGCATTCAATTCATCTTTCAGCTAACAAAATTTTTCTTAAAGCATTTTCCTTCCCATTCTATGGTCGAACGGAATAACCTGACCAATGCCAATTATAGGTACTGATTGTGATTTTTCAAGAATTTTTTGTGAATTGATTTCTTTACAAGAGTACAACTGCTCAATCAATATACAAATAGATCAACGCATATAATAGTAATACATAAGACTGTTGCCAAACAATCATCCGGATCCTTCCCTTACAATTTTTTTTCCCAATAATCAATCCCAGCAACATTCATAAAAGAACCAAGGTCTAAAATACAATCTCCTAGAATATTCTTATTCAATATACATAGTTTATATCTGAAAGTGCAATATGTCAACATTCAAATCCTTATCAGATAACAATATATTTAAGCATGACTGAGTAGTAACTGAGTTGATTGTTGATAATAGGCAAATGAATCCAAACCAAGGACTGTTAGTGACCCTATATATAGATATTGATCCGTTGCCAAACAATCATTCGGATCCTTCCCTTACAGTTTTTTTCCCAATAATCAATCCTAGCAACATTCATAAAAGAACCAAGGTCTAAAATTCAATCTCCTAGAATATTCTTATTCAATATACATAGTCTATATCTGAAACTGCAATATGTCAACATTCAAATCCTTATCAGATAACAATATATTTAACTATTTAAGCATGACTGAGTAGTAACTGAGTTGATTGTTGATAATAGGCAAATGAATCCAAACCAAGGACTGTTAGTGACCCTATATATAGATATTGATGAAAAGTCAATACATATGAGAACATGGTATCGACACAAAATATTCATGTCCTGCAACTTATTGTTTGAATGTAAATCTGTCTGACCATCCACTTATTGTTTGAATGTAACTTTGTTTGATCATATAAATCATGATCTATATGATTTCAGTGAAACAAGAGGCCATTATTCAGCCCAGTCAATATTGGTCGTACTTTATTTGAGATTTAATTTGGAAACAAATGATTAAACTTTCTATGTTGGCTTGGACTTTTCTGGACTGTTGATATCTTTTATTGCTAAATCTATGTGGCACAATTAAAATGCTCTAAACTCGTAGCAATATCGTCAGAGTACTCACATCATTTTTTTAATTACATATCCAGTGGTTGAGCACATGTTCAGAATTATATTAGAAAGATTGGTTGTAATTAATCCATATCCATTGGATTGGATTGTCTAGTCCGCTAATGCAATCAAGCTATATATCTGTATCTCATATCATCTACAAGCATTAGGTATGAATAAAATCATTTGACATTGATTCAACCAAATAAAATAATAGAAAACAAGGAATTGACACTCCTCAACTTATTGAACTGGGGCAAACCAATGATGAAATTGATATACATTTAGCCTCACTTATTATCTTTGTTAGTCCCTCCCTTTTAAGGTCAAGACTAATATTTTCACTTCACTTTTTGCAATTAGTATGCAGGTTGGAAACTGTGTCATCAAAGAAGAAATGCAGATGCTGCAGTCTCATTTTCAAATTTTATTTGGCTGGTTTTTCCTTTTTCCTGATTGGAAGCTCATATTTTTTCCTATGATTTTTTATTTTTCTATTTGAAAATAAATGAAAACTATCTGGCCCAATCCCTTGAAATTTTAGACAGTACACAATGCTGGATAGGAACTATCATGGTAAGCCTTTTGACTTTCTCCCACTAGATCTAAGATTCTAAAGCATATAAGAAGTAATTTTCTAATTTTTGTCAACTTTCCAATTGGAAACCAAAGTCCAATCCACCCCTACTAGAGGATACAAATCTTGTCAGTCAAGCAATGTAAGATTCTATTGTTGCTGCAAAGAAACACTGGAGGCTGACTTGCAGTCACCACAGCATGAGCTGAAGGGGATAGAGAAAATTCACCCAGCAAAGGAGCCATCTCATTAAATTCTTAGAAGACAATGAAAGAATTTAAGGAGTCTTCACAGCATGAACTAAAAGGGATGTGGGATCATCTTCATCCATCAATGGAGCCTTCTCATTTAACATCTCAGAAGACAAAGAAGGATTTTGATGAGCCGCAAAAGAGGGCTCTGTAATAGCATCAGCTACCTGAGAGGGTTTTGAATACATGTAGATTCCTACAAAGAACCTAGGACAATAAAATGGTGGGGAAGAACATCTCTCTACCAAGATGCTTGGGTAGCAGATTTCCGTGAGGCTAGAACAGTCTACAGCGACATGGCCCATTTGATAGCACCCACAAGTGCAACAAGATAAAGCAAGACCTTCATAATCCAAGAGCTGAGCACAATATATGCTTTTAGGTCTTTCAAAATGTCTAGCTCAACAGCTGTTCTTTTTGGACTTTTAGTACCATATTCGGCACTAGTGTCTTGTCTGTAATCTTTTGCTTGTATTGCTGATCTAGTTGTATCAGCCGGACTTGGTGCATAGCACCATATATCGTACCTGCTCTGTTGGTTTTCTTGGTAATCGATCTCTAATTAAAAAAAGAAATCTAGATCAACCTGAATACAGGTAAAGGTAGTATGGGAGAAGTAGAAGTTGCTCTATCTATTGATAGGAATCTTCCTAGGGAGTTTTCAATCGGTGCCAAGCAAGAATCAATCCAATTTACTGAGCATCAACTGAGAAACATACACAACTAAATCGAGACTATCTTATACGAAGACGATGGACAACCCTGTTTCATTATATGTTGAGTAAACTCTACCATAAACCTATCTTGTTCCGTTTAGAATTCATTTTTGTTTACTAATGTGGAGATGCATAATATTTGTCATATCAAAGGCTTTTAAGATGTTACAGAAGGGCATTAATAACACTGCGTAAAAACTGATTACTGCAGCTTGAGAAAGTATTAGGGAAAATTTGAGAGTTCTATGTAACTAATTTATACTAATTTAAGCGGTAATCTGAAATACCATGAATGCAGTAAGTGTCAATGGTAAATTTACTACAAAGTTAATGGAATTAAATAAAACGCAGTATTCAAAGGTTCCATCAATAATAATACTGTTCAAGATGTGAAATTCTTACAATTATTCTAATTTATGAGGCTGATTGGGCGGAGTATAATTACATTTGACTCAGTAGAAACAATACAGACATAGGTGGAAGCAATCATCAGTGGAAGTAGATCTATTGGGTTCAAGTTTGTCCAAATTCATATCCATATTTCTTCTTTGATTCCATGGTTTCCAACATGCATACTAATTGCAAAAATTGGATTGAAAAGAGCTATGCTTCTGTGGATGTTGGAACTTCCTGAGCGTGATGCTGTTTTAGCACACAAAGGCATTAAAAAGTGGAGTTCAAAAGACTGTTCTGGTAGAAATTTTCTGCTCTCGATCTCCAAGTGAACTGTTGCTGGCGAGAAAAGCATATTATCTGAAGTATAAAAAATCTTTGGAAGAGGACATTGCTTCACATACAAGTGGGGATTTCGAGAAGGTATCCTAGTACCATGTTGCCATTAATTCTTCATGTCAAACCTAACTTCCATTAATGAAATTGAACATGAAGAGTTTCTAAGGCTTAAGAAAGATATAACTCTTATGGTAATGTTATTTGGCAGAAATGAGTTGGATTTTGTATATGTTTGTAAACATTATGGATTGTGGAGGCTTGAATTCTTTACTTTTGTATATGTTTGTCAATATAATATTTTAATGATATCAGTTTTTCACAATCCATAACGTTCCATGCTGCTGTTTCTAGATTTGATCATAGTAACATGTTGTCATAACTTTATTCCTGAACGGTTATATAGCTGTGATGGTCTAAGTTGTATATTAAATATATGATGCATTTGACATCTTGAAAATCCCAGCATGATACAAATTACACAAGTGTGTAAATATATATTATCTAATCTCTCATTTAAGATCATAAGCACTTGTACTATTTGCTGATGCAATTAAGACTGCAGGTCTGAAGCCCATAAAGTTTAAATACAAAGTGAGAAAACTAATCAGCAAATGTTGTTGGCCAGTGTAAATTCACAAGCCTGAATGTGTTTCTGGTTATACTTATGCAGCTCTATATTTCAGTATATAATTAATGCGGACAGGAATTTCATTAGAGTTTGTAATTGCAATTGTCTTTATAGATATAAGTTTATAAACAAGGGTTATATTTCAGCATCAATCTGCGACATAAATCAACTCAATTTTTGTTACTGTTTGGCATGTTTATTGCATTTGGCAGGGATTGTAACAGCAAAGTTCTTCATATGATGATAATCCCATGACCAAAGCTATATTCCACTTGTTTCTTTAGAATATTATTTAAATCCTCTTTCAAATTATGTGCTTGATATTGACACACAACAGTCACAATCTTGTGAGCTTAGATTTCAACTATCACTTTATTTGATGCAGATTGCAATTAAGGTGTAGAGGCTATTTTCCTGGCTTAGGATGACATTTTAGATGTATCATGGTCTCATCTGGTTGTTTACATTTGATATTCATATGGTTGCCTCTATCGTGCTTTGCTTTCTTACGCAGTATTTATTATAATATATATACTTTTTTACCATTTTTCCTGTATATGAGATGCTGCTTTACCCTAACGCATCATATTGCAAGTAAGGTGTAATGTTGTTTCTGGACTCTTTATTTGTCATGCTTTCATTCAAGTAAGGTTTTGAGGGCATGGTATGATTTTTCCTTGAAATAGATTCTCGGTATACATTCATGTGATAAGTTTGAAATGGATCTCACTCCAATAGAAACAAACTTTCAAAGTTTACTTTCATTTATTGTATATGATTAAAAATTAGTATTCTAGGACGATGTCTGAGCATTGCCCTTTGTTGGTATCTCAGGATCTTTACTCTGCTATACACCCTGGATTCATAGTTTTAAGCCTATTTTCTGGATGTGGATATGAGTTCAAATGTTTAACTTCCTGGCTAACACATCTTGAGGGCATATGTTCCCCTAGCTGAGATGTGGATGCTGCAAGATATGAATCAGGCAGAATTTCCACTTAACATCATTAACTGATATCATTGCTACTGACAATAAAATTAAGTGCCATAACTAATAGAAAATTGAAATTTAAGTCCCCTAAGTGTGAGGAGGTTCACCAGTCTTTGAAGAAAGCTTCATGTGGGTCAGTGTTACTTTTATCAAACTGATCCAAAATTCTCTTTGTTGTTTTCTCTAGTAGACAGGGTAGTTTAAAAAATCTAGAAAATGTTCAAATAAAATGTCTTCCGCCCCATTTATGTTCTTGAACACACCTGACTACAGATTATTAATGGAAAATGTGTAACTCTAGGTAAATCCTTGAATGGTGGTCTGATAGTTGGAGAAATGGTGATGTTGTAATAGAAGAATAAGTGATCATTTTAAAGAGAGAGGACGGCATTGATATTGGGATTATTAGATCTCCATTGGGATCATTACTTGCTTGAAATGAAGTCTTAAATCGAATGTGAGCGATCCTGAAATCAACATGTAAAAAAATTGTCAGCGATTATGAAAGACAAGCTTAAAGCAGACAATGCGCTATTGTATCCCATTGCAAGTTTGAAAAAACCTATTGTAGAATCTAATAATTAAATTCCCATATTTAAGTTCACAATACATAAAGTAGAAATTGAAAAAGCAGACAGAACACTCGATCATTTTATTAATTATGTAGCACACATATAAATAGTTACAAATAATCTTGACTGAATCTTACAAATTTGCTAACTGGTTTTTAAAGTTATAGTGATTTTTACAGCAACTATAGTTGATCAACAGCTAATTGGTATTGTGTGACAGCAAATTGCACTTAACTAAACATATTGGACACCTAAATAATATTTGATGACACACAAAACACTCCATGAATTATTCATTTATGTTGGAGCATTTATTCCAACAACATACCTAGAATTCCATCCTTAGTGCCAACCTCACAATTCCTTTTCTTCTTTGAGAGTACCATGAAGGCAGTGAAGGATCCTCTTAGATTCTTTGAACCAATGTAGCTCATGAGGTTCTTGTGTGAATCTTGAAACCATGCCTACTACATATAAAGTATCAGGCTTGGTATGAGTCAATGATGCAGAGGCTTGGGTCCATGACTAAAAACATCCCTTCATATCAGGTTCAAAACACACATCAATTTCTTTTGTAGCAACACTCACCTAAAGAAAACTTGAACACATAGGTTCTCTCAAGCCACTAGGCTACACAAACCACCAAAAGTGAACATCAACTTCACAAACTCAATCCAATCCTTGGAATACATTTCATTAGGCCTATTACACGTCTAAGGCCAACTTGAAACTCACAAACATGCAAACTTCACCAAACCCTTATATCCTACTCACACAAGCCACTTCCCTATGATAACCCAACTTGTCCATAAACTCATCTCACAATGACAAAAGGTATTTACCAACCAAGGAATTCACATCAACACTATGGAGTCTCCTCAACATGGGTTAACCACCATTCCCTACCCTCCCAACCAACCCAAGAGGTCATAACAATGCTCAATGTGGATTCACTGTTTTTGGGACAGTCATACAAATTGCGGGGACAGTCATATTTACATAATTCATTCCTCCTTCTAAGGACTCCAAACATTTGTCTTATGGTGAAGGGCTTCTCTACCTTCCTCTCAGACAACAAACTCATCAACAAGACCACTTTTCAACCGTACAAGAGTAATGATTTAAGACACTGTCAAATTGTGACAGTCAACATGAAATTTAGGACAGTCATGAACTATGGTCATTTTAATTGATTCCTTTGGTTTCCAACACTTGGTTTGTATTTGGGACACTTTACCACACCCTTCAACTCCTTCACCAACCTTCCTAAGCCCTCTTTGCACTTGAACCACGTTCAAAACATCAACAACTTGTTGTTCATGATAGTTTGATTTTCAGTATGAAATGTAGAAAAACACTCATTCATAACTTTTCAAAGAATAATCATTAAGACAATCGCTCTGGTCAGATCTTAGAATGCCTAGTTAAATTTTATTTCCCCAAGTTATAGTTTGATCCAACGGTTAAAACATAAGTTACAAGGGTTTTACCAAAGCGGGTAACCCTTGGCAAGGTTTTGACAGTTTTTACAAAAAAATGAAGATCTTTCTAAAAAATTAATGAATGGAAATGAAACAAAGATCAAACTCTTGAGAACTCACCTTTCTATCATTACCAAATTCCTTAGAATGCAAATGAATGAGTTTCCAATGAGAAAACAAGAGAAATCAGCTGTCACATCTGAAACATACAGCAAAAGTGCAGGAAATCACAAACTTTTATTGATGTTCTTCTTCAATACATTGAACAACCAACCACACTCAAAGTGGGAAGGACCTCTTTAAACATTCTTCTGGCCTCTCATCAGTTGTAACCACCTTTACAACTTGATTTGAACAACCAACACATAATTACCTCCAAAATGCAAATTTTGCTTGACAACTTTTGCTCAAATGGAACCTAGACCTAATCAAAGACTTCCATGACCCAAAAATGACTCAAATAGGTCCTAATAGGTTTAAAACACCTTGATACATCATAGAACTCCATACTAGACCCATTTACACACATTTGTGATATCTTGTCAATTTTTGACAATCTTGTCAATATGACCTCATTATGACTCAAAACCATATCTAATGACCTCAAAGACACTTATTATAACATCAAGAATGGTCATGATTAACCTTATTACATAAAATGAACTCAAAGTCCTTAGGATATTGCATCATGGCCTCATTAAGGCATGAAGGCCTATTAGGTGCTCCTGCACTATATAACCCCCCTAAAAGAATTCCAAGTTTATTGAAAAAAAGAGTTGACACAAGTCTTCTTGTCTTCACATCATCTATAAAGTCTACAAATGATCCTTCTTCTGGTTGTCCCTTCCATTCAATTAGGTACTAGAAGTAGGCATCAAATCTTGCACTTGCATCACTATCACTCTTCATCTTCACCCTGGGTCTCCTTGTCTTCTTGCTCAAGCATATGAACCTGTCAAGAAAATTTTGCTGCCCCTTCTAATCTAATCTCCTCATCACCTGGACTAAAACAAACATGATAGCAATTTCTTGTACAAAAATCAATGGATTAATATCAAAACATATCACAAAATCTGCTTCATTCTCTTCAAGGCTCCTTGGTAATTTTTGCCACATATCAATCTCATCATACATTTGATCATTCTCTGTCATATATCCATCAACAACATTAATTTCATCACCATAAATGTATACCTCTTCTCCTATCATCATTTCTACTTGTTCAACTCCACCTTTACTTTTTCATTCTTCCTTAATGGCTGCATACATTTCCCACAAATCAGGTTCCTCACCTTTGTTTGCTGCTTCTATATCCTCTTCTTTACCTTATTTGGCTTGCTCACTACCAACTTCTACCAAGGGTTCTTGTGCTTCTAGTTCCACCATCTTCATCAATCTTCTCCATTTGAGTAGCCTTTGAAAAGGCCATACCACTTTCCTTTTGACTGTCAAGTGCCAACTTGGTTGCTATTGCATTCTCGCCTCTAACTCTTCTATCTCTTTCTTGATTTGTTCCAACTCTTGCTTGAACTCTCTATCCTCTTTTTGCCTCACCTCTTCTTCTCTCCTCTTTCTCTCTTCCTCTTTCTTCTTCCATGAACCCTCGCCTCTCAAGTATTCCCTCAATGCACTCACCAACTCTCTATCTTCTGGACTCATCTTGTCCATGCCTCACCTAGGTGTCTCCTCTCTGCCCTCCCAATATTTTGGCAACCACTCACCATGTTATCCTCTCAACCCGAACCAACACACTACTACCAACCACACACAAAATCTTCTCTACCTTGATCTTCTAGGCTCTGATACCACTATGATGCAGAGACTTGGGTCCATGACTAAAAACAACCCTTCGTATCAGGTTCAAAACACACATCAATTTCTTTTATAGAAACACTAACCTAAAGACATCTCAAACACATAGGTTCTCTCAAGCCACTAGGCTACACAAACCACCAAAAGTGAACATCAACTTCACAAACTCAATCCAATCCTTGGAATACATTTCATTAGGCCTATTACACATGTCTAAGGCCAACTTGAAACTCACAAACACTTAGACTTCACCAAACCCTTATACCCTACTCACACAAGCCACTTCCCTATGATAACCCAACTTGTCCATAAACTCATCTCACAATGTCAAAAGGTATTTACCAACCAAGGAATTCACATCAACACTATGGAGTCTCCTCAACATGGATTAACCACCATTCTCTACCCTCCCATCCAACCCAAGAGGTCATAACAATACTTAATGTGGATTCACTGTTTTTGGGACAGTCATACAAATTGTGGGGACAATCATATTTACATGATTCATTCCTCCTTCTATGGACTCCAAACATTTGTCTTATGGTGAAGGGCTTCTCTACCTTCCTCTCATTCACCAAACTCGTCAACAAGACCACTTTTCAATAGTACAAGAGTAATGATTTAAGACACTGTCAAACTGTGACAGTCAACATGGAATTTAGGACAATCATGAACTATGGTCATTTTAATCGATTCCTTTGGTTTCCAACACTTGGTTTGTATTTGGGACACTTTCCCACACCCTTCAAATCCTTCACCAACCTTCCTAAGTCCTCTTTGCACTTGAGCCACGTCAAAACATCAACAACTTGTTCATGACAGTCTGATTTTCAGTATGAAATGCAGAAAAACAATCATTTATAACTTTCCAAAGAATAGTCATTAAGACAATTGCTCTGGTCAGATCTTAGAATGCCTAGTTAAAAAACTTTTCCCCAAGTTATAGTCTGATCCAACGGTTGAAACAAAAGTTACAAGGGTTTTACCAAAACGGGTAATCCTTGGTAGGGTTTTGACAATTTTTTACAAAAAAATGAAGATCTCTCTCAAAAACTAATGAAAGGAAATTAAAAAAAGATCAAACTCTTGAGAATTCACTCTTGTATCATTACCAAATTACTTAGAATGCAAATGAATGACTTTCCAATGAGAAAACAAGAGAAATCAGTCTGTCACGTCTGGAACATCCAACAAAAGTGCAGGAAATCACAATCTTTTATTGATGTTCTTCTTCAATACATTGAACAACCAACCACAGTCAAAGTGGGAAGGGCCTCTTTAAACATTCTCTAGGCCTCTCCTTGGTTGTAACCACCTTTACAACTTGATTTGAACAACCAACACATAATTACCTCCAAAATGCAAATTTTGCTTGACAACTTTTTTGTCAACTTTGACAATTTTTGCTCAAATGGAACCTAGACCTAATCAAAGACTTCCATGACCCAAAAATGACTAAAATAGGTCCAAATAGTTTTAAAACACCTTGATACATCATAGAACTCCATACTAGACCCATTTACACACATTTGTGATATCTTGACAATTTTCGACAATCTTGTCAATATGACCTCATTATGACTCAAAACCCTATCTAATGACCTCAAAGACACTTATTACATAAAAAATGGTCATGATTGAGCTTATTACATAAAATGAACTCAAAATCCTTAGGATATTGCATCATGGCCTCATTAAGGCATGAAGGCCTCTACTATATTGATCTTTTGAATTTATGGCCTAATAGATAAGGCACTAATATCTTGATAGAGATTCTAGATTCTTGCTCTGCCTACAAAGTTCTTATCCCTAATTATAGCCAAATGTTATCCTCATTTTTTACCTTGCAAAAATTTAATCTTTTTTATGTTCATTAAAATGAAGTGCCTTGTCAAGATTCTCAATCATGCTAGGTTTCTCAAATTGAACGTATTCATGTCTATGTTAATAAGCCTTGGACATAAATGTTTATAATTATTTAAAATGTTGAATCACTTATCAAGTCAAACTTATCAATATGTGGTCACAGTCACAAGAGGTTTAAAATTGATTTTGATCTTCTCAAAGTGTCACAAGTTCATCAAATTCAAGTAATAGTCTTATCAACCTAATAATATATGCAATATTATAAATTATCTTAATGGCAATAATACAAGTTTTCAATACAATGTGCTAGGTATATCAGCTTAGGATACACTTTTGGCATTGTTATTCCCTCATAATTCATAGTTTCATAAAGTCAAAAAAATGGCTCAAAATCATGTCAATTCTAGAATATATTAAGTTTGAAGATAATCAATTATTAAATTGTGGGTGTAAATTTGTAGTTTTGACACATGGTTGTCACGTATCACATAATCTAGTGTCTTATTAGAAAGTTTGAGAGTTGGTTTGTGGTGATGCTTTAACTTATTTTTGCCAAATCACAACTAAATTAAGTTGCAAGATTTAAGTGCGATTTGCATTTTCCCTTAGAACTCATGATTCAAACTTTGCACTTCACACATGTTTGCAAGTTGATTGATAGTGTGAGTTAATTAAAATCAATAAAAATCTACTTGTGCAATTTATGAAATCAATGAATAAGTGAAAGAATGAGATCTAACTATTTATTCACATTTGTAATTGTATTAAAAGAGTGTTCTTGCAAATGCATTAACAAACTTCAAAGTAGTTGACACATCAAAAATCACAGGTGTGAAATTACAATAATCAACTTGGAAATTACCTTATTTTTGTTTTGGAAAATATTAATGAAAGTAAAAATGAAATATTAGAACCTACATGGGAGTTAGAAAGGTTACATGCACATATGCAAAAATTGCATTATTTGTGTATAATTTTGTTATGGTGTAAAAAGGACAGAGCTTCAAAGTTTTAAAACACATTCACAAACATTAATTTCTGCATAGTTTGTAGATTTGAAGAGGGCAAGCCCAAATTTTTTGACTTGGCAAAAATATTGAACAAAAACTCTGCAACTTAGAAAGTATTAAAAAAAAAAATTTCTTCAAAAAACATATTTCTTTTGTAAAATTCAATTACAAAATGTATTAAATTAAGAATTATTGACATCTTGATAAACAAAACACATGGCTTTATAGCAAAACAAAATGTAAAAAAACATTTTTTAACCCATGTCTTACCAGTATTGGCATTTTTACTAATGTTTTCTTGAGTTTGTAAAAACTTGGGAGCTAAACTTGTAAAATCTTGTGCAATTAAAAAAGAAGAGAATACTCGACAACTCAGAGAGTACTTGCAATGTTTGTGAACTATGACACTTTGTAATAAAGACCCTCTTCACCATGCCTTCTCCATACATTAGGAAAAGATAGAAGTCATATGATTTTCATAAAGTGGAGTTGAATATTCTCTTGGCATGTTTGCACATGTACATATGTAATTAAAAAAAGATAATACTTGACAATTCATTGCAGAGTTTGTGAACTATGACACTTTGTAATAAAGACCCTACCTCTTGGATATATTAGGAAAAGATGGAAGTCATGATTTTCATAAAGTAGAGTTGCCTATTCCTTTGACATGTTTGCACATATACATATGCACACAGAACCACAATAATGCATGTAAGGATGAAATGTGGGGTCACATGTTCAGTGTGCAAACAATTTTTTTTGCAAGTTGTGCTCATGCTCTCACTTTCTCAAATCCTGCCAGGAAAAAAAGGAGGAAGAAACACATCCACTTCAAAGGGGAAATATAGAATCATGAGGCTTGCATGCACCTTAGAAAAGAAGAAGAAGGCGTGATATGCTCATTAAAACCCCTCTTGCAAGTCAAAGGATTGCATGTCAAACTTAGTGTTCTGAGCTAGGAATGAATGTCAAACTTAATGTTACCAATGTTTTGGATCAAATACCATGATCTATCATCAGGGTAAGATAGCAAGAGAAAAGAGAAAATCATGGTGTTTGATCTGAAACATTAGTAACAAAAAATATTCACATAGTCAAATCCAAAAAATACTACAACAATCAATATAAATTGTGAAAATTGCATTTTTTTAAGATTAGATTTTCTTGCTTCCATTGATATTTAAAAGCATCTCTATACAAAATTATGTTAGTGAGAACAATGATACAACAATTATAGCTAAAGAAATAAAAGACTGCAATGGAAAAGAACATACCAAAAGTAATGGAGGCACAAAAAATTGATGAAGATGTCTTCCACGAAGAAGAGAAAGTAGATGACAATCCAATCGTGTCTATGAGAAAATGTAAAATAAATAAAGGATGTCACCAAAAGTATGGACAAAGATATAATGGGAAAATGAGAGAACTAGCAATGAGATACATAACAATGATTACCAAAGAAGCAAAAAGCAATGAGGAGGAACACGATGTAACCAAGGGCAGTTGATCATATTCATTAGTTCAACTAATCAAAGGTGAGATAGTTTCCTAAGTTCAAAGCAAGTTATCATAAAATATGTCTAAAGTATTTTACTCCCAATGAAGTGTAGTATCCAAATCACTCCCCATGCTAGAAGTCTTGCATAATTTGAGACCCTAGTTTTTCATTACTTAGATATGCTTCAGAGAAGAATTGTGGCCTTGTTAGACTTAATGTGGCTCTTGATGATTGTGTTGTGCAGCCCTTTTCACCCTATTAGGTTTTAATGTTGGATATTCAAAGTACTGGTAAGGAAAATGCTACATCTGCAACTCACTCAAATATAATCAATAAGAGGCTTGGTTCTTAGTGCATTATAGAGTTTGGTGTGATTGACAATAGATATATTTGTGAAATGTTTGGCATAATGCTGTGATAATTAGATATCCGTCAAGTTTAAATAAAAAGTTAATATTTAATTAGAAACGTAGTTCTATTGTTGCTTGGAATATATTTATTTTAAATGAGTTATTAAATATATGTTCATTTTGGGATTTTGGGATTCATTTACATATTTTTTAGTTCAAAAGAAAAATAAAATGGTTAGAGAATATAGAGAATTCAATAGGACTTTGAGCTTGTTTAAAAAGAAAGTGAAGACTTCTACAGAATTTTGCGTCTCCAACTCTTCCTAGTGTTTTATTGTCATTTCGATGTCTAGTTTGAAATTCATTTTTAATTACTCTCTCTATTTTACACACACAACAAGACTGTCTTCAATTTTGAAGGAATGTGAAGAATGCTTTATAGATTGTCATCTTTCTCGTTCTTCATAAAATTTTACACCATTCTTAACTCTTGTATGGAAATGCATTTCTTCATGCTTTCTATTGTGTTTCGTGAAAAGTATTCAATGGTTAAAAATTCATACTTCATATCATAGGTGTGAGTCTAGAGTTAAACTCTTCTTTCTATTTAATTGTACATACTCTCCCATTTTTGTCAATTATTTTCTTCATTTTTTTTGGAATCTACAAATGATTTTATTACATTTCTCATCTAAGGTTTCTCTATTTGTATTTTCCATTTACAATTCAATAAAAGTTACGTGAAATCCTAAAATACCCCAATTTATGAGGGAGTTATGCCCGTCAAACATAGAAAAATTATATGTTCAATTGTAAATTATCCAACTATTATAAATCTAGACACTACCCATTGGTTGACTGACACTAAATGTTATGAATCACCACAATGAGAAATCTATTTACCAACAACATGTAAAGGCCTCCATACTCTAATAATCAACATCCTTAAATATAACAATACAACTACCAAGCCAACCAAGGTTAAAGTCCTTTTAGGGTAGTCATATTTATTAACAAAGGCCAAATTTTTAAGTAACTTAAAGCACTTATCCAACCAGAAAACCCATTGGTTATTGTAGTGGTGCCCTTAAAAAAACTCTTTAACCACAATAGAGAGTTGATTTTTGTGTAAAATAATTAACAAAGGAGCCTAACTTGTTTTTTTTAATGCTTTTTTAACACATCACACTCCCATTGCATGCCCTGACAACTTTTAATCACAAGTAAACCCTCCTTCCTTTTGAACTCACAAGAACAAATAAAACACTTAAGTACATGACGTCTTGACAAGATCAAAATCATCTACCTAGAAATTTTTTGTGATGTGAGAATTGTAAAACATATGCATTGATCCTCAACTTTTGGAAGACAAAAAATTTAATTAAAATGCCTCACTAAATCAAAGAAGAGAGAAACAAAAGAACAAGACCAAGCAAAAGATATTCACTCCAACTACTCAAAAAGGAAATGAAATTCCATCTTCTTGTGTATAGACTACTTGTACTCACAAACCATCATTTGTAATTGGTGCTAAAATCAATGATATCAAAACAACCAAACTACTAAAGGCTCCTCCAAAATAGAATCAAACAATATGTTCCTTAATTGAGAGGCCAAGAGTTCATTGGGCATCTAATGTGGAACAACAAATTTAATATGTCAATTCATTTAACATTGTTGATCAATTAAAGATATCCATGATCAATGAATTGCTTTGGTAAGTTCTTTTAATCCTTAGGTAGATGAAGATTCTTAAGGATTCTCTTAATAAGTAAAAGATGTTCGGAGAGAAAAAATCATCAAGTTATAGATGCACTATAGATACATAGCAATAATCCAATTACTATTTCATAGATTTACAAAAAGTGACATAAATAAAAATATTTAAACTCGTTCTATTTAACCCTCTTTTACAAAGATAAATTGAATCTTAGTTGTATGATAAGTACAATAACACATCAAATCAATATCTCATCTACAATAGAAAATGTGGTGATAAAAAGCCTTAAGCTAAGAAGAACCTATCACATTTCATCACTTAGAATTCTTCCTACAGATCAATGATTGGCTAAGGAATATTACCTACATGTTCATGATTTGCAAGATGTTTTTGTCTAATGACGATTGGACACAATGGATTGAAACCCTAGATCTTTCTCAATATTTATTTGAGCGAAAATGAATAATGAATAATTGTTTGAATTCCTAATGAACTAGCATTCATATAATTTAATTTGGTCACTAAATTGTTGTGGGGATTTGAGTAATAGAAATATGTCATTGATTTTACATGGTAAACAAGTCAAGATTCTACAAAATCTACCAAAATGACAACTTAAATATGGTATAAAGGTTACCCGCATAGAAAATTCCAACCATTGCATTCATGGTTGCATGTGTTCTTCATCATCCACTATTAAATTTGGAAAATATTTGATGCTCTTGGGATAAGAAACATTTTCTAGGAAAGGCCAATGGTGGTTACAAGAGTCAAATCAAGTTTTAATTTCAATTTTGAATAGTTGTGGAAGTGGTTGGAGTGAACAAGATGTGATATGAAAGAAATGTATAAAATCGGTAAAGTACT
The DNA here is from genome assembly GCF_030272615.1 of Cryptomeria japonica. NCBI lineage: Eukaryota > Viridiplantae > Streptophyta > Pinopsida > Cupressales > Cupressaceae > Cryptomeria > Cryptomeria japonica. The sequence goes on from NC_081408.1 coordinate 494,076,971, forward strand.
ACTTAGATTGGTTATCTACGATGGGGAAATGAGGCCTCAATACATAAAGGAGTTGGGACTCGAGAAATTATTGGAATTGTCATGTTGAATAATAACAAGATTCACCAATATTTTGTACATTTTTTGTTTATTTAATTTATCATTGTAGTACATTCATTATTTAAACAACCTAAAATATTTCTTTCTATATCTTATACAATCTTCATGACATCATTGGTGATAAAATAATTTTAAGGAAATTAAGTACGATTTTAAAGGTTGTTATCTTCCTTCAAATATCATTTCAATAATTTTAAATTAGGGGATATGAACATAAGGCATGTGAATGTCAACTAATTCATTAAAAGATTCAACAAGATAGATGCATAATTAATAATGACACTATGCATTTTGCAACTAATCCAATTCCAATAAAATCCCCTAAACTTGTATTGGTATGTGTATAAAATTATGATGGAGAAAAGGAGAATTTGCGGATCTATAAAATGATCTCATACTCAATATCACTCCTAAGGATATTGAAGATACCTTTGTGCTTCCCACCTATACTAAGTATGATCCTATAAATATCAAGTTTGTAAATAATTATTATGACAAACACACAAATACTTGTGTACAATATTTGAATGATAATTGGTTGAACTTGAGAAAAAATTCTATTACAAGAATTACTAAGATATTTTATAGGATTGAATTCAATGAATACATGTTAAATACGATTACCCTAATTTATAAAATAGTGGGAAATCCAACAGCTAAATCGACTTATATTCATGAATGTGCTATTTTATACTCATTATTATGGATAAAAAAATAAAATTGATTAGGGAACACTAATCATATTCATCTGCATGATCAAATGTGTGATGTACAAAATTTTAAGGTTGATTATAATAGAGAAGATGGGTTTGAGAGACTAGAATGTTTATGAACATTACCATCAATTAAAATTAAAAGAGAGCAACAAACACTACAATAAGGTAAATGATGTATTTATCTTCTATTTAATTAGACAATTGGAAAATAAAATATTGCTTCAAGATACATGTAAGTGAAATTTGAGCATTTGATATCATTCAAGTACCAAACGAAATCTTAGATGATAAAAAATTGTTAGACCCATCTATGAGACTGAAAAATTGTTTTCCCAAATACCATATATGGATTGGTCTATTGTTGTAAATCATTAAATCAAAATAAGACTCAATGTATGATTTATATAATATTGGAGTGGTTGAAACAAGTGTTGCAAATGATTGCTAAAGGAAGTAAGGACAAATATTATACAACCTTGGTAACAAAAAAGAGGTAGATCCTTCTCAACCTTTCCCATAAGAAATCCATATTCAAGGGATTAATATTAATTTAGAGAAAGAATATTTAGAATAAAATGTTCCTTTAATCAAGAGCAAATAAAAACTCAAGTTCAAGACTAGGTGTGTAAAGGGACAAAATGATGGCCTTAATAACGAAGTTTCAATTGTTGCTTTTACTATGGAAGTTAATATTCCTATTTTTTACTTTCCTCATCAACCACCCTATCATATCACAACAAACACTACTCTTACCTAGCATGATATTCCAAAAAAATCACAACAATGTTGTCAAGTTCCTATGAAATTCTTCTTGATGAACCTGCTCAACAAGGAGATCACATTCTTGAAGAGGAGTCAACTATCAAGACTATTATTATCAAGAAAAATTTTATCATGAAAGGGCTTCTATTCTTGAAGAAACACATTCTTCTAAAATGACTCATTGACAACATGGGTCCCATTATTCTCACAAGTCCATACCATCTTAGAGGTCCCTACCTCAACACACTCCTCCAAAACCCCTGTCCCCAAATATAGAGAATGTGGTTGCCCAAGGAGAGTTGTCCTAACAAGAAAATGCACTAGAGATGGAGATGCTAGTGTGATTAGATAATACTTTGAAGAAGAGAAAAAGAGAGTTTGTTAGTGAGTTTAATGATGTTTAAGTTGTTGTGGCATTATTAAAAGCACCTCCTAACTCTAAAAATGTAAGATTCATCTCTTCCATTTCTATAGATACTCAGAGATATCCACCCTCATTTGCAATAAAGAAGAGAGATATACAAGAAACAATTATCAAATTATAAAAGTTAATCTTAGGCAAAAAAACAAAAACAAAAAACAAAAACAAAACAAAGAGGGATGGAAAAGGAAATGAAAATAGTTCTAAGCACTATTTTAAGTAGTACAAACAAAGATGAATAAAGTAAAGAGCAACTAAAAACTCAAGTGGGATGATTGACTAATTATATCAAATGCCCCAACAACCCAAGTGGTTAATCTTCGTACACATGAATTATTTTCTTACATTGGTAAAAAAATGGGAGAATTCATTCAAGAAATGGGGACATGGCAAGAATCTCTCCTAACACAAGTTGATATATAATTAAGTTCAAAATTTGAGTAATGAATTGAATTTTTTTCACGAAGAATTATTATTATTGAAGCATAATTTACAATAGTTATAACAAATTGCAAAGATGGATTTCATGTGAAAAAGGATAATCTTAGACTTTCCTTTGAATGGTTTACAATAACTAGGTGGGGAATCAAATTTTCTAAGGCAAGAAGTAAATTTCAAACATGGGAGACCTTAGTAATGGTACATTTCTAGACTTTCAATCTTTCATTGACACATTTCCATTTTCCTTCTTTGGTGATAAATGAATTGTAAATATAATCAATTATATGACTAGGGAGTTATCATATTCAATCAAGTAGAGCATGATTGAAGAATATATTAACAAACTTCGCAAAATAAAGACTTTGTTCAATACTTTTGAAGGACAACTTCTAACATAATAAATCTCCAAGAGATTCCAAATACTAACGGGATATTTATTTTTTATACTTATGGTTAAGGAAGTTTTAAAAAGAATATTTGCAATGTGATCATTTTAAAAAAGAAGAAGAAATAATCCAAATTGATGATGACTGTAGATAAGAACAAGCTCGAGCAAAAAGGACAACTATTCACATGCCAAATTTAAACTAGGATGTAATGAGTTAAAAATTAAACATAAAATTTCATGTCTATATAGTTTGATTTATTAATGTCAAAATACCAAACTAAAACTTGGGGGAATATTATTCAGAATTTATTTAAGTTATTTTATTGTAAATTTATTTTGAATGGTTATGAGAAGTTATGTAAGAGGAGGCTATACATTGTAAGCATTCGTTAAGGAAAGGCTAATGATCCTTTGCCCATTTTTGTAAGATTGTATGAGTGAAAGACTTTTAGCTTCTTTAATTTTGGAATAATAATAAATTACAAACCCAAAGTTTGTGTTCATTTGCACTTATGATTGTTTTCATTCTTACGTTGAATCTTGTCATTGATTTTTCATAACCGCTCTTTTCAATCTACAATTACAATTAATAGTTGATAAAAAAATTATTAATCATTTGTGATTTGGTTGAAACATTATTATAACTATGTGTTATTTTGTGTATAATTAAATCTGCATATTTCTTTAATTTCAATAGTTTTATTGTCTCAAATATATTTGTAAAGCCTTTCAATACCAAATATAAGTCATATGATATACATTATTAAAAAAAAGTTTAATTTTAACTTCCAATAAAATAATTTTAAATTTGGACTCCAACAATAATTATTGATTTGTCAAATACAAATCCATTCACCTGTCCTATAATAACAAATTAGAAAAGATTTGATGTCCTATAATAACAAATTTAGAAAAGATTTGATGTGATTAAAGTTAAAATAAAGTCATTTCATAATTGCATTATTATTGGTTTTGCATGTTATTTTTCACTCAATTTCCTTCATTCCAATCGATTGAAATAGACCACCATATCTTGATCTTTGGAGTCTAACCGAAAAAAATATATTATTTAAAGAATTCCAATTATCTCGCTTGGATCTACCCTAGAGAAGCTTGTAGTGAGTTTTACATACTTGAGGGGCCTACGGATATGTGGATTTTTAACAATTAAAAAATTAATGCTTTTTAAGAAAGATTTTAGAAAATGTTTCAGAGAACAAATTGAAATTTCTTCTATTTTAGAGGTACAAGATTTACCAATTTCGTAAAGATTTTTTTTAAAAAGGAATGTTTTGGAAAGAATTTTGTTTTAATAGGAGATATAAGGGTAAGTGTTTTGTTTGAGTGTTATAAAGAGATTATATTTTTATGTTGTATTAAATATTTGAATTGATTTTGGTATGATTAATTTTATATTAAGGAGGTTGAAGGTATTAATGGTTGAAAAAAAATTCATTTGAAGTTTGAAAGATAATATATTATTTGAGAAGTTTCGTATCTTTAAATTATTTTCGATTTAGATCAAATAACATTATGTTGGCAATTGTGATTTAAATTTTTGGTAACCAAGACGATGCCTTTTTTTGCAGTCAAGAAACGAATATGATTAAAAGTCTCAGGGACCAAGACAATGAAAAGTTTTAGTGGATAAGACACTAAATGAGGAACAATTTTGGTAACCAAGACATGAAATTTTTTGGCAACCAAAAGAATAAAGAAAAATAATTTTGGTAATCAAGACAATGAAATTAGTAGTTATGATAATGAAGGTGAAAGCAACCAAGACAACGAGGTTTTGGTAATCATGATAGATAATGTAACAGTTTAACAAGGGGTTGTTTTGACTATTGTCTTTGTCCGAATCCAATTTTTGGAATCCCTACCTCAATAAGGAATATGATGAAATTAAAAAGAGGAATGTTAAAAATATTACATCATAGGAACAATTTGTGGTTATTTATTAGTTTAATAATTTACAATTATAGTAGTTTTTTTAACAAAATGGGCATTCGATAGTGTGACCAAAAATAAATAATTTTATAAACTCATTTTTGGTATTGCAAAATCAACATATATATCTAGGTGTTCATTTACTATCACTTTCTATATAATTTTTTATTTTTTTTAACACAAGGAAATCAATTAGAACCTTTTATTATCTCCATTAACGTCTAAAGTTTGACTCTAGTATTTAGTACCATCATTTATTTCATTTAATAGTATGGGAGTCTACTATAAGTTCCTGGTTTTGATTAGCAACTACTATAAATCTGCTTTTCCTGCATTTCCTCAAAAAAATCTAGTCAAAATGAGAGAGATCCTCAAACTACAAGATTCAAACCATCAACCTCTAACTGATAGATGCCCAACAACTACCCATCAATCTACTAACCAAACCCTTAGATAAGTTCTATTTTTAATTTAGATCAACTTAATCCTAACTTCTGGGGCCTTCATTCTAAGCCCTTAATTTTCCTTTGTTAATACTTGAATCTGATCTTTAACAATGTCATACACTGAAACAAATGTAAACACAAACTCTTGCTTCCTAAAATTGACAACTTCCTCTTGTTTTTGCAAGATTGCCATCTCTCCATCCATGCGAGCTCTTTTAGATGAGATTGTCATCATCTTGTCACACCTAAATTTCAGTACAACATCATATCATCTATGACTGAAATGAGCTTGTTGGGTAGAAGATTTATCAGTGTCTTTTAACCAAAGGACTAAAGGTAGTTTGGAAAATGTCAAACTAGGCCTAAGATGTCAAACTAGGGCTAGTGGGTGGTGGTGTAATTCCTATATGTGGTGTAACTTTAGATCCAAATGGATATGGAGTTGTGACACTTGTCTCTGTGAATATATTTTTTTATTGTGGGTACATTCATCACCATAATTTAAGTATTTTGTATAGGTGCATATTTTATTTGATCCTTCTCTTCTTCCCCTCTTGAAGTCACTCACCAAATCCTTTGTCATTTTCTCTTCCTGATCTATGCTATCCAATGTACTGATTTCTTCAATCCCTTTCATGGCACTTTTCTTGACTTTTACTCCCTTCCCTGTCACTTCACCTTACTCACATCTTCCTCAACCTTGGCCCCATTCTTTAGGATCTGACTATCTGAATCTAACTAGTAGAAGCCTGCATTGTCTTTCAATCTTGGAAATGGGTATTGATTCTTCTTTCTCATTTTTTAATTCTATTTTAGTTTTCACAAAATTTTATAATTGTTAGATGAGGAATGAATAAATGAATGAATGAAGATTTTTTATGATGTCTACAAGGTCAGGCAGTCTATGTGATTAAAACTGAGAACAACATAATAATCTCTAAAAAACCAACTGACAGACCAACCCTGGAAGCAGCCCTAGAGCGACCAGTAATCCTTGTTGATCAAGTTTCTTTTGCTGTAAATTTTGACCAAGTAATCCGTCATCCCAACAATCCATTCTTCTTCAAACAAGTATTCAAAGACTCAAATTTTAGAAGATCCATATATTAATATTAGATTAACAATATTTTCTCTACTCAATCATCACCTGCTCAGCATCTTCTTTATTCTTATTATCCCACAATGTAAAAACAATCACCACTATACAATTTTTTCAATCCCATTTCTAATTTTGTAAGGAGATGATCTCTGAATTGGAAATGATAAGCCATTATTCAACGAATACCAAATTCAAATGAGCATCCAACATGCATGAAGCCATAACACTTAGCTTTTTGTTTTGTACAATCAAGGCAACAATGAAACTTAGCTTTTTGTTTTGGATAATCAAGGCAACAATGAAACTCATTATGAATAAAATATATTTCAAATCTTCATATGATTTTTAATTATTTTATTGTAAAGTTTCATGTGTTCCCTAAATGACGAGGCAAGAATTTAGCAATGAACACTTTTATCATACGCTGGGAAATAAAGTCTTTCCACACACCACAATATTTACATTATAAGTTCTTAAGATCATGGTGAAACAGATGTGGGGATTCTAATGAAATTCTAATTGGCCATGCATAATTACTCCTTGCATTCCTGTAGACAAAAGACAAAAGACAACTCTGCACTTTTAACATTTGGAAGCACCCTTTAAATTGCATATCTTTCATCTGCTTTCCATTAGTCATCCACAAAAGCCAGATATCGAGTTATAATATGACCAAACTCCATGATGTCCCATTATCCGTGCCTGCACAATTGACTCATTGTGAACATATGAGGAAATACTCTTCAACAACATCATTTTCTTGAGCTTAAAATTTTCATTTGAAACAAGAAGAGCTCTGATGAATCCAAAAATAATCCAATCCTCATTGCAGTGCCTAATAACATACTCTAAAATCCACTTTGCACTTTTCTTGTTGCTTCCGATTTCAGAAGGAGCGACCATCAAATATTTGGAAGCACCCTGTAAATTGCATAGCTTTCGTCTGATTTCCATTAGTCATCCACAAATATGGAGTTATAACATGACCAAACTTCATGATGTCCCATTATCTATGCTTGCACAATTGACTCATTGTGAACATATGAGGAAATACTTTTCAGAAGCATCATTTTCTTGAGCTTAAAATTTTCATTTGAAATAGGAAGAGCTTTGATGAGTCTAGAAATAATCTAATCCTCATTGCAGTGCCTGATAACGTAATCTAAAATCCACTCTACACTTTTCTTGTTGCTTTTGATTTTAGAAGGAGTGGCCATCAAACATTTGGAAATGCCCTGCAAAGTGCATAGCTTTTGTCTGCTTTCCATCAGTCATCCACAAAAGCCAGATATGGAGTTATAAGATGCCCGATGATCTGTGCCTGCACAATTGTGATAGAGAGGACCCTAGATTGCTTGAGTCAGCTTGACTCACTCCAAGGCTTTTTTCCTAGCCTAACCTGGGAATGCTCCTCTCTATTCCCCTATTCCACTCTAGGTCCTCACTACCGAGGGTTGTTCCTCTTCTCTTTGTGAATTCACTTTCATAAATCCACCAACTCACTAATCCACTGAATCTAACCAGACACCTTGCAGGGTTTCCTCTACCATTAGCTATACCTTTGAATTCTCCTAAGTCATTTTCCTCTCAAGCTTGGATCTTTTCTCCTATTGATCCCATCTTCCCTTGGTTTGAGGCTAATAGCCTAGACTTCGATCTACCCTACAAAGTGATTCCTCTTGGTCACTGATACCTAGCCGAGCTATCATCAATGTCACCTAGGGCCAATATGTTGAAACGACCGATGCCATTCCCTGGTCTACTACATATAGAACTCTACTATACATGAATGACTCTTCTTGACAACCTCCAATGGTCGTGCGGATTCCATGATGGAGAATCAAGACAAAGCCATGTTTATAACTACTTGTCAACAACAGAAAACCAAAAACAAAAAGACAACTTTATCTACAGAGCCGAGCTTGGCACGACTTCAAAATTGGAACTCACAAAACACAGAAAAGTAATATCTACTCTATCTACACTGGCATTTAAAGATTTAAGCCATTATTTATAGTTTACAAACAAAGTTGAACTCTGAGAAACGAAACCAGAAAATGATCTTCACATTGGTATTCAAAAGATTTTTGTTCCTATGGAATCAACACATCCGACAATTCCAATCCAACCTTCTTCTAACCTCTTTACAAAATGCCCATTGGGTATTTTATAGCCTCCTTGACATGTCATGAATCATCCCTAACAGACGAGATTGAACTCGACACAATTGGTTTCCTGCTGTAACTGTCTTTCTATTTCCATCGGGTCATCAGGATAGCATCAAAACATTTGCTCCGATGATCGATGATAGTTTAGAACTCGTGCACCTTCTTATTGGGTTATCGGCATAGCATCAAACATCTCTTGCTGATGGCCGATGGTGTGCTCCCAACAGAATGCTTCCTTATTAGGTTATTAGTGTAGCTCCTAACATGTTATACCGATAGCCGATTGTGCTCTAGACAGTATGATTTCCCATTGGGTTATCGGTGTAGCTCCTAACATGTTATACTGATAGCCGATGGTGAGCTCCAAACCGTATGCCTTCCTATCGGGTCGTCGGGCGGCATGAAAACTAGTCTTGCCGATACTCGATGGCTCCACTTCGAACTCACTCCATTCGCTGGAAACCTCATCGGGTTATCGGGGTTAGTGGAAAACACTTCTGCCGATATTCGATGGCTCCACTTTAGTCTTACGCATACTCATTGGGGCATCAGGATAGGGTAAAACTGGTTGTTCCGATAGTCGATGGTAGCACTCCACATGCTGGCAGTTTCATTGGGACAAGTCTTTCTGAAACAAGAATTTTCAAAAGAAGACAAAAATGCACTCCAAGCTCCAAACAGACAACCTAATTGACTAGAACCAGTCCTTATGCCAAAATTGCCAAAATTGAAAAGGGTATTTGCTCACCCTTAGGTGATCCTGCACCATACTCCCCACACAAAAAATAAAGTCTCCCTTGGGGGTGGAAAGACAATATCGATGCCCAGTCTTTTGAAATTAGATTCTGCAACCCAAGTGGCTCCAGCTTCAGGTAATGTGCACCACTTGATTAAGTGTTCCATGTACACACCATGCCTCATTTTCTTCTTCACCCTGGAATCTAAAATCTATTCCGCATGTGGTTTAGAAATGGGTGGTACTGGAATATCACTAAGAGTAGTCTCCCCTTCTGGATTTGGTCCATTTGTCACTACTATGGGACCTTTAAACTGAATCAAGTCTTTGACATTAAACATAGGGGACAATGCCAAATTTTCGGGTAAGTCCACCTTATAGGAATTTGAGCCATATTTAGCAAAAATTTTGCAAGGACCCATTCTCCTCATTTGAAGCTTACTAGGGACTCCCTTCTGCAATCTTGCCTTATTTAAATGTACCATAACCATGTCTCCAACTGCAAATTGAATGTCCTTTCTCCCCTCATCTTCTTTAGCCTTAATCCTCTGCGTAGCGTCGATCAATGTTTTCTGCACTTGTTCATGCACCTCTTTCATAGACTAAGTGAAATCCTCTGCATGTCCACTTCTTCCTTCTAGTCTCCCTAAATCTCTAAGTTCACAAACACCGCGTGGGTGGAATCCATAAACAATTTCAAAAGGACTCTTACGTGTAGTTCTGTTGATACTGCCATTATAGGCAAATTCTGCCTGTGGTAGCACTTGATCCCACATATGTCCATACTCTTTTGTTAGACACTTCAGAAGATTACCCAATACTCTGTTAATGACCATCTGTATGCAAATGATAAGCAAAACCAAAAGAAAGGTTAGTTCCTAGTCTTGTCCACAGAGTTTTCCAAAAGTGTCCCATAAACTTCACATCCCTGTCTGAAACTATACTGAGAGGCAGCCCATGAATTCTTACCACCTCTTTGAAAAATAAATGTGCAATGTAACTAGCATCATGCGTAGTCTTGCAATGAACAAAATGACTCATTTTACTAAACTGGTCAATAATGACAAAAATACTATCCAAGCCAGTCTTGGTTTTCGGCAAACCCACAATAAAATCCATGCTGATGCACTCCCATGGTCTTTTGGGAATAGGTAAAGGTTGGTATAGTCCAACATTTGAACTAGTACCCTTGGCTCTCTAACACACAATACACTGCTCAACATACTTCCTGATATCTTTATGCATTTTCGACCAATAATAAAATATTTGCACCAACTCAAGTGTTTTATTCAGACCAAAATGCCCACTAAGATTTCCATTATGTTTTTCCTGTATGAGATTTTCCCTCATAGATCCCCTTGGCACACATAACTGACATCCCTTAAACAAAAGACCACTCTACAATGTGTAATTTGCATACTGGCTATTGAAATCATTATTAAAATCACTACATACCTTGTATACCTTAGAGAAGTCTTCATCTTCCCTGTAAAGTTCCTTGAAACTCTCCACACCTATGCTATGCAAAGTCACTTCTTGGATAGTGAGAAGTTTTCTACTTAAGGCATCTGCTACCTTGTTCAGCTGTCCCTTTTTGTGCTTGATAGTAAAAGTGTATGCTTGCAGGTATTCTATCCATTTGATGTGTCTATTGCTCAACTTTTCTTGAGAATTGATAAAACTCAGGGCTTGGTTATTTGTAAATACTAAAAATTCTTTGGGCAAAAGATAATGCCTCCACTTCCTAAGAGCTTGCACTAAGGCATAGAATTCTAAGTCATAGGATGAGTATCTCTTCTTGGCATCATTCAATTTCTCACTATGAAATGCTACTGGTCTTCCCTCTTGGTTCAAAACTGTTGGTGTAAATAATTATTCATCATGGATATTATTACACTTACTTAAGTTTACTTAGGATAATGCATTTTCATAGTAGTTTGGATATGAGACACTTGGGTGTTTGTGCCACATTGGGATAGTGTGTGTAGGAGAAATTCCACCTTTTATGGTGTTGATCTTGTTATTACACTATCATATCCACTTATTGTGGAGTGATAATTCCACCTTCGGTGGGTGATCCACCTCATGTGGAATATTATATTATTTCTCCTACCTGCCCACACCTATTTCCTACCTACCCTTGTTTCTTATTGAGCCACATGTCATATTTGTGTGCTCATACATATCCCTAGCCTTGCCTATATAAGCAGGCTCATCTACATTGTAAACAACTATTGATTATTGTTGATCATCTTCTATTGATGAGAATACAGTTTATTCTTGTCCTATATTGTGTCTCTATTTTGTACATTTCATTGACCCCTTGATCTTGGCAAAATCCAACATGGTATCAAAGCCATTGGGGCTTCATTGATTCGTCTTGAAGAGGCATTATTGCGACGTCAAGAGGCAGATCTGAGGAGCAACATCTTTTGGAGGCGTCCTAGACCAGATCCGACCCCGCCATTGCGTCTAGAAGGCAGTTTCCATGAATTTTGGTTATAAATTCGGCCTATTTTGGTGAGAAAATTTTTTTCTCCAATTTTGTTATAATCGTACGGATTTTCGAATTTTTTAATATATTTTTCAAAAAAAAAAATTTATTTTTCAGAAAATTGTTTGAAAAATCAAAAAAATCAAAATCAAAAAATTGAAATTCTGAAAGCAAAAAAAATCAAAAAAAAAATCAAAAAGTTGTTTTTTGGGGGGTCTGCAGACCCCCCCCCCGTGACCCTGCAGGTCTGCAGCACGCGTACCTGTCTGACGCCGCCGGTACCCGCCAAATCCCATGCCCGCTGCCGCCACGCAGTCGCCACCTTCGACGGACTCCGCGCCGCCGCCCGAGCGCCCGTCCTGCGCCGCCATCAGCACGCAGCTCCCCGACCGCAGCTCCAGCGGCCCCCGCAGCTGCCGCCCGCATAGACACCGACGGCTACCTCCGCTCCGGCAATTGTCATCTCCGCCACTTCGGCTCCTCCCGCTGCTTTGGCTCCTCCCGCCGCTCCTCCTCGCCAGCGCCTACGACCAACGAGGACCGACGAACCCGCGTCCGCCAAGTGGCAGGTGGCCACTGCCCCACGGGTACAAACCTGCCACATAGTCATCCGTACGACCGCCACGTGTACACACAGTCAGATTCCGTACATTGCCACATCAGCAGCCGCATCAGCCTGCACAGTCATCTTTCCGTACGGTACGGAATACACAGTCAGTTGTCCGCGTCATCCGTCCGTACAGTACGGACGCCCAGCCATCAGGGGTGAAGTTTTTGCGACGGTCAGACGGCCGTCAAATTTAACCCCATGAATTTCTGACATTAGCGCCACATCAGCAGGGTTTGAAAATTTTTGGACCCCCTCTCATTGGCATTTTTGATTTTGCAGTTCAACTTCAAATGGCCATAACTTGCTCATTTTTGCTCCTTTTTGGGTGCAATTTTTTTTGAAATGGGCTAGAATTTTGTGCTCTCCGTAGTGGTGAAGAAATTTTTTGATTTTGATGCATGGATTTTTCAGAAAATGCAGTTTTTGGTGACTATCCCTGAGTAATCCCAGTTTTTGCAACTTCAGAGGCTTCGTTTGGGGTCATCTGACCTCCTTTTCAAGTGCCGTTTTTTTTGAAAGTGCGTATTTTTTCATCTACTTTCACATGATGCTATCAGATTGATGCCATTGTAATTAGAAATTATACTTTCAGATCTTGGCCATTTTTGGCTCTCTTGGTACTTGTATATTTGCTTGAATCTCAGTTAGATTCATTGCACTATTGATTCAAGTCTCTTTTATCTCATTTGAGAAGTTGTAAAATTTGCATCATAAGTCCACTTTGCCTTGTTTTGCAAGTGGCTCATTGTAATCACACTAAGTATAAAGTGCCAAAATCATCACTTTGGGGGGGGGTACTTTGATTGAGTGAATTTGGGGGGTGTCTCTTGTGCTTTTGTGCTCTTGTGTTCTTTCTTTTGCTGCTATGGGTTCTTCTAAGTTTCCTCTCTTAACTCCACATAATTATGCTACTTGGAAAACTGATGCATGGAGTAAACTTATGGAAAAAGGACTCACTCATTACATTGATGGAACTATTGTTGCTCCAGCTGATCCTAAGGCTGATCCAGTTGGTCACTTAGATTGGCTCACTAAAAATATCATGGCAATTGGTACCTTAAGAAAGTATGTATCAAAGGATCTCATTTTTCATATTGAGAAGTGTACTCTAATCAAGGATGCTTGGCAAAAGTTTCAAGACTTGTATGGTCAAGTTGATGAGATTAGGGGATATCAAATTGATAGTGATCTCACCATGTTAGATCCCAAGAACTTTGATACTATACAAGATTATGTCACTAAGGCAAATGAGTGGAGGGCACAACTCAAAGATTGTGGCATTGATAAGAAGGATACTCAATTGATATTCAACTTGATAGGCAAGCTTCCACAAGAATATGCAGCATTTGTTTCTAGTTTCCAAACCCATAGGATGACAATGGGTTCAAGCTACACAATGCCTACATTTGATGCTTTCAATGAAATGTTGATGATGGAACAAACTAAGTTGATAAGCATGGGCATTCTTAAGGCTCCTAAGTCTCAAGCCTTAGTGGCAAATCAAGGGAACAAAGGAAATCAAGGAAAGGACAACTCAAACAAGAAGAAATGGCAATCAAAGCCTAAGGAAAAAGCACCATCTTCTCCACAACAAGGAGATTCATCCTCTTCCAAGAGAGATAATTCACCAAAGAGAGAGAGAACTACTTGTGCTTATTGTAAAAAGATTGGTCATGAGGAGCATCGTTGCTATTCTAAGAAGATTGATGAACTCACACATATCATCAAAAAGCATAACATTGATTTGCCTAAAGTCTACAAGAAGGATGATTCATCAACTTCCACTTCCTCACATTCAAAAGGAAAAGGGCAAGCATTCATGGCTTCTACAAGTGGAAAAACTCACTCTTTTGGAACAAGAAAAGGAAAAGCTCTATGTGCTACTATCAGTCATGATTCAGAGAGATGGCTTCTAGATTCAGGGGCTTCTCATCATATGGCATCTTCACAGTCTATGTTCTCTACATTTGAGTCTTGCACCATGCCACAGATTTTGATGGGCAATCATACATACATGGATGTGATTGGGAAAGGATCTATTGACATTGGGGATAACTCCTTCAATGATGTGTTGTGTGTACCCCACTTGACAAACAATCTCCTTTCTATCTATCAAATCACACATGGCGCAACTAAAAGAGTTGTGGAGTTCACACCTGACTCAGTTTTCATTAGAGACATGGAGACTAGAGCTATCATTGCGATTGGGGTGGTTGATCATGCATCTCGGTTATACTCCTTTTTAGATTTTGTTGATGATGATGATTTCACATTTGATGATTCTACACATGATGATCACACTTATTGTGATGGTTCAGATTTTGAGGAGAACTTTGGACACTTGAACATGGGGATTCTCACATGTGACCCCATTCTTGAGTCTTGTATTTCATCTTCTCATATTGATATCACATCACCTATTGCACCTGATGATGCGGATAGTGCGACAGTTTTGCCTTCATGTGATTCAGTGCAACAGGATATTCATTGTCTTCCAGCTTCAGATTCATGGGATGATTACTTGACAGATATTACAGGTTTGTTTATGGAATCCTACATTGCAGATTTGGGAGACATCATTGATGACATTCATGTTCTATTTGATGAAGATGATCCTTCTTCGATTGTTGCGAGGGCACACTCTGACCCTCTTGTTCATTCTCTACATGATCATTCTTTCGAGGTTGATATGATTGTGGATACTTATGTACAATAGTTGGAGGAGGTCTCTTTATGTTTTGAGGAGACATGTGAGTCTTTGGGACATGTTCTACATCCATCTCCACTAGATCTTGGAGTGCCTTTTTCAGCAGTGTGGCACAGTTTACCACCTTTGGAGGGGGTATCTTTTAGCATCGACATGGGGACACTTGAGTAGTTTTCAGAGATTCCTTTCATCATGAGTTTTCTTCATACATCTTCCATTCATGATTGGGGAGACTTCATAGATACACCTTTGGTTTTGTTTCTTCCTAAGGGGAGGAATGTTGTTCGACGTTCGTGGAGCAGTTTCTTCATACATCGAGCTTCTTCCATTGGTGCAGATTCTTCATTGAGGGAGGATCACAGTTTGACTTCTCTTCTTCTCTCATATGGGGGGGACTTTTTCCTCACATGGGGTTTTGTCCTTCACATTCTTCTATGAGAGTTCTTTGTATGTTTTCATCTCTCTTTTGGGGGAGGGTTTTTTCCCATTGGGTTTTTCTCTCTTTCCCCACTTTGTGAGAGATTTCATTGCATTGGTGTGCATGCATTTGCATTTGTACATGGGTACCTAACACAGCCTCGTATCCGGGACCCATTATGCATTGCTTAGTTGCATTGTAGACTTAAGTGCATTCCCCTAAGTTGCACTTAAGGTGGGGTGTTGGTGTAAATAATTATTCATCATGGATATTATTACACTTACTTAAGTTTACTTAGGATAATGCATTTTCATAGTAGTTTGGATATGAGACACTTGGGTGTTTGTGCCACATTGGGATAGTGTGTGTAGGAGAAATTCCACCTTTTATGGTGTTGATCTTGTTATTACACTATCATATCCACTTATTGTGGAGTGATAATTCCACCTTCGGTGGGTGATCCACCTCATGTGGAATATTATATTATTTCTCCTACCTACCCACACCTATTTCCTACCTACCCTTGTTTCTTATTGAGCCACATGTCATATTTGTGTGCTCATACATATCCCTAGCCTTGCCTATATAAGCAGGCTCATCTACATTGTAAACAACTATTGATTATTGTTGATCATCTTCTATTGATGAGAATACAGTTTATTCTTGTCCTATATTGTGTCTCTATTTTGTACATTTCATTGACCCCTTGATCTTGGCAAAATCCAACAAAAACAACTCCTACTACTATATGACTAGCATCACATTCTAGGGTAAACAACTTATCAAAACTTGGTAAAACTAGGATGGGTTGGGTAGCTATCCTCTTTTTGAGCAACTCAAACCCCTGGTTGGCTTCTTTAGTCCACCTAAACTTAGTTTTCAACCCACCCTTAATTGTATCAAGAACAGGAGCACAAATTTCACTAAAACCTCAAATGAAATTCCTATAAAATTGGGCAAGTCCATGGAAACTTCTTACCTTAGTAGCAGGTTTCGGTGTAGGCCAACTCTGTATTTCTTCCACCTTGCTAGGATTTATTTCCAAAGTACCTTGGGATACTAGAAAACCTAGATAAATGAGTTCTTTTTTTATGAATTCACATTTTTCAAGGTTGATTGCCAACTATTCCTCATGTAGTTTCCTTAATACAATCTCCAAGTGTTCAAGATGCTCTTCCTCTGTTTTGCTGAATATGAGGATATCATCAAGGTATACCACTACAAATCTACCTATGTAGTCCTTCAACACCTCATTCATCAACCTCACGAAGGTACTAGGGGTGTTAGTAAGCCCAAATGACATAACTAACCACTCATATAACCCCTATGTAGTCTTAAAAGCCGTTTTCCATTCATCCCCTTCTTTAATCCAGATCTGGTGATATCCAATCTTTAAATCCAACTTAGTAAAATACTTTGCTTCTCCAAGACAATCCATTAAATCCTCAATTCTACGGATAGGAAATCTGTATCTTATGGTGATTTTGTTTATTTCCCGAGAGTCAGTACATAGTCTCCATTTACCTCCTTTCTTGGTTGCTAACACCATTGGCACAACACATGGGCTTATACTTTTTCTGATTAGACCTTGGTCAAGAAGCTCTTGTACTTGTCTAGCCACTTCTTTGTTTTGTTCAGGAGTCATATTATATACAACCTTATTAGGTAGTGATGCTCTAGGCATAAAATTTATCTGGTGACTTACTGTTCTGGGAGGAGGTAGTCCTGCAAGTGTTCCATCACTCACAATGTCCTTAAACTGTTCTAACAATTGCTGAATCTTTGTAGGTAAAACTTCTTGTTTAGTCTTCTCTCCTTGACTAGGTTTCACTAAGAGAGCATAATGTTCTCCATCTCCTTTCTTGAGAACTCCCAAAAATTTTTTTCCTCCAACCAACAAGACATTAGGACCACTAGTCTTGGTTCCTTCATCCTCTACCAAAGATTGAATCCTGTATGTCACCCTTTCCTTTGTGAATGCATAAGAGTTCTTTTCGCCATCATGGATAGCTTTTCTATCAAATTGCCACTGTCTAGCAACAAATGACAGGTATCCATGGGTAGAACATCACATAAAATTTTGTCAGAATATTTCCCAATTGCAAATTCAACCCATACTTGTTCATTTACTAACATGTTGTCCTTTATTCAACCATGTGACCTTGTAAGGATGACTATGTGGCATGCTACTCAACCCAAGTTTACTTAATGCTTCTTTGTAGATGATATTGTCAGTTGATCCTGAGTTAATGATCACTTTACAGACCTTACCAAGTATCTTGCACTTTACTTTGAAAATAGACCTCCTCTGTTTAGGCTCTTCCTTAATCGGCTCCCTGATTAGTACCCTTCTAACCATCAGATTCTCACCATTCTTTGAGTCAGGATTTACTCCAGGAGACTTCACACTATGAGACTCCTCTTGTACATAATTGATTATTTTCTCTGAATGTGATGAGGTTGCCTTCTCTAGACACCTATATGCAGGATGACCAAAATTACTGCAATGGTAACACTTCATGTTTGCAAAGTATGAACCTCCACTAGAACTTCCAGATCTACCTCTGTTATTGTTGTTATGACCTCTTCCTCTACCATAGTTTCCTCTTCCATTGGATTCATTAGACTGCTCAGTCAATTTTGACTCTCCATGTGATCTTAATTCACTTCCTTTGCCACTGTAGCTTCCTCTATAACCTTTTGAATCTCGGCCTCTACCTTTGCCTCTACTGGTGCCTTCATGTTTCTTCTTATTCTTTTCTTCTACTTTTAGGGCCAACTGATAACATTTGTGAATGGTAGTTGGACTCAACAAACTTATTTACTCTTGTATGTTCCATCTTAGACCGTTAAGATATCTTGCTACTTTGATGCTTTCATCCTCCATCCCTTTTGACCATAGACACAACTTCTGGAATTCTTCAGTGTAGGTACTTACATCTAACTCCTTCTGCCTTAGGTTTTGTCTTTTCCTATGCAACTGCACGTCATAATCCTTAGGAAGATAAGTCTCTCTAATTTTGTTTATCATCCCTTTCCAAGTAGACATGGGGATCTTACCTTCTCTCTCTCTCTCATTTTGTATAAACTTCCACCAAGTAACGACAACACCTCTCATTCTTGACTTAGCCACTTTAAGCTTCTGGGCCTCAGTCACACCTTCACACTCAAAATATTTTTCCATTCCCTCTATCCATTCCATTACCAACTCTGCTTCCATCTTTCCACTAAACAGTGGTACTCCTTCCAAAGAATTTCCACTCATTGCCTTCAAAGCCTACAAGAATGGTTCTTGATCAACAACAGGGTCTGGTGCAGGGACTTCATCCTCTATTGCCACCATTTTACCCTTCTCATCTATCTTCCCAGTCACTTTTGTTGTCTTGACTTCCATCACACCTAGTTTTTGCTCCAACTGCTCCAACCTTTCCTTGAGCAATCAATTTTCATCTTCTTGGTCTTCGACCTTCTTAGCCAATTCTGCATTGGTCACCATCTTTACTCCTTCCAATACTAGATCAGTCTTGCACTCTTCACCCCAGGTCTTTAACTTGCTCTGATACCAATTTGATAGGGAGGACCCTAGATTGCTTGAGTCAGCTTGATTCACTCCAAGGCCTTTTTCCTAGCCTAACCCAAGAATTCTCCTCTCTATTCCCCTATTCCACTCTAGGTCCTCACTACTGAGGCTTGTTCCTTTGCTCTTTGTGAATTCACTTTCGTAAATCCACCAACTCACTAATCCACTGAATCTAACCAGACACCTTACAAGGTTTTCTCTACCATTAGCTATACCTTCGACTTCTCCTAAGTCATTTTCCTCTCAAGCTTGGATCTTTTCTCCTATTGTCCCATCTTCCCTTGGTCTGAGGCTAATAGCCTAGACTCCGGTCTACCCTACAAGTGATTCCTCTTGGTCACTGATACCTAGCCGGGCTATCATCAAGCTTGCCTAGGGCTAGTCTATTGAAACAGCCGATGCCATTCCTTGGTCTGCTACATATAGAACTCTACTGTACATGACTGGCTCTTCTTGACAACCTCCAATGGTCGTGTGGATTCCATGATGGAGAATCAAGATAGAGCCATGTTTATAACTACTTGTCACCAATAGAAAACCAGAAGCAAAAAGACAACTTTATCTACGGAGTCGAGCTTGGCATGACTTCAAAATTGGAACTCACAAAACACAGAAAATTAACATCTACTCTATCTACACTGGCATTTAAAGATTTAAGCCATTATTTACAGTTTACAAACAAAATTGAACTCTAAGAAAAGAAACTAGAAAATGATCTTCACATTGCTATTCAAAAGATGTTTGTTCTTGTGGAATCAACACATTGGACAATCCCAATCCAACCTTCTTCTAACCTCTTTACAAAATGCCCATTGGGTCTTTTATAGCCTCCTTGACATGTCATGAATCATCCCTAACAGATGAGATTGAACTCGACAAAATCAGTTTCCTGTTGCAACTGTCTTTCTATTTCCATCGGGTTGTCGAGATAGCATCAAAACATTTGCTCCGATGACCGATGATAGTTTACAACTTGTGCACCTTCTTATCATGTTATCGGCATAGCATCAAACATCTCTTGCTGATGGCCAATGGTACGCTCCCAACAGAATGCTTCCTTATCAGGTTATCAATGTAGCTCCTAACATGTTATACCGATAACCGATTGCGCTCTAGATAGTATGCTTTCCCATCAGGTTATCGGTGTAGCTCCTAACATGTTATACCGATAGCCAATGGTGCGCTCCAAACCATATGCCTTCCTATCGGGTCATCGGGCAGCACGAAAACTAGTCTTTCCGATACCCGATGGCTCCACTCTGAACTCACTGCACTTGCTGGCGACCACATCAGGTTATCGGGGTAGGTGGAAAACACTTCCACTGATATCCGATGGCTCCACTTCGGTCTTACGCTTACTCATCGGGGCATCGGGATAGGGTAAAACCAGTTGTTCTGATAGCCGATGGTAGCACTCCACATGCTGGCAGTTTCATTGGGACAAGTCTTGCCGAAACATGAAATTTCAAAAGAAGACAAAAATGCACTCCAAGCTCCAAACAGACAACCTAATGGACTAGAACTAGTCCTTATACCAAAATTGCCAAAATTGAAAAGGGTATTTGCTCACCCTTAGGTGCTCCTGCACCAAATTGACTCATTGTGAACATATGAGGAAATACTCGTCAGTAACATCATTTTCTTGAGCTTAAAATTGTCATTTGATACAGGAAGAGCTCCAATGAGTCCAAAAATAATCCAATCCTCATTACAATGCTTGATAACGTACTCTAAAATTCCTTCTACACTTTTCTTGTCACTTCCGATTTTAGAAGGAGCGGCTATCAAACATTTGGAAGCCCCCTGTAAATTGCATAGCTTTCATCTTCTTTCCATTAGTCATCCACAAAAGCTAGATATGGAGTTATAACATGACCAAACTCCATGATGTCCCATTATCTGTGCATGCACAATTGAATCATTGTGAACATACGAGGAAATACTCTTCAACAACATCATTTTCTTGAGCTTAAAATTTTCATTTGAAATAAGAAGAGCTCTGATGAGTCTAAAAATAATCCAATCCTCATTGCAGTGACTAATAACATACTCTAAAATCCACTCTACACTTTTCTTGTCGCTTCCAATTTCAGAAGGAGCGACCATCAAACATTTGGAAGCGCACCGTAAAGTGCATAGCTTTCGTCTGCTTTCCATTAGTCATCCACAAAAGCCAGATACAGAGTTATAACATGACCAAACTCCATGATGTCCCAATATATGTACCTACACAATTGACTCATTGTGAACATATGAGGAAATACTCTTCAGTAGCATCATTTTCTTGAGCTTACAATTTTCATTTGAAACAAGAAGAGCTCTGATGAGTCCAAAAATAATCCAATCCTCATTGCAATGCCTGATAACGTACTCTAAAATCCACTCTGCACTTTTCTAGTCACTTCCGATTTCAGAAGGAGCGGCCATTAAACATTTGGAAGTGCCCTGTAAATTGCATAGCTTTCATCTTATTTCCATTAGTCATCCACAAAAGCTAGATATGGAGTTATAAAATGACCAAACTCCATGATGTCCCATTATCCATGCCCACACAATTGAGTCATTATGAACATATGAGGAAATACTCTTTAGTAGCATCATTTTCTTGAGCTTAAAATTTTTATTTGATACATGAAGAGCTCTGATGAATCCAAAAATAATCCAATCCTCATTGTAGTGCCTGATAACGTACTCTAAAATCCACTATGCACTTTTCTTGTCACTTCCAATTTCAGAAGGAGCGGCCATCAAACATTTGGAAGTGCCTTGTAAATTGCATAGCTTTCATCTGCTTTCCATTAGTCATCCACAAAAGCCAGATATTGAGTTATAAAATGACCAAACTCCATGATGTTGCATTATCTGTGCTTGCACAATTTACTCATTGTAAACATATGAGGAAATACTCTTCAGCAACATCATTTTGTTGAGCTTAAAATTTTCATTTGAAATGAGAAGAGCTCTGATGAATAAAAAAATAATCCAATCCTCATTGAAGTGCCTAATAACGTACTCTAAAATCCACTCTGCACTTTTCTTGTCGCTTTCGATTTTGGAAGGAGCGATCATCAAACATTTGGAAGCACCCTATAAATTGCATAGCTTTCATCTGCTTTCCATTAGTCATCCATAGAAGCCAGATATGGAGTTATAACATGACCAAACTCCATGATGTCCCATTATCTGTGCTTGCACAATTGACTCATTGTGAACATATTACTCTTCAGAAGCATCATTTTCTTGAGCTTAAAATTTTCATTAGAAATAGGAAGAGCTTTGATGAGTCTAGAAATAATCCAATCCTCATTGCAGTGCCTGATAATGTACTCTAAAATCTACTCTACACTTTTCTTGTCGCTTCTAATTTTAGGAGTGGCCATCAAACATTTGGAAGCGCCCTATAAAGTGCATAGCTTTCGTCTTCTTTCCATTAGTCATCCACAAAAGCCATATATGGAGTTATAACATGACCAAACTCCAAGATGTCCTTGTTGGCTTGATGATGATTGTAATGAATTCATCATATGTTGTCATTGATGAAACACATACACACACATATGTTTTTACTGACTACCGGTATGACTTCAAGTTGTTTATACTACAACTGGTATACTATAGGTTTATTTATAACTGGTATTTGGTGACAACCGGTATATGCATGAAGATAACCACTTGGTTATACATGTCTCAGCATCAACATGTAGATCCAACGGAGACTATCTCAGAAGCATCAAGGACAAGCGGTGTAACTCTAACTAGTATTAAGTGTTCCAACCGGTATTCATAGATTGTGTGATGAGTGATCACCACCGACAGTTTGGTGGTATTTTTGTGATGATTTATGATCACTTGACCAGATACACTGCACCTAGGAAATTATGTTATGATTTCTTGAGGCCGACATGAAATCTAAATTTCTATTTATTGACATCACAATGAATTATTTTGCATGAGCGAAAGTGATATGTTATGTGCAAAGGCAAAAGTGTTAAGTTGTAGAATATGTTGAGAAGAAGTGTTGAATATGCTTAAAAGGATCTAATCAACCAAGTATTGTGCCACACAGACATATCAAAAAAATCCTGTTGTCTTCTAACAATTACAGTAGAATCAAAATCCCCTAACTAGGTAAGCTCTAACAAGCTTCATTGTTCAAATCCTCTAACAGGTTGATCCATTAGTTTGGATTCAAAAATCCTCTACTGAGGTTACTCCTAATAGGGTACTACCTTTTATAGGGTATAGCTTTTAATCAAGCTTTGGGATCTCTAACAAGATTCGCTCCTAGTAGAGCACTTTGTAGACCTTAACCGGCCAGTTATCTATTACTGCAAATAGTTAACTTGTGAGTTCCATCTCACCATGATTTTTACCTATTTGGGTTTTCCACGTACAAATACTTGTGTTATGGTGGATGTTTTACCTATTGTGGATGTTGTTATATTATTTTGGATTGCATGCATTGTGTTTAAAAGTTTTGTTAAGTTCATCTACCGGTTAGTGTTTGAAGTAGTTTTATTTTTGGTGTCACTGAGTCACCCCCCCTCTTAGTTCTTTTCAAGTCCATCAATTGGTATCAGAGCCTAACTTCTTTGAAGCCTAATCTCTTAGAAGGGAGCCTTGAAACCACCATGGGGGATATGAGCTACTTTGAGATGGCTAGAGAGCTTGAAGCTAGTAGAAATGAGATTGAAAACCTTAGAATCAAACTGAAAGCTTCACAAATCAAAAGGAGAGAGCTAACTGAACAACTAGTGGAAATATCTGATAACAGTTCTTCAGATGAGGCCAATATTGATGCTTTAGCTGAGGAAGTTGAAAAGTTAAATTGTGAGAAACTAAATCTGAGGAGAGAGTTAGAAGGTTTAACTATCCGCATGAGTCAGGAACTGGAAGCCAAAAGAACAACTGAAGATCTTATCAAGGAAAGAGATCAAGAGATTGTTAAGATCAAGCGGGAAAATGTCACTATGCATGAGCATTTGGTTGTAGAAAGAGAAGAAAAAGGGAATTTATAGCTACATCTTGATCTAGCATCATCTCTGAGAGAGAGGCTGTTAAAACATAATGAAGATCTCACCAGACAGCTCACCAAAGCTAATGAGAAACTAGAAAAGTTCAACAAGAGTTTTGCCTTGCTAGATTAACAAATCCAATCACAAAGGATGAAAGGTGATACCTCTGGACATGGTTTTAATACATATGAGAAAGGAGAATCATTTGGTACAAAGAGAAACACTCCTAAGAACAAATCTTCTCCTAAGGCCAAAAAACCTACCGGTAAGAAGGTCTTTAAACCTGTTTGTTTTGTTTGCCATAAACCTGGTCACACTACAAATGTTTTTAGAGACAAACCTAACAGAAATAAAAGCTACAATACTAATGCTAGGTATGTGTCCAAGAAATTTGAAGGTCATTGCTTCACATGTAGAATGTATGGACATAGATCAATTGAGTGCAGATATGGAGCAAATAATCCTATACCGCATACGCATCCAAGACCAAATGGCAACTGAATGAGGAATTTTGACAACTGGGTCAATATGAACTGGAAAAGACCCTACGACAACCGGTTTAGTCCATTTGAGATGGAAAAGGTAAAAAATGTCATATGCACCATCTGTAACAACTTTGGTCATGTGGCTATGAATTCCAGAAGAAGAATTGGGAGAGGTAATGCAGGACCTTGGAAATCATCTGGTATGGCTTGCTATCACTATAACAAACTGGGGCACTTGGCAAAATTTTGTAGATCCAGGAAGAGAAAACCGGTCAACCCTTCTGAAGATCAGAAAGGCAAGCATAAGGTTAATATTGAAGAAAAAAGAGAAGAAATTAATTGAACTTGGAAGAAGAAGAGTGATGATTCACCCAGAGAACAAGATATTCCTTCACCCAGTGAAGAGAATCCTACACTAGTGAATTAAGCCTTTTCGTATCACTAAGGTGAGCATAATGGTAAACCCACCTTTGGACCCCTTGAAGTAAATATGTGGTAAGAGAATTTGAAAGCACGAAATTTTGATCTTTTTGTCATTTAGTTATCAACCGATTTTTCCTTGAGTGGTGTAATTAGGGTTTATAACCCTAACAGGAGAGCATTTATTGTAGTAGGTAAAAAGGATAAAAGAAAGTTTTCACTTTGTTATTTTTACCCTAATGCATTTGAGAGAAATTTTGAGCATTTGCAGAGCTAAGTAAAGGTTAATAGTTGATTTCAGTTGAAGTTGCATTGAGATTTGAGTAATCAAATTGATTTGAAGGTTGGAGAAGACATAACTGGTGTGCACTTGGGCATTCAATCTATAAACGAGGCAGTGTGTGAAATAAGGTATTTCTTGATAATCTTGCTATGAAATCTAGTTTATCTAGAATGACATCATCTTCTAAGATAGTAGGGAAATTGATGATCACGTCAGAGCCTATGGAAGTTGTAAAAGCAAAAAAGATTGTGTCTTATAATGCTTTGTCACAAGTTCCTAGCTGTGTCATAGTAAAAGGAGATTTGTCCAGCTATGTTGACTGCAAAATTGAGGATTTAGGGTCATTGTCAATATATTCTCAGTTGAAATCACTTTGTGATGAAAACGGGAAAATTCAAACATAGTATATTAGGGTTTTCGAGAAAAGTTTTCATAACGCGGCTTACTTCCTTGAAGATTTTAGAGAAGAGCATATCCGAACTGTCTCAAGTAGAGTTCATGGGGAGAACATGTACTTAGAGAGGACTCATACCATAACCAATAAAGCCATTCAGGCCGTAACTAGTTTTCACTCAATCGGTGAAGTACCTCAGTTGAGAAGCATTTTAAAAGATACAACAAATACCCTAACCGGTTCAACCTCTGATGGTTGTGCCTTCTTTGTTAAAAATATTAGAGACCTAACGGTAAAATTAGCAGCTATGGTCATAGGCTACTGGGTATTCTACTCTAGCAGAATGAATAGTGTTCCATTAGTAGCAGTGCATACTGCTTACAGGATGATAGCTGGAAATGCAGATTATGACCTCTGTGAGGCCATAAGGAGCCAATTGTTTTTAAATCTACAATCAATCAAGAAGGACAACAACCTAAAGTTTAAATATGGACAGCTATTGATCGGGCTATTCTTTTATTTTCAGAATTTCCTACCGGGAATCAGAGATCTTGAATGGTCTAAGGATCTACTGGTATCCACCCAGATCAAGGAAAACATCAATGTTGTAAGGAATACTTTCTCTACTGCTATGAACAAATACTTCAATGAATTTATGAAAAAGATGAGCATTAGAGTAAGATTTCCTGAGGATGTGGTAAAACAATTTTCCAAAGACATTATTTTTATAGTTACTACTAATTTTTGTTTGATGGAGGCAATTGATCCTAGAGAGGAAGAAATGTAAGATATGAGTTATGAGGTTAACTATGACTTATTGATTGGCTATGCCAATAACTTGTTGGCATCTCTTGTAGATAAAAAGAGGGAAAAATTAAGTTCAATGAAAGAGCAGACTGCATAAGTTGTAACAAGTATTGTTCCGACCACAAGCGGTAAAGGTAAGAAAAAGAAAGCTGAGGATGCACCTCCGGTGATGAAAAGTACTAGAACGACATGGAGTGTCCAAAACAAAAAGGAACCAGAACCTAAGGTGTATATGAAGAAGGAGACAAAGAAAAGAGGTCAGAAGTTAATTCTTCAAGAAGAATCTGAAGGAACTGACACTGAAGAAAAACCTAAGAAGATGAAAGCTACCGGTAGAGTAGCAAAGTCAATGAGAAATGTGCCAAAGGCAACTATGCCTATTGATATCTCAAATTTCAATCCTAAAACCCACTTTGAAAGAATAATGAAGACATTAGGGAGAAAAAGATTTGACAATGTCAAAGAACATTTTTATTCCTTCACTGAAGATGAGACGGAGCAAATCATTCAACATGTAATCAATCATTTGTGTCATTGCAATAGATTACCACATGATCTTGAAAAGGATATCTCTAATTATTTGTACACTAATCTTTTGAACAAATTGGAGGAAGCTATAAAGGAGGAAAAAGAAATTATATATGAGATATTTGTGCAATATTTTTCTAAATTATCCAAGGATGAAATAAGTGCTTTAGTTGATCAGTACAAAATTCAATTTTCTTTCAAAGAAAGAAGATTGAAGTTACTTAGTGTAAAGAGGAAAATTATTGAGATCGAAACTCATCAGACAGCGTGTAGTATCCAATGGATGTAAGAGCTCATACGTTCTTCCCAGGATGAACAAGATGATGATGATAAAGATGTGCAAGTTGATGAGAGGAAGGATGACACTCTTATCCATGATATTGATAATATTCAGGATACAATTGATCTAACTGAGGACATCATTGCACCTAATATGCAGCCACTTGTGATTACTGTCTTACAGGTTACTTCAGTTGAGGAACTGACAACTCAACAAGAAGTGGAAAATCCACTAGCAAAAGAACAACCTGAGAAACCCCAATCCCCACTAGTTTCACAAGATATTCAGAAGGAATGTGATGTAAACATTGGTACTTAGTCATCTGAACAAGAAACAAAGAAAGAACAAGAAAAAACAATTGTTAAGGTAACATCTTCTGAACCGGCAAAACAATTAGTCTTACAACAAAATGATGAGGATGAAGATGACTCATTAGGCATTTCAGGGCCTATAAATGTTGATAATATGAGTGCATCTGAAATGATGAAGATTGTAAATGTCATGCAATCTAGAGCACACAAGAAAAGACTTAAGGAACACATGATAGAAGCAGAAACCATTCAAAAAGATGTAGATATTCTAACAAATCTGCTACCGGAAACTGCTACTGGGCACCTGACAACACTTATTAGCAAACTTGGTAAATTAGTTGCTGATGCATTTGACCAAATTACATCACTTGAAGAAGCAGCCCAAACATATGGTGATAAGATTTATAGGAAGAAGCGAGGTGAAAAAATTATGAAGGATATTGATACTGGGAAATTGGCTCTATCACTTAATAAAGATTTATTAAGGCAAGCTATTGAAACATGAGGGAAGTATCTTGCATCTACTTCTAATATTTCATTCCTTTTTACTGATATCAATAGCAGGTGTACTGAAACTGAATAGGAACTAGAGAATATATGCAGTACATATGTGCCACTACAAGACTTTGTTTTTGCTTTTAGCAAATCTGTGGATGATTTGCACAACAGGTTAGACACCTATTATCTTGAGAAAGCAAAAAGACTTTGATCATTAAAGGAACTGAAGAGTAAACTCACATCCCAAGTGGACATCCTACAAAGATCCTACACACATGCAAAAGCTATTTTAGCTACCCCAGAAACTTGTTCACTGGATTCCATGGAGGAATTTCATAATCAGATCATGTCAACACTTGAGTTCACTTAGAATTTGCTGGAAACATGGGAGCATGTTTTATCTCGGTTGAAGAGGAATTTTAGTGCAATTTTTTTGAGGATTGCTAATGCATGAATCTTGATTCAGTTTTTCCAATTGTTGTATATGCTAAACACTTTGATACTATATATATATATATATGTATATATATATATATATGTATATATATATATATATATATATATGTATATATATATATATATATATATATTTTTTTTTTTTTTTTTTTTCTTTTTCAATTTGGCATTGTTGTCAAAGGGGGGGTAGAAATATGTATGTGTGTTTTTGAAAAATTTGTATGTTGTATGTATTAAGGTCAACTGTTGATTCTTTGTATTCTATTCTGTTCAAGTATGGCCAACTGTTGATTGGTCTATTCTTCTATTTTCATAATTTCCTACCGGGAATCGGTGACATTCAATGGTCGAAGGACATACAGGTTACAACTCAAATAAAGAACAACATTAAGGCTATAAAGAACACATTTCATGTTATCATGAACAAATATTTTAATGAGTTCCAAAATAAGATGAGCATGAGGTTAAGGCTACCTGAAGATGTGGTGAAACACTTTGCAAAAGACATTTGTTTCACACTCACCACTGACTTTTGCCTTATGGAGGCCGCTAAACCCAAGGAAGATGAGATGGAAGAAATAGTTATGAATTCAACTATGACTTATTAATTGGTTATGCCAACAACCTTTTGGCATCTCCCAAGGATAAGAAGAAGGAAAGACAAGGAAATTACTAGGAACATAGTGCACCTGCTCAACCCAGTAGTGCCAAAGAGAAGAAGAAGAAAGTTGAGCAAGAACCTTTAGTGTCCACCGGTACAAGGATGACAAGAAGTGTTCAAGTAAAAAAGGAACCGACACCCAAAGCATATGCTAAGAAGCATACTGCAACAAAGAAGAGAGGTAGACAACTCATTCTTCAAGCAGAATCAGAGGGAGTATGGGTATATGTGTATAATTTTTTTTTTTGTAAGCACCACTTAGCAGTATTGTTGTAATTTTTTCTAAGTGTTGCCATCAATGCCAAAGGGGGAGATTGTTGGCTTGATGATGATTGTAATGAATTCATCATATGTTGTCATTGATGAAACACATACACACACATATGTTTATACTGACTACCGGTATGACTTCAATTTGTTTATACTACAACTGGTATACTATAGGTTTATTTCTAACCGATATTTGGTGACAACCAATATATGCATGAAGATAACCACTTGGTTATGCATGTCTCAACATCAACATGTAGATCCAATGAAGACTATCTCAAAAGCATCAAGGACAAGCGATGTAACTCTAACCGGTATTCGTAGATTGTGTGATGAGTTATCACCACCAAAAGTTTGGTGGTATTTTTGTGATGAGTTATGATCACTTGACCAGATACACTGCACCTAGGAAATTGTGTTATGATTTCTTGAGGTCGACATGAAATCTAAATGTCTATTTATTGACATCACAATGAATTATTTGAGTGAAAGTGATAAGTTATGTGCAAAGGCAAAAGTGTTAAGTTGCAAAATATGTTGAGAAACAGTGTTGAATACACTTAAAAGGATCTAATCAAGCAAGTATTGTGCCACACAGACAGATCAAACAAATCCCGTTGTCTTCTAACAATTACAGTAGAATCAAAATCCCCTTACCGGGTAAGCTCTAACAAGCTTCATTATTCAAATCCTCTAACAGGGTGATCCATTAGTTTGGATTCAGAAATCCTCTACTGAGGTTACTCCTAACATGATACTACCTTTTATAGGGTATAGCTTTTAATCAAGCTTTGGGATCTCTAACAAGATTCGCTCCCAGCAGAGCACTTTGTAGACCTTAACCAGTCAGTTATCTATTACTGCAGATAGTTAACTTGTGAGTTCTGTCTCATCATGGTTTTTACCTATGTGGGTTTTCCAGGTACAAACACTTGTGTTATGGTGGATGTTTTACTTATTGTGGATGTTGTTATATCATTTTGGATTGCATGCATTGTGTTTAAAAGTTTTGTTAAGTTCATCTACCAGTTAGTGTTTGAAGTAGTTTTATTTTTGGTGTCATTGATTCACCCCCCTCTCAGTTCTTTTCAATTCCATCAGTCCCATGATCTGTGCCTACGCAATTGACTCATTGTGAACATACGAGGAAATACTCTTCAGAAACATCATTTTATTGAGCTTAAAATTTTCATTTGAAACATGAAGAGCTCTGATGAGTCCAAAAATAATCCAATCCTCACTGTAGTCCCTGATAACATACTCTAAAATCCATTCCACACTTTTCTTGTCGCTTCCGATTTTAGAAGGAGAGGATATCAAACATTTGGAAGCCCCCTGTAAATTGCATAGCTTTTATCTACTTTCCATTAGTCATCCACAAAAGCCAGATATGGAGTTATAACATGACCAAACTCCATGATGTCCCATTATTTGTGCATGCACAATTGAATCATTGTGAACATATGAGTAAATACTCTTAAGCAACATCATTTTCTTGAGTTTAAATTTTCATTTGAAACAGGAAGAGCTCTAATGAGTCTAGAAATAATCCAATCCTCATTGCAATGCTTGATAACGTACTCTAAAATCCACACTACACTTTTCTTGTTGTTTTTGATTTCAAAAGGAGCGGCCATCAAACATTTGGAAGTGCCCCGTAAAGTGCATAGCTTTCATCCACTTTCCATTAGTCATCCACAAAATCTAGATGCAAAGTTATAACATGTCCAAACTCCATGATGTCCCAATATCTATGCCTGCACAATTGATTCATTGTGAACATATGAGGAAATACTATTCAACAACATCATTTTCTTGAGCTTAAAATTTTCATTTAAAACAGGAAGAGCTCTGATGAGTCCAAAAATAATCCAATCCTCATTGTAGTGCTTGATAATGTACTCTAAAATCCACTTTGCACTTTTCTTGTCACTTCCGATTTTAGAAGGAGTGGCCAACAAACATTTGGAAGCGCCCTGTAAATTGCACAACTTTCATCTGCTTTCCATTAGTCATCCACAAAAGCTAGATATGGAGTTATAAAATGACCAAACTCCATGATATCCCATTATCTGTGCCTGCACAATTGACTCATTGTGAACATATGAGGAAATACTCTTCAGTAGCATCATTTTGTTGAGCTTAAAATTTTCATTTGATACAAAAAGAGCTCTGATGAGTCCAGAAATAATCCAATCCTCATTGCAGTGTCTGATAACATACTCTAAAATCAACTCTACACTTTTCTTGTCGCTTCCGATTTCAGAAGGAGTGGCCATGAACCATTTGGAAGCGCCCTGTAAATTGCATAGCTTTCGTTTTCTTTCCATTAGTCATCCACAAAAGCCAGATATGGAGTTATAACATGACCAAACTCCATGATGTACCATAATTTGTGCCTGCACAATTGACTCATTGTGAACATATGAGGAAATACTCTTCAACAACATCATTTTCTTGAGCTTAAAATTTTCATTTGAAATTGGAAGAGCTCCGATGAGTCTAGAAATAATCTAACCCTCATTTTAGTGCCTGATAACATACTCTAAAATCCACTATGCACT
This sequence comes from Cryptomeria japonica, assembly GCF_030272615.1. Taxonomy (NCBI): domain Eukaryota; kingdom Viridiplantae; phylum Streptophyta; class Pinopsida; order Cupressales; family Cupressaceae; genus Cryptomeria; species Cryptomeria japonica. The sequence continues at coordinate 494,108,978 of NC_081408.1, forward strand.
TTTCTTGTCACTTCTGATTTTAGAAGAAGCGACCATCAAACATTTGGAAGCTCCCTGTAAAGTGCATAACTTTTGTCTGCTTTCCATTAATCAACCACAAAAGCCAGATATGGAGTTATAACATGACCAAACTCCATGATGTCCCATTATCCATGCCTTCACAATTGACTCATTGTGAACATATGAGGAAATACTCTTCAACAACATCATTTTATTGAGCTTAAAATTTTCATTTGAAACAGGAAGAGCTCTGATGAGTCCAAAAAAATCCAATCCTCATTGTAGTGCTTGATAATGTACTCTAAAATCTACTCTGCACTTTTCTTGCTGCTTCCGATTTCAGAAGGAGCGTCCATCAAACATTTGGAAGCACCCTGTAAAGTGCATAACTTTCATCTACTTTCCATTAGTCATCCACAAAATAACTAGCACTTGCACCAAATAAAGTGAAATGGTTACGTCGATAGTAAGATATATAAAATGTGATTTCAATCTTGTATAAATTTTTGTATTAAACAAAACTTTCATGATTATGGTGTATTTGAATTTCTTTGCATCAAAGTATAAATCATTAATGTGTCATCATTGAATATCACTAGTTACTTGAATGTGTCATCTTTGGATTATTTTTTACCTTTGTTATTCTCATGGACAGGTATTGAAGCACTTGCATGGGTGATAAAGTTTGTTTGGATAGGACCTGGAGACTTTTAAAAAGACGTGCAAGGAAATCGGAGTTTGCTGCAACGAATTTGAAGTTAGTGAGGCCCTTTGCAACAAATTCAGAGGTAATTTGAAACCCTCATTGCTGAAAGTAAGCTGATAGGAAACACACACATATTCCATTGTTAGTAGGTAAACTTAAAAATAATGTAAGATAGATCTTAAAACAATGACTCATTGTATCCTCTTCTTTCTATTACGGTCTTTATTAAAAGTGACTACTTTCAACAATGTTTTGGCATCTTTGTTTTCAAATTTATTTATTTTTCTTGGAATTAGAAACTCAATTAATACTAGATTGCAAAATATTACATATGGATTAGTGTCAAAGGTTGACTACAGAGCAATATCATGCACATGATGAAATAGTAGCTAATGAGAGGAGCTTGGAAAAATATCCATGTCCATGTAATGATTGTCTTGGTGGAAAGGTGAAAAAAATAAATGTGATTTATAGACATATGATAAGTTGTGGGCATAGTGGTATAAGCCCTTGGGATTACAATTATTATGAAGATATGATAGAATTGCAAACTGTGAGAGATGAAGAGGTAACAAACATAGATGAAGTGACAACAAACATAGATGAAGTGGCACCAAACATAGATGAAGAGGTAGAAATGTTTGATGAAGGGTTTGAAGTTGATAGAATGTTGAATGAGGGTCTAAGAGATGATTGGGCCAAGTCAATGGAGGATGATTTAAAGCCTGTTTATGCTAATTGTAAGTTAAGTCATTTGACAACAATCCTTCAAATTCTTAACTTGCAAGTGGTGCATGGTTTGATAAATGAGAGTGTAGATCAGTTATTGGCATTATTAAGTTCATTGTTACCAACTGACTCCACATTTCTAACAAAACAAAGTCAATATAAAAATAAAATCAATAAGCTCGGCTTGGGGCATGAAAACATCCACAAATGTGTGAATAGTTGTGTATTATTTCACAAAAATCTTGCAAGTGACAATGAATGTCTGAAATGTCATGAAGCAAGGTATAGACAAGGGTTGAAATCAACTATGGTTCCTAGAAAATCTCTTCACCACTTTCTGATAATCCCACGATTACTCCAAATGTATAGGTGCAAAGACATTGCTGAACTTATGCAATGGTATGGCCAAAATAAGAGCACTAATGGGAAACAATGACATGTGCCTGATTCAAGGACGTGGATGGAATTTGATAATAGATGGCCTAATTTTTCTCAAGATCCTTGTAATATAAGGTTGAGTTTGGCTCTAGATAGGGTGAAACAATTCTCATATCAAAGTACTAAATGGTCCACTTGGCCAGTGTTTCTAATAAATTATAACTTGCCTCCATGGTTAGCAACTAAATCATTTTTCTTAATGTTATCATTGATTATACTAGGAAAGAAAAGTGTGACTTCAGAAACAATAGATTCTTATCTAGAGCCATTGTATGATGAGCTAATGGAATTGTGGAAATGAATTGAAGCAATTCAATCTTTAAGGGATGGTCATTCAATCAAATTCACTTTAAGAGATTCCTTATCGTTTATGATTCACGATCTTCTTGCGTATGACACATTATCTAGTCTCTTTGTTCATGGATACCATGGATGTCCTACTTGCAACTTTAAGGATTTTGTTGGGCACTCAAGAATTTTGTATAAGTGTATTTATTATGGACATCATGCTTACCTTAAAATGGATCATCCATATCGTTAGCAAAAAACACGTTTCAATGGTCAAGAAGAGAATCGTGAAGCATGTTGTTCACCAAAACTGGTTAACCCAAGTTCACCTGCAATTGATCTATGAAATAGCCAATTCAATCTATGAAGAACCTCAGGACTTGGACAACATAACAAGGATCTAAATCCTTCTACTCTTCAGGCTTTGCAAAACCTAGGTGGGTGTACCTTTGATGCATTGAATCATACCCATTACACACAAGACATCATCAACAAAAGTAGATGAATCTCAAAAGATTAAAAAAATGGGAGGGTACTGTAGATGGGCTAGATCTACACTTACAACTCAGCAATGTTTGAATCATGAGATGAATAGAACACTACCACAGAACAAAAAACAAAAGATATTCTGATTGGATTTTAAATTGTTTGATAATCCCCTTAATTGCAAGATCAGTGCCTTATCCAAGGGCAACAGAGTCATACATCAAACTATAGATGAAAACTTCTACTACAAATCCATCTTCATCCTTAAGTATTCCTACATTAATGCCTTAAATAAATGCATTACTCAGCTCATTCATAGAAAATGCCAAATCTAGAACATGAACCCTATTTTATTAATATTTGCTCATAGAGTTTAAACTCTTCCTTGAAAAGATTACCTACAAGCAAACATTACACTCACAGACACAACTGCTCATGACAAACTTAATCCTCCTTAAGGATCTGATTTGAATAAAATGAAAGTACACTTCAAAGACAAATCTTATGTGAATTTATGCATGCCTTACATACATAAAAACTTGCAATTAGAAACACTTATAGCATGAATCATACTCTATTCTCTAGAAAAGGACATTGCCCTATACAATCTTGAAGAAAACTTAGAAGTGGAAACCATGAAAATCTGGAGCATTTCTCCAAATTTCTAGAACCCTTACAAATGAGAAGAAATGGGAATATGAAGGAGGGGGAAAAGACCAGAATGCATCAGAAATTGCCAAGTGCCCTCTTTCCCCAACTGAAAAAATATTTCTTTCATCCTTCCTGTCAAAACTACTCTCAAAATATCTCATGTTTGTTAAAACTAACTATAGAATGAAATCCTCATTCTGAGAGATTTCCAACGGTATATAATACTTCTAGGTTTGGGCAAAAAATAACCCCCAGGTGAATTAATCACTCAAAGTGAGCCCAACATTTAAATTTTTGAATTTTACCTATAGTCTGGACTATGTATTTAAATTTAATTTTTACCAATTTTTACAACCTGCGTTCTGCCACATGGTAGCTTGTGATTCACCTGCAAATCCATTGGGATGACACCTCACTTATCTGCCACCTCACCTGCCTTACGGACTGCCACCTGTCCGCCACTGGATTGCCACCTTAGCTCCATGTCATCGGGACCCGCCAGCTGGACCGTCACCTATACCTTCCAGCTCACTTGTCACTATTTTGCGAAGGGTAATGGTCGAGCACTTTTCCATTGCGAATCAGCGACGACCTTTGATCGTCTTCAAACTTGCTCACTTGTTAACGCTATTGGTATTTTGGATATGTTGATATGGTTTTGTCATTGATGTCAACACCTGTCATTACTTGTCAACACTTATCAGAACTTGGAGATTTTGGTTATGTTCATTGGCAAGACAGAGACTTATGCAAAATACTGGTATTTGGTTCACTGGTAGATTATATTATTCACCAGCACTCGGAATGACTTGAAAACTAATTGGTTATGTCGAAGACATCATTTGATCACTTGGTTTTGGCGACTTGATTAACTGTTTATTCGAGTTTGCATATTTGCTGTTACCGGCAAATAGGTCCAAGATAAGCACCGACAGACTTATCTATTCTAGATTAGCACGACATGTTATGGAGATGATTTATTATTATTGTAAATGCATTGAGCTGACATCATGCATCGAATATTGATTTGTTTGTAATTGATTTTATTGTAACATCTTTCAGTGAGCTGACCTATTCAATTGGTCTTAGGTTATGGTATATATGTAAGACCTTATTTGTAAGATCGATATGCGATTGGGAAGAAGAATTGTAATAGAGTATATGAGAAAATAAGTAGAGCTATACACGCAGACATCATTTGAAGGTTGAAGGAGGGTTTTGTGAAGGCAATCAAAACTACATCAGTACTGAATCCAACATATGAAGATGCTATTTTGTGCAGTACATTATCATTGGATTTAACCATCCAATTGTAGTCAGTGTGACTCTCATTTTGTGATTGAGCAGTGTGCTCTAGGCAACTGGCCTTTCTGCATGTGCATAATCCATATTGTAAACACATACTATCTATAGTAGTATCATTTGATTGTGGGTAAGGCTTCCCACCATGGTTTTTCCCCTTATAGGGTTTCCACATACAAACATTGGTGTTATGTGTTGTGGATGTTATTGTCTTTCTGTTTCATGCATTAATGTTTACCGGTATTGCAATTAACTGTTAAGACTATCTACCGACAAAAAGTTTGGTTTACCGATATTAAGCATTAAGTGTTGGTTAAGTTATTTTTGGTTGAATTTATTGGACAACTGATTCACCCCCCCCCCCCCTCCCTCAGTTGTCTTCGGGACCTAAAAATTGGTATCAAAGCCTAGTTCTCTTTTTGCAGAAGTTTAACATCTTGAGGAGATCCAATGTCTTCTAACTATTTCAGGAAGGACAGTCCAAAACTTGATGGAACTAACTATGGCATATGGAAGATCAGGATGGAGACACACTTGAATTTCATTGGAAAGGATATATGGGAGGTTACAAAGAATGGTTATACTACTCCTACTTCTGGTCAACCTAATCCACTAACCTTGGGAAAAGATAAGGAAAATGATTGCAAAGCAAGAGAAGCACTTTTGAGCGCATTGTCAGATCAGCAAGTCATGGGATTGTCAGATAGATCTACTGCTAAAGCTATTTGGGACAAACTGGAAAAATTGAATGAAGGAGATTCCATAGTCAAAATTGCAAAACTTGAATGCTTCTGAGTCAGGTATGAAAGTCTGAAAATGGAAGAAGATGAAATAATTTCTACTTTTATGGAAAGAGTAAATGAAATTGTTTTGGGTATACAATGTTGTGGAGGAACCTTAAGTGAAGATGAGATTGTTTCTAAAGTTTTAAGAGCTTTGCCACCAGCATATAAAATGAAAGTTACTGCTATAAATGAATTAAGAACAATGCCTAATGCATCAGTATCCAGAGACACTTTGGTTGGAAAACTTTCAACCTTTGAGCTTGAGGAATTTGGTCCTGTTACTACTATCAAGATAGATCTAGCTTTTAAAGAATCATCATCAACTGCATCATCATCATCATCACATGATAAATCTTATTGGAAAGCCTTCTATGCAAGAGAACTTGAAGAAAGCAGGAGAGAAAATGCCTAAAGGTCCAATTGGAAGTCAGTATGAAGGTAAAGCACCCTTTAAATGTTTTAACTTCAATAAGATTGGTCATATGGCATCTAGATGTCCTGATAGACATGCAAGATTAAGAGAAGAAGCTAAAAGAACATATAAGCCTAACCTTGACTATTAGAATTACAAATTTAAGAAGAATAGAGACAAATCTTGTTATTATGTTGATGAAGGAGTTACTGATGATTTTGATGAGGATCCAACAGACAATGGATGGGATTTTATTTCTATAACAGAAGATCAACTGGCACCTACTGTTCAATTGGTAGAGCAGGCCCTAGTAGCTAAAGTTGAAGATAAGGATGAATGGATTATTGATTTAGGATGTTCACGTCATATGATTGGTGATAAGAGTAAATTCTTAACCTTTCAGGAATACAATGGAGGTCTAGTAAGATTTGGAGATGATAACGCTTGTTTGATCAAAGGAAAAGACACTATATCTTTTGATGGGAAGCATAATACTGATAATGTTTACTATGTTGAAGGTTTGAAGCATAATATTTTGAGTGTTGGTCAATTAGTTGAGAAAGGATTTCAGTTACAATTCAAGAATGGCAAATACAAAATCTTAAATAGAACTGGTTTGGAAATTGCAACCGGTAATCAGACTAGAGGTAATATCTTTCATTTGAACAATAATGAGAAAGAATGTTTGATTGCACATATTGATGAAAGTTGGTTATGGCATAAGAAAATTTTTCATGTAAATTTTGATTGCATAGTGAAAATTAGTACTACTAAGGCGGTTAGAGATTTACCTAGGATTGTTAAACCTCACAATCCAGTATGTAAAGAATGTCAATTTGGAAAGCAAGTTAGAGCATCTTTCAAGAGTATTCTGGAGAAGTCTAACAATGTTCTTGATTTAATTCATACTGATTTATGTGGTCCAACAAGAACTAGAAGTATACAAGGAGATAGATATTTTATGATAATCATTGATAACTATTCTAGAATGTGTTGGGTTACTTTTCTCAGAGAAAAATCTGAAGCATTTGGGAAATTCAAACTATTCAAGGTGATGGTAGAAAATGAAACCGACAAGAAAATGAAGTGTTTGAGATCAGATCAAGGAGGTGAGTTCACATCTAAGGAATTTAATACATTCTGTGAAGTGAATGGGACCAAAAGATAGTTGTCAGCACCCCAGACACCCCACCAGAATGGAGTTGTGGAAAGGAAAAACAAAACTATCTTGGATGCAACTAGAAGTATAATATCAGAAGCAAATCTATCTCATATATACTGGAGAGAAGTAGTCAATACAATTGTTTATACATTCAACAAAGTTCACATAAGAGGAGAAACCGGTAAGACCCCACATGAACTATGGTTTGGTAATACTCCTACTCTTAAATATTTCAGAATATTTGGAAGTAAATGTTATATTAGAAGAGATGAGTATATTGGAAAATTTGATCCTAGAAGTGATGAAGGAATATTTCTTGGTTATTCATCTAAGAGAAAGGCATATAGATGTTTTAACAATAGATCGCAGAAAATTGTTGAGAGTGCAAATGTGAAGATTGAGGAACAGTTTAGAGGAAATTCAAGGTACACAGACTCTGAATCGACAATAGAGATAATCACAAATGAACCTATTATGAATACACCAGTACAAAATGATGATCCAGTTACACCGACATCATCTGGAGATTCAACAATCACTGAAGAACAACAACAAGCAAAAACACCCCAGTATGTAAGATTGGATCACTCTGAAGATCAAATAATTGGAAACAAATTTCAAGGAGTTATGACTAGAGGAAGATTGGCAAATGAGGAGGTATGTCTTATTTCTCAAATTGAACCTACATCAGTTAATGAGGCATGTGAAGATAAATATTGGATTAAAGAAATGGAAGATGAATTGGAACAAATTGAAAGGAATAACACTTGGTCATTAGTTCCCCAACCTAAAGACAAAAATGTAATTGGAACTAAATGGGTTTTTAGAAATAAACTTAATGAAGATGGCATGGTAATCAGAAACAAAGCAAGATTGGTGTGTAAGGGATATTCTCAGAAAGAAGGAATTCATTACAATGAAACCTTTGCACCGGTAGCTAGAATTGAGGTAGTAAGACTTTTATTGGCTTTTACAGCACACAAAAAATATAAAGTATATCAAATGGATGTTAAATGTCCATTTCTAAATGGAGAGCTTGAAGAAAAAGTTTACATTGAGTAACCTGATGGATTTTATTTGACAGATAACAAAGAAATGGTTTGCAGGTTAAGGAAAACTTTATATGGATTGAAACAAGCTCCTAGAGCTTGGTATGCAAGATTGGACAAATATCTTTTAAAGCTTGGTTACACAAAAGGTAATGTAGACATCAATCTATACTATAAAGTAACTAATGATGACATCTTGGTTATTGAATTTTTTATTGATGATATAATCTTTGGAGGAGAAGATGGTTTGTGTAAAGACTTTTCTAACAAAATGCAGCAAGAATTTGAAATGTTTATGATTGGAGAGATAAAATTCTTTTTAGGATTGCAGATTTCATAGACTGATAAAGGTATATTCCTATGTCAATCTAAGTACTTGAAGGAATTACTAAAGAAATTTGGCATGGAGAATTGTAAAGCGGTAAGCACACGTATGACTACAAATGATAAATTATCTTTGAAGGATGAATCTACACCTGTTAATCCGACTAGATACAAATCTATGATAGGAGTGTTGGCATTTTTGATGATTGATGCTATGATTGTGATTGATGGACACACACTTGATTTGAGATCACTTTTTATATGTATAAGTTAAAGCTCAACCGGTAGTTGTTCCAACCGGTATGATGTATTATAGTCTTTAGACTATTGGTGTTTTGCAGAAAGTGTTTACAAATCTGAAGCGGTATGAAGACCCCAAGCGGTTCGAGGATCTCAAGTGGTACGAAGGAATGAAGCAGCACAACTCATATTTCCCAGTCTTCATTTTGTCAAACTAGCAACCAGTATTTTGCTTAAACCAGTATTTTGTATGAATCGGTAATACTCTGTGATGAGTTACCAACCGACATTTTGTGATGAGTTACCATCCACCGATTGTTTGGCGATGCTGACACTTTGGCGGTTCTTTTTGTGTCGTGTTACAAAATATGTCTAGATGCATTGAACCTAGGAAATTGTATTGTAATCCCATTGGAACGACATGAAATCAGATTCCTTTATAAGGACATTATGTCAAGGGTTTTAGGTTGTTGCTAGGGTTTAAGGTGGTTGAAGAGTTTTTGTAAGTGCAATCATAGAAGAGAAGTTCAAGTCTATGAGAGAAAGCAGAGTGTGAATGTGCTGAAGGCTGAAGTAATGCTGGAATGCATTAGGAACGAGCTGTCAAGGATCTAACCAAGCAATCTATGCTATTTGCTAGATCACTCACTTGTTGATTACTCACATATTCGACAAGTCTGAAGCCCTTAACCGGGTAGGCCCAAAAGCCTTTTGTAAATCCTCTAACAAGGTGGTTCACATTTGTGGATCTAAAATCCTCTAGCAAGGTAGTCTTTAATCGGACTTATCTCCTAACAGAGATTGAGATTCCTAACAGGATCTGTTCTGGTAAAGAACATTGTATGACCTTAACCAATCTAACCTTAACCAGTCTGGTTCCTATTATGTAGATAGTTACTTGTGAGTTTCATCTCACCGTGGTTTTTCCCATTTGGGTTTCCACGTCAAAATATCTCATGTTATGGTGTTTGTGCTTCTGTGGGTGAATGTATTATTTGCTATTTGGTTTGCATGTGTGCTAACCGGTTTGTTTGCTAAACTATTTTACCAGTTTACTGGTAGTCTAGTAAAGTGTTTAAGTACAGTAATTTTTGAATACTAATTCACCCCCCCTCTTAGTATTCATCAATTGGTATCAGAGCCAACCTTTGTATAAGTCTAACCACTTGGAAAGAGATATGGGGGAATACACTTTGAGGGAACTTACTTATCGACTCACTCAATTTGAGCAAGCCTATGATGATCTTATTGTCAAATATAAGGCCTCTCAGGCAAAAAGGAGAGAGCATGTTGAAAAAATGATGGAGGTATCTGAAAATAGTTCTTCTGATGAAGCGGACATGGAAGCCCTGATTCAAGAAGTAGAAAAGCTGAATGAATCCAATTCCAACCTGAGAAAAGAGTTGGAAGGACTGACTATTCGAATGTGCCAAGAGCTTGAGAACCGGAGGAAAGCTGAAGATCTGGTAAAAGACAAAGATCATGAAATCTCCAAGTTGAAGCAAGACATCAGTGCCCTAACTGCTCAAATCCATGTGAGCAAAGTGGAAAAGGAATACATGCAAGGAGAACTGAACATGGCCATCTCTGAGAATGCAAACTTGATGGAAACAATTGCTGCTTTTTCCAAAGAACTCTCTGAGTCAAAGGAAATAATTTCTAAGTTCAACAAGAGTACTGTTAAGCTAGAGCAAAAGCTTGAATCTGCCAAACCTGTCAAGAATATTGATGGACTTGGTTATTCCAGTCATGAGGAAGGTGAGACCTCTGGTGCAAATGCTGGAGCATCGAAGAAACAACCGACATCAAAAGATAAAGGTAAGCAAAAGTTTAAACCTGTTTGCTTTAACTGTCTTAAAGAAGGACATACTGCCAATGTGTGTAGGAGTAAAGGCTACAATAATTTTCCTTACTTTATAAACAATGTACCTAGATCGAATAAGTTCAATGGTAATTGTTATGCATGCAACAAGTTTGGGCATAGAGCATCTGAATGCAGGTTTGTTATGAACAACACTGGAAGATATCCTTAGAGAACTCAAGGAGTTGGTCCAGAACCTTTTGTGAACTGGAATCACAACCGGTTTAATACCTTTAATCATTAGTCAAGAAGCGGTGGCTATCAAGTGGCAACTGGATGGAGAGCAAACTGTTTGATCTATCATTGTCATGGTCACACTACTGCAACATGCAGGACGAAGAACAATAACATGAGTAATGGACCTTGGAGAGCACCTGGAATGGTCTGCTATCATTGCAACAAACCGGGTCACATTTCCAGATTCTGTAGAACAAGAAAGAACATATCAGATGACATACCGGTCACTCCAGAAGGAAAGATTGATATTGAAACTATTCAAGCAGATATGAACAAAACCTGGAAAAAGAAACCGACGGTGTTGCAAGAAGAACCGGTTTCTGCACCTAGTGTGGAAATCACAGAACTGACAAACTAGGCATCAAAAAAGCTTAGGGGGAGAAAATGATGAAATACTTCGAACCCTCAGTTTACACTGGTAAAAGACCTTAACTGGTATGAGATACCTGTCAGTCGGCAGAAGATCAAAAATGATAAAAGGCAAATTAGGGTTTACGCCCTAATATTGGAGTATCTATTATGGTAGGTGGGGGACTTGTTTAAAAGGAATTTTCAAATCATTTCTCACTTATCATTTTTTGAGCAAAGAAGTTTTTCAAGTGTAGAGAGAAGGAAAGCGATTTACACTGCGAATCAACGAATTTATCAAAGTCCCAGAGAAGAATCTGAAGCAAACATCTGTTGGAGGAGTTCAGAACACAAAGCGGTATCTCTACAATCGAAGGAGTGTCAAGCAAAGTTCAAATTGCAAAGCCCTAAATCTCAATCTGCGAAGGTATTTTTCATAATTCTTCATTTATCATGGTTTCCGCATCTCATGATAGTTCTAGTGCAATTGTTGATTCTATGGACTCCATTAAGAGAAAGTTGAAATATAATGCCCTGTCTCAAGTATCGACTGGTGTTATAGTAGAAGAAGGGATTTATGATTACATAGACTGCAAAATCGAAGACCTAGGGTCTCTTGTGATCCATTCCCAGCTGAGCCTATTCTGCAGAAAGGATAAGAAGATTAAACTGGAATTCAACATTTTGGAAAAGAAGAAACTCCAAAATGCAGTTTACTTTCTTGAAGAATTTTCGGATGATCACATTTGAATTATTCTAAGAAGGGTACATAGTGATAAGATGTACCTCGAGTAGACACATAATATCACACCGGAAGCGATTCATGTCATCACCGGTTTCTGCAATAGAGGGGAAGTGCCAGCCCTAAGGAAGGTCAACAAGACTGAAATGTCCAAGCTCATCAGTTCAGTGAGTGACTCATGTGGTATGACCGTCAACTCAATCAAGGATGATCTAGTCAAGTATGCCTGCATGGTGATAGGTTACCGGACGTTCTCTGCTAGCAGAATTAATTCTGTCTCTGTTGCAGTAGTAAATGCCGCTTATAGGATGATCAAGAAGGATGCATCGTTTGATCTGTGCACTTGTATGCAAAGACAACTTATGTTGAATCTTAAGTCGATCAAATAGGACAATGCACTGAGATTCAAGTTTGGACAACTACTGGTTGGGTTGTTCTTTTACTTTCAAGGCTACTTTCCAGGAGTAGGTTACATTCAGTGGTTTGCCGACCAACCAGTGACAAAACAAATCAAGGAGAGCCTACAAGTGGTTGGAACCGGCTATCCGGAAGCACTGAACAAATACTTTGATGAGTTTAGATGCAAGATGAGCTAAAGGATAAGAATATCTGGTGATTTAGTCAAAAAGTATGAAGAAGACATCTGCTTCACCATCAAAGTGGATAAATGCATAATGGAGGCCGTTGAGCCTAGGCAGGAAGAAGTAGAGCCTATGGGCTATGAGGTAATGAATGATATGCTGGATGGGTATGCTTCTACCCTAATCACCTCACCCCTTGATCCTAAGGCAAAGAGAACCGACACCTATTTGGAAAGGGTTACACCGGTTGTAGAACCCTCTGAAAAGAAAGGAAAGGCAGTGCCTTCAGCATCGGCACCGGTTACTGTAGCCAGTCCCAAAGTGACCAAGCGGTCACCGATTAAGAAGAAACTGGAAGCGGCACCTGCAAAAGTCTTTGAGAGGAAGTGGAAGACAAAAAGCAATACACCTGACTCGGAAGAAACTGTGTCAGAAGAACTGCCTAAGAAGAAGACTAGGAAAACAAAGAAAAAGACAAAGAATGAACCGACATCATCTACACCGGTAAATATTGACATTTCTTCTTACAAACCTTTGACACATTGTCAAATAAATATAAAGAATATTAGGAGAAAAGTGTTGAATGATTTAATTGATTGTTTTGATGACTTCAATGATGATGAAAAGGAAGAAGTTCTATAGGAAATCATTAAGTATTTGTGTGTTAATGACCTGTCGCCTTCAGAAATTAGATCTAAGACACCAGATTCTTTGTATAATTATTTAGACAATAAATGGCACATTGCCATAGAAAAGGAACAGGAAATGAGGGAGGAAATATTTGCTCAACATTTTGCTGATGTATCAAATTCATAACTTTTCGAAGTTATGAATAAATACAAAGGCCTCTTCTTCATGAGAAGAAGAAGACTCCTGTTACTAGAAGGAAAGGGTCAAGAAGTGATCAAGGATGCACATACTCATGCTCAAGAAGCTCTTAAGATGCATCAAGTGGCTGAAGCCAATAGAAAAGCTGATCAAGAACTGGAAACTAGCAAACCGAATGAGGTGTATAATAGTGAAGAAGAACCTATCACAGAACAAATGGACCCCATTGATGTTGATGCCTTAGATGGTGAAAATGTTACTTAGGACACACCATCAGAAGGAACAGGATAGGAAAAGAAGGCAAAAGAAGAAAAGAAGCAACAGGAAGTTGAAAAGAAGAAACAGGCAGATGAAGAGGATAAGAGAAAAGAAGAGAAAAAGAGGAAAGAGGAAGCAGATAAGAGAAAAGAGGAGAAAAAGAAGAAAGAGGAAGAGGATAAAAGAAAAGAAGAGGAGAAAAAGAAGAAAGAGGAAGAGGATAAAAGAAAAGAAGAGGAGAAGAAGAGAAAAGAAGAGGAAACTAAGAAACAAGAGGAAGAGAGGAAGAAGAAGGAAGAGGAAAAGAAAGAAGAGGAGAAGCAGAAAGAGGAAGAGAAGAAACAGGAAGAGGAAAAGAGGAAGAAGGAAGAGGAGAAGAAGAAGGATGAAGAAGAGAAGAAGTGAAAATATGAAGAGAAGAGACAAGAAGAAGAGAAAAGAAAGAAAGAAGAAGAGGAGCAGAGGAAGGCTCAAGAAGATCGACAAAAAGCCAAGGACAAGGAAGCAATAGAAAAGAGCCCATAGGTGGAGACTCCAATGGCAACCGGTAGTTAGGCTAAACCGGCTGCAATTACTAGTCCTATTGACCTCAAGTATACAAATGAATCAGAGCTATTGCAGAGCATTAATCTTGCTCAAGAGCGATTGGATGCTCTAAGGAGGAAAAAGGAGGAAGATGTTATCCAAACTGCGGTGGAAACACTTACCAGTTTGATACCTGGTACGAACCTTCCTAGTACCAATTCCTCACTTGCACAATTGAAGCTCGTATGCTCAGTTGTAGAAGACCAGTTGCAAATCCTAGAAGAGGTCACAGAAGCAAATGCCAAGAAGGAACATCAAAAGGCTCCAGACACTACCTTGGTGAAAAAGCTAACAGAGCTCTAGTCTGATCTCCAGAAGGCACAAAAGGCCATTATAGATGCAATGAATGAGGGCAATCTTCTACTCAACAAGATTTGCCAACATCATTTTTTCTATGATGATGTGCTCATTTAGAAGAACAAACTGCAATTTGATATGCAGTCATTTATTAGCACCTTCAAGATGCCATATGATTGCTTTTCCACATATGGTCAAACTGTTCACCGGCTTCAATTGTAGTCTGCAAGACTAGAGGCAGAGATAAGCAACTGGACATGAAATTTGCAGGAACTTCAACTGGTCTTACTACCAAGACTGCAAATTCTCCAGAAGTGCTATCTAAATCTTGATGCCCTAACGGTCACTCAAGAGATGAGCACGATAGATGCCATGGAAGAACAGGTCTCCCAGATCCTGACAGAGAAAGAGGTGGCTACCTCCCTACTTGACTCATGGTCCTTATCCATGAAGCAATTTTTGTAGGACTTTAAATCAGTTTTTGACAAGTTTTACTCTTTACTGTCATAAACACTTATTATTTTAATACTAATGAAACAGGGGTTAGTCTGCAATACTTTTGTCATTGTTGGCAAAGGGGGAGAAGTATAAATTTTGAATGTTTTGATGTATACTTTCATGTAATTTCTGTTAAGGAGTAGTATACATTGTATTTTCTGCAAAAGGGATAGTGTATATGCTTAGGGGGAGTAATTTTGATTATGGCATATTTTTGTTGTAAAACACTTAGATGTCAAAATTTTCCTAAGTGTTGCCATCAATGCCAAAGGGGGAGATTGTTGGCATTTTTGATGATTGATGCTGTGATTGTCATTGATGGACACACACTTGATTTGAGATCACTTTTTGTATGTATAAGTTAAAGCTCAACCGATATTTGTTCCAACCGGTATGATGTATTATAGTCTTTAGACTATCGGTGTTTTGCAGAAAGTGTTTACCGATCTGAAGCAGTATGAAGACCCCGAGCGGTTTGAGGATCTCAAGCAGTAGGAAGGAACGAAGTGACACAACTCATATTTCTCAGTCTTCATTTTGTCAAACCGGCAACCGGTATTTTTCTTAAACCGTTATTTTGTATGAAACGGTAATACTCTGTGATGAGTTACCAACCGACATTTTGTGATGAGTTACCATCCACCGATTGTTTGGTGGTGCTGACACTTTGGCGGTGCTTTTTGTGTCGTGTTACCAAATATGTGTAGATGCATTAAACCTAGGAAATTGTATTGTAATCCTATTGGACCAACATGAAATCAGATTCCTTTATAAGGACATCATGTCTAGGGTTTTAGGTTGTTGCTAGGGTTTAAGGTGGTTGAAGAGTTTTTGTAAGTGCGATCATAGAAGAGAAGTTCGGGTCTATGAGAGAAAGAAGAGTGTGAATGTGTTGAAGACAAAAGTAATGCTGGAATGCATTAGGAATGAGCTATCAAGGATCTAACCAAGCAATCTGTGCTATTTGCTAGATCACTCACTTGTTGATTACTCACATCTTCAACAAGTCTGAAGCCCTTAATTGGGTAGGCCCAAAAGCCTTTTGTAAATCCTCTAACAAGGTGGTTCACATTTGTGGATCTAAAATCCTCTAGCAAGGTAGTCTTTAATCGGACTTATCTCCTAATAGAGATTGAGATTCCTAACAGGATTTGTTCTGGTAAAGAATATTGTATGACCTTAACTGGCCTGGTTCCTATTCTGCAGATAGTTACTTATGAGTTTCATCTCACCGTGGTTTTTCCCATTTGGGTTTCCATGACAAACTATCTCATGTTACGGTGTTTGTGCTTTTGTGGGTGATTGTATTATTTTCTATTTGGTTTGCATGTGTGCTAATTGATTTGTTTGCTAAACTATTTTACTGGTTTACTGGTAGTCTAGTAAAGTGTTTAAGTACAATAATTTTTGAATACTAATTGACCCCCCCTCTTAGTATTCATCAAGGAGGTCTACTGTATTTGACACAAACAAGACCTGATACTATGAATGCAGTATGTATTGTTTCAATATTTTAGAGTAATCCTAAAGAAAATCATGAATCAACAGTGAAAAGGATTTTTTCGATACCTACAAAGCACTACAAATCTTGGTTTATGGTACCTAGAGATGAAAATTTTGACTTATGTGCATACACATTTGCTAATTGGGCAGGAGATGTGGATGACAGAAAAAGCACCACCAGCGGAGAATTTTTTCTTGGCAGCAGACTAATTTCATGGTCAAGCAAGAAATAGAGTTGTACAAGTTTATCAACTGCAGAATTAGAATATGTTGCAGCAACAACTAACTGTACACAAGTATTATGGATCAAACAAATGTTGAAGGACATAAAGGTAAATTGAAAGGAACCTATAACTATTTACTATGACAATACAACAACAATTGATATATCAAATAACCCGATACTTCACTCTAAAACTAAACATGTTTCTATCAAACTGAACTTTCTAAAGGAGAATGTTGAAGCAAAAGAAGTGAAATTGGTTTATGTGAATACTAAAGAGCAGATTGTAGATATTTTTATAAAGCCTTTGCCTAAAGAAACATTTGAGTATCTCAGAGAGCAACATGGAGTCCTACCCCCACCAATAGAGACTTATACAGTTGATGTTTGTCATCAACCGATAGAATTAACAAAGAAATATTTTATTCCGACTTTGATGAGGAGAGCTACTTCTCAGGGGGAGTAGTTGGTATATTGAATGAATTGGTATTCTGTATTTGGTTTTGTATTTCTTTGGCATTTGATGTCAAAGGGGGAGAGATTGATATGGAAAAACACATGGATAACACATATTATTCCTAGGGGGAGAGATTATTACTTTGGAGTGAGATGATATTATGTATTTTTGATTTTTGGTTAATGATCTCTTTGGGAGATTGTTGGTTTTTGGTTTTTGGCATTTTTGTTTTGGCACTTTGATGGTTTTTCCATCTTGTGTTGCCATCAATGCCAAAGGGGGAGATTGTTGGTATTTTGGATATGTTGATATGGTATTGTCATTGCTGTCAACACCTGTCATTACTTGTCAACAGTTATCAACACTTGGAGATTTTGGTTATGTTCATCGACAAGATAGAGACTTATGCAAAACACTGGTATTTGGTTCACCGACAGATTATATTGTTCATCGACACTTGGAATGACTTGGAAACTACTTGGTTATGTCGAAGACATCATTCGATCACTTGGTTTTGGCGATTTGATTAACTATTTATTCGAGTTTGCATATTTGTTGTTACTGGCAAATAGGTCTAGGATAAGCACTGACAAACTTATCTATTCCAGATCAACACGACATGTTATGGAGATGATTTATTATTGTAGACGTATAAAAATGACCATATTCCTAAATGAATATTTTATGTTCATTTCTCTATTTAATTAAATCCAATTTAATTGAACAACCCACATTCCTCTATTTAATTAAGTAAATTACTCAATTTATTTAAATTAAATTCACTGTACCTCTTTTACCATTTAATAGAATAAATCATTTTATTCAATTAAAACCCCTATCCACTTTTTAATTAAATTCAAATTTAATTAAATAGTTATCCTAAATTGAATAAATCTAATTTATTTAATTTCTCCAATTGCAACCAAATTGAATTAAATTCATTTTATTCAATTAAAAGCCTATTATCCCTTCATCCACTTGCAATGTCCTACACCTCCCACTTGCCTCCTAATCCTTATTTCTAACCCCTTCTAGATTCTTCTAATTGCTTCCAATTAAGCCTAAACCAATCTCCTAAACTTTTTTACATCCCTAAGCAAGGGGAAGTCACTTCTCAAACCCTCAAAGTCTTTGAAAACCCTTAAAGGCTTCAACCACTTAACTTTGAAAGTCTCCCAAACCATTAATGGTTAAATCAACCCTCTAGAATGGTTAAAGAATTTCCCTAAACTCAACCTCCATGTAACCCAAGGGTCTCATCAAGCATTTATTGCTTTGACCATGGTTATCCTTAAACCTTTGCACAAGAAGTTATCCTTTGGATAAAAGCTTTATCCAATGGGTAATCTTAACTTAACCTTAACCCTTAACCCCTAGGGTAACCATGAGGTCTTCTCAAGCATTTAATGCTTCTTACATCTCATCTCAACCAACCTTATGTTGACAATTGTCACCATTTCATTGGTACCAATTGCAAACATGGATTCCCAACTTTCAAACTTAGCCCTTGATTAACTCTTTCAATCCTGACCATCCATTGCCCTATTTTTGCTATAAATAGATCTCTCATTCCTCCATTTTCATATCCAAGTCTTTAGCATCACACTTATACTCAAATCCTTCCAAACTTTAATATATCATTTGTGCTCATCATTTTATCCTCTTTTTTCAATAGGAATTAATCTAAATATGCATGTTTAGAGTATTTTCCTTATCATTTAGCTTAATCATAGACTAATATAGCATGCTAGGATAGCCTTGTTACTAATCTTGTCATCTTATAAACTAGTTTATTGCATTTATAGGATCATGCATAGCTTAGGATGCATTTCATCTTAAAATCAAACAAATCATCCCTCGTTCTTGCATTTGTCATCCCTAAACCACTTTGCTCGGTGATTTGAGAGAAAAAACATTGGCTTAAGGGAGCTTGTGAGATAGAGAACCATGGAACCAACCTTGGGAAGCTGAGCCATACTTCATGACTCCATAGCTTACACCAAGAAGTCCTGTGGGTGTGTGAGCAAGGCTCTCTAGAGCTCCATTTTTCATATTTTGAGTTCTATCAACCTGCTTTTCTCGCATACATTTCTGGCGCAAGCTGTGGGGCCCAACCCCATATATCAAATCTGTTTTTAAATTTAACCTCTTTGGCAGGTCCGCGAGAAACAAGTATCAGCGAGTGGGAAGCATTCCCTAGCGCATCTGGTTAACAGCCTAGCGCATCCTGCTTACTGTTTAGCGCGTTGGGTCCATCATATAGCGCGTGAAGCCTTTAAATTAGCGCATCATCCCACTAATATTTTCCTTTAGGTCTCAGCGTGGGAGAAAAATAGCGTGGCGCATTCGGAAAATAGTTTAGCGCTTTCAAAAAATAGCTTAGTGCATCGGGTTTGTTTGATAGCGCATCTTGTCCATTCTGTAGCGCGTACAATTTGTCCTGTAGCGCATCCCCGACAAAAAACATAATAAAATAAAATTATAACTGAACTTAAAAATTAGACTTGTAGAAGTCTACCAGATCCAAAATCTTTCCTAACTATTTTGAGTTGATGTTTTGCAGGATTTCTAACATCTTATTGCAGGGATGAGCTTAGTTATTTTTAGAGTTATACATAGTTTAGATTTTTACTAACTTAGTTAAGTTAGTTAAAATTTAAATTTTTTAAACTCTTGTTAAATAAAATCGAACTCACCTTATTTGGGTTGTAAAAATGAACCACAACAACAATTTTTCTTGCTTTTCTAGGAGAGAAAATTCTCAATTTGTGTTATAAAAAGAACAAAACAAATCTTTCTTTTTGCAAAAATAGCTTTAAAAAAAAAGAAGAACCTCACCATCCTTTGGCGTTTAAAAGGATTCACTTCATTTTTCAAGATAAAAGAACCTCATCTTCATTTTGTGCAAGGCAAAGAGGGAAAGTTTTCCCCTATCGACTTTAATTTTGTTGACCAAAATCATGATTTACTTTTGTTGACTAGGCTTGTTTTACAAAAGTTTTGGAAATACACATTTTGCTATGAAGGGTTAAAAATAACATCATACTTTTTGGAGCAACATCTTCAAGTAAAAGTTAGAAAATCATTGACTTGAAGGGTAAAAAGAACTTTGTTTGCCTTATCTTGAAAGTGGAAGGAATATGCTCTCCCCTTAACTGGGTGATAAAAAATCTAGACCACTCTTAAAGCTTTCTATATTTCAAACAATAAATCTTTTAGCAGGCCTGCCTTCCCGAGGAGTTGAAATCAACTCTTAAAGCCATTTATGGCCAGTGTGAAGGGAACGACCTAAGTGGGAAACGACTTTAACGCCAAGTGTTCCAACCCACTATAATCAAAAGTGGAAAGTGATGAAAGTCCTTTTCAATGATTGCACGCAGCGATTAGCCTTCCCCCAGTATCCTTGAGATACGTAAAGCCTTTGTTCAAAAGGTTGGGAAGCCTCCTGAGGGATTTTATCACTGACGGCTGAATAGGAAGCCTAATTACGAACCATAAAAATAGAAACCTTGAGCCGAGTCAGTAACTAGACATTTGTAATATCATAGTGCAAGGGTGGGGAAGAATCCGCCCCCAAGATCGCTCACCATATATCTCCCAAGATAACTACTCAATTGTGAAGCAATTCACTTTGAGTTGATTTCTGGCAAAAGGCAAAAAAATGGGCGCCTCCTAGGGGGTGACATGGCTATTTGAGCTGACGAAGTATCGAGACTAGTGGGCTATGATGTTACTTATGACCTTTGAATAAAGAGTCTTCTTGAGGTGTATTATTTGTATCCAAGCCTGTTAAAACATTGGGGATTTGAATACATCCTCACAGAACATACACTTTTTGTTAGATTAAGCAAGATGGTTGTCTCTTTGGTGCTATGTTTGCATTTATCACTTCAGAAAATCATCCGTCAACACTAAAAAACTCATAACAAAAATCCAAAAATTGCAAAAAACCAACCAAAGGAAAATATTAGGACAGTCTAGCGCATGAGAGAAACTTCTTAGCGCGTGTGGTACATTTGTTAGCGCATTAGAACATCAAGTTAGCACGTCCAGTTGAAACAATAACGTTCTACCAAAATTTCAAAACAACATTAAATAGTCAGCACATCCAGAAAATAGCCTAGCGTGTTGAAACATTAGCTTAGCGCGTAGGAGTCAAACAATAGTGTGTAAAGTTTAACAGTTAGTGCATAGCAAACCCATATTAGCGCATAAAATTTTTGAGCAAAATAGAAAACAAATTTAAGCAGTCTAAAACAATTAGCACATGGTCGGGGGCAGCTTAGCACGTGTGGTCTATTTCTTAGCGTGTGTGGTCTGTTGCTTAGCGCGTAAAGAAATTTCTGTAGCGCATAACGTCTCTGTTTTAGTACGTGACCAAACCCAAAAAAACAGGGGGCAAAACAGTGAAGAATTTTGAAAACTTAGAAGACATTTTTGGAAATCTCTTTCCATCAGCATCGTTTTTCGTCAAAACAGAGTATCGAAAATAGAGCTTTAAAAACTATTTCTTGAGCAAAATTTGTGTCGAACAAAAGTTGTAAAAATCCAAAACTGGTTGCATGATAAAATATATCTATCCTATCAAAATCAGGAAATATCATCACAAGTGACAAATAGGTCCTTTATCATCTTGCGGATTTTATCTCAAAAACACTTGTTTAAAACCTCAGGTTGTCAAATCAAGTTTCCATATCGGGAGACTTTATCCATATCATTTGACATGCTTTGTCGTGAAGGGGCATCTAAACCTTCACTTTGATAAAGTAAAACTTGAATTTTCAAAGCAAGATCAACTGAATCCAAAACAATTCAAAGGAATCCATTGATCATTTATACATGACTAATCCCCATATTCTGAGAAGAAAGAATATTTATCGTAACACCACATTGAAGAAACAACAACCAAGTTTTTCCAAATTTATCAAAAGAAACAAATTTTTATACATCAATCATCAACTCTTCAAATCTCATCGAACATTCCTTCATCATGTCAAAATTTATATCCAAAAAAAATCCAACGAATTTGATAAAGAGCCTTTAAAGACAAGGGCATATTGTCAAAAATCTGCATTTAATCAAATCATAAACCATGGAGGAAAGATCAATCCGGTATTCTTGCTCGACGAGTGCATCACTTACAACACACCCCGACTTGAACCACCAACTCCCGAACAACATATCGAAGAGGATTTTGTCCCCTTCATCACATAAAGTTTCTACTAAAATGCCTATTACTCGCTCTCAACAAAATAAACAAAGCGAGGCACAAGCAGAATCCAGTATGAATCAAAGGTTATCAAATCCTTTTGAAGGTCCACATCTAGAGGATACTGAAATTTTTGAAGAACTTCTTCAGGAATGCCAAGAAAGTGCTTCATTCCAAAAACTTGTGGAAAGACTCATGGAAACTGACAAGGAAAAATACTTGCTCATGCTCACAAGCAAAGGGGTCAAACTCCCTGAAGACTTTGACACAGACATGTTTAGAATGAGACCTCAACATTACGAATATCAAGAGCGACAGTGAGAAAGGGGAGCACACAATCCTGAACACGATATTCCTGAACAAAACATACCAGAACAACATACACCAGGGCAAAACATCCTTGAGCAACACATCCCCGAGCAAAACATACCGTTCCATACACCATTTCAACCCAGGATCAATGCAAGGGAAGAAATCTTCCTTCGGCAAAACAATGCGCCTTTGGTTGCCCTTACTCAACAAATGCAAATGTTACAAAGACAAATGCAAGACATGCAACAAGGGACGACAGTGCTGTACTCATTAAACAAAATTTGTCCTTATCCCTTTGACAGAAGATTGCACATGATCCCTTTTCCTCCAAACTCAGACGTACCTAAATTTGACAAGTACAATGGAAAAAGCGATTGCCATGATCATGTCAGAGAATTCTGTACCATGAGTCTTGAATTTTCTCATGATGACACCTATCTGATGAGGTTATTCCCAAGAAGCTTGGAAGGACAAACAATGGAATGGTTATCCAAAATTACACCTCCTATCAGATCATTTGATGAATTGGTCAACAAATTCATAACACAATATTCCTATAACATTCAACATACTATAACCATGCTAGACATTTTCAACACCAAACAGAAAAACAATGAAACATTTATGATATTCCTTCAACGTTGGCGACGTATGGTTTCATGATATCCTAGAGACATTCCTGAAAAGGAGAAAATGGAAATTTTCATCAACAACTTGAATGGTGAGATGAGTTACAGGCTCAAACTCCAATGCATACTGTCTTTCGCTAAATTGATTGAAAATGACATTCAAGTAGAAGAGGCATGTGTCAAAAAGGGAACACTCAAATTCTTCAAAGAAGGAACAAGTTCATCAAACTACAATAACCAAAACAACAACAACTTAGACAAATCTAGATTCTAGACTTGAAACAAAAACGAAGGCAGCAATGAATCACATGATTTAAAATCTAAACAACTAGTGCTTGCATTATTAGGAAATCCTCAAGCTACGAAAATTCCTAAAGGTGCTAACCCAGACGCTAATACATACACACCGAATACTAATCAAGGTCAACCCAACACAAACAACACCAACGATACTCAAAACAAAACCACAAATCAAGGACCTAATAACAATTCATGAGACGACACCAACAATTTCCAAATACGTGTCTTCACACCACTGGGACAATCACTGGAGTCAGCATTCAGAGAACTCCTGGCAAACAAGATTATCTCTTTGCCCGCAATTAGCAACTATGAACCCCAAGTCAAATCACCTTGGTGGAACGACTCACACTTTTGTAACTTTCATCGCATCAAAGGTCATCAAACGAACGATTGCATGAGATTGAAAAACATTGTTTAGGACATGATTGATCGAGGTGATTTAATGGTGGATGGTCTCAAAACAAATGGTGACCACAGAGCCTTTAAAAATCCTCTTGCAAACTACAACAAAGATGGAGCTTCAACCTCAAGCGATACACGTGGATCTCATATCAACCACATCTACAATAACACCATCAATCACATATTAGCTGAAGACCATCATGTAAATGTCATCACAATCTGAGACCAGCATAATCATGAATTTGTCAATGTAACAACCAGAGCTTAGAAATATGTCTTGAAGGGACATACATCCCTGACAACCACTACACCAAAAATCCAATATGATTTAGTCAGCCAACTACGCAAAACTCCTGCTCAAATATCTATACTAGAATTGCTAAAACTATTGCCAAAACACAAAGACATATTGGAACAAGCATTGTTGGAAACCAATGTACCTCAAGATCTGGATGCTGACAAATTCCAAGCCATGGTCGCTCATATGACAGGGTCTCATAATCTCACCTTCTCAGAGCATGATAATACTTCCTTAATTCATCCGCATAACACTCCCCTCCATCTTGAAGTCATCGTTTATAAACATCGAGTAAAAAGAGTATTGATAGATGGAGGAGCTGGACTTAATATATGTACCTTAAAACTTATCCATGCATTAGGCTTCTTAGAGGAGTCTATTGATCCACATAAAAAGATTACCATAAAGGCATATGATGATGAGGAAAGATCATCTAAAGGAACCATGATGTTACCCATTCAAGTTGGACCAATGCAAAAGGATACTATGTGTCAGGTCTTAGACATAGACCTCACATACAATATTTTATTAGGTTGACCCTGGATACATGAAATGCAAGCAGTACCTTCTATGTATCACCAATGTGTCAAATTTCCCTATAATGGACAAGAGGTCTCTATATCTGCTGATCACAATCCATTTCAACATTGTAATGCAATGGGGGCAGCCGAGGACAGTTTGGTTCCCCATAATAGGGAAAAATAGAAATCCTCAACATCATATCTACAGAAGGCAAAGCCCGAATCATTACCTAGAGATTTCAAGTAGAAAATGCAAATCAGAGAACAAGATATGGGAGAATACTCTTTGGAACCCATGTGTTTGGCCAACTTACCAACATCACCCAGACCTCATGGATTACCCACAACATCAACACATCAGGTAACTCAGCCCATCACCAAATTTGATGGTACCTTCATCCAAGTAGGCACTCTAGAACATGAATCAGAAGAAAAGGACATTCTTAGCTGGTTATACAAAGATGAGGAAGAAGATAACAGAGCAGCTGCTCTAGACATAGTTCTACCAACACACTTATATGGAAAGGGCTACATAATCATGCAACAAATGGGATATGATGGTAAAGGACCTATTGGAAAATACAAAGAAGGAGTCACTAAACCAATAGAACTTCCTTCACAACTCAGTAGAGACAAAATAGGGTTGGGCTATAAACTCACTTTCCTATTAAGAAAGATACCACGCATAACTCTAAAACCTCAATGGAAAGAAAAGAAGTACAAAGAAGAATCCTGGCAAGAAGCACTATTTGAGTCAGCAGAAACAATCCTCAAGGCATGTGAATGTCAAGAACATAAGCAACATCAGGAAAAGCTCCGCATTCATAAGAAGGCCATATCTATAGCAGTAGCTCATATTCAAGCACCAATATCTCAAAAAGAAACAGAATCATCTCCTGATACCGTTATTCCTCCCCAAGGAGGCACAATATATGAACAAATACAAAAGGTAGAAGCAGGATCCGGCATAGAATCAACAAAGACTATCAAACTGGTATCCATCATCAAAGATCTATTTTCACCATACAACATACCTGTTTACAACACTAATAAAATCTGGGATGATAACTCAGAGACTGATTCCAATGAATATGAATGGGGTAGCTGCTCAAACACTACTGGAGATACCACTGACAATACTAGCTCCATATCCCTTTCTCAAGAAGAGCATAACACAGAAGATGGACTACCTGAATTTGGACCGCAGAATATCTATGACACCAAGGAAAGTGAATAGAAACATTATGAACAAGTCTATATGGAGGATGATACTATTGAAGACCTCGACGAAATCCTTGACTTCTTTAAAACCAAAACCAATCACGATGAAACCTCTGTCTTAACACTTACAGTAGCAGAACTTGATCCGCTAAACAATTCTTTACCACTTGTCTTTCTTGACCTTATTGACTGGGATGAACCCAAAATACATGATATACCAATTTTTCTAGACGATGAATCTATTATCCACTACCTATGTACTGTTAACCTGGAAACGGGCTCTACCAGTGAACAAAGTAATGATGTTTGCAAACAAGGGAGTGCCAAGTCTCTCAGTCGCAAAAATGAACCAAATAAAAGATCCAATGCTGAAAACCAGTCAATGGCAGCTCTTGATCACAAAAAAGTAAAAATAAAGGATGCATCTGAGGGTGAAAACCTTTTTAAGGCACCTAAGGATGGGAGACTTGACACTCTTCCTGAACATTTTCATGAGCGATCACCCATATTGATTGAGCCCACTCAATCAATCAACATTGGTACTACAGAAGTAGTCAAAAACATACACCTAGCAGAATCTCTGACGGAGGAGGAAAAATTAGCATTTATCATCTTTTAAAAAAAAAAAAAAATTAACTTTGCTTGGTCATATGTAGATATGCCCAGAATTGATCCACACTTGATCATGCATCACTTGTCCATCTCTCTAGGAGTTAAGCCAGTCAAGCAAAAACTATGAAAAATGAATCCACAGGTGGCAATCATTGTTAAGGCTGAACTAAAGAAACTATTAGATGTCGGATTCATTCGACCCATCGACTATGCAGAATGGATTTCCAACATAGTACCGGTATCGAAACCAGATGGTAGTATCAGAATCTACACTAATTTCAGAGATGTCAACAAAGCCTGTCTAAAGGACGACTTTCCTCTGCCTAGTATCGACATAATTGTAGACCTCACAGTGGGTCATGCAATGCTCTCACTAATGGACGGTTTTTCAGGCTATAATCAAATAAAATTAGCCCCAAAGGATCAAGATAAAATAGCGTTTACCTGTCCTTAGGGAACGTACTGTTGGAATGTTATGCCTTTTGGCTTAAAGAATGCAGGAGCTACCTATCAACGAGCAATGACAACAATCTTTCATGACATGATGCATACCTTCATGGAAGACTGTGGATGATTTACTAGCTAAATCCTTCACTAGAGCAGAACACCTCGACATCCTAACAAAGATCTTTGATCGATTAGAGAAATTCCAAGTCAGGCTCAACCCTAAGAAGTGTGTCTTTGGGGTTACATCAAGCAAGTTACTAGGCTAATAGTCTCAGCTAAAGGTATTGAAGTGGATCCAGCAAAGATATAGGCCATTATAGAGATGCCACCACCAAAGAATATCAGTCAGCTCAGATCTCTACAAGGATGACTCCAATTAATCAGGTGATTCATCGCTCAACTAGCTGATAAAAGTCTACCATTCAATCATTTGCTACATAAGAATGTACCTTTCAGATGGGAAGCCAAGTGTGCAAAATATTTTTATCAAATCAAACAGTATCTGATGAACCCACCAGTTCTAATACCACCAATAGAAGGAAAGTCACTCATTTTATACATTTCAACAACATATATATCACTGGGGGTACTATTGGCACAAGAAGATCAACAAGGAAAAAAATGAGCCATATACTACATCAGCAGGACATTGAATGGGTATGAACTCAACTATACATTCATTGAGAAGGCTTGTCTAATAGTAGTCTTCGCTTCTCAAAAGTTCTGACATTATATGCTAGCACACACAATTAAGCTAGTGGCAAAAATTGATCCTCTCAAATATCTACTCAGCAAGGCAGCTCTTACAGGTCGATTGGCTAAATGGGTCATGTTTCTCAGTGAATTTGACATCCACTACATAGAACGAAGAGCTATCAAAGGACAAGCAATTGCAGATCAACTAGCTGAAGCACCGCTACTAGGAAAACAAACTATGGAGATTGAATTTTTGGATAGGGACGTTCTTTCTATTTCTACCACACAATGGACCCTATACTTTGATGGATCCTACACACAACATGGTTCAGGTGTAGGCATTCTATTCATCACTCCTGAAGGGTATACTATACCAAGATCATATCGGCTTATGTTCCCATGCACAAATAATGTGGCTGAATATGAGGCATTGGTTATAGGCATCAAAATGGCCATAGAATGGAAAATCATAGAGTTAATGGTCTATGGAGATTCACAACTAGTCGTCAATCAAATCAACAATGACTATCAGACAAAGGATGACAAGCTACTACCCTACAAGCGAATGGTGGATGACTTCAAACAGTATTTTGTACACATCACCTTCGAGCAAATACCAAGGTTGAACAACAAAGTAGCCGATGTCATGGCTACTATCGCTTCATTACTACAAATTCTAGAACAATAGAGTCATTACGAGTTTCTGGTAGAGCAACTATTCTCCCCAGCCTATGACCACTCTGAATCCCATGTTATCTATGCCTTAACCGGTTCGGATTCCCCTTTATATGGACCCATATATGATTATCTAAAGAACAACATCCTACCCATTGACCAATCCCATAACCAAAAACATAATTTTATCTGACAAGCCGCCCGTTATACCTTACCGCTGATATTTTGTACCGTCGAGGTCTAGATGGTACTCTTCTTCGTTGCCTTGATCGTAATGAATCTGATTCCACTTTACACGAGCTTCACAAAGGTATTTGTGGCACACATTCAAGTGGGACTATTGCTAAAAATCTTCTAAGGATGGGATACTACTGGCCTACAATGGAAAAAGATTCTTACCACTTCGCCAAGAAGTGTCCTAAATGCTAGATCCATGGCAATCTGATACATGCACCAGCACAGGAACTGCAGCCATTTACAACATCCTAGCCCTTTTGTCAGTGGGGACTAGACTTGGTCAGCAAAATTCATCCTTCATCTTCAAATGGACACAAGTTCATTATAACTGCAACAGAATACTTTACCAAGTGGATAGAAGCAGTCCCCATGACCACAGTAACTAGAAAACAAATTGCTTCCTTTATCCTGAACTATCCGATCTGCAGATATGGTATTCCAAGTCCCATCATCACCGATAATGGACGACCATTCAAAAACCAAGATGTACGAGAACTATGTGAACAATTAAAAATACAACATCGGTTCTCTACGCCATACTACCCCCAGGGGAATGGTCAAGCAGAAGCATCCAACAAAATAATACTAAAAATCCTAAAGAAAATAGTAAATGATGCAGGCAAAGATTGGCATGTACAACTCAATCCAGCACTTTGGGCATATAGAACTAGCATCCGTACACCTACAGAAGCAACACCTTTCTCATTGGTCTATGGATCAGAAGCTATTTTACCACTGGAGGTAGAAATTCCATCTCTCAGAGTCTCTCTAAAAGGCTTAATCCTAGATGAAGAGTATAGAGTCAACCGACTGCAAGAACTGGAACTATTAGATGAAAGACATCAGCATGCTTACACTCATCTCAAAGCATATCAGCAACGCATGTGCAGAAACTACAATCACAAGGTCATCCCTCGCAACTTCAAAGTTGGCGACCTAGTCCTCAAAGAAAATCCAAGAAATCAGTAAGATTGAGAAAAGAAAGGGAAATTTGAACCTAACTGGTTGGGTCCCTATGTCATCATATCAGTCTATGGATCAGGTGCTTATCAGCTTACAACTTCAGAAGGAGATGTGCTCGATGAACCAACTAACAACATTCATCTGAAGAAATACTACACTTGAGTAGTCTAATGCACGAAAAAAGTCAAAAAATCAAAAAATCAAGAAAAAACAAATAAAAGGTACAATAAAAACAACTGGTGAAAACCTAGTAACAGGCGCTACTGTTAGAGGATAGCTCCTTTATCTATATCCATATCTCCACAGCCAAAAACTATTGGCCATCGCCTGACACTTAGCAAATATCCATTCAGGACATACTTAGTGTAGTCACTATCCTGGTTTATCCATATATCCTCTCACCACATCTCACCATGGCTTGGTAATCATTGTACATATCCACATCATAAGACACACTTAGCTAGGGGCAATAATCGCCAAAACTTGCAGCATGTTCAAACCATCAAGACTATTTACAAAACTCAGAACACCACATCTAGCAAACAAAAACTTACTCCATCACAAAACAAAACATTGAATCGCTAAAACAGGAATCACAAAAACACTACGATGGATGATTTTCTGAAGTACTAAATGTTGCATTATTGCATAAAGTCTTGACTATTTTTGCATTTGAACCTTTTAAATTATTGGATTCTCTACATTTTCTCAACAATGCTTCCAAGCTAGAGATCATCGGGAAACTCCAATATTTTCTTAGTCTTCTGTCTGGGAGGCGATCACTTGTATTGTGTAAATACTTGTCTCGAGACGTGATACAACGAATATCACTGAAGACATGATTTCACTTTACGCATACAAATGGTTTACTCTTATCTATTTATATGCAATCCGTGCTCTAGTCGTCCTGGTTCAATTATACCTTGACGCTTGTGCTATCTTGCAAAATCAAAAATCATATAAATTTTTCTCAGGTCATTATGGTTTAATTATACCATTGTGCTTGTATAAATTTTCAACATATCCCAAACAATTCAATACTCAATGATGATACATATATCAAAAGCAAATAAACATGTGGTTATATCAGATGACAAATGCAGAATGAGGATGCTCCAAAGACAATTAGTTGCATATCATTTTACAATTAGTTGCATATCATTTTACAATTAGTTGCATATAAAATCATACATCTCATAGCATATCAAATCATACACATTATTTTCAAGATACATCTCACAACATATCAAATCATACATCTCGTTTTCAAAATACATCTCACAGCATATCAAATCATACATCTCATTTTCAAGATACATCTCACATCTCATAAACATCATACATTTACATCATGCATTTCACTTCATCGTATCATCTATCTAAGCATTGCATCATCATAAAACAAAGTACAAGCATCTAGAACATGCATCCATAACACATCACATGATCAAAGAAAATGGTGTCATCTATATATATATCAAAAATGATCAAAATGTACAAATATCTGTCATGTCTGTGCCCTGTACAACAAAAAAAATGATCCAAAATACAATAGAGACATTGTCTCTCAAGTATGAATATCTCCTAAGGGGGATGGTCTCGCCGCTGATGTCCTAGCCCCTAGATCTCCAGAAGGATCATGTCTCAAAGGCCCCGTCACACCTCTGCTCTCTGACCATGACCCAGTCTCTCGAGATCGACTCGATCTCGACTA
The DNA here is from genome assembly GCF_030272615.1 of Cryptomeria japonica. Lineage (NCBI taxonomy): Eukaryota > Viridiplantae > Streptophyta > Pinopsida > Cupressales > Cupressaceae > Cryptomeria > Cryptomeria japonica. The sequence continues at coordinate 494,140,207 of NC_081408.1, forward strand.
CGTAAAGCTATGCGCTCTGTGCTCCCTGGGCACCGCATCCTCATAGTGGCGTCGATAGTACTCTGCCTCCCTGAATCTCAAGGACAACTCTCTCATGATGTCCCTCATAGGGCCACCTGCTACCACTCTCTGCATGCTCCGTGCCAACTCCTCCGCTCGACCTCGCCACTCTATCTCAACATCACGCTCTAGGGTCAGTTGGGTAATCTGACGCTACTACATCAATAGCTGTGCCTGTAGCTGCTGTACTGTCAACTGTAGTGTCCTAATCTGGGCGTCCTCCACATGCGATGGGATCCAAACCCGTAGGGGCACCTGTGAAGGGGTACCCCCTATCCCTCTACCTGTCCTTGGTGCTAGTGGAGGTAACTCATCAGTCCTCCTCCTCTGCGTTGGCCGTCTCCACTCATCAGTCCCTCCCACTGCTACTATCACCTCTCCCACTCTCCCCTCCTCCCCTGCTCCGATCACCAACCCTCCTCTCCCTCTATCCATCATAGCTTGTTGAACTGCTCTCTCCACCCGCACTACCCTATCACCCCCATCTCTACCTCTGTCTCCTCTCCTCCCCTGATATCCTCTCCCTCGTCATCCTCCTCCACCTCCATCATCTCCCTCATCACCATCTCCCCCTACCTCATCCTTGTCATCATCAAAGGCAGGCCGCATCTCCTCAGGATCTGATATCCTGGCCATGACACGAGCTACGAATAAACTAGCAAACTCATGTGTCATCCCACCATCTAATATCTCAGGAGCATAGTCCCATATCTAACCCGCTAAGCTGGAAAACTCCTTTATAGCCACTTCACTATCAATAGTCAGACCCCAATCCAGTATATCCTACCTCCGACGCGCATACAAGCAGGTCCCCTGTGGTATCCCCTGCTGCCGACCATACTACTGCAAAACTCTACCAACCTGAAATCTCTCAATCACAAAGGGCATCCGCCCTATCAAAAACTGACTCATAGAAACATACGGCATCTCCAACCCATCCTCGACCCATACCTCACAATCTGTATATGGTCGCCAGACAACCGTATCGATGTCATCCAACACCCTCCTCCAGTGCTCAAGTTTGCCCAGCTTTCGGTGGACAACTAGCCCCCTGTATCCATATGCATATGCCCGCCTAGCAGGCCCGTCTCTATCCACCAATGGCCTAGCTGTTGGAATGTGCTCCCAACACTATACCTGTAGGAATGTCATGCCAGCTAACAAACTGTCATAACCCAGGTATACCACCTCATGTAAATCCCTGTATAAATGAGCTAACATGGCCAATCTCCATGCGAACCTGCGGCCCTATGTCACCATCTCCTCTAGCACCAATCCCCAACCCACGGAAAATCCCTTCGACCTACGGTCGGGACATAGGAATCCAGCTATAAAACCTGCTAGTACTGATGGAAGAGGCGCATAGTCCAAATCCAAGAACTCCTGCCAAGGGATCTCATATCCACATACTATCTCATCATGAAATATGCGACACAATGCCTCTATCCCACCCTCCTCTGTCTGCTCATAAGGCAATAATGCACCTACTACGGGAATCTGCAATATCCTGTAATAGTCCTCAAGAGTCACCGTCATCTCACCTGTGGCAAAGTGGAAGGTGTTCGTATCACTATGCCATTTTTCAGCGAGTGTTGTGAGTAAACCCCAGTTCATAGTAAACCGAGGCATATCTAATAAAAATGACAGACCACATCTCTCAATAATATCTAAGTCAGCCTGTGCCAACCATGGTATCAATACCCATGGTCTGGGGAACCGCTCGCACGACTGAACCACTCCTAATCGCTCCTGTCAAAAAGCAAAACAAATCCAATATCAGTTTCCTCATCAAAACAAAGATATCAAAATCAAAATCACATCAAAAACTTGAAACATTTTGCAAATCTAATCAAGTTCCACATCATATCATTCCATATCAACTTGTAACACAACTCAAGTTTTCAAAAACCATATCAAAACTTGTAAAACAACTCAAGTCTCCACATCACATAAACTTGTAAAACAATTCAAGTTTCCCACCCATATCAACTTGTAAAACAACTCAAGTTTCCAACCCATATCAACTTGTAACACAACTCAAGTTCCACAATCATATCAGCTTGTAACACAATTCAAGCTCCACACATATTAACTTGAAACAATGCAAATCAAATCAAGTTTCGATCAAAAACACATTAATATCTACATCAATAACTTGAAAAATCACAAATCAAACCAAGTTATATCAATACTCATATTGGACAAACTATCAAAAACATGATAGCCGACACAACAAATGACAAAAATCTACCTCTCCAGGCAAAACTGACCTTATCCTATGTAATTTTCTACATTCAAAAATCATCCTATCTTGTAAAACCTACTGCACGTGCTAATTAAATTTGGCTAAGCGCTAAACCATATCTATGTGCTACCTTGTTTTCTCCATGCACTATCCTATCTACCCTATGCACTAGACTAACTCTATGCGCTACCCTTTTTTATCCATGCACCAACTAATCTACCCTAAGCGCTAAACCCGATCCATGCGCTAACCTATCCTGATGCGCTACCCTTTTAACCCTAAGCGATACCTTGTGTCCCTCATACGCTAACCTAAGGCCATGCGCTAACCTAAAAACTCCATGCGCTACCCTAAATGTTTTCGGACGCTACCCTAAATTGCAACCCTATGCGCTACAGAATTTTTTGTATGCGCTAAACAAAGATCCCTATGCACCAAAACGTGAAAACCCTATTTCAAAATTCAAAAACTGACCAAAAACGATCAAATTAAAAATCAAAAAGGGGTAAAAAAGGTTGACTTATCGGTGGTCCATACGTGGAAGGCCTCCGATACCTCCGAACGTGCTTGAATCGATGCGTATAATATGGAATAGGCATTTTGTCTTCTCTCCAAAAGTCTCTTTCTCCAAGGTCAACAAGCACAAATGAGACAAAACAATGCACTTTTTCCCTTTTATAGGGTAAAATAAAATTAGGGTTAGGGAAATGAGCATGTAATTTGCTCGCGGTCTCCCTCATACCCTCGCACACATCCATTATCGGGAGATGAATCAATTTAAACATTCCATCTAGCCAAAATTTTGAACAAAAAACACAATTATCAAATCAAATCAAATTTTCCAAAATTTTGATTCATCTCCCGAGGGGGCATTATCGCCATCGATTATCAAATCTAGGGCATCACACATCAAATCTGGGGCATCACACATCAAATCTGGGGCACAACATGACAATCCATAAAAACAACATTGAGCATAAAATTGCAACGACACATCATTTTCTTTGAAATACCATGTGCACACACGTCACTTCAAAGAGGGGCAAAATGCAGACGTATAAAAATGACCATATTCCTAAATGAATATTTTATGTTCATTTCTCTATTTAATTAAATCCAATTTAATTGAATAACCCACATTCCTCTATTTAATTAAATAAATTACTCAATTTATTTAAATTAAATTCACTATACCTCTTTTACCATTTAATAGAATAAATCATTTTATTCAATTAAAACCCCTATCCACTTTTTAATTAAATTCAAATTTAATTAAATAGTTATCCTAAATTGAATAAATCTAATTTATTTAATTTCTCCAATTGTAACCAAATTGAATAAAATTCATTTTATTCAATTAAAAGCCTATTATCCCTTCATCCACTTGCAAAGTCCTACACCTCCCACTTGCCTCCTAAGCCTTATTTCTAACCCCTTCTAGATTCTTCTAATTGCTTCCAATTAAGCCTAAACCCATCTCCTAAACTTTGTCACATCCCTAAGCAAGGGGAAGTCACTTCTCAAACCCTCAAAGTCTTTGAAAACCCTTAAAGGCTTCAACCACTTAACTTTGAAAGTCTCCCAAACCATTAATGGTTAACTCAACCCTCTAGCATGGTTAAAGAATTTCCCTAAACTCAACCTCCATGTAACCCAAGGGTCTCATCAAGCATTTATTTCTTTGACCATGGTTATCCTTAAACCTTTGCACAAGAATTTATCCTTTGGATAAAAGCTTTATCCAATGGGTAATCTTAACTTAACCTTAACCCTTAACCCCTAGGGTAACCATGAGGTCTTCTCAAGAATTTAATGCTTCTTACATCTCCTCTCAACCAACCTTATGTTGACAATTGTCACCATTTCATTGGTACCAATTGCAAACATGGATTCCCAACTTTCAAACTTAGCCCTTGATTAACTCTTTCAATCTTGACCATCCATTGCCCTATTTTTGCTATAAATAGAGCTCTCATTCCTCCATTTTCATATCCAAGTCTTTAGCATCACACTTATACTCAAATCCATCCAAGCTTTAATATATCATTTGTGCTCATCATTTTAGCCTCTCTTTTCAATAGGAATTAATCTAAATATGCATGTTTAGAGTATTTTCCTTATCATTTAGCTTAATCATAGACTAATATAGCATGCTAGGATAGCCTTGTTACTAATCTTGTCATCTTATAAACTAGTTTATTGCATTTATAGGATCATGCATAGCCTAGGATGCATTTCATCTTAAAATCAAACAAAGCATCCCTCGTTCTTGCATTTGTCATCCCTAAACCACTTTGCTCGGTGATCTGAGAGCAAAAACATTGGTTTGAGGGAGCTTGTGAGATAGAGAACCATGGAACCAACCTTGGGAAGCTGAGCCATACTTCATGACTCCATAGCTTGCACCAAGAAGTCCTGCGGGTGTGTGAGCAAGGCTCCCTAGAGCTCCATTTTTCACATTTTGAGTTCTATCGACCCGATTTTCCTGCATACAATTATTATTGTAAATGCATTGAGCCGACATCATGCATCGAATGTTGATTTGTTTGTAATTGATTTTATTGTAACATCTTTTAGTGAGCCAACCTATTCAATTGGTCTTAGGTTATGGTATATATGTAAGATTGATATGCGATTGGGAAGAAGAATTGTAATAGAGTATATGCGAAAATAAGCAGAGCTATACATGCAGACATCATTTGAAGGTCGAAGGAGGGTTTTGTGAAGGCAATTAGAACTACACCGGTACTGGATCCAACATATGAAGATGCTATTTTGTGCAGTACATTATCATTGGATTTAACCATCCAATTGTAGTCAGTGTGACTCTCATTTTGTGATTGAGCAGTGAGCTCTAGGTAGCTGGCCTTTTTGCATGTGCAGAATCCATATTGTAAACACATACTATCTGCAGTAGTATCATTTGATTGTGGGTAAGGTTTCCCACCATGGTTTTTCCCCTTACAAGGTTTCCACGTACAAACATTGGTGTTATGTGTTGTGGATGTTATTGTCTTTCTGTTTCATGCATTAATCTTTACCAGTATTGCAATTAACTGTTAAGACTGTCTACCAACATAAAGTTTGGTTTACCGGTATTAAGCATTAATTTTTGGTTAAGTTATTTTTGGTTGAATTTATTGGACAACTGATTCACCCCCCCTCTCAGTTATCTCCGGGACCTAACAAACGCGTCCTTTTCCATAGGTGCTTTTTCGTTGTTTCACGATGGGTAACTTTCGAGCACCTTCTCTTTGTGAATGAGAGACCACCGTACGATCATCTGCAACTTGCATTCTCTTTAACTCACCTTTCCACTATAAAAATTACTTACCTTGGGAACCATGCACATGGTGGGGTCCACCTGGTTGCCATCTATCTCTTCATCACCTCGGGGTTCGCGCACGCACGTGCGGAGTCTACCTGGGGATCGAGCTAGCAACTTACATCCAAATCCTCAAGGCTTTGACACTATGGTCATCTGTGGCATTACTTTTAAATACTAAATTTCTCATCTCCACCACCAATGTGGGATAATAGTTATGCCCGACACTACATCTTCTGAAGGTTTTAATGGCCATGCATGGAGGAACTGGCAATACACCTAGAAACTACATTTTCTTGAAGGGGTTTCATCGCCTCTTATCTGCCACACACCACAAGGGAGGAAACCACACTTGCCAAGTGCAAGTTGTTTTCATTTTTTTTAAAAACCACTCAAATGCCATACCAAGTGCCACCAAACTTCACGCAGGGGGAGAGGCTGGCAAAGGTTATGGAATTTGGTTTAACACCTGCCAAGTGCTTTTGCCTGAAAGTTTCTAAATGCCCCTCCAAACACCATGCAGAGGGCGACCTGAGCTTTGCATTACACCTGCCAATTTGCAATTGCAGAAACCTCTGAAACCCTCTTCCACACCATACCCACTTACAGGAAAGAATTACCTGCCAAAATGCATTTGCTTGAAAGTTTCTCTTGTATTTTTAACACCACACAGAAGAGGATTCTTGGCAACGCCTGGTAATGCACTTGCTTGGAGTTTAAAAGCCCCTCCTTTCAAAAACCACACAGGATGTTGGAAAGGGTCGTGGCAACTACGCCTTACACCTGCCAATGTGCATTTGTTTTAAGTTTATAAAGCCCTTTCACCCATACCACAACTCATGACAGGGGAAAATGATGGCAAAATCGATGGAGATTGGTTTTGCAGCTATCAATTTGCATTTACAGAAAGATTAAAATGCCTTTTCCACACCATTGAAATGGGTTTAATTCCTTATAATGCATTTGCTGAGGTTTATAATGGCTCCTTTGTTAACCACATAGGAAGGATGCTGGCAAAGGCACGTGGAGTGTGGGCTTTACAATAGCCACTGTATTTGTTTCAAATTTTCTTTAACGCCATGCACCAATGGAGGAAATAGTTTTGCCAAACACCTACCAATAGCATTTGCTTAAGCTTCTTCTATCTGTCCAAACCATGCCACACTCCACCTTCCTTTCACCATTGGAATTTGTTAAAAATGTTTTATTTGCCTTAGTCTACCATGCCATCTGCAAGGAGGCTATCGAGAGGAACATGAGGGGAGTATGTAGCACCTGCCATTACATTTAGTTGGAAATTTCAAAGCCTTTGTCATGCCACAGGACCACGCAATCCCCTTCCAAGTCTGCCAATGATTTAGGAGTAACAGTTAGCCATGTTGGCTTCCCACCTATTTCGAGGTCAGCACCTCCTTTTCCCATATTAGGATGAAGAAAGTTATCCCTTATAGTAGAGGAGGAAAAATTATGTAGTGCAAATTCATGATGTACCATAGCTCGAAATTGGTTTTTTGATGGTGGAATGCTTTTAAAGAATATTTCTCTGAAATTTTGTAGTACTCCTTTGTTGTAAGGATTTGCTCTTCTATCATATCGGTACCTAAAATTCTTTTATGTAGTCTGATCTGTACCAATCAGATAAAGTTGAAACACCATAAGTCCCCCAACAAACCATATTGCAATGAATGTATAGACTATAAGCACAATTGATGCAGGTATATCTGACAAGGCTTTCCACACTAAAACATCATCTGCCAATTTGCATTTTCTTGAGAATTTTTCAATGGCTACTCCACACCACAACATGAGGACTTTGAAATTTTCACATACCACTTGCATTTGTTTTGAAGGTTTTAATTTTAAAACACCTTGGTCCCTCTTTACCCAACGTAGGGCCATATGAAGCTTCAGAATTGCCAAACACGGTAGGGAGATGCTGGTAAAAATTGTGGAATTCGCTTACACCTTCTATTTTGCATTTGCTGAAGGGAGTTTCTATGCTCTTTCATTTTTGCACTTGATGACATGCATCAAGAAATTTAAATCTTCACTCAAACCAAGTTGCCAATGGAACGCGTGCTGATATTGATCTACATTGCCATGAATTTAATACCATTTTTGCCATAAATTTAATGCACATGCATGAGCCATGTTGGGCCCCAAAGTGGGTCCGATTAATTCTTTTTTTCGTTTTCATGCAACTAACTGTTGAAAACACCTCAAGAACCTTGAACATGCCTTTGGAGTTGATCGACACAACTTTCTGATCATTAAATTGAGTTTTGCAACTTTCAAGCGCTTGCGCCACATTTTCGCATTTAAACCCAAAGATGCAATTTTAAAACTGGTCAAAACACCTTTCTGGACTTCGCAAACTAAGAGGCATACTATTTGATTTATAAGCATTCACTTTGCCAAACCGTTTCTCAAGACGAATCCCGGGTGAAGAAATATTAACGGTCAAAGATGACTATTTGGCTCTGTTAGCACTATGAACCTGATAAAATCAATGCGCAACAACCTCAAAGTGCCTTTCTTAAAAATATCAAACGATCTCCATAGACCCCCAAATCTGGGGCATAGATACCTTGAGGTACAAATAAGACTGTGGAATGTTTAATTCAACCAGGAAGCTGATAGGGTGCAAATAGTGAGCTCATGAAAATAACAACTTGAACTAATGCAACAATGAAAATGCAGAAAATTGAATAAAGTGGCTCAAGAAATCATCTTGGAAAACTGATCAAACGGATTGACTATGACCTGAAATTGGAAACACAGCTTGTCTTTTATACCAAAAGTAGCCCGGAAGAAATATTCTGACATGAAATTCACTTGGGCATCTTTTACACTTATGCAAAGTAGGGCTCTGACTAGCCGCTAAAACAGGGACTTATGCAAACAACCAAATTGCAAACGGATTAGGCTTACCAAACTGAGCAAATGGATTCATAGGGACTTGAAAATTGGCATGGAAGCACACTTATATGCATAGAATTCAATGCACTTTAAATTTTTTCATAACACTCAACTGGGCAAAAGTTATATGTGCTAAAAGTAGGCCACTCGATAAATCTGCTTTTGTACCTATGATGCACTTTCAACTCACCCCTTGAAATGGGTACTTGATGAATTGATCCAAACTGAATTTTGAAAGTTGTCACACACTACATAGGCCAAATGAAAGGTGTAGGACACATTTCAAAGCTTTACCTCTTGATGATTAACTGGCTCCATTTTACATGCCCTCAAAGTAGGCCTATTAGGTTGATTCATTAGGAGGTCATTTAAAAGTGCAGATGCAAAAATTTGAAATGGGCCTCTCAAATTCACCAAATTTAATGAGTCCCAATAGTGGCTCTGACTAGGGATGGTTGATTGCAAGATCAACACAAGAATTCAGAATCTATGGTAGAGCAGACCACCCAAAAATGGAATACTTCTCTTCTCTCCTAAAAAACAAGAGCTCCTTATTGAAAACCACACAACTAAAGCAAAGAAACTGTACAAGATGTACAAACATACTTACAACTAATTATAAACTGCCCCAAACAATCTTAGCATTTACCTCTATCAAAAATCTGATTCTCATCACCTGATGTCATGATCCAAATAGAGTCACCTTTCAACAACAACTGAGCATAATCCTTATAATCAACTTTCTTTCATCTCATTACTAAAATAGCTGGTGTGCACACCTTTCACCTGATTTTGAACTTTATAGCCACACACCACTTCACCAAAAGTAAAATCATGAGACAAATTACTATAAAGGGCTTCCCACAAGCTGCCATACATTTCACTATCCCAATCAACTCTATTCTTTGCAAGGACATCATCATGCTGAATTTCAAAAATAAAACATTCATTTTCACCATTGTAATTCTTATCAGCACATGCCTTGTTATCATTTAAATTTATAGAATAAGGGACATTAATAACCAATTGATACAAACAAGGAACATAAACATTTTGCTCCAGATGTGACACTTCACTATGCTGATCACACTTTATATTATCCTTGTTCATCAAACTCAATACATCAACATTCTCAATATCCCATTCATGGAAAAGAATGCCTACTTCTGGCTAAAGAAAATCCTCAGCTAAGTCTTTCTCATTCAGACTTACATCCACCTGAAAAAATTCCATTTATGGTCTGAAATAATTATCACACAACCCATGCCTCTTATCTTCATCATGAAGTAAATTTTTACAACACATGTTACTGATGTTGGCAATTTCATCAGCATCAAAAACTTGTTCAATACAAGGAGAAAATTCAACATTTTCATCAATGACATCAACACTATGAACATTTATATCAAAAGCAAAGAACTCCATATTTGGTTCAAGCATACCATCAACATTCACATCCTCTTCATGGTATGTCCCACTTTGAAAACATTCAAATATAGGTTCATTTAAATCTGAAAATAAAACGTTATCTGTACTTTCACATATGTTTTTATCTTCAAAAATACTTTCATTTTCAGATTCATGACTGAGATATATAACTTGGTCTCCTCTTATATCATCTTCACAAGATGAACAATAATAACTCTCATAGGTACCCTTAGCTGCATGATTGACATTCATTCGTTGATCATAAGAAAATGAATCACTTGTGTCAAGATCTCTTATTCTAAAATTGATCTCCATTGTTCATTTGTACATCCCCAAAGTGCTGAAAATCGAACTCAGTGTCCTCATAATCAACAACACCACTCCATTCTGAAAGACATTCATCACTTGATGTACTTGTATTGGGAACACCACTAGCATCATTCATAATTTTATTTTCAGCTTTATCAGACTTAATCAATTCCTGATTTACATCATATTGCACATCCTTGCATGACAAAATCATGGGCTGATTGGTAACTTCTTTGTTTGAACACATTGTATCATTATCATCATTGCTTACATAATCAACAATGCTTGGTGATCCTTCAGTATTTGATATTTTAACATCAAATACATTAGCAACCTGCAAAGACCGATGGTCATCACCATCATTGTTTTCATCATCATTATCCTTGGGAGATGCATGATTAACTTCATCATTTCTAGCCACATAATCAACATAACCGACATACAAATCAAATGGTGCATATCCTTTATATATATCAATATTTGTAATAGCACTATCACAAAACTTCCCACTGATCATTCCATCATTACTGTGAGAGACAAACAACATTGACAACATAGATTCTTGACCCCCATTTAACTTTGAATCACATATATCAACAAAACCATTTGGAACAACAAAGCTTGACATATTTTGACAAAGAATATTTTGCTCGGCTTCACATTTACTTTCACCATTGAAGGTGTTTGGACAAGAAACAACAACAGACAAAAATCTCTTTGAGATCCCAAATTTTAAATTATTTTCAATATCCCTAGCTATGTTAAAATCGTCATGCAAAGTTTTGGGTTCCTTGTCTCTTAATAAGAAACCCATCTTCTTGTCAAAAGCACTCATATAAATCTCCAAGCATGCTCCATCATTAAACTTATACTTGCTGGAAATATTAGACAATATTTGTAAAAATCTAATATTAAATGCCGGTACCAATTCGTCTTCCCTGATTTGTATGTACATGAATTCTCTCAGCATATCATAATCACTCACCTTTTTAGCAAATTGGGTCATAAAGTTAGTTGTTAATTCATCCCATGAGGAAATACAATTTGCTGGCAAAAAAGAGAACCAATCCCTTGCATCCTCTTTTAGTGATTGGACAAATAATTTCATGCACATATCTTCTTGACAAACTTCAAAATCTCCCATCAAGTCTGAAAATCTTTTCAAATGTTGACATGTTGATTCTGATTTCTTCCCACTGAATATTGGCAAATGCTTTCTAATTTTTGTGGGTATAAGATATGGGTAACCTGGAATACCTTTGAAATTTAGAGAAGCATAATAGTTCATTTTAAAACTTCTCTTATAACATGGTTGTGATATTTCACTAGGCATGGCTATATGTGGAAGTGTACAAGGCTGAAAAACTTCACCACACATTTCTATTTACTCCCACAAATAATTATACAACCTTATGCAAAACAATGAAGCACTTCAAGTACATATCATCATTTGGATCTATTCATAACATTTCTTGACACAAAGTTTCTTCAAATTTGCATACATACAACAAAACATATATGCTAGAAGCTTCAGCAAAATAGATATGCAAATAAACTTGTAATTCCTCTTTTTCCCTCTTTACTAGTGTTATTCACTTAATGGGAAAACTACTTTACTCATTGAAAATTTTTAGAACAAATTGTTTTGCATTGAAACTTCTGAAAGTACCTAAGTATTTGCAGCTGTAAGACTTGTAGATCTGAACATTTATTCACATTTTAGCTTGGATTTTACCTCAGAGTCGCCACCTCTTGCATAGAGGACATTTTGAATAGCAGAATGCCATTCAACACATATTTAATTCTTTATTTCTCCTTCAATCTTGCTACAACAAATTTACTCCAGGCTTACACAAATCTGGGAAATATATCAAACTTATGTGTGAATTAAAATATTTTACTGCACTTTTCTTTCCAAGCTTTTATGACGAGAGCACCATGTCTGAGCCTGCAACCGATTTAATTATCTGCATCTTAATATGATTCTTCAAATCATCTACTAATCTCTCAACCATAAAAGACATTTTCAACTCTGTGCATTCTCAATGGACTGACTAACTTGATGAAATTATGCAATTTCTATTCAGCTTCCCCAGCAGAGTTGCCATTTTTGTTTTTCACCAAAACTGGTTAACCCAAGTTCACCTGCAATTGATTTATGAAATAGCCAATTCAATCTACAAAGAACCTCAGGACTTGGACAACATAACAAGGATCCAAATCCTTCTACACTTCAGGCTTTGCAAAACCTAGGTGGGTGTACCTTTGATGCATTGAATCAAACCCATTACACACAAGACAACATCAACAAAAGAAGTTGAATCTCAGAAGGTTAAAAAACAAGGAGGGTATTGTAGATGGGCTAGATCTACCCTTACAACTCAGCAATGTTTGAATCATGAGATGGATGGAACACTACCACAGAATAGAAAACAAAAGATATTTTGATTGGATTTTAAATTGTTTCAGAATCCCCTTAATTGCAAGATCGATGCCTTATCCAAGGGCAACAGAGTCATACATCAAACTATAGATGAAAATTTCTACTGTAACTCCATCTTCATCCTTAAGTATTTTTGCATTAATGCCTTACATAAATGTATTACTCAGCTCATTCACATAAAATGTCAAATCTAGAACATGAACCCTATTTTATTAATATTTGCTCACAGAGTTTAAACTCTTCCTTGAAAAGATTACCTCCAAGCAAACATTACACTCACAGACACAACTTCTCATGACAAACTTAATCCTCCTTAAGTATCTGATTTGAATAAAATGAAAGTACACTTCAGAGACAAATCCTGTGCGAATTTATGCATGCCTTACATACATAAAAACCTGCAATTAGAAACACCTATAGCATGAATCATACTTTATTCTCTGGAAAAAGACATTGCCCTGTACAATCTTGAAGAAAACTTAGAATTGGAAACCATGAAAATCTGGAGCATTTCTCCAAATTTATAGAACCCTTACAAATGAGAAGAAATGGGAATATGAAGGAGGGGGAAAAGACCAAAATGCATCAGAAATTGCCAAGTGCCCTCTTTCCCCAACTGAAAAATATTTTGTTCATCCTTCCTGTCAAAATTGCTCTCAAAATATCTTATGTTTGTTAAAACTAATCACATAACTGAATTCCTCATTCCGAGAGCTTTCCAACGGTATATAATACTTCTAGGCTTGGGCAAAAATAACCCCCAGGCGAATTAATCACTCAAAGTGAGCCCATCATTTAAATTTTTGAATTTTACCTATAGTTTGGACTATGTATTTAAATTTGATTTTTACCAATTTTTACAACCTGCGTCCTACCACATGGCAGCTTGTGATTTGCCTGTGAATCCACTGAGATGACACCTCACCTGTCTGCCACCTCACCCACCTTGCAGACCGCCACTTGTCCGCCACTGGACTGCCACCTCAGCTCCATCTCATCGGGACCCGCCAGCTGGACCACCACCTGTACCTATCATCTCACTTGTCACTATTTCATGAAGGGTAATGGTCGATCACTTTTCCATTGTGGATCAGCGATGGCCTTTGATCATCTTCGAACTTGCTCATTTGTTAAAGCATCCTTTTCCGCATGTGCTTTTTTGTTGTTTCGCGATGGGTAACTTTCGAGCACCTTCTCTTTGCGAATCAGCGACCACCATGTGATCATCTGCAACTTGCATGCTCTTTAACTCGCATTTACACTACAAAAATCACTTACCTCAAAAACCGTGCACCAAGGGGTCCACCTGGTCGCCAACTATCTCTTCACCCCAAGAAATTTTTGAATTTTACCTATAGTTTGGACTATGCATTTAAATTTGATTTTTACCAATTTTTACAACCTACGTCCTGCCATGTGGCAGCTTGCGATTCGCCCGTGAATCCATTGAGATGACACCTCACCTGTCTGTCACCTCACCCGCCTTGCAGACCGCCACCTGTCCGCCACTGGACTGCCGCCTCAGCTCCATCTCACCGGGACCCACCACCTGTACTTGCCAGCTCACTTGTCGCTATTTCATGAAGGGTAATGGTCAAGCACTTTTCCATTGTGGATCAGTGACGACCTTTGATCGTCTTTGAACTTGCTCACTTGTTAAAGCATCCTTTTCCGCATGTGCTTTTTTGCTGTTTCATGATGGGTAACTTTTGAGCACCTTCTCTTTGCGAATCAGTGACCACCGTGTGATCATCTACAACTTGCATGCTCTTTAACTTACATTTACACTAAAAAACTTGCTTACCTCAAGAACCGTGTACCAAAGGGGTCCACTTGGTCGCCAACTATCTCTTCTACAACTTGCATGCTCTTTAACTCGCATTTACACTACAAAACTCGCTTACCTCGAGAACCGTGCACCAAGGGGTCCACCTGGTCGCCAACTATCTCTTCACCGCCTCTGGGTTCATGCACGCATGCGTGGGATCTACCTGGGCACCGAGCTAGCACCTTGCATCCACAGCCTCAAAGATTTGACACTATGGTTGTGTGTGGTGTTACTTTTAAATACTAAATTTCTCATCTCCACCACCAATGTGGGATAATAGTTATGCCTGGCACTGCATCTTCTGAAGGTTTTAATGGCCATGCAGGGAGGAACTAGACATACACCTAGAACCTGCATTTTCTTGAAGGGGTTCCATCGCCTCTTATCTGCCACACACCACAAGGGAGGAGACCACACCTGCCAAGTGCAAGTTGTTTTTCAGTTTTTTTTAAAACCGCTCAAATGCCATACCAAGTGCCACCAAACTTCACGCAGGGGGAGAGGCTGGCAAAGGTTATGGAATTTGGTTTAACTCCTGCCAAGTGCTTTTGCCTGAAAGTTTCTAAATGCCCCTCCAAACACCACGCAGAGGGGGACCTGGGCTTTGTATTACACCTACCAATTTGCAATTGCAGAAACCTCTAAAACCCTCTTCCATGCCATACCCACTTACAGGAATGAATTACCTACCAAAATGCATTTGCTTGAAAGTTTCTCTTGTCTATTTAATGCCACGTAGAGGAGGATTCTTGGCAACACTTGGTAATGCACTTGCTTGGAGTTTAAAAGCCCCTCCTTTCAAAAACCATGCATGATGTTGGCAAGGGTCATGGCAACTATGCCTTACACCTACCAATGTGCATTTGTTTTAAGTTTATAAAGCCCTTTCACCCATACCACAACTCACGGCAGGGGAAAATGATGGCAAAATCGATGGAGATTGGTTTTGCAGCTATCAATTTGCATTTGTAGAAAGATTAAAATGCCTTTTCCACACCATTGAAATGGGTTTAATGCCTTCTAATGCATTTGCTGAGGTTTATAATGGCTCCTTTGTTAACCACGCAGGAAGGATGCTGGCAAAGGCACATGGAGTGTGGGCTTTACACCAGCCACTGCATTTGTTTCACAGTTTCTTTAATGCCATGCACCAACGGAGGAAATAGTTTTTCCAAACACCTACCAATAGCATTTTCTTAAGCTTCTTCCATCTTCCCAAACCACACCACACTTCACCTTCCTTTCACCATTTGCATTTATTAAAAACGTTTTATTTGCCTTAGTCTACCACGCCATCTGCAAGGAGGCTATCGACAAGCACATGAGGGGAGGAGGTAGCACCTGCCATTGCATTTAGTTGGAAATTTCAAAGCCTTTGTCATGCCATAGGCCCACACAACCCCCTTCCAAGTCTGCCAATGATTTAGGAGTAACAGTTAGCCATGCTGGCTTCCCACCTATTTTGAGGTCAGCACCTCCTTTTCCCATATTAGGACGAAGAAAATTATCCCTTATAGTAGAGGAGGAAAAATAATGTAGTGCAGATTCATGATGTACCATAGCTCGAAATTGGTTTTTTGATGGTGGAATGCTTTTAAAGAATATTTCTCTGAAATTTTGTATTACTCCTTTGTTGTAAGGATTTTCTCTTCTATCATATCGGTACTCAAAATTCTCGTATATAGTTTGATTTGTACCAATTAGATAAAGATGAAACACCATAAGTCCCCCAACAAACCACATTGCAATGAATGTATAGACTATAATCACAATAGATGTAGGTCTATCTGACAAGGCTTTCCACACTGAAACATCATTTCCCAATTTGCATTTGCTTGAGAATTTTTCAATGGCTACTCCACACCACAACAGGAGGACTTTGACATTTTCACATACCACTTGCATTTGTTTTGAAGGTTTTAATTTTAAAACACCTTGGTCCCTCTTTACCCAATGCGGGGGTATATGAAGCTTCAAATTTGCCAAACACAACAAGGAGATGCTAGTAAAAGTTGTGGAATTTGCTTACACCTTCTACTTTGCATTTGCTGAAGGGAGTTTCTATGCTCTTTCATTTTTGCACTTGATGACGTGCATCAAGAAATTTAAATCTTCACTCAAACCAAGTTGCCAATGGAACTCGAGCTGACATTGACATTGCCATGAATTTAAGACCATTTTCACCATAAATTTAATGCACGGGCATGAGCCAGGTCGGGCCCCAAAGTGGGTCCGACTAAAAAACAATTTTCATTTTCATGCAACTGACTGTTGAAAACACCTTAGGAACCTCAA
Source organism: Cryptomeria japonica (assembly GCF_030272615.1). NCBI lineage: Eukaryota > Viridiplantae > Streptophyta > Pinopsida > Cupressales > Cupressaceae > Cryptomeria > Cryptomeria japonica. The sequence goes on from NC_081408.1 coordinate 494,157,059, forward strand.
ACATGCCTTTGGAGTTGATTGGCACAAATTTCTGATCATTAAATTGAGTTTTGCAACTTTTAGGCGCTTGCGCCACATTTTCGCATTTAAACCCAAAGATGTAATTTTAAAACTGGTAAAAACACCTTTCTGGACTTCGCAAACTAAGAGACATACTATCTGATATCTAAGCATTCACTCTGCCAAACCGTTTCTCAAGATGAATCCCGTCTAAAGAAATATTAACGGTCAAAGATGACCATTTGGCTCTGTCAACACTATGAACCTAATAAAATCAATGCACAGGGACCTCAAAGTGCCTTTCTTAAAAATATCAAACGATCTCCGTAGACCCCCAAATCTGGGGCATATATACCTTGAGGCACAAAGAAGACCATGGAATGTTTAATTCGACTGGGACGCTGATAGGGTGCAAATAGTGAGCTCATGAAAATAGCAACTTTAACTGATGCAACAATGAAAATGGAGAAAATTGAATAAAGTGGCTCAAGAAATCATCTTGGAAAACTGATCAAATGGATTGACTATGACCTGAAACTAGAAACACAACTTGTCTTTTATACCAGCAGTAGCCTGGAAGAAATATTCTGACATGACATTCACCTGGGCATCTTTTACACTTATGCAAAGTAGAGCTCTGACTAGCTGCTAAAACAAGGACCTATGGAAACAACCAAACTGCAAACGGATTGTGCTTACCAAACTGAGCAAATGGCTTCATAGGGACTTGAAAATTGGCATGGAAGCACACTTATATGCATAGAATTCAATGCACTTTAAATTTCTTCATAACACTCAACTGGGAAAGAGTTATATGCAGTCAAAGTAGGCCACTTGATAAAATCCGTATTTGCACCTATGATGCACTTTTAGCCCACCCCTTGAAATGGGTACTTGATGAATTGATCTAAACTAAATTCTGAAAGTTGTAACACACTGCATAGGCCAAATGAAAGGTGTATGACACATTTTAAAGCTTTACCTCTTGATGATTAACTGGCTCCATTTTACATGCCCTCAAAGTAGGCCGATTAGGTTGATTCATTAGGAGGTCATTTGAAAGTGCAGATGCAAAAATTTGAAATGGGCCTCTCAAATTCACCAAATTCAATGAGTCCCAATAAAGCACTTGTCATTTATTAAAAATTATGGGATTGCGGGTAGTAGAAATGATCCATTTAATGAAAGCAGTGTAAAATGGTTGTGCATATTGTATAAGTTGCCATACTTTAAGGATATAGCCATCAGGCATACTGTTGATTTTATGCATACCGAGAAAAATATAGCCTATACTATTATAGATACTCTTTTTGGTGCCTTAGATACTATTTCATCATGTGAAGACTTTCGAGAAATAAAGCTTCGTCGAAATATTTGGGTTGAAAAATATGATAATGAAAAATATAGAAAACCTTGTGCTTCTTACGTCTGGACAAAGGAACAAGTGCACAATTCTTACAGTTGATGTCTCAGACTCACTTTCCCACTGGATATGTAAGTAGTAGCATGAGAAGCCAAATTGACACGAATAGCTTAAGAGGCCTCAAGACCCATGACTATCATGTCATAATTGATAATATCTTACCTATTGTGGTAAATATATCAAGTTTGGCAAAGGGGCCAATATTGGCAATTATAAGGTTGGGCCTAATATTAAAGAGAATGAGCTTCCATGTATTAGATCCTTTTAACTTTGATTGTTTGAGGGAGGAGGTTGTTGAAGTCCTTTGTCTATTAGAACGAGAATTTCCACCAGGAATCTTTAACATTTCTATGCATCTTTTGATACATCTAGAATATGAACTAGAGCATTGTGGCCCAATAAGAATGAGATGGATGTATCCTATAGAAGGATATATGAAGGTTTTGAAAAAATATGTCCGTACTAAGGCAAAACCAGAAGGCAACATGTCTGAGGGATATTCAATGCAATAGGCCATGGGATTTTGCACAGAATATATGAAGGATTTTAAAATTGTCAATCGACATGTATGGGATGATGATGAAGATGATAGAGTTGTAGGTGAAGTATTAGAAGGCAATGGATGTCACTTCAAGCTATCATATCAAGAAAGAAGTGCAATACATGCATTTATTCTTCAAAACACATATTCGTTTGATAAGTGGCGCAGGTAAAAAATAAATTACACAATAATTTATTTACTCAATTACATTTACACATTTATATTATTAATCTTACTATTTGTACATCATTATTTTATGTAGAAAATATGAAGAAGAGAATCAAACTTGGATGCAACATCGACCTCAAAAGCGCAACCGTCATGATTTGATTGGAGGTGATTCTTTTTCAAAATTTGAAGAATGGATTGCTAATGCAATCAATAATGCAAAAGAAGGAGGTCACCATATAACAACAGAGGAAAGTGAACTTTCACAATCTCCACATTTATGGGCTATGCTTTTTAGTGGAATGTGGGCCTATGGTAGTCACTTAAGAGTGGAAGAAAAAGACAAAGGAAAGACTAATTGTGATTGTGTTGTTAGTGCTGAATTTCTTCATGGAAATGAGAAGAAATTTTATGTTGGATTCATCCAAGATATTATTCAAGTGGATTTTGGTGAAAATAGTCCTGTATTATTAAAATGTAAGTGGATCCGACCATCCATAGTACAATTTGATGAGCATGGATTTGTGTGTGCAAATACACGACAATTTTTATCAGAGACAGATGAGCCGTATGTTTCCCCTCTTCAAATTAACCAGTCATTTCTAATTGGTGATGTAAGAAGCCCGGGATGGTCTTATGTCATTCAAACAGAGTCTCATTTGAAATGAAAATTCATGAAAGTTGTCGATGTAATGCCTAATGGGCAATATGCTAATTTACAAGAAACATTCGAAGAAGTGGATGAAGACAATGAGGGACTATTTGAGGAAGAAATTTTGATTACAAATGAAGAAATTGGGAGAGAGAATGCATTATATTTCTCAAATGAGGACGAGGAAGAAAATCAAACATATGCAGACAGTAGAGATCAGGATTCTGATCTTGCTGGCAATGCAGATGATTATTGATGAGCCCCATTTTATGAATTTTTATTTAAGACTTTTATGTTGTTTTAAGATTGTTTTATGTTGTAAGGACATAGGCCTTCTAACTAATACTTGTTTGAAAGCTTTAATATTGAACAAAGTTTCTATATGAATATGTTAGCTTTAATCTTTGTAACCATGCTACACTATGACTATCAGTTGTGCCTTATAACAGTAATGACTACAAGACAAGCATTTGATGAGATGTCTTTGTAGATAGCCATTATCTTAGACTATATTTTACTCTATCTTTATATCATGGACTGCTCTGCATCTATTGGGACTGCTATATAATGACAATCTTTTAGCTCTATGACTATCATGGTAGGGTTTGTTACTGCCTTATACCTGCTCTAGATGATTCACTGAGATATGCTTTATGAAATGAGAAAGTTCATTATTGCTTTGTATTATCGTTGTCACATTATTCAATGAAGATCTTTGACAATAATAATCCCCCTTTGGCTTTGTTCTCATGAAGTTATTGAATTCTTTATAAGCATGATGATTGTATTTCGTGACAGTGATATGCTTTTGGTTTACAATATATTGGTATTTATGATAGTTAATTATCACTATACAAACTTATTTGCAGACTATTATTGTTTGTGGTGTGTGAAACAAAACAACATATTAGAACATAGTTAACTTATCTCCACAAACTTATTTGTAGACTAATATTTTTTGTTTTGAGGAAAAAAAGGTATCTGATTTCCATTTCTATTATCTCTTGTTAGATGTTCACCTCTACTAAGAGAAGCTTTTCTTAGCTGGAAATTCATTAAAGAACTAGTGGGAAGTCATATTTAATTACCAATTAGAAGTAAAAGTATTAACTTTTAAAGAATGGTCTAAGATCCTCTTTTGGCATAATTGTTTTTGTGGTATGGCTGAGTGATTGTCTAAATGAAGCACTTTTTTCTGGTAATGAGATCTCTTCAGTTTAATGAGCTAATTATACATTATTGTTTATTTGGACATCAAGAAATGAGGAAAAATAATTTAAGGCATAAATTAGATGATAGTGATAGTATTTTTGAAGTTCCAATCATAGATTATGAGCACTCTTGTGAAGAATGTGTGGCAAAAAATAATGATTTTTTATTGCATCTAGGTTTGACAAACAGGCAAGTTGTAAATCCACTAAGTAGTATATTGTTTGTTTAATACTGTTTAATGAAATTTTATTGGCAATATTTTTATGTACATAAGAAATGATATGATATATTTTTTTATTTTTCATCCAAGAAAAATAGTGCAGAGAAAAAGTAGAGAAAAAACAAAAAGAAAGTAAAGATACAATGCGACCAATTCGTAGAAGCCAACATTTTTGTGACTCAACAAATGTACTTGGTGAAAACTATAGTTGTGGTGATATGCAATCTCACAAAGAACATGGTGATGTGCAACCTGATATACCACATGGTGATGTGCAACCTAATATACCACATAGTGATCTCTTAACACAAAGTCTAAGATAAATTATTGAAAAACAAGAGAGCAAAGGAACAATGAATTTGTAGATGATTTATTCAAGTTTAAAGGATGTGTTTGAAGTGAAATCTACAAAGACCACTACTAATCTATCTACTCATGCCACACATAATGTGGCAGAGGAGCATGAAGTTCCAGTGGCTTAGAGTGAAGCTGTTGCATTTGCAACTTTTGATGGAAGTACTGGACCAACTAGAAATATTGGTAGTGGTTTAACAGAAGATGTGGCCGCTTTTGTTAAAAGAAAGAGATTGATTCAAGATTTATATAGATCCGTAGAGAAGAATGCAAAAGAAAGAAAATCAGAAGGGAAGAAGGCGTTCTTGGTTGAGGTGTCAAGAGATGGTGAACCCATTGGGAAAAATGCTGCAAGGTAGGCCACTGAGTTGGGCGTAAGATGTAGGGCCCATTTGGATATATATGTAAATCAAATTTTGTAGACCAAGATCCACAAAGTATGGAAAATATTAAAAAAATGGAAAAAGCCTTTGACACTATTGGTGGACAAATCTCAAGAAAATATTATAAAAACAAGATGAGACTTTTGATGAACAATTTTAGATACAATTGTAGAAAAGCAATCATGGAGGGAAAAGAGAGGTTTGACTACTCCACTCTATCTCCAAAACAATGGGAGGCATTGAAAGAAAGCATGCGTTCTGAAGAATATTTGACCATGAGTCACAAAGGTAAGAGAGCAAGAGATAATGTGAGCGCTGAATATATGTCATTTGGCCAAGGCAGGTTGCAAGCCAAAATGGACAAATTAGGAGTAAGTGTATGGATTTTTGGTTCAATCTGCATTGTGTTATTTAATTAATTTTTTTTGGACTGACTATATGTTAAAATTGACATTGTATTTTAGGTGGAAAACAATAATAGAGAAGTAGGTAGTATGAAGTGCAAATCTAGTTCATCCACGAAGATTTCACATCCATCTGTTGAACGCCCACTAAGAGCCTCACAAAATCATGTCATATCAAATGAAGGGTTACACGATATAATGAGTTGCTTACACAGTCTCACTGAGAAAGTTTCGCAGTTGGTTGCCTTTGTTAAGCCTATAATTTCTGCATGGAATGACCATGATTCCATGGATTCAGATCATGTAAGAGTCTATCCCTCAATATTTTGATTCTCACATATATCATCTTTATATTAAATTTTTAATATGTATGCAAATGTATTTTGATCATATATAGAATAGTGAATCTATGAAGTTTTTCCTTTTGTTGACTATTTTTTAAATGAATTACTCCTCATATGGATAATTTTTTTAACTACATGCAAAATTTTTTTATCAAAGAAACAAAAAAATAAAAACACCTTGATGCCAATAAAGTTGTCGATATTGATAGCGATGATGATGAATTCAAGTAGTATGTGAATGATATTCATAGTAGTAGCTATGCTCAACTTGAGGTCGGTGCTATGAAACCTTTACTTTTCTTTTGTCTTTTAGTACTTGTTTTTTCTTGTGTGCCAACATACTTCTGATGATTAAATTGAATATTTAATCAAATTAAAGATAATATTCACTATAATGTCCCTACTTTGAAATATAATTAAATAATAAATAATAATAATATATATTCATATTACATAAGAAACTAGTATGCTTATAGTCTAAACCATGTTATTACTACTAGTACTTAAGAAAATGGGAATGAGATGTTCCAAAGAGGGGCAGTCTAAATCCAAGCAATAGGTCAAGTCCCAAGAGAGGGTGGGGATCAACAAACCATAATCCTTGAGGGTATAGACCCAAGATAGGTAAGGGCTTGGATATATAAACTTTGAGGGAACCTATTGTATTTGGTCTCTAAGCGCTTTGGTAACATACATATCCTCCTCCTTCCTTAAAGATGAAGTAGTAATAGAGGTTGGTACATTGAATTAAGAATTAGGGATTAGGGATGAAATAATTAATTATCTAGTATGATAAATTGATAATTTATTCTTTAATGATTGATAAATAATTTTAACTATGACAACAATGAATAGGAAACATTACAAAATCTCCAACCCCTATGCACAACACAAGTTTGCTACTCAGTCCTAGAGCATGATGACTAGGAAATTAATGGACATGTTGTATTTAAGTTTGATCATTTGACATATAACAAAGACAATCTATATGAACCATTTAATAAACAATAATTTTTATTCTTTTTTTGACTATTAGATAAGCTTCCATACATGAGGTTGATCACAGATAACTGATATGTGGAGTACAAATAAGGTTTTTCTAATTATTTTTACTGGTATCTATGGTTAAATCAGCCCAAAGAAAGCAATTGCCATTTGCATATTCATGTGGCAAGATTAGAAGTCAATAATTAGAAACAATATCATTATTTGCATACTTTGAAGGAATAATTAGACACAAAAATTAATCATCCCCATAAGAGACAAAGAGAAGAGTGATAACATAAGTTTATAGTTGTATTAGTGACAACAGAACAATATTTCCATAATATTAACAAGAACATTGTCATTGCATAACCCCCATAGTTATTTCAGACATAGCAAATTTATTATATGTTATCAGTTTGATAGGGACCATACATTATGAGTTATGAGAATCACTTTCATCATAACACAATTATAGTTGCAGATCATATATCGCTTCAGATATCAACTGTACCAATTAGAGAGATATATTTATCGATATAGCAAATTATAACCATCATTCTTAGTGTAAGTGGCAACTACTATTGTATATATCAGTTCTCATGAAGGTTTTGAGTTAATTACTTAAAAAAAGAAGTCATTTGTGATTAAATAATTCCTTATTCTTAAGAATTCACAAGAAGGGACATTACATTCACCAACATTTTGTTGGCATTTGCATGAAGATTGCATTAATGATATGCTATGTTGTCATTGATGTCAATTGAACCGGTATTGGTATTTATGATATTGTTTTTGTTATTGATATTGTCTTGTAACCGGTAGGAAGAGCTTTGAAAAAGATGTTGTAAACTGGTATGTAAGTTTGTGAATTGAACCAGTAAACTGGTGTATAAGGTTAAATAATTTCTATGCAATGTAATTAGTAAACCCTACCAGTTGTTTTTGTTAAACCCTAACTGATCAAGTTTGTTGGTTTAAGATCTAATGATGAGCGGTAATGATAGTGACATGTGTGATCATTGTATGAGGATAAGTTTAGATTGTTTTGGTGCATTTGTTTGATTGTCTAGGGAATGAGAAAACTAGATTGCATCTAATGCATAGCATGTGATGAGTTACAAGTCCAATGAAGCGGTGATCATGGAGCGGTTGGAATTTTCTTGAAGAATGTGTATAGATTGCTATGTAAATCCAATGGTCACACTTGAACCGATTTGTTTGTAATCTCTATGAGAGAATTAGGTTTTTGTTGTGTTATCGACCTAATTGATTTATATTTAAGGTCGATGAAGTTGTTTGTAAAGTTGTTGGCAAAGTGTTGGCAGAAATCAGTTGACTGTGCGGTTGCCTAACTAGAGAATGGATCTGCAGTTTGTGTAAAAGCATATTGAAGCTTAAAAGGATCTGATTAAGCAAATGTAGTGCTATTCAGATAGATCAAGAAAACCTATTGTTTTCTAACAATTACAACATAATTGAAATCCCCTAACTGGGTAACCTCTAACAAGCTTGGTTACTTCTTAAATCCTCTAACAAGGTGGTCCATTAGCTTGGATTCTCAAATACTCTACCGAGGTTACTCCTAACAAGGTATTTTCTTTTCATTAAGGCATTTTGTAAATCTCTTAATTGGGTGACTCCTAACAGGATCGGTTCTTAACAAGACTTATTGTAAAAGCTTTAACAGGCTTGGCTCCTAAAAGGGCAAACTTCAGAAGAGTTCAGATAGCTATCTTGTGAGTCTCATCTCACCATGGTTTTTACCTATTTTGGTTTTCCATGTATAAACATCTGTGTGATGTGGTGAATGTTTTTGTGGTTATGATCTTATTTGTTGATTTGATTGACTACTTAACTATTCTTATAAGGCATGATAGCTGGAAGCATTGAAAGATGAAGTGTGTTGATATATGATTAAGCATTTTGATGTTTACAAGATTTTAGTTGTTTACTGTTAAGTTGTTATAATAGTTAACTGGATGATGTTGAGTATTCTTATGAGTGTTGATCTTGATAGTGAAAGTTTACTTTGTGAGTTTGAGTTTGAGATTGGGATGTTTGTATTAGTTTTTCAGTTTCCTGATTCACACCCCCCCCGCCCCCCCTCTCAGTAATCTACTAGATACTTATTCTTTCATCATACCATCAATTGGTATCAGAGAATTTCAAGTCCTCTTAATTCTAAAAGTCTAACAGCTTGAGGAAAATATCTTGTCGATGATGATGAATAAGGAAGGTCGAAAGTTCAACAAAGATAACTATAGGATAGGAGCGACAAGATGAAGATTTACATTAAGAGTCTGGGAATTCAGTATTGGGATCATGTAGAAACTCTGTATGTTACACCTACTGGAACTCTGACTGATTATCAGAAGAAAGAACATCAAGAAAACCATCAAGCATTGGAGGGTATTATCAATTCCCTGTTTGATGTTGAATATGTAGATGTTCATGGTCTTGAAATTGCATATGCAGTATGGAAAAAACTTGAAGAGATTTATAGTGGTGATGAACATGTTAAGATTGCTAAAGAGGAGAGCCTAAGAGGAAAGTTTGATGACATGAGAATGTTTGAAGGTGAGAATATCCATCAGTATGGTCAAAGGATAAAAGAGATAGTTGGTGAAATGAAGAGTGCAAGAGGGAAAGTGGAAAATGCCATAGTAATCAGTAAGGTACTGAGAACCCTACTACCGGTCTATGTTATCTGAGTTGCAGCTATTCAGGAGCTGATGTCCATTGACAAAACTAAGGAAACTCTTTACTCTATCATTGGCAAACTTACTACTTTTGAATTAAATGGCTATGATGGTAGTGTACAAAAATCAAAATTTGCATTCAGAGCTTCTGTCTCTAACACATGTGTGAGAAAAAGTAGAGATAATTGTCATGGTTATGAATCTAGATTGAGAAAAGATGTTGATGATGAAGATAGCCTAGAGGCACTGGGAAATATAGAGGTAAACTACCTTTAAAATGTTTTGCATGCAACAAGATTGGTCATATAGCAGCTAACTGTCCTAATGATGAAAATGAATACAAGAGAGACAAATTCAAGAAGTATAAGGGCAAAGGGAAGAGAGATTGTCTTATAGCAGTTGACAGTGGTATTACTGATGAAGAATTTGATGATGATGCTAGTGAAGTTATTATGTTTGTAGCTATTAAGGAAGAGATATCAGATCAGAAGGCACTAGTGTCCAGGATGGATAACTCTGATGATTGGATCATTGATAGTGGTTGTTCACATCATATGACCGGTGATCAGAGCAAATTTATTTCCTTGAAGGAATTTGATGGTGGTGTTGTCATATTTGGCAATGACTCACCCTTTATGGTTAAAGGTAAGGGAGTTATTTCTCTTAATGGGAATAGCAGTGCTGACGATGTCTACTGGGTTGAAGGTCAAAAGCACAATCTTCTGAGTGTAGCACAACTTAATGACAGAGGATACCCACTGGAGTTTAGAAATAGTATGTGCAAAATCTTTGACGACCAAGGTGAATTGATTGCAATTGGGAAACAAACCAGAGGTAATCTATTTCATCTTAATCCTAAAGTTAGCAACTATTTGATTGCAAAGATAGATGATAGCTAGCTTTGGCATAGGAGATTTTGTCATATAAACTTTGATAACATTGTTAAAGTAAGCAAGTCCAAGACAGTAAGAGGTCTGCCTCAACTAGACAAACCGGTTAATGCTCTTTGTAAAGAATGTTAGTTAGGAAAGATGACTTCTTCAACTTTCAAGAGAAAGTCCTTCTTAGTAGAGCACTTGTTAGATTTGGTTCATATAGATCTATGTGGACCGATAAGAATAAGAAGCATTCAAGGTGATATATATTTCATGATCTTCACTGATGATTGTTCAAGGATGATGTGGGTCACATTCTTGAAGGATAAGAATGAAGATTTTGGTAAGTTCAAGGCATTCAAGGCCTTAGTTGAGAAAGAGAGTAGCAAAAAGATAAAATGTTCGAGAACAGATCAAGGCGGTAAATTTACTTCTGAGGAATTCACTAAGTACTGTGATGAGAACGGTATCAAGCGACAACTTTTTGCACCAAGGAAACCAAAACAGAATGGTATAGCAGAGAGGAACAACTGGTCAGTGGTTGAAGCTTCTACGATGATGTTGATACAAGGAGATGTAGCGAATTTTTTTTGGAAAGAAGCTGTAAGTACAACTGTCTACACAATGAACCGAGTCCTAGTGAAAAGAGGTAAGGACAAGACCCCTTATGAATATTGGTATGGAAGATCACCTGATGTTAACTATTTTAAGATAATTGGTAGCAATTTTTTTATTAAGAGAGGTGATTACATTAGAAAGTTTGAAGCTAAGAGTGATGAAGGCATATTTCTTGGCTATTCCACCAAGAGTAAGGCCTATAATTGCTTCAACAACTAGACACAGAGAATTGTTGAGAGTGTCGATGTTCGTGTAGATGAATGTCCTGAAGTCTTAGAAGGAACTAGTTCAGAGAAATTTTTTGAAGAACCTTGCATTTTGCTTTTGGAACCTAAAACTGTTAAACCAGAAACTGGTAAAGAAAATTCTGATGTACTTGTTCAACCGAAACAAATAAATTCAGAAGAAGATGATAATGAAGAAGCTGAACCTGAAGAGAATGATCATGTTATTCCTAGGTATGTGAGACTGAACCACATTCCTGAGAAGATTATTGGGGATAAGGATGCTGGAGTACTAACTACAAGGAGAATAAGAGAGAACTCTTGTATGATCTCCACCATTGAACCAAGAAGGGCTAAGGAGGCATTTGGTGATGATTATTGGGTTAAAGCTATGTAGGAGGAAGTGGATCAAATTAAGAAGAACAACACTTGGACCCTGGTACCCCGATCGGTAAACAAGAATGTTATAGGTACTAAGTGGGTATTCATAAACAAGTTAAATGAAGATGGTGTTGGAGTTCACAGTAAGGCAAGATTAGTTTGCAAGGGTTATGCTCAAGAAGAAGGAGAAGATTATGGCGATACTTTTGCATCAGTAGCAAGAGTGGAAGGTGTCAGAACTTTACTTTCATTTGCAGCCCATAAGAAGTTCAAGGTATACCAGATGGATGTTAAGTTTGCATTTTTGAATGGGATATTGGAAGAAGAGGTATACATAGAGCAGCTAGATGGTTATACTTTGACTGATGAGAAAGACATGGTATGCAGATTGCATAAAGCTTTGTATGGATTAAACCAAGCACTCAGAGAATAGTATGAACGACTTCATACACATCTGATGAAGATAGGTTTTGCAAGAACTAGTGATGATAGTAATATTTATCTCAAGTTTGAAGGAGATGAAATACTGGTCAGTGAAGTATTTGTTGATGATATTATTTTTGGAGGTAATGATGTCATGAGCAACAGTTTTGTGGATGAAATGAAAAATGAGTTCGAAATGTATTTAGTAGGGGAAATAAAAAATTTCATAGGCTTGCAGATACAACAAATGAAGAATGGTATTTTCATTACTCAATCTAAGTATGTGAAAGAGGTTTTGAAGACTTTTGGTAGGAGTTGTAAACCAGTTGGATCACCAATGGTTACAGGTTGAAAGTTATCCAAGGAAGATGAATCTAAGTCTATTGATGAAAAGGAATATAGGTCAATGATTGAAAAATTACACCATGTTGTTCTTAGCAGACCAGATATTGCCCATGCGGTTGGTATAGTTGCTAGATTTTAGAAGAATCCAAAGGAAGCACACCTGATAGCAACCGAGAAAGGTACAATTGACTATGGATTATGGTATCTATATATTGGAAACATTGATTTGAAGGCATACACAGATGTTGATTGGGCAGGTAATGTTGATGACTGGAAAAGTACTACCGATGGAGCATTCTTTCTAAGAGGAAGGCTTGTTTCATGGAGTAGTAAGAAGAAGAGTTGTACTTCACAATCTACTGTTGAAGCTAAGTGTGTTGCAACTTATATGAATTGCACACAGGTTATTTTAATGAGGCACATTTTGGAAGTTTTTAAGATGAAGATCTCAGAACCTATAAATATTTTATGTGATAATACAAGTGCCATAAATATTTCTAAGAATCTTGTTTTGCACACTCGCACCAAGCACATTGAATTGAAGTATCACTTTTTGAGGAAAAAAGTTCAAAGTGAAGATGTTATCTTAGAGCATGTTTCTACCAAGGAGCAGCTTGCAAATATCTTTACCAAACCTCTGGCTAAGACCACTTTTGAGTATCTTAGAAGTTAGTTAGGGTTTGTCCCTCTTCATGAAGTTAGTTGAGCATGATGCTGATTGCATCAATCCTTGAATCACTTGTAGAATTTTACATGGATTGATGTAGAAGTAGATGTATTCCACAAGGGGAGCATCAAGTTGTAGTATGTTGTTGATGCATAGTGAAAATTTGCAATTACATGTTTTACTTTCAATTTGGCATTGATGTCAAAGGGGGAGAAGAATTATGTGATTGGCAAAGGGAAACCAACGACAAGCTGAAGACAGATAGAGCATGGTGAATACTTGGTAATGTAAACCAGGATTCCTATTCACCAATCATAGCAACAATCAGAGGCGTTGATATTTGTATTGCCATCAATGCCAAAGGGGGAGATTGTTGGAATTTGCATGAAGATTGCATTAATGATATGTTGTGTTGTCATTGATGTCAATTGAATTGGTATTGGTATTTATGATATTGGTGATATTGTTGTTGTTATTGATATTGTCTTGTAACTGGTAGGAACAGATTTGAGGAAGATGTTGTAAACCAATATGTAAGTTTGTGAGTTGAACCGGTAAACCGGTGTATAAGGTTAAACCCTTTCTATGCAATGTAACTGATAAACCCTATCGGTTGTTTTTGTTAAACCCTAACCGATCAAGTTTGTTGGTTTAAGATCTAATGATGAGCGGTAATGATAGTGACACATGTGATCATTGTATGAGGACAAGTTCAGATTGTTTTGGCGCGTTTGTTTGATTGTCTAGGGAATGAGCAAAGTGGATTGCATCTAATGCATAGCATGTGATGAGCTCCAAGTCTGATGAAGCGGTGATCATTGAGCGGTTGGAATTTTCTTGAAGAATGTGTATAGATTGATATGTAAATCCAACAGTCACACTTGAACCAATTTGTTTGTAATTTCTATGAGATAATTAGGTTTCTGTTGTGTTACTAACCTAATTGATTTGTACTTAAGGTTGATGAAGTTGTTTGTAAATTTGTTGGCAAAGTGTTGGCAGAAATTAGTTGAGTGTGTGGTTGCCTAACCAGAGAATGGATCTGCAGTTTGTGTAAAAGCAGATTGAAGCTTAAAAGGATCTGATCAAGCAAATGTAGTGTGATTCAGATAGATCAAGAAAACCTATTGTTTTCTAACAATTACATCAGAATTGAAATCCCTTAACCGGGTAAGCTCTAACAAGCTTGGTTACTTCCTAAATCCTCTAATAAGGTGGTCCATTAGCTTGGATTCTCAAATCCTCTACCGAGGTTACTCCTAATAGGGTATTTTCTTTTCATTAAAGTATTTTGTAAATCCCTTAACCGGGTGATTCCTAACAGGATCGGTTCTTAACATGACTTATTGTAAAAGCTTTAATAGGCTTGGATCCTAACATGGAAAACTTTAGAAGAGTTCAAATAGCTATCTTGTGAGTCTCATCTCACCATGGTTTTTACCTATTTGGGTTTTCCACGTATAAACATTTGTGTCATGTGATGAATGTTTTTATGGTTATCATCTTATTTATTGATTTGATTGACTACTTAACTATTCTTATAAGGCATGATAACTGGAAGCATTGAGAGATGAAGTGTGTTGATATATGATTAAGCATTTTGATGTTTACGAGATTGTAGTTGTTTACTGTTAAGTTGTTATAACAGTTAACCGGTTGATGTTGAGTATTCTTATGATTATTGATATTGACAGTGAAAGTTTACTTTGTGAGTTTGAGTTTGAGATTAGGATGTTTGTATTAGTTTTTCAGTTTACTAATTCACCCCCCCCCCCTCTCAGTAATCTACCAGATACTTATTCTTTCATCATACCATCACATTCCACACCAAGAAATTAAAGCAAACTTATCTATTATAGATAACATCACAAGGAATTGATACTCACGACAATATGTTCTACAACTTGCACAAAATAAAGCAAAGTCTATTGTATTGCATTAACAAAGTCTTGATAAATTCTTGCAGAGATTTAGAACTATCTGATGATGACTAGTATTACAAAACCTTCTCATATATATGAGAATCACGAATCTTTTGAAATGAAGGGGTGCACCCCTTTTGAACTAAACAACTATAGTTTGTTAAACTTAGACATAAACAAATGAAGTATGCCAATATGATTGATATAATCATCATCATGGTAACACTGAAAGTCTGAGGTCCATTTATTCATTGTGCTTTCCATCGTATAGGATCTCTCTATCATCCAGATCACATATGGAGCTAGATCCCCATCCTCATCGACTAGTCCTCTAGCTCTGCTCATGAAACCTGTCAATTGAAGTTGCCAGTCTCCCAACGACATGAGTTCTCCATCATGAAACATGGCTATAAATTGGATCAATTGTTCATTCTCTAGGAAGTAGATGGAATTTTTCAACTTGTCCCCTAATTCATTGTGTGCCTTCAGCAGGGTATTTGCTTCATTCTTATGCTCTAGAGTCATAGAGTCGTGAGTGGTCATGATCTCTTGGATCCGTTTGTGCAACCTCATATGCTCTGTGTATGCTTTTATGGTACTAGTGTGCATCTTCCAAAAGTATTCAGAATACTTTAACATAACCTTAAAATGAGCATCAACTATGTCATCAACAAGCTTGACAGTGTGAGCCCTTGCAGCTTTGAGCAATCTATTCCCCTTCTCGCTCTTATACTTCCAATATGAAGCATCCTAGATTTTTTCAAGTATATCTTTATTAGTTTCATAAGTAACAAGTCCAACCTCTGTAATCCTTGGGGTCGATTCCAACTGTAATGCCTTATCCTGCCAATATTGTTTCTCTTCCTGTGCTTTCTCATAAAGGCCTTTGACAATTTGGTTTTCCCTCACCAAGAACTCAACTTGTTCTTTGTTTATCTTTGCAACATTGAAGTTTAATTGGGAAATGATCCTAGGGTTTTTTTTTCCAACTTGATGGATCATGAGGTGGCCAAATGCTTCATCTATGTCTACCAGTAGCGATCTCTTGTCTCTTGGATATAGATCCCATAGCAACAAGGCCTTCTGCTCTAGATCATTACTCTGAACCTATAAAGATCCTATCAACCTCCTCTGGTAAAAATTGCTTGTCATTGTGTTGCTTTCTTCTGAAGTTGTCAAACATAATAGTAGCTTTCATTTCCCACCCAGGGTAAATTATCACACCAACGTCCTTGAAGAGATGTCTTCCTCTTTCAGGGGTCATTTCTCTTTTCTTAGCATTGATTTCCTCATGCAACATTCATAGAGTGTCTTCCTCTATCATGTTTCCCATCTGTTGTCTGATCATCCTACCTTTGTATTGATATAAGAAGGTTTCAAACTCAGGAGTGTTAACAAACTCCTGAACTAAAATAAATTTCTCATGCTCGAGCATTCTGACATCATCAATTTCCATCTTGTAGGGCTGTCCTTTTGCTAGATCCATGTGGTGATCAAGTCCAAACCCAACAGGTGGCACATCTTCTACCATGTTAACAAATTCAGCAATGGATTTAGGGGATAAGTAGTAAATGAGAGTAGTCTCCCTAGGATCTTTAATCCTTTCTCTAAAGACATACAATGGCACTGCATTATCTAGAATCTCCAATTCATGAGACATTAGTTTGTTTTCTTTGGCCACAGGGTTTTTAATTGCTTCCAGGATTTCTTTGTTGATCTTGCCCCTTCTTAATTTCCATTCATATGGTTTAGCTACCTTATCATGGGTCGACCTCTTCTTGATTGTTTCCTCCCTTTCCACATTCCTGATGAAGTCATCAATCATTAATGGCATGTGTTCTATTCCTTTCAATCTCTGTGACATTCTAGCCCCCCACATATATCCTTTTGGATCAAAGTTGGTCCTGGGTCTCCTTTCACAAGGTGGAAATATTCTAACTCATTTTGCAGTAAACCATAACTTTTTGAGCTCTTAACAAGAAAATTAGAAAATAATAACAAGCTAGGCACAATTGACTGCTTCCCATGATCTGTAAGATTTTTGGCACTGGCTATAGATAACTGCCTAATGATTTCCAAATAAGCAATTATGTTCAGGACAGTAATAGGAAATAAGTAAGGTTCTCCCTTGAACCCATACACCCTAATTTGTGTGTAATCCAAGAAACAATACCAATCCCCCTAGTTATGGGTAATGTGGATTTCTTCATCAAAATCTTTAGGTCAAAAGGATTTCTTAACATGAGGGGAAAGTGAAAAATCACATGGATGTCCAAACAATTTGTATAATGGTTTCACAAAATGTTCTTCAAAGTGCATGTACTAGATGTTAATGTATCTTTGGTCCCAGGCCGATAATCATAATTGCATTATCTTGCAGATTCCTACTCTATCATACTCCCTAATGGACAAACCTTGAGTCCACAACCCTATATCTTGACCAACGTATAACAACATATGCATAAGGTGAGAGTAGTATCTGAAATTCAAATTAACCTTGTCTCTCTTTAATTTTTCTAACACATGGTTGATGGCACGAGCTAAGTAAGAAGCATAATCAAAGGTCCTTGGGTCCTTTGATTGGATGTCGGCATAAATCACCATAGCAACAATGTCCATTAATGGGGAGGCTTCCATGCCCAACACTTGTGCAGTACAATAATAGGTGAATTTAAAGTAGGGAGAAAACAAGTTAACATCAAATGGGGCTTTGTCAGTATCTGCAAACAAAGTCACATCTCCTTCGGTCTTTGATCTATGTGGTGGGATTCTCCATCATTTATACATTCTCTCCATATTTAAATACTCGTCCACCAACTTTTTAGCATCAACTTCCTCCTCATGCCCCCATTCCAGACCAAAAAAATGCTCAATATACTCTTTACTAATCGGCAACAGGAGGTTCCCTTTATAGTCATAGATGGTTTTCATTTGTGGGTCATACCTATCTACCAACGTTGTTATCAGCTCTAAATTTAAAAAGACATTGGGAACGACAAGTCTCCCTAGATTCAACTTCCAAATATTGCACACTAGTTCTACTACAAACCTTCTAGCATAGCTGAAAATGAATAATTCATGCCCTCAAACCTCTATCCAAATGCCCCTATGTTTTCAAATCTATCTTCCAATCCCTCATCATCGTTCTTAATCTTTCTAGACTGGTGACTTGAGAGAGGGAATTGGTTTATTAGGTCTTGGTCTAAGGGTTGACCTTCCTTTTTCTGTTGTTTTGGCTTTTCTTCTTTGGTTTCAGGAGGGTGAGGCTCTTTGTTCTTCTTTGTTTTAGCTTTCCTAGATGATGAAGCTTCCATCTTTATGTTCAATTCAAAAGAAGACAAGAAATACTGAGAAGCACTTACAGTTTTTACTTCTTTCCGTGAAGATTTATGTGACCCCTGCTACACTAGTTCTTTCTTTCCTTGACGAATTTATCTGCCTCAATAATTCTGGTATCTAAGTAGTTTGATTACTTCTGGTACTGCAATGATCATTAAGAAATATATTTTGAATTTATGATGATGTGACTTGTTTGGATTCGTGTAATATTTCCCGACGGATTGATTGTGCTTTTTTGTTGATTTCTGCCTTTCGATGCATGAGCGTGCCACATTTCCCAAAGGTAACTCTTATTTTGATGAAACATACCCCTCTGATGACTTTCTTTAAATGTTCTTCGACACCCTAGTTTCATCTATGCCCATCTTCAGTATAGACCCACCACTATTTATTTTGTTTTGATGAAATTCTCTCTTTGCTCAAGTGTTTTCACCTTTTATCGATATGCATTTTTTATCGACAACCATATTTCGATGAGTTATCCATTAAATTCATTGATATTGGATTTTTGATGAAAAGTCTCATTTCTCCATGCACTCTAATTCTTTACTTGATAGCTTGTTTTCATCGAAACCCCTTTTACTTCAATGAGATCTCATTCCATTTCATCGATTTGTGACTCCAACCAGAGGGCCCACTTCATATCCACTTCGATGAGTCTTGTGCTTCGGTAGATGCTTTTGGGATTTCACTGACATGTCCTTTTCATTGATGAAACCATCTCTATGAGATTGTGCCCATTTTCATCGAACTGGATACTTTGATGGAACTCGGTCTTTCGATAGATACTTTGAGGGTCAAGCTGATGTGCTTGTCTTGCTTTCTTTTCATTTCAATGGAACATGCTACTTCGATAAGTTGTTTATCCCATTCACTGAAACCCTTGTTTTATCGACATGTTCCTTTTGCTGAAATTTGGCATGATTCAATCGCAATACATATTTTGATGAAACTTTGCCTTCGCCAAGAGTTCATTTGATTCTTCTGACATCATCCTTTCATCAAAAAAGTTTTCTTCGGCAAGACCATTGTTATTTTCATCGATGTTGTGTTTTTGATGAAACTTTAGTGTCACTGGGTGCCTTTTTTATTTCCTCGACATCACTCTTTCACCGAAAGGCATTTCTGGTACATTTTAATGCCTCTTGAGTTACCCTAATGAGGGTTTTGATAGCCTTCCATTAAATGTGAATATATCAGCCAATACTTATGTAGCGTCCTAAAATTGCGACACTTGCAATTTCGACTGCATTTCGGTCTTCACGATGGCGACGCAACACGCAACCTGAATGGAGACCCCGAAACTCGCTCACGACACTGAAAACTGCATTTTTCAAGTACTCTGGCCTGAACCTCCTTGCACCTTGATGTCCCGGGAGGTGGACCAGGGCGCCCAGCGCCCTGGTCCCTGGGTCCTATTTTGGGCCCGGTCTCCTAAGGGGCTCGGGTCTTTTTGTTTGCAATTTGGAAATATACTTCCCTGGTCGGCCTAAGGTCGGGAAAATCAGTCTATCAGCCCTAAATGACAAATATATAAACTACATTTTCCTCTTTCATTCGATATGAGGGAAAAAGCGTGGAAACTATACTCAAGCATTCAAGCATTCAAGCATTCAAGCAATTGATCATTTCAAGTCTCCATTCAAGGCTAAGTGTTGCATTCAAGTCAAGGATTCAACCATTGAAGAGGATATCACTTATTACATGCTACATACTACAACATACAACATCTAAACCTTTGCACATAAGGATACAAACATCCTTAGAACAAGGTATTAGTACTTGTTTTACATTACAGTCATTTACATTTACAGCTCTTGCTCATTTCTTGGTTAATTCCAAAACCAGGGTTTGACCTAAAGGCAAACCCCTAATCCCTAACCCCCCAATCGTCTTCGCTTTTCTGTGTGTAGGTTGCAGGTACGCGGCTGAAATTGAAGATCTGGAATCCTTGGGCAGAGACGGACAGATCCCCCTTCGTTTCGCGGATTTTTCGGAGGACCGTGGCGCCGGGCGCCATCGTCCCGACAACTTTTGCTCAAATTTGCAGGACAACACCGTATCGACATTTTACTGCTAATTCCAGGTCCGCAGCTTCATCCTATAACCTGAACTCAGTTTATAAGTGAATATTTATGACTTTCTATGCATCCTTAGCTTAATTTCCTTAATCTTTACAAAAGAGGGTAGCCTTGCTTTCCTAACCCTTGAAATTCATTTAGCATCCAATCTTGCATTACGTGGGATTGGATCTTATGAGTTTCAACCCCTCTTTTGAATGTAAAGTTTTCCCCCTAAGTGAAAACCCATCGAATCCTAGCGAACCTCCCTTCTCTCTCCTTGGAGTTAGAAGAGGGGAGACCAACTAGGGTTCGACCGCGATTTTCCGCTTTACAACTTAATGGAATTAGGTGATTCGAAAGCCAAAATGAAGTGGATTCATGCCTCCATCCAACCCAATAGGTTTCAGATTCTGGCACTATGTCTATGACATGAAATAACATTTGTAATCATACTATAATGCAGAATAATATAAGAAAATATGTGCAGATAACTACTTTTACTGACATTGCAGTATTTCTTATAATTGTATGACTATTATAGTGAATTCATAACTTTGGTCTGCTAGATGTCTTTTTTTTTAGCTGTGGAATCATTGCAATTTTTTTGAAATTTTCTTTTTGTAATTATTTCAACACACGTATTATTAAATTAATGGTTGTTTTATTATGCAAATAAGGGTAATCATTACATATGTATTAATATAACGTGTTATTTTTTCTTTTTGTAGAAACACACTGATAAATTCAATGAAGGTGATAAAGTTAGGTTGTTGGATCTATTTGATAGTGTTGTTGTTGGCATTGGGAGGATTCACTCCCTATCTATTCTACATGGAGTAAACTTAAAAGGAACAGGCAACACAAATGTGAATATTTTAACGGTCACAAGTAACATACCTCTTCCTTATGAAGACAAAATAGATGGAGTCATCCATCTGAAAGAGAAAGAGGGAACCTTCACAAGGTGGCCATTAAAATATTTGTAGAAAATGATATAGTTGAATATGTTTATCATGTTTCTTATTGTTTTATGCAGTACTTTGAATATTTTAAAAGAGTTGGAAACTCTTAGACAACTTTGACATTTTTTATTATATTTACATAAATACCCTTAGACAGATTTGACATCTTATAACTTGATTTATATATGTTGGTATTTTGGTATGGTTTTGTCATTGATGTCAACACCTACTAAAACACTAGCTCTTTGTAGATCCAGAAGCATTCACCGACAAGCAAGTAACTATTGTACAGTTACTGGTATATGGTACACCGGCAGAATATAATGATCACCGACACTCGGAATTATGTGGAAGACACTTGGTAATGTCAAAGACATCTTTTGGACATCTTGTCCTGGAGTTTTGTTCATTGGTATATTCATATTTGCATATTTACTTTTACCGACAAATAAGTCCAGGGTTACCTAGGGTTACACCGACAGGTTTATCTTTTCCAGATCAGCATGGCACGCTAAGGAAATATTGTTGTAAATACATTAAGCCGACATGTTTAATCGGTTATTGCATCAGATATATATTGTTTGTAAAATGTTTTTATTGTAATATCTTGTAGAGCCGACCTACTAAAATTGGTCTTAGGTTATGGTATAAATGTAAGATCTTAATTGAAAGATTGAATGTGGAATGCAAAAAAATAATTGTGTGAAGGTATATGTGAGATTAAGCAGAGCTATACATGAAGACATCATTTGAAGGTGAAGCTAGGTTTTTGTGAAAGCATATCAGCATTACACCGGTACTGAATCCAACATATGAAGATGCTATTTTGTGCAGTAAATTCTTATTGGATTTAACCATCCAACTGTAGTCAGTGTGACTCCCATTTTGTGATTGAGCAGTGAGCTCTAGGCTGTTGGCCTTTTTGCATGTGCAGACCCCATTTATGTACACTTACTATCTGCAATAGTATCATCTGATTGTGGGTAAGGTTTCCAACTGTGGTTTTTCCCCTTACAGGGTTTCCATGTATAAATATTTGTGTCATGTGTTGTGGATGACTTTGTGTTTATGTTTCATGCATTAATCTTTACCGGTATAACTATTAACTGTTAAAACTATTTACCGACATGCTTAACTGGTTTACCGGTATTAAGCATCAAGTTGGTTAAATTGTTTTTGGTTTGAAATTTTTTGACAACTGATTCACCCCCCCCCTTCTTAGTTGTCTCCAGGACCTAACAATTGGTATCAAAGTCTAGTCCTCTTTTGCAGAAGTTTAACAACTTGAGGAGATCCAATGTCTACTAATTATTTCAGGAACGACAGTCCTAAACTTGATGGAACCAACTATGGCATATGGAAGATCAGAATGGAGACACATTTAAATTGCATTGGCAAAGATGTTTGGGAAGTTACAAAGAAAGGTTACATTGCTGTTGTAGCTGGTCAGCCCAATCCAACTACCTTGGCTAAAGATGAGGAGAATGATTACAAAGCAAGAGAAGCACTTTTGAGCGCATTATCAGATTAACAAATCATGGGATTATCAGATAGGTCTACTGCTAAAGCTATTTGGGATCATTTGGAAACACTGAATGAAGGAGATTCCATAATCAAAATTGCAAAACTTGAAAGCTTCTGGGTTAGGTATGAACATCTGAAAATGGAAGAAGATGAAAGGATTTTTGCTTTTATGGAAAGAGTGAATGAAATTGTTTTGGGTATTAAATGTTGTGGAGGAACCTTAAGTGAGGATGAAATTGTTTCAAAAATCTTAAGAGGATTGCCACTGGCATATAAAATGAAGGTTACTGCTATAAATGAGTTAAGAACAATGCCTAATACATCAGTAACTAGGGATACATTGATTGGGAAACTTTTAGCTTTTGAAATTGAAGAATTTGGTCCTGTTGCTACTATAAAGATGGATTTAGCCTTTAAAGCATCAACATCATCTACTCCATCATTTGACAAATCTAATTGGAAAGCCTTTTATGCAAGAGAACTTGAAGAACTTGAAGCACTGTTTGCAAGGAAAATGCCTAAAGGTCCAATTGGAAGTAAGTATGAAGGTAAAGCACCCTTTAAATGTTTTAACTGCAATAAGATTGGTCATATGGCTTTGATATGCCCTGATAGACATGCTAGACTAAGAGAAGAAGCTAGAAGGACATACAAGCCTAATCCTGAATATCAGAGATATAGATTCAAGAAGAACAAAGACAAATCTTGTTACATTGCTGATGAAGGTGTGACTGATGATTCTGATGAAGATCTGACATACAATGGATGGGTTTTTGTTGCTATAACAGAAGATCAACTGACACCTATTGTTCAACTAGTAGAACAAGCCCTAGCAGCTAAAGTTGAAGTAAAGGATGAATGGATCATTGACTCAGGATGCTCACATCATATGACAGGAGATAAAGGTAAATTCTTGAACTTTCAAGAATACAATGGAGGTTTAGTAAGATTTGGAGATGACAAAGCCTGTTCAATCAAAGGTAAGGGTACAATATCTCTTGATGGTAAGCATAACACCGACAATGTCTACTATGTTGAAGGATTAAAGCATAATCTTTTAAGTGTTGGTCAATTAGTTGAGAAAGGATTTTAGTTACAATTTTAAAATGGAAAATGCAAAATCATGAATAGAACTGGTTTGGAAATTGCAACCGGTAATCAGACTAGAGGTAATATCTTTCATTTGAATAATAGTGAAAAGACATGCTTGATTGCACATATAGATGAAAGTTGGTTATGGCATAAGAGACTCTATCATGTAAACTTTGATTGCATGGTAAAGATCAGTACTTCTAAGGCAGTTAGAGATCTACCTAAAATTATCAAACCTCAGAACACAATATGTAAGGAATGTCAATTTGGAAAACAAGTTAGAGTTAGTTTCAAAAGTATTCCAGAAAAATCCAATAATGCTCTTGATTTGATTCACACTAATTTATGTGGTCCAGCTAGAACTAAAAGCTTACAAGGTGATAGATATTTCATGCTAATCATTGATGACTATTCTAGAACGTGTTGGGTTACTTTTCTCAGAGAAAAATTAGAAGCACTTGGAAAGTTCAAACTATTCAAAGCAATGGTTGAAAATGAAACCGGTAAGAAAATCAAATGTTTAAGATCAGATCAAGGAGGAGAATTCACATCTAAAGACTTTAATACATTCTGTGAAGTGAATGGAATCAGAAGACGGCTATCAGCACCTCAGACACCACAACAGAATGGAATTATTGAAAGGAAGAATAAAATTATCTTGGATGCAGCAAGAAGTATGTTATCAGAAGCAAATTTACCACATGTGTATTGGAGAGAAGCAGTCAGCACAACGGTCTATACATTCAACAAAGTTCACATCAAAGGTGAAACCGGTAAGACCCCTTATGAACTATGGTTTGGTAATACTCCTACTCTTAAATATTTCTGAATTTTTGGAAGTAAATGTTATATTAGAAGAGATGAGTATATTGACAAATTTGATCCTAGAAGTGATGAAGGAATATTTCTTGGTTATTCATCTAAGAGCAAGGCATATAGATGTTTTAACAAGAGATTGCAGAAAATTGTTGAGAGTACAAATGTAAAAATTGATGAACAATTCAGAGGAACTTCAAGGTATATAGACTCTGAACCGGCAACAGAAATTGTGACAAATGAACCAACACCAAATCCACCAGTACAGAATGAAGATCTAGTTACCCCGGTACCATCTGAGGATTCCACAATAATTGAAGAACCACAACAAACAAAGACACCTCGGTATGTAAGATTGAATCATTTTGAAGATCACATAATTGGAAATAAATTTAAGGGAGTTATGACAAGAGGAAGATTGACAAATGAAGAGGTATGCCTTATTTCTCAAATAGAACCATCATTTTTTAATGAGGCATGTGAAGATAAATTTTGGATTAAAGCTATGGAAGAAGAATTAGAACAAATTGAGAAAAATAACACTTGGACATTAGTTCCCTGACCTAAAGATAAAAATGTAATTGGAACCAAATGGGTATTCAAAAAAAAACTTAATGAAGATGGTAAGGTTGTCAAAAATAAAGCAAGACTAGTATGTAAGGGATATTCTTAGAAAAAAGGAGTTGATTACAATGAAACCTTTGCACCGGTAGCTAGAATTGAGGCAGTCAGATTATTCTTGGCTTTTGCAGCACACAAGAACTACAAAGTTTATCAAATGGATATTAAATGTGCATTTTTTAATGGAGATCTTGAAGAGGAAGTATACATTGAACAACCTGATGGATTCTGTTTGACAGATGACAATGATATGGTTTGTAGGTTAAGGAAAGCTCTGTATGGACTGAAACAAGCCCCAAGAGCTTGGTATGCAAGATTGGATAAGTATCTTTTAAAGATTGGTTTTACTAAAGGAAATGCAGACAACAATTTATATTTCAAAATAACTAATGATGACATCTTGATTATAGAAGTATTTGTTGATGATATAATCTTTGGAGGAGAAGATGGTCTATGTAAGGAATTCTCTACTAAAATGCAGCAAGAATTTGAAATGTCTATGATTGGAGAAATAAAATTCTTTTTAGGATTGCAGATTTCACAAACTAACAAAGGTATATTCTTGAGTCAATCCAAATGCTTAAAAGAATTACTAAAGAAATTTGGGATGGTGAGTTCTAAACCGGTAAGCACACCTATGACTACAAATGATAAATTATCTCAAAGGGATGAATCTACACCTGTTAATCCAACTAGATACAAATCTATGATAGGAGGTTTACTATATTTGACACAAACCAGACCTGATATTATGAATGCAGTATGTATTGTTTCAATATTTCAAAGTAATCCTAGAGAAAATCATGAATTAGTAGTAAAAAGGATTTTCTGGTACTTACAAGGCACTATAAATCTTGGATTATGGTATCCTAGAGATGAAAACTTTGAATTATGTGCATACACAGAAGCAAATTGGGCAGGAGATGTGGATGATAGAAAAAGCACCACCGGCAAAGCATTGTTTCTTGGAAAGAGATTAGTTTCTTGTTTAAGTAAGAAATAGAGTTGTACATCTTTATCAACAGCAAAATCAGAATATGTTGCCGCAACAACTAACTGTACACAGGTACTATGGCTTAAGCAAATGTTGAAAGACATAAAGGTAAAATGCAAGGAACCTATTACCTTATATTGTGATAACACTGCAACAATTGATATATCTAAGAATCCAGTACTACATTCTAAAACAAAACATGTTTCTATCAAACTGAATTTTCTAAGGGAAAAAGTTGAAGAAAAGGAGATAAAACTGGTTTATGTGAACACTAAAGAACAACTTGTAGATATTTTCACAAAACCTTTGCCTAAGGAGACTTTTGAATATCTCAGAGATCAGATTGGAGTCATACCACCAGTGGTAGAGACTTAGACAGTTGATGATTGTCATCAACTGGCAGAATTAACAGACAAATCTTTTACTCCAGTCTTTGATGAGGAAGCTACTTCTCAAGGGGAGTTGTTGGTATTTTGTATATAAACTTGGTATTATTGTAACTTTGACATTTGATGTCAAAGGGGGAGAGATATCTATGGAAAAACACATTATCTTTTGGAGAAATTGGTATGGAATCTTTGGAAAGCACATGTTGCTCCCAGGGGGAGAGATTGTTGTTTAGAAGAGATTATTACTCTCTGATTTCTGGTTATAATCTTTTTGGAGATTGTTGGTTTTTAATACTTGGCATTTCTATTTTGGCACTTTGATGGTTTTCCCATCTTGTGTTGTCATCAATGCCAAAGGGGGAGATTGTTGGTATTTTTGTATGGTTTTGTCATTGATGTCAACACCTACTAAAATACTAGCTCTTTGGAGATCCAGAAGCATTCACCGACAAGCAAGTGTCTATTGCACAGTTACTGGTATATGGTACATCGACAGGATATAATGATCACCGACACTCGGAATTATGTGGAAGACACTTGGTAATGTCAAAGACATCTTTTGGACATCTTGTCCTGGAGTTTTGTTCATTGGTATATTCATATTTGCATATTTGCTTTTACCAGCAAATAAGTCCAAGGTTACCTAGGGTTACACCGACAGGTTTATCTTTTCCAGATCAGCATGGCATGCTAAGGAAATATTGTTGTAAATGCATTAAGCTGACATGTTTAATCGGTTATTGCATCGGATATTATATTATTTGTAAAATGTTTTTATTGTAATATCTTGTAGAGCCGACCTACTAAAATTGGTCTTAGGTTATGGTATAAATGTAAGATCTTAATTGAAAGATCGAATGTGGAATGTGAAAAAGAATTGTGTGAATGTATATGCGAGATTAAGTAGAGCTATACATGAAGACATCATTTGAAGGTGAAGCTAGGTTTTTGTGAAAGCATATCAGTATTACACCGGTACTGAATCCAGCATATGAAGATGCTATTTTGTGCAGTACATTCTTATTGGATTTAACCATCCAACTATAGTCAGTGTGACTCACATTTTGTGATTGAGCAATGAGGTCTAGGTTGTTGGCCTTTCTGCATGTGCAGACCCCATTTATGTACACTTACTATCTGTAGTATTATCATCTGATTGTGGGTAAGGTTTCCCACCATGGTTTTTCCCCTTACAGGGTTTCCAAGTACAAATATTTGTGTCATGTGTTGTGGATGACTTTGTGTTTATGTTTCATGCATTAATCTTTACCGATATAGCTATTAACTATTAAAACTATTTACCGACATACTTAACTGGTTTACCGGTATTAAGCATCAAGTTGGTTAAGTTGTTTTTGGTTTGAAATTTGTTGACAACCGATTCACCCCCCCCCCCCCCCCCCCCCCTCAGTTGTCTCCGGGACCTAACAATATATACATATTTGCATTATATTTTTTTATTGCAAATTACCTTGTTTGTCATGATGTTCAATCAATCTTTTAATTCTAACATGTATCTTGTTCGTATATGTAATATTTTTATTTGCTTTTATGATCTAGTTCGAGTTTAATGTTATATTATTTTTGAATTATAAAAGATTAAATATACTACCAATAAATAAAAATGATTAAATTTACTACCAATCAATGTAAATATATGACTAAAATAAGGACTAAATACATGACTAAAATAATGACTATGATGAATAAATAAATGACCATTTAACAACAATCAACGACTAAATTAATGACTCAATATATAACTAAATTAATGACTAAATATATGACTAAATAAATGACCAGAGAACAACAATCAATGACTAAATTAATGATTAAATATATGAATAAATTAGTGACTATCATGACTAAATAAATGACCAAATAACAACAAGCAATGACTAAATTTATGACTAAATTAGTGACTAAATTAGTGACTAAATATATGACTAAATTAGTGACTAAATATATGACTAAATCAATGACCAAATCAATGACCAAATCAATGACCAAATTGATGATCAAATTGATCAATCAAAACAACCAGTGGTCACGTGACCAACTTAATTTATGACTAGCAATAAACTACCAGTGGTCACGTGATCAAATTTAGTCATTTATCTACAATTTTTGGTAGTTTTTTAAGTCATATATTGTTGTTTTTGTACTAGTGAACTGACATCCTTGTTGCACACATCGTTTCAATTGCATAACAAAAATCATATGAAGAGAAATAGGTTGATACACCCACAATCTTCACTCTCTCACCACTATCACCAAGACATTGCACCCTCTTATGATGATAGTAAATCTTAGCTTGATGTGCCTCAAGATGATCCATACCTAACACAACACCATAGGACCCCAAATAAAGAACACAAAGGTCCACAACGGTGGAACAAACTCCTAAATTCAACATATAATCATGAATAAGAGAGTCCACTACAACCTTGAAACCCGTTGCTAACTCAACCTACCACTTATCAACATTCTTTGCCATTTATCTACTAAATATGGAGAAATAAAAGAATTTAAAGCACCTGAATCAAGAAACACTAAGAAAAAATACCACCTATCTCACCCGTGGTCTCCATAATTGTACCCTGATGCTCAACTTGACAATTATCAACCACTAGAAAGACTCAGTGAGATCTCCCTAGCTACATCTCTAATAGTAGGCTTCAAAGTTGTTGACCTTTGACTGAACCATCGGTGATGATCTCTAAGGACATTTCACTACTATATGAGCTTGTTGGCCACACGTGAAGAAACCTCCCATGCTAAAATATTTTCTCATTGAAGGTGTATTGGACTGTTGGTAATTGACTCTATTAGAGTTCTGTTGAGAACTTTGCATTTTATGAGTAGCATGAAAATTCTTGATACGCTACCTATTGTGCTCCCTATTTGCCTGAGATCTACCACCTTGAGTAGAATTCTGACTGAAAATTCTTCTTCCATTGAAACCATCCATCCTCGAATGATGAATGGTGACTCTTAGCAAATCCTGATGCAAGAAACTGCGTGCCTCTTGCATCTGAACCTGAAGCTGGAGCACTACCAACCTGCATTCCTCTCTGGCCACCCAAAGGCAAGGCCAAATTCTCCTTAACCAATCATGCCTTCTCCACGACTACCTCCATAGTCTTGGGTTCAAAGAATTGGACACCTCCAGTGATATGGATATTAAGGCCCCTAACAAAATGCTAGACAAGCATGGCCTGATCATTTACTATCCCTGCATACTGTTTAAGTTCAAAGAACTTATTCTCATACTACTCAAATGTCATGGTCAATTGCCTCAGGTCATGGAACTCATTTGCCTTCCTTTTCCTCTAAAGGTTGATAGAAAATGTGCATGAAACTGCTTTAGGAACATCTTCCATTATACTAATGCAATATTCAAATGAAGCTTTAGCTCCTCAAGATGCCACTGTGTAGAAGAAAACCCATGAAGATGCGTAATAGCACACCTAACCTTGGTGTTACTACTATATAGATGCATAGAAAAATGCCTACCCAAATCGAAGAGCCAAGTCTCTGCCTCTATCCCACTACTAGATCCATCAAAAGTAGGAGGTTGAGACCTAACAAGATCCCTCATATGTCCTACTGAAATCACATCTTGATCTATAATTTCATCATCTCTCCTCTGAGTCTCTCTCTCTCTCTCTCTCTCTCTCTCTCTCTCTCTCTCTCTCTCTCTCCTAATGCATAAATCTATCTTGATGATCTGAATGATGAGACTCTTACTCATTCTCCTCCTAACTCAGTCCCAAACATGCAAGAAGCTCTTGAAGAACATTAATCAAGTTAGGTACTACGTCATTTCCCTACCAACTCTCACCCTGGGATTCCTCTTCTTGATGGTTATGTTGTTTCTCCTCCTGACAAGCCTCTTCAAAAACCTCTGGACTAGGGTTTTTTCGAGTACCCATAGGGTCACGTCGACCATGGCCTCTACCCCTATGAGGCATCTTATCTAAACAAGACACAAAGCAAATATAAGATAAAATATAGGACATATACTACAAAGAAAATAAGCTAGTGTTACCTTGTCATTCATCCTTCATAACAAGAGTAAATCACCATATAAAATTTTATTTGAAGTCTTTATCTTTCTTGGAATTCCTCAGTTCAATCCTTAATCCATTTGTAGATTGGCTTTAAATCTGAAACGCCAAGTTTTAATGATCGATTTGAACCCCGTGAACTCATTGAACCATCTTGAAGCAGGTTCGCAAGGTTCATTTAGGTTCTACAAGTTCTTAGGTGTCTAGGAGGTTTTCATACTAATATTCACTCAAAGTGTTTTGCAGTGGTTTTTTTACTGGTCGTGCTCAGTGATGTGTTATATCATCTCTCTCTAGGTAGTAAACTCATTTGAACCTAGTTCAAACGGTTCGGGGGTGTTCAACATGTTCAACACAGTTCAAAAGGGTCAAAAGCACTTAACATAGTTAATCCTTTCAAAAGAGACTTTTTCTTGGCACGGTGTACGACTTGAACTACTTGAACCCCAGTGAAGTTAGTTTAGATTGTTCATGCGTGTTCAAATCAGGCAGGTCTCATGAGCTAAAAGGACATGATGGTGCCCTTATTTCGAAGTATGATGAAGGTCGAGCCATATCTTGGGTGACGTCAACTATTTAAATTTTTGAGGCAAGTAATTATTTCGGGAACTGGTGGTTACTTCAAAAACACTAACATGCATTCAATGCGTGTGTGCGATGTCCAATCCACAAGCTCAACACATTTAAACTGACGATTGGAATTAATGCACTTAATAAGTGTGTATTATTGTTTTTTCTATAAGGTATGAAGGGATTAATTCTTTGAAAATTTGTTCCTCATTGTTACGGAGTTACTTTTCTTGGATTCAAGTTTTGTTTGTTGGTAGTCCTCCGATTGCTCTCAATTGTGAAGGTGAGTTTGTTTCCTAACCTCTCCAATGATTTTTACCTGCTTTTCCTCTCTCGTAATAGGATTTGCTAAGAAAATAAGGCTTATCATTTATGAATTATGAAGTCCACATTGCACCTTTTCAGGAACATTTTTAGTCTTGCATGTATAGAGCCCATAGTCAGTGATATAGACTTAAAAGGGGAAAATCTTGAAGTTTAAAAGGAAAGGGTGTTCAAAGGAATTGATGGTTCCTTTGGTGTGGAAATTCTGAGTAGTGGTCTCATAGAGGCGGTAGCATTTCCCCCAGCTATCCCTTGCCCAGAACTGGTTAGAGAATGTATTGCTAGGTATGATCCAATTTCTGAAACCATCATGAGAGATAATGGTGAAACCCTCCTTGCCATTAACCACAAAGTAATTTCCTCTATTTTAGACTACCTAATTACTAGTTCTCGAACTTTTCTCCCGCCTAATCAATCACTGAGTTCAACATAGATAGAAGCGGGCACCAGAATAATATAGTGAAATATTGGTTAAGGTTCCCCAAAGGGGGGGTTCCAGATTGCCCAAGAATCCCAACAAGAACCATATGCTTCCCCACATTCATGATGTCATGTTACTATTGCACCGAGTTAGAGGCTCGGCAGAGGCCTACAGTTTCGATGACTGGATTTATTGCTATGTGTAGCTGGTATTAGAAGGAAAGCAATACCTCGATTGGGCAGAGTTGATTGCTGATTCCATGAGGGAGCAGTTGAGTATGGCCAAACAGTTTAAGCAGAATTTCTTCATGTCCTCATATCTGATATATTGCTTGGCATGTGTTAAGGAGATAGTGGGAATACCTAGGCAGCTCACTGAGGAAGAGGTCTCTATATATGATTTTTACCCTATGTTACAAAATGATAATGCCTTGCAAGACTTTAGGAGGGTACATAATGCCTTCATGGGAGATTTGTGTTACAAATTAAAGAACATGAAAACCAAGAGGATGTCTAAGGATGCATAGGAATTAGTGAAGAGATTTGGTAGTTTCTTTATCTAGTTCCCTCGCTTTTGCTACATAAGACTAGGTGGTTTTGTGGAAGAGCCCTTCAAGCTTCCTCATTTTTGTTCAGAGTGTTTTATTTTGGTAGAGATTTGTAGGCAGCTGGCTACCATGATCAAGAAGGCTCAACCCAGGGATAAATGGGAGGATCATTTTCCTATTCACTTGGGAATTTTATCCTGCAGTTCAATGTCAGATGCTTTGAGCATTGGAGCAGACTTGAAAAACTTCAATTTTCCACTATACCATGAAAGAAAAGGATTTGACAATAAAGGTTTCTCATGAAGTCTTGGTCTGATGTCGTACCTCTCGATTCGACAACTAGAGGACTTCTGGGAAGATTGCAGTGATGAGCTCGAGGTGTTCAAGAGGGCAAACATGAGAATGGTGTTGGAGCAAGTAATTTCACTGTAGGTGAAGCTTGATATAAATGGACTTGAAGAAGATTATCTGGAGCTGTTTGAACCTGGATACTTAGTCTAAGCTGAAACCGAAGTGTCCCACATCAACTGGGATGTGGAAGAAGAAGATGACATACAACTAAAAATAAAAAGGGTTTTGGAGAGAACCTTAGAATGGGTTGGTAGGAAGAGAGCAGTGAGATTAGGTGCCAAGTCTAACCCTGCGAGAAATAGTGAGGTCACTCTGCATTCACCAAAGCATTTTTCTAATTATACTTCTATGCCTGTTTATGTAGGTAAGGATAAAAATCCATCTCACATTAAGCACAAGCCTAATCCGGCTTTGGACTTCCCTTCTCCATGACATACCAGGTCACGAAGTGCTGCGCAAAAGAGAATGGACCTAACCAAGGATACAGAGGTGAAAGATAAAATTCTTGATGCTTAGATATTTGAAGTTGAAGATCTTGACAGTGACATTGCTAACACTGTGGATTCCCATGTGGTTACCGTAGCCATGACGCCACCCTCTAAAATGATCGGGGGAACAACCAGTTCGAGTGCAACTCCTAAGTGGCTAACCACTTCGGTAAACAAAAATAGATTTTCATTCCTGTGATCATTCCAATTTAGGACATGGTAGTTAAGTACACAAAGAAGGGCCCTAAGCCAAAGAGGTTCAAAACAACTGCCCGACTGGATAATGATGAAGGAACTGGGAAGTGGGTTGCCAAGATTTCCTCATACAAGCCCAAGGACGAAGATAAGGAGGTCAGTATAGAGGATTTTTAGATCACCAAGGTGGAGCTTGAAAACATGAGTAGGGATTCAGATAATCATTTCTTCCAGGTATCGGCTAAGAAATTGCTCACCAGGTCGGAAAAAAATGGGCGGGAGAAGAGAGAGCTAAAGTGGCATATAAACATTCTCACTCAATTCATTGATAGCATCGGTTGCTTTGGAGCACTTCCCATATCCCATGCTACAGAGAACTTTGATCCTACTTCACTAGAGAATAAAAAGCTAATGAGTCAGGTTCAATGAGCTAAAAGCATTGCAGAGGCTATGGAGAGATGGATTGAAGGAGTAATTAAAGATGGAGGAAAGTATATCACAAGCTTTGAAAATTATGTGATGAGATACAGAGCCTCATTGCAGAAGTTCAAAACCAGATTTCACCATGGGAGAAAGAGGAACATAAATGGGAAAATGTCTTGCCTATGCTCACTAAAATAGAAGAGTATGGAGCCACCAGATTCTTGACAGAGCATTCAATCAAGTTGGTAACCGATGAATGCTAACTTTTCATATTGAAGAAGACCTTAATGTGGTGAGTACTCACCTTCAAATCTGTTATTTCCAATGCCAAGACTTTTGTGTATGAACTTCAAGACCTCCAATGCAATTTAGTTAACAAAAACAAAGTGGTTAATCTGGACCACGATTGGCAGTTGGGGATTTGTGGGCTAAACATGCAAGATGCGATAAAGGCTTTCAGGCTATACATGGAGAAAATTAAAGCTAAAGGCAATTTCACCCCTGAAGATATAACACAAGTCGCCCGGATCGAGTCCATGGCGTTTGTCGGTAACGATCAGTTACCGAAGCATACCAAGAAAATGGTGAAGCGCAGATGGAACAAAGAAGCTGCAAAGGGAAAGCTCAACGCTATGAGGAATCCAAACCAATCTATAATCCAGGAACTTGCAATTGCCCACGATGCCCAGGAAAGCAGAGGAGAAGATGACGATGGAAAAGCAACATAACACGTTGATTAATGCTCGGTTTTTATGTATTTTTCATGATTATGCAAATGACTTCGGGACATCTGTCCCAAATATACTTTGTTGGTTTTCATAACTGATTCAGAGGAGGTCGAATTTTAAAGGAGACCTCCTCTATTCTAAAGACTAGAAATTAGATTAAGATAGACAAAATAAGGGTTAGATTTTGGTTAGAATTTTGTTAATTTTACTTAGTTTTCTTTCTAGTTTTAGAAGTTCTATTTTGTTGAAGGAAGTCATCAGACTTTAAAAAAAAAATATGGAATTGAAAAGGACTTATACATGTATTGTTGTGTCTTTGTCACATAAGATATATATATATATATATATATATATATATATATATATATATATATATATATATATATATATATATATATATATATATATATATATATATATATATATATATATATATATATAAAAGATCATGTTGTTTTTGGGAGAAGGAAAACCTTTGAGTTTTGAATCTGTGTAGTGATATATCTTTGCATATATTGATCTAATCAAACGACAGTGATCGCCTTTCCAATGCAGAATATTATTAATATTTTGGGACTCCTTCTTGTGAGATTTTAAAAGATGTGTGCTTGAAAAGAGATTTTATTTCTCTCATCTGTTTTTATTTATGAACTGTTAAACTGGTGATTTGAACTTTGTTTCGATCACTTCCATTTCTCATGCTGAAGCATTTTGAAGAATAATTTTTTTTCTTTGAAATATGTATAAATCATTAGCCTCTCATCTAAGAATGAAGTAGTTAGCCTTACGTGCTTTCAGGATACCAATTAAAATTAATTAGATTATTCCCTGAATAACTAATGGAGGGAGCTATACCTATCAAAAATTCAGAGGGAAGTATGTTACACTTACCCAACTGTTCAGTTGAACTTTTGTCTTTAAAAGAAGGCGTCAAAGTGTGAAATTAATTAATTTGAAGAAAGGCAAAAATCCGTTCACTAGCAGATTTTTGGCGACTCTACTGGGGAGACGTCGAACATTCAATAGATCAGTGTGCTATGAGAATGTTAGAATTGAACTCATAATCAACAATATCAATAGGTTTGCATTGTCTGAGACAAATTTCCATAACTCAGGAGTATTGTTGAGGTTGAAGAATTGTTTAAAGACCTTAGAAACCCTAGAGATGACAACAATGGATTCTCGTCCTTATACCAAACCACAAAGGAGGGAGGGAGTAACTGATAATTATTTTGAGGAAATGCAAGGGTTATCATTTGCCACAAATTTCACTCCCAAGAGGAACACTAAAAGTAGACCTTCCTCTCCTACCAGAACCACTTCTATACCTTCCTCTTCTAGCCACTAGAAAGCACTAACACTTACTAAAGTTCAAGCCCCTCCCCTTCTAACTATTTACCCTGTTTTCATTTTGGCCCAACCATGGGGTGCCGCAGTCGGATCTCTTGCCCTCGGAGCCCATAATCCACTTCTAAAAGGAGCAAGGGATGTTTTACCTAAGTTTAATGGGGATGGAAAAGTCACGGTTGAAGAACACTTGAATTCTTTTAATGTAGCTAATGGGATATTGGTAGTACAACATGAGGATGTGGCTGTTAGGCTTTTTGCTCAAACTCTTATCGAGGGGGCAACAGATTGGTTCATTCATCTGCAAGCAGGATCTATAAATGATTGGCAAACAATGAAAACTACTTTTAAGAAATGGTTCAAGAGTGCTGACGATGAGCACTCACTATTGGCTCAACTCACATAAATGAAAAAAGAGATTCATGAGCCAATGAGGGACTATGTAGCCAAGTATAATAAGATTATCCATAAAATTTCCCAAGCTAAAAGACCAACTACTAACAATCAACAATGTTTCTTTTTAAACTCTATGCCTCCCGATGTTGGTTTCCATCTCAGAAGAAGTAGGCCAGCCGATCTTGATACTACACAAAATCAGGCTATAGAACTCGAAGATGACCTAATAACAAATGGGAAATGGAGAAAGGATGTGCAAATTCCCCAAGGTCAACCTCAAGCTTCCACCTCTTCGACTGATCCAGTTGTTCAAAGGCTAGTCAATGACATGATTGCTTTGAAGAGGCAGATACCGAAACTTGGAGTTTCCTACCCACAACCATACCAAGATGTAAGCAGAAAACAACCAAACCAATATAATTATGGGCGATCTTTGCAATTGCTTGCTATCCCGTAAAGATTGCAAATAGAGGCTCCCTGTGATAAGTGTGCTATGTGCTCTTTTCACCTCACTACAGATCATGATGGGAGTTCTTGTCCTGATATGATAAGGCATGTTCAAATGAAAAACACAAAGGATGAATTAGGTGAGTTCACTGAAGCAGAAAAAATTCAAGAAGTACCTGGCGACTCTGGATCATTCTATGTTGAATATGAGTCAGATTCAGAAAGAGGTGGTAATATATTAGCAACTCTTGAAGATCCTGCATGTGCAATCCTTACAAGGAATCAACGTGCCTCCCAACCTGCTCCTTTTGCGAGCTCTTCTAGAGCTAATTTCAAAGGTAAAGACCCCACAAGTAATGATTTTTTCTCTCATACTAAGACTCCCAAAATTAAGATTTTACAAAGAAATCTTGAAAGTAAAAATAATTCTTCTTCTTTCTCCTCCTTTGACATAATTGAATTTTGTAAAGCTTCAACTGTTCAACTTTCTACTGCTGAATATTTGAAACTGAACTCGAAGGAACTAGACAAACTGGTCAAATATGTAAAAGGAGATTCTTCTTCAGAGTCCTCAGTGCATAAATGTATGGGGGATAGTGATTTGTTTACTGCTGAAAAACCTGCATCTATTTTGTGCCCTTCTACTGATTTGGTTAATCCCTGTGCTTTTCACAATGCTGAAGATAGGCTTGATATTGAAGTTCCGAAACCCGAACCTTTTTACATATCTCTTCTCCTAAATGGTCAGAAGCTTAGCAATTGTATAATAGATTTAGGAGCATCAGATAACATAATGCCTTCATCTATTGCTAGGTCTTTAGGTTTGGCACTCACTAAGACATTTGGGAGATATTATTCAATGGATGGGAAGCAGGTCCCTCTTATTGGACAAGTAAAAGATGCTCAGGCAGTGCTAGCAACATGTCCTGATAAAAGGGTAAAATTGACTATTTTGGTTGTTGACATTCCTACAAGTTATGGGATGCTCTTAAGTAGAACTTTCTGTAAAGAGCTTGGAGGTGAAATTAAGATGGACTAGTTAGAAGCTATCATTCCACTTGGGAAATAGAAAATCAAACTTGAACCCGAGCCGAAAAATAAATACACAGTCTTTCCCTCTGATAATCCCAAAGCCCAGATTCTGTTCCAAGAATGTGAATTTGGAAACTATCTCATCCTTGCACTTGATAAAAAATAATTTGAAGAAGTAGTTGATGAACATGGCAAATTATGGCAAATGGAATTTGATGGAAGTTGCGCCAACTCTGGCTCTAGAGCAGGAGTAGTTTTGCTGTCCCCTAATGGTAACATTTTTCCTTTTTCTTTCAAGTTGGATTTCAAGAATACTAATAACACTGCGGAGTATGAGGCATTACTGTTAGGATTAAATGAAGCCAAGTGTAAGGGTATTCAACTGCTCAAGGTTAAAGGGGATGCGGAGCTGATTGTCAGATAGGTAAGAAATGTCTATTCTGTTAAGAATGATAGATTGAAACATTATAGAAATAGGGTTTGGGATGAGATAGAGTATTTGGATGCTTTCTCAATTGAAGCTATACCAAGGGATCAAAACACTAGGGCAGATTCGTTGGCCATTTCAGCTTCTCTTTTGTTACCACACCCAGACTTTAAGGCTGATTCTTATAGGATCAAAATGGTTTATAGGCTAGTGTCCCTGATAATGTAAACCATTGGCAAGTATTTGATACAAATGCTTAGATCAAAGACTTTCTGGAGTGTTCTCGTTCATTCTCCCAATCATATTTTGAAGGTTCCAAAGATAGTTGCAAGGAATTTAGTCTAGATCTGGGAATTGATTCTGATAAGAATTTCATTCAGCTCAAAGGGAACAAAATTCTGAAAGGGCTAGTGACTCTAGAGAGGTTTTTCACCTGAAATGATGTGTTCATAGGCAAGAAAGCTTCTGAGGATGGCGGGACAGAAAGTTGTGAAAAGATCAATCTTGGTGATGAATCTGATCCTAAAATGGTAACAATTGGCAAATGTTGCTCTTCTGAGGAAAAATGAATACTTAGTGGGCTACTGAAGGAATACATTGATGTATTCGCCTGGTCCTATGAGGATTTGAAGGAGTTTAGGAATGGCTATTTTCAACATCAAATTCCGTTGAAGCCTAGTGTTTCTCCTTTCAGACAAAAATTGAGAAATTTCAATCCCATGATGGCAGACACAATTTTTAAAGAGGTAGATAAAATGCTTAAAGCCAGAATTATATATCCAATTCATCACTCTACCTGGGTAGCCAATATTGTGCCTATGCGGAAGAAGAATGGGGAAATTTAGATTTGTGTAGATTTTCGCAATCTGAATCAGGCAAGTCTTAAGGATAACTATGCTTTACCCAATATGGATCATATTTTGCAGACAACATCTGGGTTAGAAATGATGTCAATGTTAGACAGTTTTTCTAGTTACAATCAAATTAGTGTTGCAGAGAATGAACAACACAAGACAACATTCATCACTCCATGGGGAACATTTACATATAATTGTATGCCATTTGGTTTGATAAATGTCAGAGCAACTTTTCAAAGGGCCATGGATTCTTCTTTTAGGGATTTTCATGATAGAATTATTGTTGTTTACCTAGATGACTTGATAGTGTTTTCTAAAGATAGGAAGAATCATCTCAAAGATCTGAGGGCAGTTCTGCAGCGTTGTCGAGAGCATGGAATCTCCTTGAACCCAAAGAAGTCAGTTTTCTGTGTAACTGAGGGCAAATTGTTTGGGCATATCGTTTCAAAAGAAGGGTTCAAGATTGATCCTGAGAGAGTCAATGTAATTCAACATCTCAGCTTACCTTCAAATTGGACTGGAGTAAGGTCTTTCTTTGGCCAGGTGAATTTCCTAAGACTGTTTGTACCTGAATTTGTAGAAACTACCAAGCATATCATCAGCTTGTTGAGCGAAAGGCATCCTTTCAAATGGACTGAAGAAGCCAAAGAAGCTTTTGAAAGAATCAAGAGTTCAGTTGCCAATGCACCAACTCTCATCAACCTGGATTTCAAAAAGGATTTCATTATATACTGCTATGCCTCAGAACATACAATGTCAGGAATTTTATTACAAGTAGATGAATCTGGAATTGAAGCACCTATAGCATTCATGAGTGTTCCTCTCAAGAAGCATGAGCTTAGGTATTTACTCTCAGAGAAACAAGCCTTTGTTGTGGTTAAAGTTGTAAAACAATTTCGGTACTACATTTTGCACTCTCATTCTATGGTTTTTGTTCCAGATTCTGCAGTGAAAAGCATTTTAACTCAGCAAGAAGTCAGACTCAATAAAAGAGTGACATGGGTAACAAAAATTCAGGAATATGATCTAGACATTCACCCTACAAAGGCGGTTAAAGGACAAGGCTTATGCAAATGAATAGCAAAAAATAAGATGGAAACAGAAAAAGAGTTACCATTGACCCTATTTATTGGATTGCAAGATACGTGGTTTTCTGATGCACCCTACTATTTGACTTATGACAGCTGCCCAAGTCATTTGTTAGCCAAGGAGCAAAGGAATCTCAAGTTAAAAGAAGCTAAGTATGTTATTTGGCAAGATGTTCTGTACAAAAAAGGTTTGGATGGTACTTATTTAAGGTGTGTGGATAAGCCACAACATCAAAAGCTTTTGGAAGTTTATCATGATGAAGCCTATGACGAGCATTTCTCATCCTCTGTGACTGCTTTTAAGATCTTAAGAAATTGCTTTTATTGGCCTGGTATGTTTCGGGATGCATATGTTTATGTTAAGGGATGTGAAAAGTGCCAACTCTTTTTCGAGAAACCACATTTAGAAGCTCAACCTTTAAGGCCTATGGTAATAGATGAACCCTTCAAATAGTGGGGTATTGATTTCATTGGGCCAATAAATCCTCATTCCAGTGTTGGTCATATGTACATTTTGACAACAATGAATTATTTTACCAAGTGGGTGGATGCTATTCCCACTAAGAAGGCGAATTCAGAGGTCGTATGTAACTTTCTCAAGGATTGCATTTTGGTCCATTTTGGGGTCCCTCAGAAGATTGTTGCAGATAATGCATCATAATTCTCCTCTAAAGAACTAACTATGTTTTTCTATGAACATCAAATTTCTCTCTCACATTCCTCCAATTACTTTCCACAATGTAATGGATTGGTAGAATCAAGCAACAAGAACCCGGTAGCAATTATGAGGAAGCTGGTTGATGAAAATGCTCAAAATTGGCATAAGAAGGTATAGAAGCCTTATGGGAAGACAAAATTATGCCTTCAATAGCCATTAGAATCCCACCTTTTGAGCTTGTGTATGGGATTGGCGTGAAACTTTCTTTACCCTTGGAATTATCAGCAGCCAAACTTCAAACAATAATCGAAGATTCCTTTTTCCAGAATGCTCTAGAGAAAAGGGTTATGTATTTGATGAAGTTGGAAGAAGAAAGAGAAATGTTAATGGATAGAATTACTGAGGATCAAAATAGAGTGAAGAAGATCTTTGACATGAGAGCTCAACCAAGAGGTTTCCTTAAAGGAGATGAAATGTTGTTATGGGATAAAAGGAAAGAACCAAAGGGTGCCCATGGTAAATTTGACTCATTATGGAAAGGCCCATTCAAGATCTGTGAAGTGGTGGGACAAAATGCTTTTAGACTCAACTATTCCGATGGAATGGTTATGCCTATACCTACAATGGGTAGGATCTCAAGCTCTACAAACTATGAAATATGTGATTAAGAGTCCCTGTATATAGTAGTTTATGTGTTTTGTTTTGTGTATGTTTAGGTGTGGGTCCTCTTTTGTTCCCCTATCTATTTTTAGCTATGTGAAACCAGAGATTTAGAGTTCTTTTCATTTTCCTTCACAAAATACAATCCCCAGTCAGAGCCAATGTTACCTCATCATTCATCCTTCATAACAAGAGTAAATCACCCTATAAAATTTTATTTGAAGTCCTTATCTTTCTTGGAATTCCTCAGTTCAATCCTTAATCCATTTGTAGATTGGCTTTAAATCTGAAACGCCGAGTTTTAATGATCGGTTTGAACCCTGTGAACTCATTGAACCATCTTGAAGTAGGTTCGCAAGGTTCATTTAGGTTCCGCAGGTTCTTAGGTGTCTAAGAAGTTTTCATACTAACATTCACTCAAAGTGTTTTTCAGCAGTTCTTTTACTGGTCATGCTCGGTGATGTGTTATATCATCTCTCTCCAGATGGTGAACTCATTTGAACCTAGTTCAAACAGTTCGGGGGTGTTCAACATGTTCAACACAGTTCAAAAGGGTCAACAACATTTAAGATAGTTAATCCTTTCAGAAGAGACTTTTTCTTGGCACAGTGTACGCCTTGAACTACTTGAACCCCGGTAAAGTCAGTTGAGATTGTTCATGCATGTTCAAATCAGGTGGGTCCCATGAGCTAAAAGGACATGATGGTGCCCTTATTGCCAAGTATGATAAAGGTCGAACCATGTCTCGGGTGACGTCAACTATTTAAGTTTTCAAGGCAAGTAATCATTTTGGGAACTGGCGGTTACTTCAAAAATGCTGCCATGAATTCAATGCGTGTGTGTGATGTCCAATCCACAAGCTCAGCACATTTAAACTGACGATTGGAATTAATGCACTTAATAAGTGTGTATTATTGTTTTTGCTATAAGGTATGAAGGGATTAATTCTCTGAAAAATTTGTTCCTCATTGTTGCGGAGTTACTTTTCTTGGATTGAAGTTTTGTTTGCTGGTAGTCCTCTGATGGCTCTCAACTATGAAGGTGAGTTTGTTTCTTGTCCTCTCCAATGATTTTTACTTGCTTTTCCTCTCTCGTAATAGGATTTGCTAAGAAAATAAGGCTTGTCATTTTTGAATTATGAAGTCCACATTGCACCTTTTCAGGAACATTTTTAGTCTTGCATGTACAGAGCCCATAGTTAGTGATACAGACTTAAAAGGGGAAAATCTTGAAGTTTTAAGGAAAGGGTGTTCAAAGGAATTGATGGTTCCTTTGGTGCAAAAATTCTAAGTAGTGGTCTCATAGAGGCGACAACCTTTCCCCCAGCTATCCCTTGCCCAAAACTGGTTAGAGAATGTATTGCTAGGTATGATCCAATTTCTGAAACCATCAGGAGAGATAATGGTGAAACCCTCCTTGCCATTAACCGCGAAGTAATTTCCTCTATTTTTTGACTCCCTCATTACCAGTTCTCAAACTTTTCTCCCATCGAATCAATCACTGAGTTCAACATAGATAGAACCGAGCACCAGAATAATGTAGCGAAATATTGGTTGAAGGTTCCCGAAATGGGGGGTTCTAGATTGCCCAAGAATCCCAACAAGAACCATATGCTTCCCCACATTCATGATGTCATGTTATTGTTGCACCGAGTTAGAGGCTCAGGGGAGGCCTATAGTTTCGATGACTGGATTTATTGTTATGTGCAGCTGGTATTAGAAGGAAAGCAATACCTCGATTGGGTGAGTTGATTGACGATTCCATGAGGGAGTAGCTGAGTATGGCCAAACAGTTTAAGCATAATTTATTCATGTCCTCATATCTGATATATTTCTTGGCATGTGTTAAGGAGATAGTGGGAATACCTAGGTAGCTCACTGAGGAAGAGGTCTTTGTATATGATTTTTACCCTATGTTACAAAAGGATAATGCCTTGCAAGACTTTAGGAGGGTACATAATGCCTTCCTGGGAGATTTGTGTTACGAATTAAAGAATATGAAAACCAAGAGAATGTCTGAGGATGCATAGGAATTAGTGAAGAGATTTGGTAGTTTCCTTATCCAATTTCCTCGCTTTTTCTACATAAGAGTAGGCGGTTTTGAGGAAGAACCCTTAAAACTTCCTCATTTTTGTTCAGATTGTTTTGTTTTGGTAGAGATTTGTAGGCAACTGGCTACTGTGATTATGAGGGCTCAACCCACGGATAAATGGGAGGATCATTTTCCTATTCACTTGGGAATTTTATCCTACAATTCAATGTCAAATGCTTTGAGCATTGGAGCGGACTTGAAAAACTTCAATTTTCCACTGTACCATTAAAAAAAAGGATTTGACAATAAAGGTTTCTCACAAAGTCTTGGTCTGATGTTGTACCTCCCGATTCCACAACTAGAGGACTTCTGGGAAGATTACAGTGATGAGCTCGAGGTGTACAAGAGGGAAAACATGAGAATGGTGTTGGAGCAAGTAATTTCACTACAGGTGAAGCTTGACATAAATGGGCCTGAAGAAGATTATCTGGAGCTATTTGAACCTGGATACTTAGTCCAAGATGAAAGCGAAGTGTCCTACATCAACTGGGATGTGGAAGAAGAAGATGACATTTAGCTAAAAACAAAAAGGGTTTTGGAGAGAACCGCAGAATGAGTTGGTAGGAAGAGAGCAATGAGATTAGGCGCCAAGTCTAACCCTATGAGAAATAGTGAGGTCACTCTACTTTCACCAAGGCATTTTTCTAATCATACTTCTATGCTTGTTCATGCAGGTAAGGATAAAAAGCCATCTCACTTTAAGCACAAGCCTAATCCAGCTCTGGACTTCCCTGCTCCTTGAGAATGAACCAAACCAAGGATACAGAGGTGAAA
Source organism: Cryptomeria japonica (assembly GCF_030272615.1). Classification (NCBI taxonomy): domain Eukaryota; kingdom Viridiplantae; phylum Streptophyta; class Pinopsida; order Cupressales; family Cupressaceae; genus Cryptomeria; species Cryptomeria japonica. Next base: position 494,201,595 of record NC_081408.1, read on the forward strand.
GATAAAATTCTTGATGCTCAGATATTTGAAGTTGAAGATCTTGACAGTGACATTGCTAACACTGTGGATTCCCATGCAGTTACCGTAGCCATGATGCCACCCTCTAAAGTGATCGGGGGAACAACCAGTTCGAGTGCAACTCCTAAGTGGATAACCACTTTGGTAAACAAAAATGAAGTTTCATTCCCGTGACCATTCCAATTCAGGACATGGTAGTTAAGTACACAGAGAAGGGCCCCAAGCCAAAGAGGTTCAAAACAACTGCCTGACTGGATAATGATGAAGGAACTAGGAAGTGGGTTGCCGAGATTGCCTCATACAAGCCCAAGGATGAAGATAAGGAGGTCAGTATAGAGGATTTTGAGATCACCAAGGTGGAGCTCGGAAACATGAGTAGGGATTTGGATAATCATTTCTTCCAGGTATCGGCTAAGAAAATGCTCACTAGGTCGAAAAAAGACGGGCGGGAGAAGAGAGAGCTAAAGCGGCATATAAACATTCTCGCTCAATTCATTGATAGCATCAATTGCTTCAGAGAACTTCCCATATCCCATGCTACAGAGAACTTTGATCCTACTTCACCAAAGAATAAAAAGCTAATGACTCAGGTTCAATGAGCTAAAAGCATTGTAGAGACTGTGGAGAGATGGATCGAAGGAGTAATTAAAGACGGAGAAAATTATATCACAAGCTCCCAGAAATTATGTGATTAGATACAGAGCCTCATTGCAGAAATTCAAAACCAGATTTCACCATGGGAGAAAGAGGAACATAAATGAGAAAATGTCTTGCCTATGCTCACTAAAATAGAAGAGTATGGAGCCACCAGATTCCCGACAGAGCATTTAATCAAGTTGGTAACCGATGAATGCCAACTTTTCATATTGAAGAAGACCTTAATGTGGTGAGTATTCACCTTCAAATATGTGATTTCTGATGCCAAGACTTCTGTGTATGAACTTCAGGACCTCCAATGCAGTTTAGTTAAGGAAAACAAAGTGGTTAATTTGGACCACGATTGGCAGTTGGGGATATGTGGGCTGAACACGCAAGATGCGATAAAGGCTTTTAGGCTATACATGGAGAAAATTAAAGCTAAAGGCAATTTCAACCCTAAAGATATAACACAAGTCGCCCGGATCGAGTCCATGGCGTTTGTCGGTAACGATCAGTTACCGAAGCATACCTAGAAATGGTGAAGCACAGATGGAACAAAGAAGCTGCAAAGGCAAAGCTCAACACTATGAAGAATCTGAACCAATCTATAATCCAAGAACTTGCAACTACCCATGACGCCTAGGAAAGTGGAGGAGAAGATGATGATGGAAAAACAACATAATGCGTTGATGAATGCTCTATTTTTATGTATTTTTCATGATTATGCAAATGACTTTGGGACATCTGTCCCAAATATACTTTGTTGGTTTTCATAGCTGATTCAAAAGAGGTCGAGTTTTTAGGGAGACCTCGTCTATTCTAAAGACTATAAATTAGATTAAGATAGACGGAATAAGGGTTAGATTTTGGTTAGAATTTTGTTAATTTTACTTAGTTTTCTTTTTGGTTTTAGAAGTTCTATTTTGTTGAAGGAAGTCATTAGACTTTAAAAAAAATTCTGGAATTGAAAAGGACTTATACATGTATTGTTGTGTCTTTGTCACATAAGATATATATATATAAGATCGTGTTGTTTTTGGGAGAAGGAAAACCTTTGAGTTTTGAATCTGTGTAGTGATATATCTTTGCATATATTGATCTAATCAAATGATAGTGATCGCCTTTCCAATGCAAAATATTATTATTATTTTGGGACTCCTTCCTGTGAGATTTTAAAAGATATGTGATTGAAAAGAGATTTTATTTCTCTCATCTGTTTTTATTTATGAACTGTTAAACTGGTGATTTGAACTTTGTTTCGATTACTTCCATTTCTCATGTTGAATCATTTTGAAGAATATTTTTTTTTCTCTGAAATATGTATAAATCATTAGCCTCTCATCTAAGAATGAAGTAGGTAGCCTTACGTGCTTTCAGGTTAAAAGCATACCAATTAAAATTAATTAGATTATTCCCTGAATAACTAATAGAGGGAGTTGTAACTATCAAAAATTCAGAGGGAAGTAGTTTATGTTACACTTACCCAACTGTTCAGTTGAACATTTGTCTTTAAAAGAAGGCGACAGAGTGTGAAATTAATTAATTTGGAGAAAGGCAAAAAATCGTTCACTAACAGCTAGAAAGGATAACTTCATGGTTAACCCAAGCTACAACACCACTATGCACAATGGGATCAACATGAAACCAAAGTATCCATTGTATGAATATGAGCTCATATACAAGATGTAATGCCCACCAAAATACCCTAGAGAAACTAACCAATTAATAAGGAATAGATTTTTTTTTTTAAAAGATCCATTACCACACATATATAACTATCATAATCTCCAAAAAATGCATACATCAATTAATTAAGAACCTATGAACATAATAACATAGGTGAAATTAACTTACAACACATGGATTAACATTCCCTAGGGTATTCCAACATCATCACTTAACATAACAACAATATATGAATCACAACAAATAATACTAATGCATAATTTTCCCTTCATTATTCCTAACATTCATTTCATCATAAGAACGTAGGAAAGTGAATATTTAACTACAACATACCACATACATGGATTATATCCAAATAACAATGTCCATTAACCATATTATCATTTAATCAACAATCCAAGACATATCAATACTACCAATATGATGGGTAAATCCAAATATTCCTACTAAATAATCCCAACCAATATATAACCATAAAAATTCTATACATTATCATTAACCATTTTATAACAAAGACAACCATGCAAATTTTTCACATATTACACAACTCCTATTACAATGGAAACAAATAACATCAATTACCCCTACAAGAACCATAATCTCTAATTACAATAATAACAATTATCCAAGTTTCATTTCATGTCTTACAAGAGTATCTCCTCCTAGATACATCATCTACTACAATGATGAATCATAGTCTCAAGTTTACAATATTAATATCCAACATACATATTATACAATGATGTCTTCCAATTACAAGAATACATGATAATCCACTCCAAGAATCAAAACTCAAGCTAAAGAGGGAAGGATTTCTCGTCACACACATGAACATCCAACAAAGAGAAAATACCAATGGAAGAAGGCATCAAACCACCTGATCATGTGGAACCAATAAGGTCCACCCCCCATGCTTTGGAGAATGACATGAGGTTACACACACACTCTAAACCTAGGCTAACACCTAATAACCAAGAACATAAACATAATTAAAAACTATCCCCAAAGACATAACCAAATCCACACCACAAGGCTCAACCATAAAGCACAAGACAACAAGATGCCAGAGGCTACCAATCAAACAAAGCTTAAGGAACTAGGACACATATAGGGAAGAATGTCATCGCATGATATCACGACAATAAAGGGGATTATCTTGGGGTCTCTTGTCTTGGCACCTGTGATACCCATGCATAATTGTCTCAACCTTTGAGAGAATCAAGTGAGTTCAATTGCCTCTCTAAGGCCTTCCCAAATCTCATCCAGAACCTATACTAGCACTCTAGGCCATGAGTGGGGCACCACAAATCATTTCATTATCTTGTTAATTTGAAAACCTACTACCCTTCCCATTCAGATTAATTATTATTCAAGGTTATCACTTGCTTACATTATAAAAACTTTCAATGAGATCTCCTGGTAGTCTAGAGCTTGACACCTATCTCAAGGAATCTCTTGGCGACCTATCTCTTATGACCCCAACACTCAATTGAAAGCCACTCTCCCTATCATGCTCCAAAATATTAGGGTATAACATAACATACTCATGCAAATATGGCTCTTCCAAAGAAGCCACATAATATTCATCCAAAGGTTCCATATCCAATCAAAATCATATGCACATATGATTCATAATGCCATAATGCAGAATCTAATATAATAATATTCAACCAAGAGCCAATACCCTCAAGCATGGTATAATTCCAAAAATGAATTCTAATTGCTCCCTACGAGACATAACAGTTACTTAAAATAGCCATTTGTAACATATAACCAACTTAGAGAAACATAAACCAATACTGGAACAACAGAGGAAAAGTGTTTAGTTCTCCTAATGATTTCAATAACTAGACTCTGGGGCCATGACTTAGGGATTGGACATCCATACTAAGTAGTTATATGATCATCATAAGAGCTCATTTTCTTTCAACCCGAGGCATATGCTTGAAATGGTTTAGCAAAGTATATGCACTAATGTCCTTATTGTAGCCATTCTACTAAGAAGGAAATGTTTCTAAAAGCAAAGTACATAAGAAAATGAATAACTGAAATGATCTAAAAGAAACTATCTTGAATTTAGAAAAACAACAACTTATTCCATAGTGAGTAGGATGGAAACTACTTTGTCTACCTTGGCTATAGGAATAGTCTTATGATGATTTCCAGTGGCTATAGGAACAATCAACCACCAAGACAACAAACTAAATACTGAAAGAAAATAACTGCTAAATAAAAAGGATGAAATTCTCACTAAGTGGGCCTCCTTAGCAAGTCTTCCCAAAACTCAACTACGTGCTACTAACGAAGATATTATCTTATCGATATGAGAACATCTATTACATCATAGTATTTACTAAAAACTATTATGCAATAAAAACTGAAAAACTAGAAATTACAATAGCTTATGTTCATCATCCTTGAGAAGGGATATCTGAACTTATTTATAGAAAAGGAACTCCTAACTAACTCTAACTATTGGTAGGTCCACTCCCAGAACATTCAGAGGATGCCATTTATTAAAACATAAGAAAGAGGACAAAGAGTTACACTTCGAATAGGAAATAGTCAAGTTGTTCCAACTACAGAGGAAATCTAGCATAACTATCTTTCCTCCATTTATTCTCCTACAAACATGAATACTAAAGTTTCATTATTACACTCTCTGAGCTGTAGATAACCAACTATTGACTCCTTCAATACTCATCTAACTAACATGAACTCCCATGATGTAAATTTTTTACCATTTCTTGTTCTTCATTAACTCATGTATCATGTCATTAGCATGTACAAAACAAAGTTATATTTAATCCATGTCAAAAAAACATTTATCTAACTACATGCAAGATTAATATGGATAAATCACATAGCATGGTCACTTCATCATTGGTCATAATTTTAACCAAAAATAGGAATATATATATATATATATAAGGGTAAGCTCATGCATTCTGTCAAGTTCATGGAAACATAATAGGATCACTATTTAACATGGTTTTAGGACTTAGACAATATCCAAACCCTTGTCAAAACTAGTAAAATTATAGAAAAAACAGATAAAATTGAGCTATTATTTGAGCTCATCTAAAATTACAGACATTTGAACAAGCCTCTGGTTTGGCAAAATAAGTCTCAAATTGAAAAATGACTCGTAAAACATAAAACTCTAGAACAACGCCTTTACAAACTCAACTGGTGGGTATACACATTATACTGGCACATTCACAAGATTATTTAGCATATATATAACCTCCTGTCGTGCATATAGAACTTCCTATCGTGCATATACAACTTCCTGTTGCACATATATAACTTCGTATCATGAATATATAACTTTTTGTCGTGCATATATAACTTCTTGTCATGCATATATAACTTCCTCTCGTGCATATATAACTTTTTGTTGCGCATATATAACTTCCTTTCGTGAATTTACTACACACATTAGCACTTTTCATACCCAAAACAACACATATAATAGGGAAAAAAATTGCATATAGAACTCAGATTAGCGAATGCACTCAACAAAATAGCGCGTTTGCAAGAAATAACTAAAATGACACAGATGTGAAACAAAATAAAATAATTAAGTGCAAAATCGATACAAAACCAAATTATGACATTAAACAAAGTTCATAAGGGCACTATTTAGCCCAAATCAAGAATACAATGTAAAAAGGAAAGATCAATAACCTCGATCAAGGTACAAGCTTCTCGACTACATACAAAATCTCATTCATGGAGTCAGAATCCTCTAGCATTCCATGAACTACAAAACTTAACTCATGAAAACACAAGATAGAAAATAAACCACTAAAATGGAAGACAAATAGGTCCTCTAAGGCATTGAATACCAAAATCTCCATGAAGCAAATATAGATCCAATAGACCAAAACTCATCGGATATACAGTAATATGGACCCAAACTCCATTACCAACACTCCATTACCAAAAATAAAACTATAGTAATGCATTAAGAATAGAATCATTTACTTAACACACAACAATCATCATTTTCCTTCTAGATACATAGCAAGTAATCTTTTACAGACAATCTTTCATAAATAGAATGCATAGAAGGGAATTTAGATCCTCCAACTTGGAAACAAAGAAATGAAAAAGAAAAGTTGCAAAAGAACAAACACAACACAACACAACCAATCCTTCCACACAATCATAACTTCAATCCAAACCAAAATATGAACTCCAATCTTTACGCATATGTAGAAACTTCCTTCCAAGCTAAAACTTCAAAGGTGTGATAATTTCCAGCTAGAAAGAACCCCTTGAAATTCTCAAAACTCCATATCTAAAATCAACTCCCAAAAATCACACCTCATCACAACCAAATCGAAATAATATTAAACCTACCAACCATCACAAAAATCAAGATAAAATAATATTAATCTCTAAATTACAACTCTTAAAGCCAATAGTAGAAGAGAGCAGGTAAATAATAATAAAACAAATAATTAAAAGGATAAATAATAAAAATAAACCAATAGCCATTAAATAAAATAAATCAAAAAAACAAATAATACATGCTTTCATGCTTAAAATCATTAAATTTAATATTTAATATCTAATTAGGAAATAAGGACGATCACAGATCCTTAACTAATCAAGCTAATTTAAAACATAAGTCAATAGAATAAATGAAAAAAATGGGAGAATTAAACTAATTCAAACTCCCTATTCCACATTATTGCTTCCATTGTTCCTCTCCAAATTGTGTGTATGGCTCTCAGGTATTGCACTAAAATTCCTGCATAAGATGGCAATTGTTTTGAAGAGTGTGATCTAGCTTGATTTGAAAATTTGATGTTGTTTATATAGATTTTCATGAGAGATGGGGAGGGATTTTGAACTCAAGTTCTAATTGGGAGTGAACAGATTTAGATTGATCATTTAACAGAGTTGATTGATTTGTTAACTCAGATTGATTGAATAGTGGACTGAATAGATTAGTCATTGTTAGAATCAGAGATCACTGAGAGGTGGGGGGGTGAATTAGTGATCTACCAGAAATTGAAACCACAAACTTATTCTTTATCCATCAGTTAACAATGCATAACAAATAAGAACATAAAAATGCAACAAAAAATACACAAATCCACAACACCAGAATTTTTACGTGGAAACCCAAAAAGGGAAAAACCACAGTGGGGCTAGAACCCATAATATTCATATAATATGGCCAAGAGTACATAAATATTACATAGATGGGAATGCACTTGCATTCAGGCTCACTGCCTAGAGCTCACTACTCAAATTAAGTTGCTCGGAGGGCTACAACCCTCAAGGAAGTCTCACTGACTTACAATTTGTTTACAATGTGTAAATATAATGAAATGAACTCTTAATTAGCATATAACTATGCAAAGATGATTTCCGGTTAGGCTCTGAATCTTTGACTATCTCTACTTTGCTAAATACTCTCTCTGTCACAGTCAGCTATGAGTTGGTCTGAAAGAAAAATATGCACGTGAAACTGCACTTAGTCGCACCAAAATGGATCACCATAACATACTGAAAATTAATTGCCAAAATAATATTATATATCTGGTATTACCACAAAAACAATCTCCTTCAAGTCGGCTTCAATAGGTGTAACGTGTAGATTAAGTCGACTTGAATCTTGAACAAAACATAGAACTAGAGAAAAATATTATAACTACATGCTTCCTAAAGGTCTTTCATATCATTGAGATTACAAAAAAATTCACCAAAAACACTGTGATCATCGGAGATCATTATGGATCAAAGCATTACTGAAATGCCTTGTTTTTCTTTGTTTCATCAGTTAACTGCCTACCAGTTACCTCCATCTTCCGGATAAGCTAGATCATGACTTCCGGATCGAACCACCATGAAGAGTTGCCATCAATGACAACCCTAAACAAATAATCAACCACCGAAAGTCTTTTGAAATCATTGGATGATTGTCAATTGCCAACAATCTCCCCCTTTGGAATTGATGGCAACACCTGCGAAAAATGGCTAAGAGTTGAAATTTATACAATCGGATGAAATAATAAAAGTATTCTAAGGCTCCCCCTTAGATCAATAATACATGAATCTACAATACACTAGACTGTACACTCCATACATACACTCAGTCTGTAACCTGTACATTTTTCATCTCATCTCTCCCCCTTTGCGAGCAATGCCAAAGATAGGGTGTTCATCAAAATTGCTTGTACATATATACACATTCACCAAAGGATTAAATCTATACATGCTTCAATATATCCGCATATGCCATCTTCAGAAACCCAAGATATGTATTCCAACCTTCTTGCAACTTCTCCAAAATTGAAACAAAACCATTCAAAACATAAGCATAAAACTCTATAGTTGCAATCTCAGTAGGAGTCTCCTGAGACATGTTTTGAATGCAGTCCATCTTATGATACACTAAGGTGTCCAATCGGGGAACAATTAAGTTCCATATTTCACCTGTTCACCCGATCATTCTCTCCTTTTCCTTCTCAAAATTCCTAATCTACTTAGTGATATTCAAAATTTGCCCCTCGATATAGCCAGTTAAATTGGCTATGGGATCATAGGCCTGAGAGATCTGAGCTAACTACCCTTTATAATTCTCTATCTACTTGTCTATCGTAGTAGTAAAATTGGTCAAAATTAGACAAGACTTGTAAATTTTACCACCTTCCACTAAGGCCTCATCAATTATTTTTAACTCTTTATCTATCTATGCCTTATCGTTATTAATGATTTGAAAAAATGTTTGAACTTTAGCATCCTTAAACTTCTCCATAGCTTGTCAGGCTGATTCTTTAAATAAAGAATCAAATTGGGTGGATATATGATCAATTAAATTTTGAAGCTTACCAGATGAATTGGTACTTGCAACAAGTTGCAGATTCGGTACCACCTATTCCAAAACTTTAACAAATCTTTCAATGAGTTTCTTCTCTTCAGATTCCAATTGTGCTAACTCTTGAATGGCTTGCACCTGAAGAGAAGCAACAACTATCATTCTCTCAGTTAGAGACATTTGATTTGAGGGTTTATCAAAATTGATGTTGAACTATGGAAAACTCCTTAGGCTTTGAGTTTGTGTGGTGTCAATTGCCACAAGTATGGGAGTCTCCATTCCCTTACCCTTATCCTTATCTGGTTCATCCTGTTTCACATCTTCTTTCTTCTTTGCCTCAATAGGTACGGATTTAACTTCTTTAGGTGCCTCATGTGCACTGGTGTGACCACTTGGTGCACCATCCTCTACCTCTGCTGGTTTCTCATTTTCATTTGCGGGCTCATTCTCAACATACTCTAAAATTTGTTATTCACTAACTTCCTGAGTATCCTCTTCTTTATTTACACTGTCTATCGGAGGATTTTTTGATTGAGTGGCATTATTTTGAGAGACAATATCTACACGCCATTTCTTAGTAAGAAACTTTTGTTGGCATATAATGAACTGACATGATGATATGATGATAATTTATGTTGTCATTGATGTCAATAAGTACAAGTGAACCGGTATGAAGATTGGAAGAAGTTGGTGAACCGGTGTCAGGGTTTCACTAAGTGTGACTACCGGTTGGTAGTCTCAGCTCTAGGGTTTCTGGTTTGGCAATCTAGCTTGTGCAATGCAACTGGTGACATTTTGTGATGAGCTAGCTAAGAGATGAGGATGAGATCAAGATGCCACGTCAGTTTTGCATGTGTGAAGGATTTCCTTGAGGATCTTGCATGTGAAGGTCGAATGCATTAAATGTCTATCTCAGGAATGAACATTCTTCTTAGCGGCATGAGAAGAAAGCATGATGGGTTACTGATTCCTATGTGCGGTGAAGAATGGACGATGCAAAATGACTTGTGATCTGTTCGAGATTGTTTCATTCTATGAAAAGTGTTTGGACGGTCAGGATTGGACCGCTTGTAATTGTAAACCTAAATGCTTAGGGTTTAGGGTTTATGCTACCAACCTAACTGTTGTCTATAAGGTCGATGATGTTTGTTATTGTAAGTTGTTGGAAAATTTTGTGTGTGTATCTGAGTGATGAGATACTTGCCAGACCAGTGAGTGGAAAACTGTAGAGTGTGATTACAGAGTAGAGGAACTGAAAAGGATCTTCCTTAGCATGTAGTGTTGTTATCAGATTAGAGTTTTACCTATTTTCTTCTAACCATTTCAATAGAAGGAAAATCCCATTGTCGGGTAGCTTTAACAGGCTTATTGTAAATCCTCTAACCAGGTGACTCAAGTTCATTGAGTTCTTAAATCCTCTAGCAAGGTAACCTTTAATAGGGTATATAGCCATCCCTTAACTGAATGATCTTTAACAGGATCGGTTCCTAGCAGAACCTTATTGTAAAGTCTTTAACCGGACTAGGCTCCTAATAGAGCGAGCTTCAAAAGAGTTCAAAAAAAAGCTTGTGGGTATTCATCCCCACCGTGGTTTTACCCATTTAGGTTTCCACATGAAAAATCTGTGTGTCATGAGTTGTGCATTTTTTTTAATGTGATGATTAAGTATTCATTGTTTAAGTGGTTATGGTATTGTTGATATACCACATGAATATGTTTATGGGTGATGTAGTTATCAAGTGTTGAATGTATTTGAAGTATTCAGATTTACTGGTTTTGACTATCTGAAGTCTTATTGTGTTTAACCGATATTGCCATGGTTAAGTTCAGTAGTGAAGACAACCAGTTAGCATTGTTTTAACTTGATAAGTTGTGGATAAGTTTTTATATGTATTGATTCACCCCCCCTCTTAGTACCAGTTAGGGTATCTGTTGTTCATCATTATTCATCAAATTTTCCCAGATTTATTAGTAATTCCTCCAACAACACACTGCACAGGTCATAATGACCATTTTCCTTAATCATTTTATAAGCAACATGAATAGTAGTGCCGGATACCGAATTCAATTTGTTAGACTGATACACCTTGTAACTAAACACCATTGCAACAAATTTAACACCATCTTCTTTAATTGTGTTGATCTTCATCAACCTCCCATCAAACTCTGCATTGGCTAGCTTGTTCATGGTAGGGTTCATGACCTTCCGCAACCTTGGCTTCTCACCGGTTTGATTCAAACAAGTTACTTCCTTAATTGCATTAGCAGTGATCTTGTAATCTTGGTCTAGCCACATGAATTCAGCATGGATCCTTCTCAGCACATATCTTACCCACTCCTTCTCATCAAAAGTCAGTAAGTTGACGAATTGGGTGAAACCCTTTCTTTTCAGTTGTGAAAATTTTGGCTTAGGATTGCCAACATCATCCATGATTCTATCAGTATATAGGTCCAAGATGTCTTTCGAGCTAATTTCTTCAATTTCAAAATGAATATAAGCTCAAACATCATCAATATGCAAGACTCCATGTGGAATGAAGGAAAATGCTCCAATCAGGTCATCTTCCATGGACTTGTAAGGGTGTTTCTTAAATACAGGACCGGTCTTGTCCTTAACCTCAACCACTAGTGGAGTATAAATGGAAGATGCAAATGCCATTTTAAAATCTTAGAAAATCAAACTCAAAAAAATGCCCTTTGAGAAATACCTTAACCAACAATTGGATGCCCTAGATCACTTTGCCAGATTAATTTTAGCTCTTTGATCGCCTTGTTCTTAGCTTGAAAAGACTATTCACAAAGTGAAGAATGAATCTCGTAATTGCCTTTTTAAGTTTGCAAACCCTAATTTTACTTTGAAATAAATGCACCTCAAATATTCAATCGGATGCCCTATTCTGCTACTGGATGCCAAATTTAGCCATCTGAGTTCCGAATATTAACTGCCATTTTAATCCATTCACTTTAGATCTCATCAAGGGGAACTGCAATATTTGCATTGATTTGCCTCCCCTTAAGGCCAAAAGCCCTAGTTACCAGATGAATATTCTGCACCAGATTTAGGTACAGATCCATTATCTGCCTTAGATTCATCCTTCTTTATCAACATCTTCTTATGCTGATCTCTAATCTCATCAACATTTGCCTTTCTTTTTCCATCTGATTTGTTCTTGTCAATCGGAGCACTATTTTTGCTTCTATAGAATTTTGCAATATGACCAGTTTTGTTGCATGCTATGCAAACAATATTATTATTCATAGGTCTACAGTTCATTTAGTTATGTCTTGTCCTGCATTGATTAGAGATATGTCCAAACATTCCATAGGCATAACATTTTTTATTCTGAAAGTTATTTATTACTGCTCTACATACATTTGACTTGTATCCAAAATTATTGCATATGAAACACTTACTGATAAAGGTAGAAACATTATTCATATTGTTCATCATATTATTATTGTTCATCACTCTATTATTCATCCTACTTCTAGACGGACTTGCCATATGACCAAATTTGTTGTAAGTAAAACATCTAACATTAATTTTATGAGCATTAGGTCATCTTACCAGAGGATTCTTGCTCTTCTTTTGATCAGGTTTAGCATTGCCTTGTCTAGAACCAGAGGATTCACCTTTCTCAAATCCTAGGCCTCACATATCCTTTCCATGTCTCTAACTTTCCATCATCTCATCAAGTCTTGTCAAGATAGCTTTAAATTTTTCTTTTTATTCATTGGCAGTAGCAAGTTCATCCCTCAAAGTAAAAACCTGTCTTTCAAGTTCTTGACCATTGTTCTTTGATTGTGTCAATTCAAGCTTCAACTGATCATTCTCATAGGTAAGCCTGAAGCATTCATCAACTCTTTCCTTCAATGATTGTCCCAAATTCTCTTCATTCTTCTTCCAGTCCTCAATATCCTTAGTCAGTCTCATCACAATGGATTTCATCTCATTCTTCAAATCAACATTCTCTCTCTCAAGCTTGTTAACCTCTTCAGCTTTATCTCGGTATTCCATGATCTGATTTCTTTCTCCTTCAACTTGTCCATTAATTTCTTCCTCTTTTCTCTATAGATACTTGCTTGATCCTTCTGCTCACTAATGAATTCATCAGCAACATTCAGATTCTTCTTCAAGGTACAAACTTCACTTCTAGCTACATCAAGATCCTCAAGTGCTACATTGAGTTGTCTCTGGAATCCGAAATCCATTGAATAAATCTCCCAGATCTTCCTCAAGAGGTTAAGCTTCCTGAGAGGAACTAGGCTCTGATACCAATTGTTATAATCAGATATCACTTAGAGCGGGGGGGGTGGATGAATCAATGATCTACCAGAAATTGAAACCACAAACTTATTTTTTATCCACCGGTTAACAATGCATAACAAATAAGAACATAAACATGCAACAATAAATACACAAATCCACAACACCAGAATTTTTATGTGGAAACCCAAAAAGGGAAAAACCATGGTGGGGCTGGAACCCACAATATTCATATACTATGGCTAGAAGTAAAAAAATATTACATAGATGGGAATGTACTTGCATTTAGGCTCACTACCTAGAGCTCACTACTCAAATTAAGTTGCCCGGAGGGCTACAACCCTCAATGAAGTCTCATTGGCTTACAATTTGTTTATAATGTGTAAATATAATGAAATTAACTCTTAATAAACATGTAAGTATGCAAAGATGACTTCTGGTTAGGCTCTGAATCCCAGATTGTCTCTACTCTGCAAAAATACTCTATCTCTGTCACAATTAGCTACTGGTTGGTCTGAAAACAAAATGCACACGTGAAACTATGCTTAGTCACACCAAAATGGATCACCATAGCACATAACACACCAAAAATCAATTGCCGAAATGATCTTATATATTTGGTATTACCACAAAAACAATCTCCTTCAGGTCGACTTCAATAGGTGTAACATGTAGATTAAGTTGGCTTCAATCTCGAACAAAACATAGCACCAGAGAAAAAGATTATAACCACATGCTTCCTAAAGGTCTTTCATATCATTGAGATTACAAAAACAATCACCAAAAACACTATAATCACCGGAGATCATTCTAGGTTAAATCATTATCGAAATGCGTTGTTTTTCCCTATTTCACCGGTTAACTGTCTACCAGTTACCTCCATCTTCCAGATAAGCTGGATCATGACTGCCAGATCGAACCACCACAAAGAGTTTCCATCAATGACAACCCTAAACAAATAATCAACCACCGAAAGTCTTTTGAAATCATCAGATGATTATCAATTGCCAACAGTGAGTTGAATGGATAGATTGAGAAGATGACAAAAGGGATTGGAGAGATAAGTGGATTGATTGATCAGTCAGAACAGGTGATTTAGAGTGAAAAGGGGTGATTGAGGAGTTAACTGATTTGATCAACCAGTTATGATTTTCAACATGTGTTGTAGGATTTTGAAGTTGAATTTGATTTTCATTTTCAATTTGCATTTGGATTTGGGTTTTTTGAATGTTGAAATGCACGGGAGATTTTACTGATATTCATTGAAATTCAGGTTTGGTGAAATGTGAATTTGATGATTTGGAATTAGATGAAATTAATTGAAATCCAGATTTGGGGAATTGGAGGTAAAATAAAATTATTTAAATATTAGAAATGAAATTAATTAAATAGTAAAGATTATTTAATTGAGGAAATAATCAAAATTAAAGAAATAAATAATATTTAATTAATATTTAAGATAGGATTAATTGATTAATTGATTAAAGAATAGAAATTTGATAATTAGAAATGTTGAATGTGATGATTGACTCAGTTTAGAAGAATAATTAGCTTAATTAAATAGTTAAAGAATTACTTAATTAATTAGGACGAATACTGAGTGTGTGATTAATGATATTTTTAGGTGTCTACATTTTCCCCTCTTTGATACAATGTCGAGACGACATTGTTTCAAAGAAAACAAAACTTTTTGCCTCAGTATGCCTCGGTAACGCTTATAGTGTAAATATGCCCCCTCAGAAAAAGTGATCATTTTTTTTTTGAATTTGAGACAATTTTTTCGATACCATGCTAGTGAGAAATCGTGTGAAGTTTCATACAATTTTGAGTCCGTTTGACTATTTTACAAGTGCGTTGAATTTCAGGAGGACTGTGGCCGTCAAGGTGGTAAAAACCCTAATTTTGAGCTATAAATAGTGAATTATCCCTTTCATTTGGTCATTTACATCCTTTTGATTTTCTTGAGCTCTTAGTGATTTTAGTGCATACCTGCGACTTTGGAGTGTGATGGCGGGCCACAGAGCAAGATTGCACCTGTCTAATCGAGTGCATTCATACTAGAGATCACCTGGCACGAGAGCCATGGTACGTATTTCAAAAAAATTGCTTGTTTTTTCAATTTTTTCCATTTTGATGTTAGAGAATTTTTTTAACTTATGCGCAATTGTATTTTGATTTATTCGTAATTATAAATGTATATGCGCAATTTTCTTAAATGATGCGCAATTGTTTATTGAATGCACAATTGCCTTTAATAATTTGCATTGATAAATTTTGATGCACATTTGCTTTAAATAATTCGCAATTGCAAATTTTAATGTGAAATTGTATTAATTGATTCTGATTTGACTATTTATAATGCACAGTTGTAAATATTAGTTCGCATTTGTTGATTGATTTTTTTCCAAAATACTTGATTTGTTTTTTGTCGTGCAAATAAATTTTATCATGATTCGCTTGCAGGAGAATTTCTATATGTTGATAGGCAGACAAACGAGGCCTGATGGTCTTGATCAGCGAGATGAGTTATTGCAGGAGGACATTGCTCTAATTAGGCATTTGGGACTATACACTATTATCCATCTTCCCGAGGTTATGATCAACAGGGCCATGATCACTGCTTTGGTTGAGTTGTGGCACTCAGAGACTTGTTCATTTCATTTGCCCATAGGAGAGGAATTCATTACCTTGGAGGATGTGTGGCATATTCTTCACATTCCCATATATGGTGCCAGAGTTACATTTGGTCACAGAGATGGTATCCAGAGTTTAAGTGATCTATATGAGTGCACTTAGAAGGATTGCAGATACAAGGTCGATAGGATATCTCATTGGATGTTTTGGATTACGATGATCTAACTGTCATATTATGCAGCATTGTAGTTCGTCCTCTGATTCTTGATAGAAGGATACATGGATTTTAAGTTGGTTGGGGTAGAGTTATCCATGATATGATCATACATAGACGTGTTTATGCTTGGGGTCCTTACTTATTGGCCACTTTATATCATCAGATACATGGGACTGTTAATCTTGGACAGAAGTCCATTGGATGTGGGATCACATTACTTCAGGTATGGGCTTGGGAGCACATAGCTATCTTTTGGCCGATTGTCCATGTTGATCTTGGTGTTGAGTAGACATATGCATATAGATACACAACTTCTATTAGACATAGGATGTCAGGGAACACCCTTTACTAGAGACATCAGATTGGTATATTAAAATATTTTTCACGGAGACCATATCTTGATTGTCGTGGTTGGGCTGATGATGCGCAACATTTACCATATTGTTGTTAGCAGAGATATTTGATTAGTTGGGATGTGGGTACCCATAGAGTTATTGACATTCATCTTCTTGGTCACGTACTCTGTTAGTTCGGGGAGGTATAGGGGGTTCCCGATGTTACTTCTTATTTTTCTCAGATCTATCGAGAGATCGGAGATTGGGGGGATTGTGTGTAGCCTCATGTTGCTATTGCAGAGCTTGATTCTCTTCGAACATTATAGTGGGGTTGGTTAATCGGGGTTGTAGATCTAGGTGTGACTCCTCAATATGATGCTTGGTGGGTTCAGGACATGCCAGTGCCATTGAATGATCCTATGATTCATATTTCTCCTTAGTAGATCCGACACAGGAGGGCATAGAGAGGGAGAGGATGAGATAGGGGGAGGACAAGATGGAGATCAGATTGGATTGATTGCAATAATAGCTATAATGGAGGAAAAATGGGAGGATAGTGAGGAGGATGTAGACATCGGTGGAGACGTCGAGTCTATGAGTAGCTCTGATCGGGATGATAGTGAGGGAAATGATTCTCTATCAGAGTCATCTGGTAATGGAGGGAGTGATGGTGGGGATGGTGGTAGGCATGACATTGAGATGCCTTAGGTTGGAGATGCGGTAGTTGCAGAGGGAGGTGGAGATGAGGAGGGTGAGGATGAGCAGGTTTTAAGAGCTTGGATTAGGATTTTGGAGGATCTAGTTGCCACTTTGAGACAACGGCGGATGGATGATAGAGATAACTTTCTAAGAGTTTATAGTGCCTTGGAGGAAGAGAGGGATCAAATTATGAGAGAGAGGGATCATCTGTAGGAGGAGAGGGATTGTCTCTAGCAAGAGAGAGATGTGACTGTGCATAGATCTAGATTGATCCAGGATGCACAGGAGTAGTACCTTGATCCTTCTATAGGGTTGAGAAATAACAGACTGATTCAGCTAGCTCAGGAGTGCATGTACTAGTGTCATGAGTATGATGATGCCATACCAGAGGGACAACAAGCTTTGAGTTACAAGAGATATATCTCATGTAGGAGATCTAGTAGGTCTACTAGTCATGATACTAGTACACCTTGGGTCATGGGTCCACCTAGGGCATCGTCAGGACATCCTGAGGTAGGATTGAGTAGACAGGATCTACCAGGAGATATGGGTAGTGTCGGTTGAGGCACTCTATGTTGTACTTGATTTGATGTATTCCGACACTTTTTTGAGATATATATGATATGCATTTTGGCGGCATCTTGCATGCCTTGATTTATTTCTATGATGTATGATTCTATATGATGTGTCTATATGATGTTTTCTGTATGTGATGCATTCTATGATTCTATGTGCACTTATTTTATGTAATGTGATGATATGATTGTGCTACTAATGCTTTTGACATAAATTAATATGATAAGGAAACTAAAATAAATATTTTACATCATATGATATGAATCTAAATGAATCTAATGCAATTAAATCTATGTGAAGATGCATTTTAGCTAGGTGATAATGCAAGTGAATCTAAATATAATGCAAATGCACTTAAAATGAAATGAAACCTATATGAATGCTTTTGTTATGCTAGAATACATTGTGAATTGTGCCTCTTGAATTAGAAGATGTGTTAGTAAGAAAGATAGATTTGGGAAAGATGATGAAGAGATATGTTAAAAATCAAGAATCAATTGTATCAACTTGATGTCAAGAACTGATATGATATGATATGAATGATAGTGATGAGTTCTCTTCTTTGACTTTATTTATAGTACAATACATTATCATTGTTGAGCCTTATTATGTAACAATGAAGCTTAGTACACTGAGGTATAAGGAACCAAGATGTATAGATATTTTCATTGCAAGAAACAAAAATGTAGTAGACAAGGAATGAACCCTCCGTTCTAGGGATTACGCTAGGGGTCGATGTATGTGTAGAATGCATAGGCTGAATGCTCTTATCATAGACACCCACTAGAGAAATTACCCTAGAACTTCATTGGTTCACACCACAAACAAAAAACAAAGAAAAGGATCATGCTCATCATATCTCCTCTAGTCACTTTTGGACATCCTAGAGTAGCATAGAAACATTATCTTCACTAGTTGATAAAAGATTAAAACCAAATCAGACAAAACTCAATAGCTAAAATGACTATGCCTTTTCTTTGATTTGTTTGATATGATGGTTGATAATGTTTGGTTTCAAAAAGTTGCAGACCCCATATAAGATTGATCTGTCTGATTTCGAGTGTATCCTCTTTTATTTAAGACAAGATAATGATCAGGTTGATATGGATATTGACGATTGATAAGACTTGATCAATTTTGGTTGCAGATATTTGATAAGATAGTTATATCCTTTGTTTAACTTCATGCGAAGTGTTTTTTTAGATATCTGTTAGGGTATTTGTTTATCACAAGACATTTTATTGCAAGTTTTGATTGTTTTTTAGTTTTTTGATGTTTAGGGTTTTGTGGATCATTTTCAAATGTTTTTGTTTGATTTTGAATTTTTCAATTTTTAAGTTTTGATGTTTTTTTGATTGTTTTTAATATTTGTTCAGGATCTTTTCTGATTTTTTAAGATTTTTCATGACTTTATTTGAATGTTTAGGATTTTTATGTTTTTTGGATTTTTTCAGTTATGTCCCCAGTGTGCAGACCTATTATGACATGATGATCTAGGCAATGTATACAGAGAAAATGAATTTTTGATATGAGTTATGCTAATTCAAGGTGTATGATGAAGATGCAATCCCTATTCAAACAAGGATGATTGTGTGTGTTTTTCATTCTGAAATGCACTATTTGGATTAAAGGTGCAGAATGTTTTAGAGATAGGAGTTCAATCCGTTCTCAGAAGACCTTAGGCCATCTAGCCTAACACACTATGTAGCCAAGATTCATGAATGGAGGTGCAAAAAAATTCTCCATCAATGCTTGAAACTTTGATCCTCTTTTTCCCATGTGTGTGCATCTAATTTTATTCCCACCCTTATAACCATTATAGACCCTTGGAATCCTATGTGGTTAGCTACATAAGTTATTCAACTTCAAAAGCAACTTGGATAGGCCAGCAAGCTTTTAGGGACCCGATGAGGTTATACACCGTAATCTCTCGAACATTGCTCCATTTCTAAAAGGCATCCATAGACTTGATGGAGTTATTCACATGTTCCCTTAATCAAGCTTTACTGCACATTTTTGCATGATATTTCAATTATATATCTTTTCTCATTTTTTGCCTTGAAGTGGATATTGGTATAGCACTTTTATTTTTTCATTTTGTTGCCTTGACTTGTAAGTAATGAAACCTACTTGGGTATGATGATTACAGTGACACCAAAGTAGAATATTGGATTTATCACTAGCCACATGACCAACTAGGTATCTGTAATGACTCAGAGCATGTGATTAATATGTGATATAAAAATTGAGAGATGTTGGATAACAAGTCTTAATAGTTAAACTTCTACACAACCATGGATAAAGGTCAATCACAAGGTGACATTAAAGACGAAGGACTGGAGACCTCCTAAAAACTTCATGTACCAGTATCTAGGAAATGAGACTACCTTTGCTCCTTTTAGTGAAGATAGGTGAATGAATCAGACAATCACCTTGTTTTATTGATGCAACTAAATGCGCAAGCAAAGATTAAATATTATGAAGATTACGAATGCAATGCAGTTAGGAAAGAAACTATATGAGATGCAATGCATTAAGGAAAAATGATATGCAAATGTGAAAAGTAATGCTAAATTAACCCAGCCCTTAGATGTAATATCTTTTTAGGTGTATCTATTCATGGGATTTGGTAGTGGATCTCCTTTCATTGTTGTTAAATGATAAGCGCCATTTCCAACTACTTTTGTGATAATGAAAGGTCCTTGCTAGTTAGGTTTAAATTTTTGTGGCTTTTCACGCTCTGCTAAGTTCCTCTAGTTTTCTTTTAGGACAAGGTCTCCCACTTCAAAGTGACGTGGTCTCACAATTTTATTGTAGCTTTTGTACATTATATTCTGATAACCTTGTAAGTGATCTAGGGCAGTCTATCTCTTTTTATCCAATAGTTCTAACTGTTGCAACCTTCCAACTCTATGATCTTCATCAGATATGATATTCTTTAAAGAGATCTTTAGTGATGGTAATTCTACTTCAATAGGAAAAATGGCTTTTGTACCATATACCTAATGAATACTAAGAAGGGGGGTGAATTAGTATGCCAAAAATGTCTGCACTTAAGAACTTTGCAAGACTAATAGTAAACCGGTAAAATAGTTTACCAGACAAACCGGTTAACACACATGCAAACCAAATAGCTAATAATGCATTCACCCACAGAAGAAAAAACATCATAACACAAGATATTTTGACATGGAAACCCAAATGGGAAACACCATGGTGAGATGGAACTCACAAGTAACTATCTGCAGAATAGGAACCAGACCGGTTAAGGTCTTACAATGTTCTTTACCAAAACAGATCCTGTTAGGAATCTCAATCTCTGTTAGGAGATAAGTCCGATCAAAGACTACCTTGCTAGAGTATTTTAGATCCACAGATGTGAATCACCTTGTTAGAGGATTTACAAAAGGCTTTTGGGCCTACCCAGTTAAGGGCTATAGACTTGTCAAAGATGTGAGTAATCAACAAGTGTTTGATCTAGCTAGTAGCACAGACTGCTCGATTAGATCCTTGATAGCTCATTTCTAATGCACTCTAGCATTACTTCGGTCTTATACACATTCATATTCTCTCCAACTCCTCAACCACCTTAAACCCTAGCAACAACATAAACTTTTGCTACAACCACATCAACAACCTAAAACCCTAGACATGATGTCCTTATAAAGGAATCTGATTTCATGTCAGTCCAATAGGATTACATAACAATTTCCAAGGCTCAATGAACCTGGACATACTTGGTACCATGACACAAAAAGCACCATTTAGGTGTCGGCACCATCAAACAATCGGTGGATGGTAACTCATCACAGAATGCCAGTTGGTAACTCATCACAGAGTATTACTAGTTCATATAAAATGTCAGTTGCCAGTTTGACAAAAATGAAGACTAGTAAAATGTGTTATGCCGCTTTAATCCCTCATACCACTTGGGATCCACGAACCGCTTGGGGTCAACATTCCACTTCAGACTGGGAAACACATTCTGCAAAACACCAATAGTATAAAGACTATAATACAACATACCGGTTGGAACAAATACCGGTTGTGCTCTAACTCATACATATAAAGGAGATCTCAATGCAAGTGTGTGTCCATCAATGACAATCACAACATAAACATAAAAAATGCCAATGATCTCCCCCTTTGGCATTGATAGCAACACTTAGGAAAATAAAATTTTGACATCTAAGTGTTTTACAACAAAATCATGCCATTAGCAAAATTGCTCCCCCTAAGCATATACACTATCCTTTTAACAATACAATGTATAACACTTTTGCTTATAGAGCATAAACATTGAGATATTCAGAGCATATATCAAAATTTTGATTACCAGATACTTCTCCCAAATAGAATTCTTCTCCCCCTTTGCCACTATTTTCATTTGATATTAAAATAATAAAAGTTTATGATAATAAGGAATAATACTTGTCAAAAATAGATTTCAAGTCCTGCAAGAATTGTTTCATCAACAAAGACCAGGACTCAAGTAGGGAGGTGGCTACTTCTTTCTCTTTCTGCATTTGGGAGACCTGTTCTTCCATGGCATCAATTGTGCTCATCTCCTGTGTAACTATTAAGGCATCCAGGTTTATATAGCACTTTTGAAGAATTTGCAATCATGGGAGTAGAACCAGTTGTAGCTCCTGCAAAACTCTAGACCGGGTGCTGATCTCTTGCTCCATTTTTGCTACTAGATGTGAAACTGGTGAACGGTTTGCCCATAAGTTGTAAAGGAATCATAAGGTGGCTTGAATGTGCTCATGTAGGACTGCAAGTCTGTTTGAAGCTTTTGCTTCTGAGCTAGCACATCATCATAGAACAGATGTGGTTGGTAGATCTTGCTGAGTAGCAGATTCCCCTCATCTAGAGCGTCCCTTATATCTTTTTGTTCTTTCTTCAGTTCAGACCGAAGCTCATTAAACTTCTTCACCAAACCTATATTAAGAGCTTTTTGATGCTCCTTCTTGACATTTGCCTCTGCTGCCTCTTCTAGGCTCTGCACCTGATAATCCACTACTGTGCATAGGATCTTAAGTTTAGCTAGTGATGAATCGGTGTTGGGAAGATTTGTACCAGGTATCAAACCGGTAAGAGTGTCCACAAGTGCTTGAATTACATCCTGCTCCTTCTTCCTTCGAATAATTCCAAGGTGCTCTTGAGCAACCTTGATGCTCTACATTAGCTCCATTTCACTTGTAGACTAGAGATCGATAGGACTGGTGAGATCAGCTGGTTTGGCTTGACTCTCGGTTTCCTTCAGAGTCTCCATCTGGGTGCTCTTCTCCGCTTCTCCTACCTTTTCATCTTCTGATTTCTTCTTCTCCACTTCTCTCCTCTTCTTCACTTCCTTATCCTCCTCTGCTTTTTTCTTCTCTGCTTCTTTCCTTTTCTCCTCTTCTTTGTCCTCCTCTTCCTTCTTCCTTTTCTCTGCTTCTCTCCTCTTCTCCTCTTCTTTTTCTTCCTCTTTCTTCTTCTTCTTCTCTGTTTCCTTCCTCTTCTCCTCTTCCTTGTCTTCCTCTTCTTTCTTTTTTTTTTTTCATCTTCTTGCTTCTTTTTCTCTTCTTCATCCTTCTTCATCTTCTCCTCTTCATCTTTCTTCTTCTTCTCTTTTTCATCCTTTTTCTTCTTCTTCTCTTCTTCATCCTTTTTCTTCTTCTCTTCTTCATCCTTTTTCCTTTGCTTGGCTTGTTCCTTTGCCGCTTCCTATCTGTCCTCGGCTTGCTTATCAGCCTATTCAACCTATTGCTCCTATCTTGTTTCCTTAGATGGTGTTTCCTGAGTAACATCTTCTATGTGTAGGGAATTGACATCAATAGTTTCGATCAGTTAATCAATCGGATTTCCTTCATCATCAAGTACTTTGTCCGGTTTGAATATAACCGGTTCTTTCTCAGCTTGCCAGTTGGCTTCAGCCACTTGATGCATCTTCAAAGCTTCTAGAGCATGATTGTGTGTATCCTTGAGCACTTCCTTACCCTTCCCTTCCAGTAACAAGAGTCTTCTTCTTCTCATGAAGAAAAGACCTTTGTATTTGTTCATTACATCAAACAGTTCCGAATTTGATACATCAAGAAAATGTTCAGCAAAAACTTTTTCTCTCATTTCCTGTTCCTACTCTATGGCAATGCTCCATTTATTGTCTAAGGACTTATACAAAGAATTCGGTGTTTCAGATCTAATTTCTGAAGGCGATTGGTCATTAACACATAAATACTGAATTATTTCCTTTTCGACCACTTCCTTTTCATCATCATTAAAGTCATCAAAATACTCAATTAAATCATGTAGCAATTTTCTCCTAATATTCTTTATTGTTCTTTGACAATGTGTCAAAGGTTTATAGGAGGAGATATCAATATTTACCGGTGTAGATGATGCCGGTTCATTCTTTGTCTTCTTTCTTGTCTATCTCGCCTTCTTGGGCTGCTTCTCAGACATAGTTTCCTCTGAGTCCGATGTATTTCTTTTTGTCTTCCTTTTCCTCTCAAAGACTTTAGCTGGTGCTGCTTCCAATTTCTTCTTGGTCGGTGACCGTTTGGTCACTTTTGGACTTGCTGTTGTAACCGGTGGTAACACTGCAAGCACTGCCTTTTCCTTCTTCACTACAGGTTCTTTTCCTTTCTTTGCAGAGGGTTCCTCGACCGGTGTAACCCTTTCTAGATAGATTCTAGTCCTCTTTGCCTTAGGGTCAAGAGGTGAGGCAATAAGGGTAGAGGCATACCCTTCCAGCATATCGTACATCAACTCATAGCCCATTGGCTCCACTTCTTCCTATGTGGGCTCAACAGCCTCCATTATGTATTTATCCACTTGGATGGTGAAACAGATATCATCTTCATATTTCTTGATGATGTCACCTGATATCCTCATTCTTTGGCTCATTTTCCATCTGAACTCATCAAAATACTTGTTCAGAACATCAGGGTAACCGGTTCCAATTGCTTGAATTCTTTCCTTGATTTGCTTGGTCACTGGTTGGTCAGCAGACCACTGGACATCTCCTACCCCTGGAAAGTAGCCTTGGAAATAGAAGAACAACCCAACCAGTAGTTGTCCAATGTTGAACCTTAGTGCATTATCCTATTTGATCGACTTCAGATTCAACAGGAGTTGTCTCTGCATACCGGTGCACAGGTTAAATGATGCATCCTCCTTTATCATCCAGTAAGTGGCATTTATCACTACAGCAGATACAGAGTTAATTCTACTAGCAGAGAATGTCTGATTGCCTATCACCATGCAGGCATACTTAACCATATCATCCTTGATAAAATTGACTGTCATGCCTCGTGAGTCACTCACTGAACTGATGAGCTTGGACATTTCAGGTTTGCTTACTATCCTTAGGGCTGGCACTTCCCCTGTGTTTTAGAAACTGGTGACTGCATGAATTGCCTGCAGCATGATATCATGTGTTCTCTCCAAGTACATCTTGTCACCATGGAATCTGCTCAGAATGATCCTTATATGATCCTCTGTGAAATCCTCTAGGAAGTAAACAACATTATGGAGCTTCTTTTTCTCCAAAATATTATACTCCAGTTTGATCTTCTTATCCTTTCCACAAAATAAACCTAACTGGGAGTGGATAGCTAGAGACCCTAGGTCTTCAATCTTGCAATCTATGTAGTCAGAAATTCCCTCTTCTACTATCACACCAGCCCAAACTTGTGATAGGGCATTATACTTAGACTTTCATTGAATAAAACTTGCAGACTTGACAAATGCACTAGAACTGGTATGAGATGCAGAAGCCATGATAGAAAATTTAAGAACTCAAGAAATACCTTTTGAAACACGTGTATTTAGGGCTTGTAGATTCTCCTTCACTTCACACTCCGTCGGTTGCTGATCACCACTTTGTGTTCTCCACTTGACCATTTGCAGTTTGAATTTGAATCTCCTTCGTGGTTTCTCAATTTCTCAAAATCTCAGCTCAAATCGCCTTTTCGTCACTCTGGTCTTTGAAAAACTTTTCTTTGCTCGAAAACTAATAGTGAGAAATGATTTGAAAAATGCTTTTAAGCATATTCCTCACCTACCATCATTAATGCTCCTCCATTAGGGCATAAACCCTAATTTGCCTTTTTTACCATTTTCGGTCTTCTGCCAAACGACAGGTATCACATACCGGTTAAGGTCTTTTACCGGTGTAAACTGGGGGTTCGAAACATTTCGCCATTTTCTCCCCCTAAGCTTTTCTGAAGCTTAGTTTGTCAGTTCTGTGATTTCCACACTAGGTGCAGAAACTGGTTCCTCTTGTAACACCGCTGGTTTCTTCTTCAAGGTTTTGTTCATGTCCACTTGAATAGTGTCAACATCAATATTTCCTTCCGAAGTGACCGATATATCATTAGATATGTTCTTTCTTGATCTACAGAATCTGGCAATGTGACCCGGTTTGTTGCAATGATAGCAGACCAATTCAGGTGCTCTCCAAGGTCCATTGTTCATGTTTCCACTCTTCCTTCTGCATGTTGTAGCAGTGTGACCATGACCATGATAGACCATACAACTTTCTCTCCATCCAGTTGTTGCTTGATAGCCACCACTTCTTTGCTAACAATTGAAGGCATTAAACTGGTTGTGATTCCGGTTCACAAAAGGTTCAGGACAAGCTCCTTGGGTCCTCTGAGGATATCTATCAATGTTGTTCATAACTGACCTGCATTCAGATGCTCCATGCCCATACTTGTTTCATGCATAATAGTTACCATTGAATCTATAGGATCTAGGCTTATCATTTAGGAAATAAGGAAAATTGTTGTAAGCCTTACTCCTATACACATTTGCAGTATGTCCTTCTTTAAGACAGTTGAAGCAAATAGGTTTAAACTTTTTCTTACCTTTATCCTCTGATGTCGGTTGTTTCTTTGATGTTCCAGCATTTGTACCAGAGGTCTCACCTTCCTCATGACCGGAATAACCAATTCCATTGGTATTTTTGACCGGTTTGTCAGATTCAAGCTTTTTCTCTAGCTTGACAGTACTCTTGTTGAACTTAGCAAGTATTTCCTTTGACTCAGAGAGTTCTTTGGAAATGGCAGCATTTGTTTCCAACAGGTTTTCATTCTTAGAGATGGCAATGTTTAGTTCTCCTTGCATGTCTTCCTTTTCCACTTTGCTTGCATGGAGTTGAGCAGTTAGGGCACTGATCTCTTGTTTCAGCTTGGAGATCTCATGATCTCTTTCTTTCACCAGATCTGCAGCTTTCCTCCATGTCTGGTTCATCTGAAGAACTATTTTCGGATAGCTCCATCAGCTTTTTAGCATGTTCTCTCCTTTTTGCTTGAGATGCCTTGTATTTGACCATAAGATCATCATAGGCTTGCTTAGACTGAGTGAGCCGATGTGTAAGTTCCCTTATAGAGTATTCCCCCATCTTTCTTTCCAAGTGGTTAAACTTATAGAAAGGTAGGCTCTGATACCAATTGATGAATAGTAAGAGGGGGGGTGAATTAGTATGCCAAAAATCTCTGCACTTAAACACTTTGCAAGACTAATAGTAAACTGGTAAAACAGTTTAGCAAACAAACCAGTTAACACACATGCAAACCAAATAGCTAATAATGCATTCACCCACAGAAGCAAAAACACCATAACACAAGAGATTTTGACGTGGAAACCCAAATGGGAAAAACCACGGTGAGATGGAACTCTCAAGTAACTATCTGCAGAATAGGAACCAGACCGATTAAGGTCAGATCGGATAAGGTCTTACAATGTTCTTTACCAGAACAGATCCTGTTAGGAATCTCAATCTCTATTAGGAGATAAGTCTGATCAAAGACTACCTTGCTAGAGGATTTTAGATCCACAGATGTGAACCACCTTGTTAGAGGATTTACAAAAGGCTTTTGGGCCTACCCGATTAAGGGCTACAAACTTGTCAAAGATGTGAGTAATCAACAAGTGTTTGATCTAGCTAGTAGCACAGACTGCTCGGTTAGATCCTTGATAGCTTGTTCCTAATGCATTCCAGCATTACTTCAGTCTTATACACATTCATATTCTCTCCAACTCCTCAACCACCTTAAACCCTAGCAACAACATAAACTTTTGCTACAACCACATCAACGACCTAAAACCCTAGACATGATGTCCTCATAAAGGAATCTGATTTCATGTCAGTCCAATAGGATTACATAACAATTTCCTAGGTTCAATGAACCTGGACATACTTGGTACCATGACACAAAAAGCACCATTTAGGTGTCGGCGCCGTCAAACAATCGGTGGATGGTAACTCATCACAGAGTATTACCGGTTCATATAAAATGTCAGTTGCCGGTTTGACAAAAATGAAGACTGGTAAAAATGTGTTATGCCACTTTAATCCCTTGTACCGCTTGGGATCTATGAACCGCTTGGGATCAACATGTCGCTTCAGACCGGGAAACACATTCTGCAAAACACCAATAGTCTAAAGACTATAATACAACATACTAGTTGGAACGAATACCGATTGTTCTCTAACTCATACATATAAAGGAGGTCTCAATGCAAGTGTGTGTCCATCAATGACAATCACAACATAAACATAAAAATACCAATAATACCAAAGAGTATGTTGTGGCACCTATTGTGCATACACTTGCTATGTAAACCCATAAATCAAGATTGAGTTGTATGTGGCAATCTCAGCCTACTTTGTTGACAACTTTTTTCAAAATTTTAAGGATTGTTTTGTTTGTTTCCTCTACCTGACCATTGCTCTGAGTATATTATGGAGTTTCAAAGCATTGTTGAATATGGAACTACTTTCAAAGTTCTATCACTTCATGGTTTTTGAAAGGTCTACCATTATTCATTACAATGTTCATTGGTATTGCATATCGGCAGATAATATAGTTCAAAATAAACTTAGCTATTTGCTTCCTTGTAGTATAGGTCATAGGGATTACCTCAACCCATTTAGTGAAATATTCCATGGCAATGAGAATGAACTTGTGTCCATTAGATGAAGTAGGTTTGATTTTCCTTTCCAAATCAAGTCCCCAGTGTGAGAATTACCATGGTGATGTTATTGGTTGAAGATCTTGTGCTGGTGCATGGATGAGGTCTCCATGGATCTGACATTGTCTGCACCTTTGCAAATATTTCTATGCATCTTTCTCTATTGTCAGCTAGTAATAGCTTGCTCTCAATAGTTTTTTTAGCTAGAGATGGGCCACTAACATGAGCGCAACAAATTCCATCATGAACTTCTTGTAGAGCTTGTTGTGCTTCATCGGTATTGAGACATCTAGGTAAAGTTGTATCCAAGCTTCTTCTATATAGTATGTTTGCAATGAGTGTGTATCTAGATGCCTGCCTTATGAAAGTCTTTCTTTGATTGGGTGAGAGGTCACGTGGCATATATTAATCATTTAAATATGCATATATCTCTTGATACCAAGGATATTTAGGTGCCCCTATTACATAAACATATTTTAAAGTTGGTATTTCATATGAAGGTACAATTAGTTGTTCCACTACGAACTCAAACTGAGTTCCATTGTTTGGCATGTCAAGGAGAGATCCCATAGTTGCCATTGCATCAACAGCTCATTTCTGTACTCTGGAGATTTTCTCGAATGTGATGTTGGTAAAATATCGCTTTAGTTCTTCTACCAACTATTTATAAGGTGTCATCTTGTCAACTTTGGTTTCATAATCATCATTTACCTAATTTATAATGAGTTGAGACTTACCATATACTTGTAGGTCCTTTATTTTCCATTGCACTATTGTCTGAAGTCCTATGACCAAGGCTTCATACTTGGCTATGTTATTTGTGCATGAGAAGCTTAGACTAAATGACTTGGGAATAGAGTCACCTTGAGGTGTGATAAAAAGAATTCCTGCTCATGCTCCATGATTCATATGTGATCCATCAAAGAATAATTTCCACTCGTTGGATGTTGTGACTGTAAAGATAGACTCATATGGAAATTATATCAACATGGGATGGTGGTCTAGCATTGGTGCTTCTGCCAATTGATCTTCTATAATTTGCCCTTTTATGGCCTTTCTATCAACATATTCAATGTCAAATTCACTAAGGATCATTACCCATTTGGCTAACCTTCTAGTTAGTGCAGATCTACTTAAAGGTACTTGAGTGGATGAAAATTTGCAATGAGATGGATCTTGTGACTGATCATGTAGTGTCTTATCTTCTAGGAAGAAAAGACCACTGCAAGGCATGCACACTTAATAGTAGTGTAATTCAATTCATAGCCTACAAGGGTTCTACTAATGTAGTAGACTACTCATTCCTTCCCTTGATCATCGTGTTGTGCTAAAAGGGCACCCAAAGCTAAGTTGGTTGTTGATATATACAATAGTAAGGGTCTTCCATAAACTGGTGATACCAAAACTAGTGTGGTCCATAGATAGTCTTTCAAAGCTTGAAATGCATCTTGGCATTGTTCTGACCATTTGAATGTAACATCTTTCTTTAAAAGGTGTTCAAATGGGTGGCACTTATTTTCCAACTGTGCTATGAAATGCCTAATTGATTGAAGCTGACCTTGTAGACTTTTGAGTTGTTTGAGTATTATTGGTGTTGGCATTTCTAAGATGGCTTTCACCTTTGTAGGATCTACCTCTATTCCTCTCTTTGATACTATGAAGCCCAACAACTTCCCACTATTACACCAAACACACACTTCATTGGATGTAATCTTACCTTGTATTGTTCCAATCTGTTGAATATTTTTACCGAGACCTCTAAATCATTTGCTATGGTTTGAGATTTTGTTAGGATATCATCAACATAGTCTTCCATGATTTCATGTATCATGTCATGAAACAATATGGCCATAACCCTTTGATATGTTGATCCTACATTTTTGAGACCAAAAGGCATCACATTCCAGCAGTAGGTACCTCAAGGATAGGTGAATGTTTTCTTAGCTTGGTCTTCTGGTGATATTTTAATATGATTATAACCAGAAAAACCATCCATAAGTGATAACATTTCATTCCCTTTTGTAAGATCTACAATCATCTTGATATTCGGGAGGGGGAAATCATCTTTGGGACAAGACTTGTTAAGATCCCTAAAATTTGTAGAGATCCAGATGCCCCTAGAATTTTTAGTCATTGGGACTAAATTGGAAATCCACTCTGCATAATTTATGGGTCTGATGAAACCCACATCTAATAGTTTCTGCAATTTGATCTTGAGTAGTAAGGCTATCTTCTTCTTGTATGGCTTTACTCCTAGCAATATAGGTAAGTGATGTAATACCAACTCGGGGTTCAATCCTGGCATATCTGCATAAGACCATGCAAAGTTGATGGGTCTTTGCTTAAATATCTGGATGAAGTTCTCTTTCTCTATAGGATTTAGTGATTTTGCTAGATGAATTTTATTTATATTTTCAACATCTCCAATGTTGACTTCTTCTATTTCCTCCACAAGGAGTGTTGATTGTTCTCTATCAATAGGAAGGCCATCCAATCTTCCTCTAGTCATTTTTTTGTCTCTTTTGATTCATCTAGATTTGAGGATGAGCTATCCTTTCCAAAGTATGTTGTTTTATCCAAGTCTATTGAAAATCCTACCTTATGATCACCATAGGGAAACCCTTCTCTGACACCAAGGAATTCTGCAATAGCTTCATCATTCTCGAACCAGTCTAGATTTGGTGAGTCATCTTGCCCCCAGCTAATTAGATGTGAATGTATAAGGGGTAAATATTTACTTTTGTCAGTTGGAGAAGTGTCTGACATCATGCAAACCTGGTTATTCTAAACATCTTCGTAGACAATGTCATCATCAATGAGTTGTTGGTTGTCATATGTCGTGTCTATTGTTCATGAGCTACTATCTTGAAGATAGAAATTCATAGTTGTGAGAATCTGTCACACTTTCTATATATGTTTTACTGTTTGATATTGTGTCACTTATCTCATCTTGTTCTTGTAATAGAATTTGTTCATGAATTGTGGATCTCCTTTGTGTGGTGGAGACCCTTCTCAATCCTAGTATAAGACATTCCAGTCTTTCTTCATCTAAATCATTTGGTAGAGCTAGGTTTGTTTCCCTTGGTAAAAGTATTGACAAAATCCAATGATGAGGCTCATTTGTAGGTGGTAATCCAATTTTTTTTACCACATTTGCTTGTGAAATTGTTTCAGGTACCATACTATTAGGTGATGTCACATTAGTTTCTTGTAAAAGACATTTGAGATATTCACCATCTGATTCCATACTAGGGTGTGTTACTACTTTCTCGCTTCTATTAGATGAAGGAGGGAATACTCACATTGATGATTGATTTTGAGGTATATACTTTGATGCTAGTCCTGGCTTATTCATTATGTCTAGTGTTCGTTGTCTTGCCTCTGTTATCTTTGTGACATGTTTATACCCTAGGCCTTGATTCTTTGGTTTCTCCTGGAGTAAAACAGGTTCTATTCTTCCTTGTTTCTATAGTCCTAAGACAATGGTTCCATCATACCCATGTTTTTATAACATTTTGAAAGCATTTCCATACTGATCTAAGGGTAACCTGGCTATTGTCATGTCATCTTCTTCTTTATATAACCAGTGATTGACATCTTCCTCTAAGGATTCTTCCTATAAGTCTCCCCATCTAATGAATGAGCATGAATCCGAGTATTTGAATATCTCCTTTCCTTTATTTTGTTTTAAAGTAGTCCGAGGCTTCCCAAAAGATCTAGGAGAAAGAGATAATTTCTTGCCATTTTATGTACTGGAGATGGAATATTCCCCACACTCGACATCTTTAATTTGTAAAGAAGGTGTCCCAGGTGTATGTTGGCATTATGTTGTCATTGATGTCAACCGGTATGGGATAACCACTGGTAGAAGAGATGTACGT
The DNA here is from genome assembly GCF_030272615.1 of Cryptomeria japonica. NCBI lineage: Eukaryota > Viridiplantae > Streptophyta > Pinopsida > Cupressales > Cupressaceae > Cryptomeria > Cryptomeria japonica. The sequence goes on from NC_081408.1 coordinate 494,234,347, forward strand.
GCAATACTATTATGAAGGAGTATAGGATGTGATATCTTGGATATCACCTTGTGTTGCAAAACATCGGTAAATGTAAGGAAGATGACCTCAGGAGTCATCAGTACACAAGTTAGTGCCTCACTTGTATGATGAGATAGAGAGGTGTTTGAGTGGGTGTTTGTGATGATGAGGAAGAATGTTATCTGAATCACATCAACACCAGAAGAGAATATTGAACATGTCACAGGTATGTTGTGAGGTTGTAGAACAACAAGACTCCCACTGGATGAAGATGCAGTCAGAAGTAGAAAGACTTGATTGAAGATGGAGTCTTGTGAAGGTTGATGACATGGTGTCATCAAGAGTGGTAACTGGTATGTAAGACCATCAGTTATATAAGCAAGGTGCAGATGCAGAAGACTTCCCACCTTGTGGGAATAAGCATGCTATGGATAGACATGTCTGGTGACTGGTCAAGGTGTTCCACCAACAGTTCAGCAAGTGCAGACATGATGAGGTAACCAGTACAGTGTGTGATACCGGCAGGGTTAGTAAACCGGCAAGAAAGAGGAACCGGTAGAGTGGTTGGTTGGTGATCCTATCTGGATCGACTTAAAGAGTCAAGTCAACAGTTGGTTGATACAGATGCCACATGGGGTCAACGTGGCAAGCTCGTAGAGGCTGGTGAAGTACCATCTAGAGTTAAGTATCTCGACAGGTGTGCACTGAATATGGATCCCATGATTTGTGGATCGGGTCAGAAGCGTGTGGCTTGAGGAAGAATGAACAACATAGAAGAATCAAGGAGTTGTTAGCACCTGAATCAAAGCAAAAAAGATCAAACTGTTAGAAGACCTCGAGAAGGAAACAATAGAGGCATTAATGGTGTTTTGATAGATGCAAGTTGAGGTAGAGGATTGTGTTTCCTATATTTAGAAAACATGTTTTAGGAGCGTTAATGGCGGACTTGTGCAACTAGATGTCAGGAAGATCAGATCAAGCAAGATCTGATTGGATTTGGTTTGCCTCGAGGATGGTGAGGAAGCCCTAAATGCCCAGATTTTGAATTGGTTTCTGGCAGGAAGTCTGGGCTATAAGTATGAAGGCCAAAGAGATTATTTGTTGTTGTTGTATAGAAGAATATTGTGCTACTGTGAAGTGGGATACTTCTGCAAGTAAGAGAAAATCAGCCAAGTGCTCAACGAGAATCTGAGAAGTAAGTGAGAGAGAGGGAGAACCTGGTTGAAGTGTTCAAATGGTAGGAGAGAAGAGCCGATAGTGTTCATATTGGCTAAGAAGAAGTGAAGGAGGCTGTAGAGAGGGTAGACAGAGAACCGACAGAGTGTTAGTACCGATGAAGAGAAGAGCAGTGAGGAGAAGATTTAGTGAGAGCATAATAGAAGAGAGATGAACTGCTAGAGGTTACCGACAAAGAAGCAACATGTGAAGAGCAACAAGAGAAGTGAGTCAGTGTAGCAAAGAAGGCACCTCACTGACAAAGTAAGATATATGATAAGATTGCAAGATTAACTTGTAACAAGATAACTACTTACTGTATTTGATGTTTATATTGTGAACACTAAGTTGCAGCTCGGTGCAGGGGTTGTAGATCCTTAGGTTGGTGCCCTAAAGATAGGGGTTGGTGCTCCTTTTTTTTGTATCCCATAAATTGGGTAGGGGTTGGTGCTCCTTGGGTTGGTGCCCTAAAGTCAGGGGTTGATGATCTTTGGGTTGGTACCCTAAATTTTGTAACTATGTTTTTTGTGAGTCTGGATTGGAGCAGTGGACTCTAGCAGCATTACTCACCAAGGTTTTTCCCATCTTGTGTTTTCCTCGTATATGCTAGTGTTATGTGATGTCCCTTGTGTGATTGCATTTGTGTTGATCTCCCCACTAACCGGTAAGTCTGCATTGAGTTAGATCTATCAACCGGTATGCTCACATAGGATTTCTATAGGGAAAAGATTTGAGAACCACTGATTCACCCCCTCCCCCTCTCAATGGTGCATTGTGTCTAACAATTGGTATCAAAAAATAGGTTTCCAACTAGGCGAGATTTCTCAAGCTTGGGTAGATTCTGACTTAAGGACACAATGGTTTGTTTAGTTTCAATCCTTGCTCCAATATTTGATGGTTCAAACTATGCTATTTGGAGTTGCAAAATGGAAGTCTTACTGTCCTCTCTAGGTTATAATGTCTGGATGGCAGTTGTAAATGGTATCCCTAGGAATGTATGTTCCCCCACTGGCACGAAAGAAGAAAAAAGATGTTCATGTAATGAAGAAGCCATGAAGATCATATTAAGTGGACTCATCGTTGATGTTTCCTAATAGGTGGATAAGTGCAAATTGACAAAGAGTCTATGGGATAGACTAAGGAAGTTGTATGGAAATGAACCCTGCACCACTGATTCAGTCAGTGTAAGTGAGAGGAAATGTGCAACAGATACATGTATAGATGACAGAGGAAAATTAGACTGTTGTAGTAGTAGTAATGATGAAGAAGAAACCCACCTCTTCATGGCTCAAGAATCAGATGATGAGGTGCACACATCTGGGAGTGATAAGGAAAATAGATCCCATCATCATGATGTGTTTGGCAGCGATGAAGAATAAGAAGACATGGCAAATATATCTAGCCATCAAGATCTATTTGGGAGTGAAGGAGAAGAAAAGGGTGAAGAAGAAGTTGACTGTGAAGAAGAGCTTGTAAATGCACTTGAAGAACTCAACAGAGTTAGAAGGGAATACAATCTATTCAAGAATGCTGCTATAGTGGAGAAAAACTGGCTAACAAAGTGCCTTGAGGAATCTGAGAAAAGACTCTCAGAGTTGATGTCTCAAGCAGGAGACATCAAGGAGTGCTGGTGTGAAGATCTAGCATCTAGGATAGAAGTGAAGAATGAAGAAAATTACCAATTGCTTGGAGAAATGGAGATTCTTTGAAATAACCTTGAGAAGTGTCAAGATGAGCTCAAGGTAAGAGTCCAGTTTTATGGCAGCAGTGATGCTTTGGACAAGATGCTGAAGATTCAAAAACATGCCAAGGATATTGAAGGTTTAGGAAGTGGTGCTGGTAAATGCTCCACTAGAAAGAATATCCCCCACAATGACATTCTGATTCTCTCCTCCAATGGAGAAAACAAAGGCCAAACCTTCACAGTAAGAAATGCTCCCCGAAAGAAGGTTGATCTAGATGCAACCGGTAAGGACTTGCAAACAAGAAAGAATACCGATGCTGCAAGAAGGAGAAATGTATATCCCAAGGAAAGGGGAATATGGGAGAAGAAAGCTTCACTAGAAGCAAGAAGATGAGGAAGCAACAAAGAAGACCTCCTACCAGCAGAGGACAAAAAAATGCTACCACCCACAAGGGAAAGAAAATGTGGGAGAAGAAGAGACCAGATGGAAGAGTTGCACAGAATGGACAACCAAGGATCCATTCTCAAAGAAGAAGAAATGGAGATGCAAAACTGGTAAGATCTCCTCATGCATGGCAAAATAAATTTGTAAGTCTTATACCATCATTTACTGGTTACTTTTTTGCATGAAATACTTATGGCCATAGGGAAGAGGCATGTAGAAAGAGATCTAGAAAGAATAATATAAGATCTCATGGAAATCATGCATATGAACAAAATGTATCTAGGAGTAGATACATGCATGTCCCCTCTCCCAGTTATGCAAATGTTGTTTGTCAGAACTATAATGGTTTTGGCCATAGAGAGTTTGAATGCAAGAAGAGGAACCTACGGTTACATGGAGGCCGTTCAACGGCTGTGCACTACAAAAATGTGGGTACAGAGCATATGGAAGTCAAAGACCTACAAGGAACCAAACAAGAAATGTCCCTACAGGAGCAAGAGGTCCATCGGTTTTGGTTGCAAATAACAACAACATGACCAGAAGTAGAAGATCAAACTGGTCTGTCAAGAGATTTCCTAGACATGAAGTTGGGATGGATGTTGTGTGCTTCTATAGCACTACTTCTGGCCGTTATGGAGGAGCATAAAATGGAATGACCCTTCAGCAGAAGAAGGAAAGACCCGCTCCCAAGTCTAAAAATGGGAAAAACAATGAGACCAAGCAGGTATGGAAGAAGAAGACCATGGACCGACACTAAGTACTCAATGCACATGTGATATCTCCTAAGGCCTAGAGGAGATGCATGATCTTAGGGGGAGTAGCACATTGTAATTATCATTCACCGCCCTTAGTGAAGAAGGCAACATGGAAGAACATGTTGTTTCCAGTGTAATGGAAGAAATTTATAAGTGTGTGTAGAGGCTACATTAACTACATGCCTATTGATCAATGTTGGATCACCACAGTTTGCTTTAATGAGTAAAGGTTAACAATTGGTTTCAGGTGTTAACCGGTTTGTGCAGGATGTTACCGGCTTGAATACTTACATGTACTTGCAGGTTATGTAAGACAATGAAGTTGGAAGTTCATTGCATTAGCCTCGGTACCATGGAGTTAAATTATGTCTCGGGAGGTGTTGATGAAGACCTAAAAGACATACATTGGCCCCAAGTATTGGTCATGCAGGATTGCATGTTTTTGGGCTAACCGATTTGTCTCTTGGCATGATGATGTCACTGTATGGCATTGGGAAAATTCAGGATCATGTCATAGGCTATGGTGGATATAATGGAGTTGAAGGATCATCAGATGATCACATATGCATAGCTAAACTGGTATATGGAGAAGATTGGAGTCCCAGTATTGTACCTAATCGGAGACAAGAACCTGAGATGTATGACTCAGGGGGAGTTCAAGTGCTCATGATGAAGATCTGGCTTGCTTGAACTTGCAAGGATACTGACTGCCCACACTGCCAAAGATGGAAATTACTATTGTAGAGGTGTTGCAAGTTGATCAACAGGTGAGTAGTATTCATTGACACATCAACAATTGGTATCAGTATTTCTGCAAATTGAGTTCAAATAGCATCGGACTTGCATGCTCAATTGGTGTCAGCTAATGGTTAAGTTCCACATCTTGAGTGCTGTGACTTGAGAAGATGTAACAATCGGTGACAAAGATAACAAGTGGTATCAAAGGAAGTGTTACATCCAATGAAAACAAAAAGGGGGAGAAATATTTCTATCAGTGACCGGTAAACATAGGGAAGAATGATATCTTGGTAGTACCCTTTGTCATTGTTGTCAAAGGGGGAGAAGGATTCTGTAGTATACTGCATACTAAATGTGTGTGAATCCATGGATCATAGTAAGAGGGAGAAAGACTATGTGGCATGTCGGATACTACATGTGTTGACATCAATGCCAAAGGGGGAGATTGTTGGCATTGTGTTGTCATTGATGTCAACCGGTATGGGATGACCACCGGTAGAAGAGATGTATGTGCAACACTTTTATGAAGGAGTACAGGATGTGATATCATGGACATCACCTTGTATTGCAGAACACCGGTAAAATTAAGGAAGATGACCTTAGGAGTCATCAGTACACAAGTTAGTGCCTGACTTGTATGATGAGATAGAGAGGTGTTTGAGGGGGTGTTTGTAATGAAGAGGCAGAATGTTATCTGAATCACATCAACACCAGAAGAGAAGATTGAACAGGTTACCGATATGTTGTGAGGTTGTAGAACAATAGGAATCCCACCAGATGAGGATGCGTTCAGAAGTAGAAAGACCTGATTGAAGATGGAGTCTTGTGAAGGTTGATGACATGGTGTCATCAAGAGTGGTAACCGATATGTAAGACCATCGGTTATATAAGCAAGGTGCAGATGCAGAAGACTTCCCACCTTGTGGGAATAAGCATGCTATGGATATACATGTTTGGTGATCGGTCAAGGTGTTCCACCGACAGTTCAACAAGTGTAGACATGATGAGGTAACGGGTACAATGTGTGATACCAACGGGGTTAGTAAACCAACAAGAAATAGGAACTGGTAGAGTGGTTGGTCGGTGATCCTATCTGGACTGACTTAAAGAGACAAGTCAATAGTTGGTTGATGTGGATGCCGCATGGGGTCAAGGTGGCAATCTCATAGAGGTTGGTGAAGTGTTGTGTGGAGTTAAGTATCTTGACAGGTGTGCACTGAATGTGGATCTTGTGATTTGTGGATCGGGTGTGAAGCGTGTGGCTCGAGGAAGAATGAACAACAAAGAAGAATCAAGGAGTTGTTGGCGCTTGAATCAAAGAAAAAAGATTAGACTGTTAGAAGACCTTGAGAAGGAAACAGTAGAGGCATTAATGGTTTTTTGGCAGATGCCAGTCGAGGTAGAGGATTGTGTTTCCTATATTTGGAAAACATGTTTTAGAAGGTGCATTAATGGTGAACTTGTGTAGTTGGATGTTAGGAAGATCAGATTAAGTAAGATCTGATTGGATTTGGTTTGCCTCAAGGATGGTGAGGAAACCCTAAACACCCAGATTTTGAATTGGTTTCTGGTGGGAAGTTTGGGCTATAAGTATGAAGGCCAAAGAGATTATTTTTTGTTGTTGTATAGAAGAATATTGTGCTACTACGAAGTGGGATACTTCTGCAAATAAGAGAAAATCAGCCAAGTGCTCAATGAGCATCTGAGAAGTAAGTGAGAGAGAGAGGGAGAACCTGGTTGAAGCGTTCAACTAGTAGGAGAGAAGAATCGATAGTGTTCATACTGGCTGAGCATAAGTGAAGGAGGTTGCAGAGAAGGTAGACAGAGAGTACCGGTGAAGAGCAAAGCAGTGAGGAGAAGATTCAGTGAGAGCAGAACAAAAGAGAGATGAACTGGTAGGGCTTACCGAAAGAGAAGTAGCAAGTGAAGAGAGCAAGAGAAGTGAGTCGGCATAGCAAAGAAGGTACCTCACCAACATAGTAAGATATATGATAAGGTTGCAATATTCACTTGTAACAAGATAACTACTTACTATATTTGATGTTTATATTGTGAACATTGAGTTGTAGCTCGGTGCAGGAGTTGTAGCTCCTTGGGTTGGTGCCCTAAAGACAAGGGTTGGTGCTCCTTTGGGTTGTAGCCCATAAATCAGGTAGGGGTTGGTGCTCCTTGGGTTGGTGCCCTAAAGTTAGGGGTTGATGCTCCTTGGGTTGGTGCCCTAAATTTTGTAACTGTGTTTTTTGTGAGGCTAGATTGGAGCAGTAGACTCCAGCAGCATTGCTCATGGAGGTTTTTCCGATCTTGGGTTTTCCTCTATATGCTAGTGTTATGTGATGTCCCTTGTGTGATTGCATTTGTGTTGATCTCCCCACTAATTGGTAAGTTTGCATTGAGTTAGATCTATCAACCGGTATGCTCACATAGGATTGCTACAAGGAAAATATTTGAGAACCACTGATTCACCCCCTCCCCCTCTCAGTGGTACATTGTGTCTAACAGTGTATCTTTCTATGATTCTGTAATTGTTAATGAGTCTATTTGTGCCGTAAGTGGTGTTGATTCATTAATTGGAACTTAATTGTATGTTCTTTCTCTTAAGGAATTGCAATGTTGAAAGGGGTTTGGATCTTGATGCATAGTTATTTCCACTCCATTGACTCAAAATTTGATGCATTGATAAAAATTAGAAGGCACCTCTTGAATGGCATGTATCCCAGGGAATCCTAATAGCATGTTGTATCCTAATTCTTTGTCCAACACTTAGAATTTGATATATGTAGTAACTGGTCCAATTTGTACTGGTAATGTGACCGATCCTTCATAAGGATGTTCCTCATCATCATAGGCCTTGATCTTGATCTTCTTAGTTTGGTCTATGTGAAAATAGGAGAAAACCAATTCATTGATCAACTTAAGGGTATAGATATTCAGTCCTGGCCCTCCATCTATGATAATTCTTCTTATTCTCTTGTTATGAACATAGGCTTCTAGATGTAAAGTATCATTGTGCCTAATCCTATTTGTGGGGATGTCTCTCTTTGTGAAGGCCACCCTGGATGAAGTGCTCATATTACCCACCATTGCTTGTAATACACTTTCATCCATGTCTCTAGATACTATTGAATCTTGCAATTATTTTTCCATAATTTCTCTATGAGTTGGTGAAATTCTAAGTAACTCTAAGAGTGAGATTTGAGCGGGAGTCTTCTTTATCTGATCCACAACATTAAAGTTGCTTGTTTGATGAGGTGCTTGAGGAGGTACTCCTTGCAATGTGACTTTGGATCTACGGGTTACCATTGCACAATCTATGTTTCTAGGGTTGATGGAGATGGTTGCTACCACTGCATCCCCTTCACTAATTGCATCGATTGTATAATCGTAAGCAACCTTGGTGTAGTTGGTTGTATTGTCCTGTCCTTTTGATGTAGAGGTTTGTCCTTGATTGTGCTTCACAAAAGGATATTTGTATATGATATGTGCCTGGTTTGTCAAGATACTTTATCTGTATTTATTGTTACATCACCTTGATCTATGAGGTCCTGGATGAGATTCTTGAGCTTGTAACAACTAGATGTTTTGTGTCCTTTGGAACGATGATAGTCACATAAATCATTGTCATTCCACCAAGTTGGTTTGAATGGGCCTAGTTCATATGGTCTTTCTTCTGGCAAGGTGATCATGTTTGTCTATGTCAACTTTTTTAAAGCAGCATCAATAGGCTCTCCCAAAGGCATGAAATTTCTTCTTGATGCCATATTTCTTGGAGGTCTAACTGTATTGTTGTTGGTTGAAATTGCATTATTTGCTTGTGACTGATTCACATTCGCTGTAGAAAAATGGTTTGGTCCTTGTAATGATATTGCGGGTTGAGCTCTATTAACAACATGAACATCCACAACCCTATCATTTCTAACATTCATGTTCTTAGACCAAAATGTTGGCTCTTCAGTGCTTGTATTCATGGGTGGCCCATTATCTTGTGATCTTTTAGTATTCCTTTTTCTAACAAACCCTTCTCACACTTTATGCCTTTTTGTGTGATTTCTTTGAAAGTGCTTATACATTGCATTTGCAATGGATATTTTACTTAAGGGAAAAGGTTCTCAGTAAAATGTCTACTTGCTCAACTTCGGGAATGTGACAGAGACATCTGCAGTATAGAGCTTTCCATCTTTGTAAGATTGTAGCAAATGTTTCACCTTCTTTTTGTCTAGTTGTACATAGATCTATTAGGGTAACTAGATTGTCTATGTTAAATAAAAACTTCATGATGAATAGCTCAACCAACTCATTCCATAAAGCAATCCTCAATGGTAGATGTGAAAACCATTCTAATGCCATCCCTCCAAGACTTTTAGGGAATAGACGCATTGAGTATGTGTCTTCCTGGGCCACTTCTATACATGCTATGAAGAATTCTCTGACATGATCCCTGGGACCACCTTTCCCTCTATACTTGTCAAATCTTGGAGTCTCAAAATTTCAAAAAAGGTGGCATGTACAAAGTGTTGGACACAATGGATCACTGAGGGGGGGGGTGAATCAATGATTTAAACAATTTCCACTTAATTAGAGCTTACCAATTTAATATGAAATAAATAAAATGTAGACCAGTTACCAAAGCAATACAAACAATGTGTGTAGGAGAAATATCTAAAAGATTAATACAATACACACATGAAGATGCAACACACAACACCAGATGTACAAGGAAAACCCAATGTGGGAAAAACCTCAGTGAGAATAGTTGCTAGAGATCTTCTACTTCAATCCAGCCACACAGTGAAAAGATCTGATTACAAATTTTAGGGCACCAACCCCTGATTTATGAGCACCAACTCAAAGGAGCACTAACCCCTACACAATTTATAGGCTACAACCTAAAGGAGATACAACCCCTACACTAAGCACCTACTCAGTGTAAACAATATGAAATAATATGAAAAACTCAGATAAACAAATGAGATCCTTACTGCAAATGAAGTTTTGCAACCTTTCAAAGCTTTGCACTATTGGTTTCTATCTTACCAGTTTGTATCAACTCAACACATACTGCAACTTAGCCTTCCTGCTGGTTCTAACTCTCCTCAATCTTCTCTCCCTCTATTCTATTGAATTCAAATCACACTTGGTCACTCTCTATCAAGTATTGCTTCTTTTAGTTTGTCACCTCTACATTCTATGCTCACTCTGTCAGTTTTTTCCTTATGTTAGTTTACCCTACTTCCCCTAACCGGTACAATATTCACTCACAAACACTTCAAGTGTTTTATCTCTTCGGCTTTTAGACAACAATTTCACTCTTTTCTTCACCCTTCAACAACAACACCATCTTTCTTAGGTCACCATATTTAAATTGAAGCTTTCCCGCCAAAAACCAATTCAAACATTGGGTGGCTAGGGTTTCCTTCTCCCAACCAAATCTACATCCAACCTGATCCGATCTACCTTGGATCACACACCTGCATTGGAGGAATAAGCCATCACACATTTTTCATCTATCTGAAGTATGTTTGCCAAAAATAGCAAAGACGACCATGATTTCCAGCCTTGAAATCTATTGACTCATTTATGATCCAGTTGTTTCCTTCTCGAGGTCCTCTTGCAATCTGATTTCCTTGCATCGATCTTCCAATAACTCCCTGATCTTTCTCTATCAATCATTCTTCTTTGAGTTGCATCAATCTATCATCGACCCAAGATTTTTTATTGTTTCATTTAATATTGACTAACTGCTTCAACAACCATGTCGATGGAAACTTAACCGATCTTTGTATGCTTACCACCTCAGCTCCACATGTCATCACATTGGCATACACTTAGCTTACCGACATAGGCTCAGTTTAAACTTGAATATTCAACAAATCCTCATACTGACACAAACCCTTACCGGTAAAACCTTCTTTTGCTACTATCGATGGGATACAATACATTGGTAGCTCAACTTCATCTCTGGTGGTTTGTGATCTCTTTGTCGCTCTTCATCACTGACATTAACATAAATAAACAACCAACCTACAAACTGGTTACAACTTGCCATGCCAACACATAACTTCATATCACCTCTTACCAGTGATGTCATTGACAGTCTCAATACCTTTTTTTCTTCCACCATACCAGTTGACAAGCCTTCATGTTAATCTTCCTTATGCTAGTTCAATCTTCTTCATACCGGTTTTGTCATATTGACATACCCTACTGGTAGCCTGCAATACTAGTTGACATCAATGAGAACTTAATACCAACACAAAGTCCTTTCAAAATGATAGGGACAAAGATCCTCCATAGTATAGCTCTTCTTGTTATTAACTATTTGCATGTTGGTCATCTGCTTTTGGATATTTTCCACTTGTTGAGCCAAGATCTTAGTTATGGTCAAAGGTGTGTTGACCCTATAAGAATTTCCCACAAATGGAATAGTGTTTGAGTACCTTGGATCCTATTGAAATGTTGATTGATCATATAATGGCATGTCTTGGATTCCACTAGGTGGTGTGAAATATACAAATTGTGTGCTGACACTTGGCTGACTTGAGCTATTCATTCTTGTTGATCCCTAGTTCACATTCTGACCACTGTATGTGGATCCAATGGTAACTGATGTTGTAGGTTGAGATGTACTTACAGAAGTAGTGTTTTGAGTAATGGTTGTCGCAGCTTGGGTTGAAGTATTCAACATGCTTGACATTGTAATAATCGGTGTTGTTTGCGATGTGAGACTAGTGCTTGAAGATGCCACTGTTGATTGAGTTGAAGTTTTTGCAGCTTGAGTTTGGGCCACACTAGGTGCTTGAGTCATAGCTTGGGTGTATGTTACCCCTAGTGGCAAGATTGTAGCCATGTCCACACCTAGAGGCAACTTGGCCCCATTTTGAACTAAAAGTGTGAGACATCAATCTCTATCATTATGGATGAGTGCATTCAAAACCATAAGAACTCCTGGATCTTGTTGGGATGCCTCCAATTCCTCTTGTGTTAGGTTATGTTGAATTTCATCTATGGAAGGCATCATGTTGTTGTTTGTTGGTAACATTGCAAGTCTTCTACCTTGTGATTATTTATTTGTAGATAAATCCATATTCCATGTGGGATTGACCAAGGGGTTGTTGTTTAGATCCATCTTAGCTTTTTGGGATCTTGTTAATGGCATCAATATAAAAAATGATCTTGAATCTCTATGACTCACTATGACCCCCTAAAATTCAAATGGTAGATTAAGATGGATGCAAGACTTGTGACTTAATTATTTATGCAATATGTGGATGCTGACACTCTACTAAGATTATTGATGAGGTATAGGACAATCTAACATAATTTTTTTGACAAATTATCAAAATTCTTCTTGTTCTCTTTGTTCCTTGATTTCTTTTGCTAGTTTTGCATCAAGGTGGATAGATTTCTGGATTTCATTATCTATGACAACTTGGACTTATTCATATTGGGGAAGATCAATTCTTACTTCCCAAGCAAGATTATCCAAACCATCAATTATCTCTAATTGATCAGTGCCTGGTCCAAGTTTGGGTTGTTTGAATGGAAAATCACTGTCTCCTTTTAGAACCATGCAAAGGATATAGTCTTAAGGCTTCTATTGAGTGATAAACCAAAATGTGGATTATGCAATGGTTGAATTTGAAACTAGGATGGTAAATGTGGAATCTAATTGTAATGCCCCGCCAGGAAACCCCGAAGGGATAAAGCTAAAACACACAAATTGAGTGCAAATATTTTTTTATTTATTTTTATAAGACACAACATTAAGATACATTGGAGTTATCTAAAGCTTAGATAACACAATGAAAGGCTAAACAAACCTAAGGAGTTTCCCAACGTGATTACGTAACTTAACACCTAACTCAACTCGCGACATTTGATCCAATTCAGCAGGGTATCTTAATTACATGTTATTACTTAAAACATGGATATAATTTGTTCAGTAAATTAAAATTATAGATAATAGGATGCGTTCATCCATTAAGGTTGAAGATGAGGCTAACATGAGGAAATTTACCCATTAAAGTTAAAACATAGATAACATGCGGAGATTCATCCATTAGAGTTAAAATATAGGTAACTTGATGAAGTTTATCCATCAGAGTTAAAATTAGATAACGTGACGAGTACATCCATTATAGTTAAAATAAAGCTAATATGATGAAGTTCATTTATTAAGATTAAAATGTAAATAACTAAATGAGTTCATCCATTTTAGTTATAATATAGCTATTATAATGGAGTTCATTTATTAAGGATAAAATGTGAATAACCAAATGAGTTCATCCATTATAGTTACAACTTAGGTAATATGATGAGTTCATCCAACAATGGTTATCCAATCATTTTGTTCAAACTTTTCCTTAACCATATACCATGCATTTAATTTCATTACATGCTTTAATTCCTTCATAACCTAGTGAGTTCTTTCCATGCATACTTAATTGCATTATCAATAACTGAAATAGATTACATTCTATTATTCAAATCTACATCCTTTCATGATCCAATTTATTGCATTTAAGAGATGACTACATACATGCATTACGATAAATCTCATCCAATCCACTTACACATTCTATCAAAGTGTCATCCATACATGCTAGCACTAACCATGAAACATAAGAACAAAAGAATCACATAACACCAAAATGATCTCGGAGTTCACCCCTAGAGGGCTACATCTCTGGGTCTACTCAACTGCAAGACCCCTCTGATAATTAAATAAGTTAAGGATACATAAGGTTCACATTATTTACAATCGTGCCATCAAGGCGTACATAACCAATATACAAATGACCACATCGGTCAATAAATACATAGACGATCCCTACTTAGAAACGGATCCAACTGGACATATTAAAAGAAAATACAAGGGTACATTACCTGACGGTACTCTAACTAGGGGCCTGACCAACTATGGCCATCTACGAATCAACCAGACAACAGGGTCCAAACAAACATATCAAGTCTTGTCGTTACTTAAGCAAAAGCAAATATAGAAATTAAACTTGCATAGGCATTAACCGATAGGGGCAATCTTTTCCCATATTGATTTAAACACTAAATGGTCGAACAAGTTTTCTAAATGGTCTAAGTTTTCAAAATACAATAACAGAAAACCAAACACCATTACCAAGTAAATTCAATACCACAATTGCACTAGTACAATCTTGCCTATTTCCCAATTCAGAGAAAACTATAAATTAACAATTTATTCTACTAAATGAAAATTTTATTTACTTGCCAAATTTTCTAAACAATACTTTATTTAACTCCCAATATTTCCAAAAGTATATTATTTAAGTTTCCAAAATACCCCATGATATAATATTCCTATTTTCCAATTACCCAAAATAATTATTAACTAGTACATGTTTATTAACCCCTGGATAATAACATATAACCATTAATAATTTACTAATACACAATTCCAAATTAAATACCAATTAATATATATTTATATTAATCCCCATTAATAAAATGTATATATTAAAAATAACTTAATAATACACCGCTTTTAAATTAATTATTAATTAAAACATATCTATTAACCCTCATTAATAAACTATATATTAATAATAATTAATAATTAAAGAAAATAATAAAAATACCATTAAAATAAACTTTCATTAAAATAAGTTTATTTATTTATATATATATATATATATATATATATATTTTAAAAACAACTTTTAAAAAAAGGGTGGGGAAACCCTACGAGGCCCACCTCCCATCATGGGAGTGGTGGAAGCCACCGCAACTCCCCCACCTACAGCCACCACAGTGGGCGCAGAGGCCCCTGCGGCCACCGCGGGCGCAGGGAAACCGTGTGGTCGCCATGGGGCGCAGGTCTCTGCGAAATTCCGCGAGGAGGAGGGCGTGGGTAGAGCCCTCGGCTCCTCCACCCTCCAACCCTAGTTTGTTTATTTATTTATTTATTGTTAAAAGCAATAAAATTTTAAATTAAAACAACAATCCCCCACGAGATAAAATAAAATAAACTATAGCCCCAAATTTGCAGTCTCAAACTCAAAATTTTCTAAGAGGTGAATTTCGTTTTCAATCTTCAGACATGTATATGTTTTTTTTTTATAATCTCAAACAAAACCCTCAAATGAAATAAAAGTAAACTAAAACTCCCAATTTCTTTCATTCACAGTCTCATATATTTTCCAGAATGTTCAAAAAATAACAATATGCGAAATTTTCCTAGCAAGATCATGATTTTCCAAATACACAATAACTTTCAAATGGGCAAGATTTTCTCAACAACAAAACACATTTGGCTTCCTAAGATGGATTTACTCCCATTTATCTACTCCATTTTAACAATCTTGACCCAAAAACAACCAATTTTCCCAAACTAAAACCTAAATTTTAAGAACATTCATGGAGGTTTAAAGCAAGAAATCTTCAAGAAAAACCATTCCCTTTTTTTTTTGAAGAGACAAACCCAATATCACAAGAAATCAAGAGGTGCATTCAATTCCTACCTCATTTCGCATTCGTGGCAAGATTTTGAAGACGAGCCCTACCTGCAGCTGTAGAAATCCTTCCTTCCCAAAATCCTCCAATTTTCTCCATCCAAAAATATTTCTCCAAAAAAAAAATCAACAACCCTAAAAATATTTTCCCACCTAGGTTAAATGGAATCAAAATCTAACCTAATCTCCTAATTTCGAATTTAAACACTTTTTAAATAAAAGAAATGAAAAACATTCTTTTCAACTATTCAAATAATCTAACTTGATTTTCTAATTAAAATTAAAATGCTTCTCTCCCATTTAATTTTAATTCTCTCAATATTAACAAAGCTAACATTTATATTTCGCAAGATTGATGAGGGTGAAAATTTTTTAATTAAATTAAATTCCCAAAATCAATCTTTCAGACTATATCAAATATATATATATATATATATATATATATATATATATATTAAGCTTGCTTTTCTAATAAAAATTGATTTTCTTAAATAATTAGAATTATCCTTTCTATTCCAAAAAGAAAAAAGGGATTAAATTATTTCTATTTCAAATAACCTTAAATCTTTCCTTTTTAAAATCCATAAACTGAATAAATTCATTATTTAAAATTAACCATTAAATTAAACTCGCTACAAACATAAATGGAGCGATCTTTTTAATTAATGATTAAACACCTAAAAGAAACCTATTTATTTTAATTCCTCAATTACTAATGCGTAAATGAACACATTAAATCAAATTAAATACTTAAACTTGCTACAAACATAAATAGAGAGATCTTTTAATTAATGATTAATCGCATAAAAGAAACCTATTTATTTTAATTCCTCAATTACTAATGCGTAAATGAACACATTAAATCAAATTAAATACTTAAACTTGCTACAAACATAAATAGAGCGATATTTTTAATTAATGATTAATCGCATAAAAGAAACCTATTTATTTTAAATCCCTCAATTACTAATGCATAAATGAACACCTTAAATCAAATTAAATACTTAGGATAGAATACTCAATTTTTACCACACGCAAGGCACGCAAACCAAGAAAACCAACCAATTACACGACCCGCAAACCCAAATAAAAAGGGAAACTGACAGACCATGGGTGACGCTCACTTGAGCATGACTAGGGTAAGATGAGGGTTTTATGACCACCTAATCCAAATACTAAGGACGAGAGAGGTATACTCAACCCTGCGAATCCCGATGAAGACGAACCTCACACCTAAGCAGTATTGTACCTGTAATCTCCTGCAACCAGGAGTCACACAAGCATGCATATGTACATATATATGTATATGTGTATATATATATGTATATAGATATGTATATATATATATATGTATATATATGTATACATATACATATATATATATGTATATATGTATATATATGTATATATATATATATATACATATATACATATATATATGTATATGTATACATATATATACATATATAATACGTATATATATGTATATATGTATACATATATATATACATATACATATACATATACATATACATATACATATATATATATAATGAAGGTGTTAGCTCGAGATAAATAACAAGAATCAGGGGAACAATTAAACTTACATAAAAATCGATGCGAAAGCACATTAATAGGTATGCATAATAATCACAATATCTGACTACAACATTATATCATGGTAAATCAACCATTCAAGAATGCCACATAAAAAGTCAACCAAGGTCAAACCAGTTTTTACAAGCTAACTAGGGTAGGGGCACTACACTAATGCACTCTATTGTGATATGCAAGACCAAGGTGGATCCTAAGGTGAACTTAGATGATGATAATACAATGATTAAACAGATGCAATATTTGAAAAATATTGAAGCTATTTCTACATGAAGTGAGGACTTATGCAAGGACTTTATGAGGACACAAAAGAGACCATGTATGGTCTAAATGCCTAGGACCTAAGATCACTAAAAGTACAATTTTCTTCATTTATTGAATGTTAAAATGTTTGATTTAGATTTTGATGTGGATGTTGACACTTGAAGTTTTCTTTGGGATTCTTGTTGATGTTTTTGGAAAAACTTGGTTGATATTCCTCTTTGTTTTTTTGGTTTTTTTTTTTGAAATGTTTGAACTTGGTAAAATATGGCAAAAAACACAACAACAAAGCAATGTAAAACAACATAACCAAAATAGAGCAATGTTCAAAGGATTTTTTCAAACCCTTGTGGATGTTGAGATCTTTTTTAAAACCTCATTTTGTTTTCCATAAAATTTTGGTCATTCAATGAGGTTAAAAGGCCACAAATGATATCATAGTTGATACTCCATCATTTCAAACATCCATGTCACACCCTAGGGTGCACCCATTTTTTTGCCTTTATTCAGAAATTAAACCAAAGAAGATTTCTCCTCTATTGGCTCATTATCCTAGGAGATATATGGTGAGTACTTGGGGGCAGATTCTTCCCCACCCTTACACTATGATGCCACAATGTTTGGTCACTGACTTAGTTTGGCCTCTAGATCCTAAGGTATTTAATCAGGATTGCATTTAGATGGTCATAATCAGCAGCGTGTTACGCTCCGTTAAGGAGGTCTCCCAGTCCGAAGAGGTTACACTCTTCAGGTTTTCTCGTACCATAAAGGCACCGCGGGAGGCATAACGCCATTATGACAACATGTATCACATGTTGCTTACAAATTTCATTGCAAACTCATTTAATTTATAGAGGTTTGGAATACTTGGTGTTGGTCATTACCACTTAGGTCATTCCCTCTCACTTGGCCTTATGGGCTACTCAAGAGGCAGACCTTCTAAAGGTTTTATCCTAATGCAAAATTGACAGAAAGCATGAAAGAGGTGGGTCTGGATTTTTTATCACCCTGTAAACGGGAGAGCATATACCTATCACCTTGAAGATACGAAGAACAATGGTTCTTTTTAAACCTTCATTGCAATGTTTTCTGGACTATTGTAGATGTTGCTCCAAAAGACATGGGGTTTATTTTAACTGTCATAGCAATGGTGAAGTTTGTATTATTCTTTTTAAAAGCACCAAAAAGAAAGATTTGTCCAACTTCCTGCAAGAAAACATGAGAATGGTTAGCACATGGTGGGATTTCTAGCCTAATTATTCTTGGTTACAAATTTGACCTCTCTGTTTGCAGAAACAGAGCTGGTTACTGACAAAAAAGACAAAGAAAATAGGATAGAAACATTTTAATTTTTCCTGGCAAGTGTGAATTAACTACAAAGCAATTGTGAATTGATGTTATAGAAAATGTGAATTATCGACTAGGCAATTGCGAATTTCTAGAGATACAATTGCAATTTTCTGCTTGCACAAGTGCGAACATAAATCTAAGCATTTGCAAATTAATTCAAGATAGATGAAAAATATAGAAGATAGAAAGTAAAAATTAGTTTGCGATTAGATCACTCCAGGTGACTCAGACCATCACTTTAATGTCTTCAAGGAATCGATGTATATTCTTGTGATACTGAGCTATGGCTTCTTCTTCTTCAATTTATTGGACCTTCCTTTTTGCCTTCACAAGTCTCTGATAGGATTTTTGTTGTATTCTATTCTCTTTCCTTCTTCTGGTACCTAAAATTTTGAATATCACCCTTCCTGTCATGAGGTTAGAGACATTTCATGCCTAAACAATCATTTTTTCAGAATTGAAAGATTTTTCTGGGTTAGCAATGCAAATGTCAGAAATATAGAAATGATAAACAAAAATGAAATTTTGACATATCCCTACAATTGCGAATCAGAATTAACAATTGTGAATTTTTGCAACTACAATTGTGAATTATTATGATGACCATTGCACATTAAAATGAATAAATACGAATTTTTGTAACTACAATTGCACATCAGATTATTCTGTTCTGTACATGGCCTGCAAAAACCAAAAAAAAGTCATCAGAAAGTGGTTTCATGCTAGGTTCACCATTTGTGTTCATGATTAAAATCATTAAATTTAAAAGCTAATTAGGAAATAAGGACGATCACAGATCCTTAACTAATCAAGTTGATTTAAAACATAAGTCAATAGAATAAATGAAAGAAATGAGAGAATTAAAATAATCCAACTCCCTATTCCACATTATTGCTTCCATTGTTCTTCTCCAAATTGCATGTATGGCTCTTAGTTATAGCACTGAAATTCCTGCATAAGATGGAAATTGTTTTGAAGAGTGTGATCTAGCTTGATTTTAGAATTTGATGTTGTTTATATAGATTTTCATGAGAGACGGGGAGGGATTTTGAACTCACGTTTTGATTGGGAGTGAACTGATTTAGATTGATCAGTTAACAGAGTTGATTGATTTGTTAACTCAGATTGATTGACTAGTCAACTAGATTGATTGAATAGTGGACTGAATAGATTAGTCAGTTGATTGGATAGATTGAGGTGATGACTGAATGGATTGGAGAGATAAGTGGATTGATTGATCAGTTGGAAAATGTGATTTAGAGTGAAAAGGGGTGATTGAGGAGTTAACTGAGTTAACTAATTAGTAAGTTGATTTGATTAATTAATTATGATTTTCAACATGTACTGTAGGATTTTGAAGTTGAATTTGATTTTCTTTTTCAATTTTCATTTGGATTTGGGTTTTTTGAATGTTGAAATGCACATGAGATTTTACTGAAATTCATTGAAATTCAGATTTGGTGAAATATGAATTTGATGACTTGGAATTAGATGAAATTAATTGAAATCCACATTTGGGGAATTGGAGGAATAATTAATTAATTTAAATAATTTTAATTTAAACATTAGAAATACAATTAATTAAATAATAAATATTATTTAATTAAGGAAATAATCAAAATTAATTAAATAAATAATATTCAATTAATATTTGAGATAGGGTTAATTGATTAAAGAATAGAAATTTGATAATTAGAAATGTTGTGTTAGCAGCAACAAAGAAGGAAGACTGGGAGGGGGTGAATCAGTCTTCACCGGATTAGAAAACTTAATCACAAAAATAGATCTAATAAACTGCAGTAACAACAAAGATAAGCAAATTGAAATCACAACACACAACACCAAGATTTTGACATGGAAAACCCGGTTAAGGGAAAAACCACAAAAGGAACCTACCCACAGTAAGATGATACTCTGCAGTAGTATGTGAAAATATTACAATGAAGAATGCACATGCATTCAAGCACACTACCTAGAGCTCACTGCTCAAATATAATGGACTGAAAGGTTACAACCCTCAGGGAAGTCTCACTAACTTACTGTAAGATTCAAACTACAATCTAGAAGAAATGAACTGGAAGAATAGCATCTCCAAAAGTCTAATTACAATTCCGGTTAAGCATAGTTGTCTGCTCTACAACACCAATCTCCACATAATTACAATACTGAAAGATGAAACCCTATTCACACATAAACCTCTCTCTGATAATGCAGACCCAACAACTACTTCTAAACTACATGAATATATCACCTATATATACACATCATCAACCTTGATAACAAGGTCAGTTAAACCCTTAATTACAAAATTACATCACACAATACAAAGATCGGCCACTGGGCCAATATAATAATTTACATAACATAACATGGACCTAATTCAAATTCCCAAATGCTCAACTCCATTGGAAATCACACCAAGTTCAATCGCAACAAACTGCATAACATGAAAAAATCATCATTGGTTCATAGAAACCATCAAAAACTTGCACAATAATCAATGTGGATTGACAAAAAAAAATAGGACACAATTAGGAAACACCAACAAGCACATTAGAATCATCGGTAATAGTTGCACCAATACCACTTATCAAATCTTCATCTGTCAAGGTTTGAAAGCTCAAGAACACAACCAATCAACACCTATCATGAAGAAAGATAACTTGCAAAGCACCAAATCACGATCCCTCTAAAATGAAGATACACAAGACCATCCCAAACAATATCCCAAAATATCAGCATAACAACTGATTACACCAGAATATACTGGAGGATATATTAGACTCTGCAAAAACAGTGATCAGCAAGACAACACTGCAAACCAGATCATAAGATCTTCCCAATCTGCAATCACCAGAGCAATACATAGGAATATGTTGACATCAATGACAACAACATATCCTAGCAGCAAAAATGACCGACAATATCCAACAATCTCCCCCTTTGGCATTGATGGCAACATATGGAGTTAAAAACAATCAATTCAAAGCAAGAAGATATCTCCAACATACTCCCCCTAAGATCAAGACATATAAAGCAATTTTTCACATGATCTTTATCCCCCTTTGATAGCAATGCCAAAGATCTCAAAACCAAAAACCAAACATGAACCTCTCCCCCAAATCACATACTACTCCACCAGAGGAGCAACATCAACTCATCAATCCAAATAAAAGAATAAGACTGTGAAGTCCATCGGATTGATGCAGCTCAATGCATCTAGTAGACAAATGTATCTGCAGGAAAAGGCTTAGTGAAAATATCAGCAATTTTCTCCTTTGTAGATACATACGCCAGCTTCACCTTCTCTTCACTAACTTTATCTCTCAAGTAATGATATTTGATTGATACATGCTTAGTCTTTGAATGTTGCACCGGATTCTTTGACATGTTAATAGCACTGGAATTATCACAGTATATAAGAGTAGGCTCATCATAAATAACTCTGATATCCTTCAACATTTTCTTCATTCAAACCACCTGAGTGTAACTACTAGCAGAAACAATGTACTTAGCTTCAGTAGTAGATAAAGATACTAAATCTTGTTCCTTACTAGCCCATGAAACCAATTTCTTACCCAAAAAGAATGCTCCACCTGTAGTGCTCTTCCAGTCATCTACATCACCAGCCCAATTTGCATCAGTGTAAGCACATAGCATGAAATCATCATTCCTCAGATACCACAAACCATAATCTAGAGTTCCCTTCAAGTATCTGAATATCCTCTTCACAGTAGTGACATGACTTTCTTTCAGATCAAGTTGATATCTAGAAACCATGCACATAATATGCATAATGTCTGACCTAGTTTGAGTAAGATATAACAATCCACCAACCATAGATTTGTACAAGCTCTGATTAGCTTTCAGAGATTCATCATTCTTAGATAACTTACAACCAGTCACCATAGGAGTTCCAACCGATTTGGAGTAATTTAACCCAAACTTCTTCAGAAATTCCTTCACATACTTAGTTTGAGATATGAATATACCTTTTTTAGTTTTTGAAATCTGCAAACCTAAGAAAAATTCATCTCACCAATCATAGACATCTCAAATTCTTTCTACATATCACTGACAAACTTCATACTCAAGTAATCATCACCTCTAAAGATAATATCATCAACAAAGACTTCAACAATCAGGATGTTATCATTTTCTATCTTAAAGTGCATATTACTATCAACAACACCTTTATTAAATCCTAATTTCAACAAATACCTATCTAGTCTAGGGTGAACCCACAATAGTGGGTTACACTTTTTTGCCAACTTTGACACTGCAATATTCATTTTTCAGAAAAAACTTCAAATTCGGACACCTATTACTTCTAAACCGTATAGAATTTGTAGATGATGTGAACTATTGATTTGTGTCATTTTGTATGTAGATTCTGAAAATATTTTTTTTTATAATTTTTAGAATCAATTTGCTTCCATTTTTCTATCTCCCTCGAAAACTAGTTTTTTTCAAAAAACAACATTTTTAAAGAGTGATACTCACTCTGTATAACATAACTTTTTTTCTATAATAGATATGACTGTGATTATTTTGAATTTGGTTTTGTAACATCCATATCTAGTGTTTGCAATTGGTTTTGTAGCATTATCTTTAATATTTCATATTTTATTAAGATTTGAAGTTGAGTTAGCTGTAATTTTTACATATATGTCCATTTGATATTACATAACTTGTTGTATATGTAACAAAAATCAATTTTTTTGTTTGTTGGAAAGAGGACTTCAATATCTAGTGCGTAAATATTTTCAGAATTGTTTGGGCTACGTTTACTATTTTTCCATAAGCATTGAACAAAGAAGTTCATGTTCGGTGAAAACCCTACATTCATAAGAAATAAAATAAAAATATATTAATGAAATTAAATATATTAAAAATTATACTATTTGGAAGGCTTATAATAAGGGCTAAATACTTTAATAACAAAAATTTTGAATGAATTCATTTGACCCCCCAAAAGCTAATGTAAAATTGGTTTTTTATTAGCATTTGATAAATGCAAAGGAGACTCCATTGCAAGTCTGATTTAGAAGTAGAGAGGTTCTATCCAATAATTTTGATCTAAGAGCCTTTGATCTAACTCTCTTCAATTAATTACTTCAAATAGGACCTCTTAAAGCTTAAATCATTATATTTTCTAAAAAATGTATGATTTCAGCAAAAATCAGGATGTACGAAAAAAGTGGGAACCAACATTGTGAGTTCACCCTCTAGCATACCAGGATCTTGGGGCTTGTTTCAATCCATAAAGTGCTTTCTTCAACTTACACACCATTTCCCCATCATCCGATAATGAAAATCCATCAGGTTGCTCAATATAGACTTCTTCCTCAAGATCACCATTCAAAAAGGAAAATTTGACATCCATCTGATATACCTTGAAATATTTTGACACATTCTCCTATGCCACAACAAGCTCTCATTAATTTGAGCAATCAAACAAATTTTCTCACCGACATTCAAATGAAAATTTTTACCTTCAGTCTTAGTTCTAGATGCAATCTCTATACCGGAGGCATTTTTCATCCTTGAATTGTAGATCAAAACCTTTATCAACCATCTGTCCAACACTCAAAAGATTATGCTTCAAACCTTCAACATACATGACATCATCAGTGTTATGCTTACCATCAAAAGAAATAGAACATCTCCCATGGATTACATAGGCTTTGTCATCTCCAAATCTAACTATTCCACCATCATATCTTTCCATGCTCACAAATTTGCTTTATCACCAATCATATGATGTGAACAACCGCTGCCAATTACCCATTCATATTTCTCTTCAAATTTAGAAGCTAAAGCTTTTTCCTCAATAGTACAGCTAGTGGAATCAATAGGTACACGTTTATCTTCTTTAATGGCAATAAGCACAAATTCATCTCCTTCTAATTATTCATCTCTAACACCTTCATCAAGAACATAATAATAGTTCTTATGATTCCTATACTTCCAGTTAGGCTTGTAAGGCTTATCATACTTCTCATGTTTTTCATATTTATCATTCCTATCATGCTTATCAAACTTGTCATGCCTATCTTTTAGTCATTCTCTCTGGGCATCTAGAAGCAAAATGTCCTATCTTATTACAAGAGAAACATTTCAAAGGTGACTTTCCATCATACTTACCGACTCTTTCTTTCTCTTCCATCTCTCTTCTCTCTCTTTCATATCTAGATATTATGCACTCATCAGGATCATACTTCTACTTTCTGTATATAGATGTTGATGATCTAAATTTTGTCTCAGACTTTCCATGTGATTCTCTAAATTTGCTCAACTCAAATGCAACAATCTTTCCAACCACCATATCTCTTGTCACTGTAGTCACACTCTGGATCTCATCAATAGCAACAACCTTTTGTTTGTAAGAAGGAGGTAAATATCTCAACACCTTAGCAACAATTTCATCTTCCTTAATGGTTCCATCAACACATCTAATACCTAGGACAAGGTCATTCACCTTAGCCATGAAAGAGTGCATGTTCTCATCATCTCCCAACTTCAACATCTCGTATTTTCCTTTCAAACTCTGCAACTTAGAAACTTTCACCTATTTATCACCTTCATACAAGATCTCAAGCTTCTCCTAGATCTCATGTATTGTTTGAAGTCCCATTACATTTGTCATCTCAAAATCAGTCAGGGCACTAAGAAATACTTCCTTCACTCTAATGTTATGTTCAACTTCCTTGATCTCATCAGGGGTAGTCGGTCCTTTTGGAGGAACAATATAGGCATTCTTTGTGATCTTCCAATAATCTTCTTCAAGAAATTTCAAGTGCACTTCCATCTAGTTCTTCCATATATCATAATTACTCCCATCAAATCTCAGACTGTCCTTCTTAAAGATAACATCTTGAGCTATCACCCCATATCACCTCAAGCGGTTAAGCTTCTACCAAAGGATCTAGCTCTAATACCAAATGTCAGAAGCATCAAAGAAGGAATACTAAGGGGGGGGGTGAATCAGTCTTCATCGGATTAGCATACTTAATCACAAAAATAGATCTAATAAACTACAGTAACAACAAAGATAAGCAAATTGAATGCACAACACAACACACCAATATTTTGATGTGGAAAACTAGGTTAAGGGAAAAACCACGGTGGGAACCTACCCACAGTAAGATGATACTCTGTAGTAGTATATGAAAATATTGCAATGGGGAATGCACATGCATTCAGGCACACTTCCTAGAGCTCACTACTCAAATATAATGGTGTAGAAGGATACAACCCTTAAGGAAGTCTCACTGACTTACAATAAGATTCAGACTACAATCCTAAAGAAATGAATTGAAAGAATAACATCTCCAAATGCCTTATTACAGTTCTAATTAAGCATAGTTGTTTTCTTTGCAACACCAATCTCCACACAATTACAATACTGAAAGATGAAACCTTGTTCGCACATAAACCTCTCTTTGATAATGCAGACCCAACAACTACTCCTAAACTACATGAATATATCACCTATATATACAAATCATCTACCTTGATAACAAGATCGGCTAAACCCTCAACCCTCAATTACAACATTACATCACACAATACAAATATCAACCACCAGACCAATATAATAATTTACATAAAATAACATGGAACTAATTCAAATTCCCAAATGCTCAGCTCCATCGGAAATCATACCAAGATCAATCGCAACATGCTACACCACTAGAAAAACTGCATAACATGAAAAATCATCACCGATTCATAGAAACCATCAAAAAATCACACAACGATCAATGTGGATCAATAAAAAAAATAGAAAACAATTAGGAAACACCAGCAAGTAGTTAGAATCATCGGTAACATCTTCACCAACACCAGTTATCAAATCTTCATCTGTGAATGTCTGGAAGCTCATGAACACAACCAATCAGCAACTGTCATGAAGAAAGATAACTTGTGGAGCACCAAATCATAACCCATCTAAATTGAAGATACACAAGACCATCCCAAACAATATCGCAAAATATCAGCACAAGATCTGATCAAATCGGAATATACCGGAGGATATACGGGACTCTACAAAAATAATGATCAACAAGATAACACTACAAACCGGATCATAAGATCGTCCCAATCTGGAATCACTAGAGAAATACACATGAATATGTTGACATCAATGACAACAACATATCCTAGAAGCAATAATGACCAACAATATCCAACATGTTGAATGTGATGATTGAGTCGGTTTAGAAGAATAATAGCTTAATTAAATAATTACTTAATTAATTAGGATGAATAATTAGTAAATGATTAATGAGACATTTTTAGGTGTCTACAATACAAATACTCAATTAAATATAATTCCCAGAAAATAACATTAATATATTATATACTCCCAATAATTAAATACATTTAAATTTAAATATCCAAACCAACTATTAATTAATTTAATCACCAATAAACTATATTTATCAATTGATCAATAATTTAACTAATTAATAACCACAACTCCACAAGGCAACCCGACATAGGATAAAATGCAATAGCACTTGACACCAACAAGGAAACTGTATCCACAACACCAAAACTGAAAAGGTACCAACTGAGCCTAGATTGTGATAAGACCTCATGTCACCTCTAATCAACTTGCCATTAGGACAAACACTATCTCACTTTGGCAGGGAGGGTGAAAGTTTGTCAGAAGATTTTGTCCTCCTACAATATCTATTATGCATCAACATGGTTGTTTAGTAACTACTAATGGAATCACTTTCAAAAATAGGCCAGGAATTTTTTGTGGTCAGATGGCAAGGGAAAGAAAAAGATGCATGCTATAAGATGGAGTTAGTGTACAATGAGCAAATCCAAAGAGGGACTTGGCTTGAAGGATCTATGGATTCAAGGTTTGTCACTAGCTACTAAATGGATATTCAAGAGTATGGAAGGGATGAAGCCTTGGAATATTCTTATTAGTCACAACATAGCACAATCTATGCCCAAACAGGGGTCAACCTAGAGGCACCTTCCCTTGAGTAACCTAGTTGTTGGGCTCTTTGCAATCAAACCAAGTGGTTTGATGATCTTCAAATCCTTATGGAAGACATGGGAAGAAGTGAGGTTTCTCATATTTTATAATGGTATTATAAGAAAGGACAATAAAATCTATGGGGAATGTTCCATTTAGTGGAATCTGATATATAAGGATAAGCCCCTAGCACTCATTTAGGGGCATTCAGCCAAAAGTTGGGCGACTAAAGTAATTGGATACTTTAGTGATATTATTAGGGATCGACACCTCATTTATTGGCTTGCACTTTGTGAGGAATTTAAGATCCCCCAAACCCAATGGAGGACTTACACTATGTTGAATGTGTCCTATTCCATCCTCAACCTCCCTAGGGAGTATGATAGCAATGTGATGAGATGTGCACAGTTTACATGGCCCAATGGATCGCCCCTTCCCAAAGTTAAAGCCAAAGATATTTACACCCAACTGGTTGATAAGGATGAGATCTTTGAACATATGAATAGGTGTTGGAACACAAATCATGATGGTTCCACCTAGAGCAGGCTCCTTGGACATTTGTGGAACAATCCGGTAGAGCCAAAGAAGAAATGTTTTTTGTGGTGTCTTCTACTACACAGGCTCCCTATTTATTGCTTTAACTATGCTCCTAACCTCTGTAAATGTTGCAAGGTCCCTGAAATAGTGAATCACATTTTCTTTTTAATGCCTTTTTTTCTAAAGAGGTGTGGAAAATGTTTGGCATATCCATTAATTGCAATATCCTTAGTTGGGAAAGTGTAACAGGCTATGTGTCGGTCCTTCCAAAATATGTTAATGTCTTTTGTTCTATACTCTCCTCTAAGATTCTATGGTTGATTTGGAGAATTAGAAATAATTATGTATGTAATGACATTGTAATATTGCTTACAGAGTCTCTCAAGAGACTCATAACTTTTAATGTCTATTGGTAGGTCACTCTAGTTATGCAGATCTCAAAGAAGAAATTTGAAATATTGTTAGGAGATGGGAATGTGAGGATGTTTCCTTGAGAAATCTCTTATGGGTACACTTGGAAAAGAACCACAGAGGAGAGATCCTAGTTTTAGATTGCCCTAGCCAACTTCATGCCTGAGTTGGAGAAGGAGAGAAAAGTATAGGGCAGACCCATCACAATTCTCCCATAATAGTGCATATAGATAACCAAGCATATGTCCATCACCATAATAGTCCTGAATGAATCATCCACATAAACCATAAAGTACCAAGTATCAATATGAAATGTCAAGAATCAACTATAAGCATCTGAAATGTAAGTAAAGCCATAAGATCCATCAAAAGCATCATAAAGAGTCCAAATAGGGTCCATAAGTCTATGGATACAGAAAAGAAAAGATGAATCAGGGAGGGGCACTACAATGTATATAAATACACATGTATATATATACATATATATATTTATATACATGTCTATATATATATCTACATATATATTGTGTATATATACATATACATACAAACATGTATATAGATAGATGTATATATGTACATACGTGCATATGTATATATATATGTGTGTGTGTGTGTATACATGTATGCATGTATGTATACGTAATACATATATATATATGTGTGTGTGTGTATGTATACATAATATATATATACATATATATAATATATATATATATATCTGAATATATACACATATACACATATACATATACATATACATACATATACATATACATATGTGTGTGTGTGTGTGTACATATATACATAAATGTATAAATACATATATGTTATGTATGTATAGATATATGTATACATATGTATATATGCATATACGAATATGTATATGTATATGTATATGTATATGTATATGTATATGAATATGTATATGTATACGTATACGTATACTATATGTATACATTTTGATGATGATGATTCAATGAGATATGATAATAGGATGTATTGTGAGTTGATTAAATGGATGTCTATTGAGTTATGTTTTATGATATATTTGTATCTATAGAGTTAATCAGTTTTACCTATTAGAGATCATGTGACAACCTTTGGTAACCTACCACATAAATCCTTAATCTTCATCTTTTCATTGATACTAGGGTATAAATACAAATCTTAAGAAACCTAAGCTCAAATCCTTGCTTTATGCCCTAATCTCATTAATGTGTGCATTCAATGTCAAGAACATGGTATAGTGGTGAAGTAAAATTAGATCAACAAATAAATCATTTGTAGTGATACAAGAGTCAATAAGAAAATAGCATTATTAAGAAGAAACTTAATTTTATAGTTTGTGTTGGAATATTACAACCTTATGAAAGGGGCTTAAGTGCTTAAAGATAACAATTAGAATAAGAACCTAGAGATAACATTTTCTTACATTATGCCTTTGCCATAACTCTTTGGGGTATGATATGTCAAAAGTTTAATCTTTATTGGATGATGAATGTGGATTTGACCCACCTGATTCATGAATGGGAGGGGGGGGGGTTCAACTTCTAACCCACCGATTCATCATTTATAGAGGCAAATTCCACTACACCTGGTCTAGAGTATTTGTAAGAAAAAGAATTATAGGATCTTCTGGGATGTTGAAGCCCCTGTCAAGGCAATTTTTAGGTCCTTCCTCAAGCTCCTTTTGTAGAACATTTTTGTTGCTATTGTTAAACTCCCCCAACCTCCCTTGTCAATGACATTGAGGCTGCTCTACAATGGAACCTCTCATTCTCCTTTGTAGCCTTTGATAATTCCAAGGGCTTGATAATATTGAATACTAAATGGACACCACCTCCCCCTAGTCTTTTCAAGATAAACTTTGATGGTGTTGCCAATTAGGGGTTGGTTGTGGTTGGAAGAGTGTTAATATTATTGGCATTTTGGTGCATCTTGTATGACCGGTGACTAATATGGTTGTCATTGTTGGCAACATCATTTCCCAAGTCCTCACAGTCTATCGACAGTAAGTAGATTGGTACACTGAGTTAAACATGAGTAGATTGGTAAGTAGTGAGTAGACCAGCAAGCAATAAGTAGACTGGAAAGTAGTGAGTAGATTGACAAGAAGTAAGTAGACTGACAAGCAGTGAGAAGACCGAAACAGAAGAGGTCCACTAGCTAAGAAAAGAACAGATCGATATACAGGAGGAAACCAGATAGGCAGATTTTGATTGGTACACCGGTAGTTTATAACCGACAGAGTAGTAATGTTCAGTTAACATCTAGTTAAATCAACAGTCTTCTCTAGTCAACCGACAGACTTATCAGCATGAACAATTGTTCTAGCAGAGATTCTTGGAATGATTTATGGCACGGTAACATAATTTTGAATAGAATGTTTTGGAGGGAAAAGTTGGTGATAGATCCAAAGGGTATTAAATCCACTTAATTAATTTTGATGAGGTTGTTGCTGATGTGGATAGTGTGGTGAGAAAGTGTAAATACAGGGGGAGCAAAGCATAGTACAAAGCCAAAGGCCAGAGGACTGACATAAGTATAGAGCCGAAGGATAGAGAACTGCCAGAGTGAAAAGCTGAATGTATAAGGAGGAAACTGGTGGTGTGCAGAGAAGATACAACCGGTGCAGATAGAGTTTGTTTTTGAGTGTGATCTAATCAAGCTATTGGTAGCTACTCCAGCAAATCATCCTTCTGTTTATTTCTAACCATTGCAACTAAGATCCCTTATTAGGGTGGACTTTAACATGTCCCATTGTATAAATCCCTTAATAGGGTGTCATCTTAATTAATGGTCTTAAGACTTTTGACAAGGCTACCTTTAACAGGTTAAAGGCACTAACAGGCCTTAGACAAAATCCCTTAACTGGATAGTGTCCTTGTAATCTCCTAATAGGAATGGCTCCTCACCAAGCGTACTCCAGAAGAGTACAAATTTTGTGAGTTCCTACTCACACCATGGTTTTTCTCCCATTTGGGTTTCCACAAGATAAATCTTGGTGTCACTGTGTGTCTTTTTATGCATGCTTATTCTTTTGCAATAGTTATTTATATTGATGAATTTTAAGTTAGTGATAACTTAAGTTAAAAGTTTTAATTGAGCAAAATTGGTAAAGTGTTGATTCACCCCTCCCCTCTCAGCACCTATTGGGACCAACAATTGGTATCAGAGCCATATTCCTCTGGAGTGAAGCTTGACAACTTGAGGATAAAGATCATAGAAGAATAACGGTATCAGAAGCAGATTGACGAAGCAAATTAAAATCATTGCTTAGTTGAAAGAGAGACTAAGAAAATCTCTTACAAAAGGGAAGGAATTATCTCAACAACTAAATAAGAGTCAGGACATCATAGATAAACTCTCCGAATGGAGTGGATCTAAAGAAGTTGAAGAACCAATCTCAGAAATCATGGAAAAGAACAAGAAACTGACCAAAGAAGTCGCACATCTCAAAAGAGAACATGAAGGTTAGGCTTTGAGAATGACTGAGGTACTAGAAGCCAGTAGAAGAAGATCTGTCAAAAGTTGAAAGAGTCAGGAGGCTTGCTAAAGATGCCCTGAGAGAAAATGATGCAATCATGATTGAGAAAGATGAAGAAATCTGAATTCTCACGCAGGAGAATGAATATATACACAAGCATCTACATGACAACACAGAAGAAAAAGAGAAGATGATGAAAGAGATTGAACAACTCAAGAGTGAGTTGAAAATTGAAAATGAGAGAAATGAGAAGTTGATAAAATTCAATGAATGCTCTGAGAAGGTAGATAAACAGTTGAAGGCTCAGATGAGAATAAAGGAAACAACCGGTCTTGGTTACCCCGGTTCAAGTCCTATGGAAACTGGAGAATCATCTAAATCCAAAAGGATGAAGGATGATAAAAGGAACCATTTAGAAGTGAAAGGTATGAAGTTTTCCAAATCCTCTTGTAATCATTGTGGTAAATCGGGTCATAAGACTAATGACTATAGAAATAAACCGGTTAGTCAAAAGAAGATTTTCACCTTTGATGGTTACTACCATAATTGTCATAAGTATGGCCACACTGCTTATGAGTGTAGATCTCAATCTAGCAATATGTCAAATAGAAAAAAATTTAATGGACATTTCTTCACATGCAATAAGTTTGGACACAAATCTGGATAATGCATGTTCAAGTCAAAGACATCAAGATCACCGTTCAAACCGGTCAGTCCTAACAAAAGGAGTAATCAATTCAATGCCACTTGTTCCATGTGTGGTAATTTTGGTCATGTTGCAAAAAACTACAGAATGAGAATGGGCCAGAGAAATAATTCAAGACCATGGAGGATAACTAGTATGGCATATTTCAACTGCCATAATATTGGTCACTTAGCCAGAGAATGTAGGAATCGATCCTACAACTGGTCTGAAGACAAGAATCAGTTTAGCAAGAAGAAAGAGAAAAATGACCTGAAACGAAAGAAGACAATTGAAGAAGTAAGAAATGAAATGAAAAAAACATGGATCAAGAAGGAAGAAGGAAAAGAAGGAGAAGGTCATTCTGAAACCAAGTCATCATCCATCGGTGATGATATTTCCTCTTCTAACTAGGCATATTGATGCTCAGGGGGAGCACATATGGTAAGATTACTTTTGAATCCCCTTAAAAAATATAAGGATATGTCTATCTACATAGTTGTGATGCATAAAATCTAGTCTAAATGTCCTTGGTTGAAGAATGTCTTGTGAGTTAATTATTTGTGTATCGGTATCGGTAACAAATAATCGGTAAAGTCAAATCAGTGTACCTTAAGTTGTAAGTTTCAAAACTAACCATTGTATTGTAACACCAATGAATCTTAAAGGATAAATAAGGAAATGTCAACACGTTTTCATTTATCTTGTTTTTTCTTGTGAAATCTCTTGAGCTCCTATGTGATCAAAGGTGATATAAATCTTGCTAAGAAATATTTGTGCAGGAAGTTCAAGCAGAGCTACAATGGTGTTTGGTATTTCTAAGGAGAAGGTATTAAAATTTGTCTTAGAAAATTTTGTTGGAAGGTCATCATGGCAGCGCTGATTTTGACTCGTGTTGGTTGAATTTATCAAAGAACCCCAACCCGAGTTCAAGCTACATCTGATAAAAGCTGGTGAAATCGACATGACCGGTGCTTTATCATCTGTGCCCTCTGGTGTATTGCTGGTAGAATACATTTGCTCCTACATTCATTGCAATCTCGAAGAACTTGGAGACAAGTTTATTCGAAATGAGTTTAAAGGGTTATGTGTCAATGATCAATTGAAGGCAGAATTCTGAAGACCAAGGGTTTGGCTAATGTTGTTGATTTTTATGATTAGTTTCATGATGAATGGGTTAGGTATGTACTAAGCAAGTTTCGTGATCAATTTTTGTGGTTGGAAGCCCAAGCACCAATCAAGATTACAAAGGAGGTGATTCGAAGAGTCACAGGGTTTAGTGCAACCGGTGAAGTATTAACCCTAAGAACGTTTTAATCATTTGAAGTCATCCAGTTAACCAAATATCGATGTGATAGTAGAGCAATGACAATCACCCATATTGAGGATGCTTGAGTAATATTTAACTCTGTAGTGTTGGGTTATAGGGTTTATCAATCAAGTCAGATGAATAGTGTGCTGAGCGGTGCCATACATGTTGGCTATCGTATAAT
The DNA here is from genome assembly GCF_030272615.1 of Cryptomeria japonica. NCBI lineage: Eukaryota > Viridiplantae > Streptophyta > Pinopsida > Cupressales > Cupressaceae > Cryptomeria > Cryptomeria japonica. The sequence goes on from NC_081408.1 coordinate 494,268,507, forward strand.
CAAGGAGGATGCAACCTATGATATTTGTGAGATGATTAAAAGACAATTTATGGTGAACATGGAAAGAATTAAGAAGGACAAGAAGAAATCTTTAAAATATGGCTCAGTACTGGCATGTATATTTTTCTATGTGCAAAAATATTTTCCCCGGTAAGGGTAAGGTAGTATGGTCTGAAGAGAAATCTATTATGGTTCAGATAGGTGAAATTACTAGGGATCTAGGAGATACATTTGGTGAAACGATGTGGGGATAATTTAAGGAATTCCAAATTAGGATGCAAAAGAGAGAAATAATTCCAACCAAAATAGTACAAAAATACAAAGACATCATTTGTTTTCTTGTAGACATAGATTGTTGTATCATTCAAGCAGTTCAACCCAAAACCTTTTGGGTTCCACCTATGGGGTATGAGGTTGTAGAAGATATTGTTAAAATTCATGTCAATATGCTATTGTCCAAACCGGTAGACTTGAAGGCAAAGACATTTGGAACATGTGAGGAGGCAAGCTCCAAAATAAAACAGGAACTTCAGGTGCCAATCATGAAAAGAAAAGTAAGAAGAATTATTGATACCCTTGATAAGAAATATGGAGGTGAAGCATCCGGTGCCACTACCTCCACCAGTGCTTGTGAGGAAATAGGGGACACACCTGCTAAGGATGAAGAATTGACAGGTGGAAAGAAGAAAGTGTTAAAAACAAAATCTAAGGGGACTGCAGCAACCAAGCCTGCAACATACTCAAAAGAAAAGGATCTAGGTACTCTTGTATCTTCCCCAAGTAAAAATAGACCGGTAGGAGTGACTTATACCAGAAAGAAGAAGAGTGATACAAAGCTCAAAAATGATGAGAAAGAGGGTGATATCACTGACACCCTATCAAATGTGGAGATTAAAGAGGTTAGAAGGAGCAGAAGAAACAAAGCTCCAACAATTGATGAATTGGTCCATGGGATCAAAGAGTTTGGAGGTCTGGCCGGTATTGGGAGAACATATTCCCTCAGTAATAAAGAAGACAAAAGGAATATTGAAGAAGCCTTGATCTAGAACCTGCACAAGTTTTGTAGGACTCCTAGTGAATTATATGGCATAATCCCATCAGATTTGCAAGATCAAATTGAAGGGAGATGGAAAACAGCTCTAGCTACTGAAAAGGAACTCAAAATAAAAGCACTCATGGAAGTGTAGCATGACTTTGACCATGATCAAGCTTGACTAGTAGTTGAAGCATGCTCTCAACATTTCAGAATAAGAAATAGAACTAGGAGAGTGGCAGTAGGTGAAGTTGGAGTAGTGCACGCTGAAGGTGTTGCCTTGTGCAAGAAAATTAGGGATCAACAAAAGGAAGATGAAGATGAAATAGAAAAGGAAATAAAACAGGATCGAGGTGCAGCTACCCTTGACAAAGGGAAAGCAAAGGAAAAAGACTCCGCTAAAGACTTTGATACTTTCACAGTTGAGGACATCATAGGAAGTGTTATGTCAGACATTCCCAATCTAACAAAGGATATTGAACAACTGGTTCATACTTCACAAGTCAAGGAAGCTGATCAAATTAATATTCCTGGTCAAGATGAAGTGATAGTTGAAGACATTCCTTATGAGGATACACCTCAAAGAACCTTACTGATACCGAATCCTATTCTTTGAAGAAGGAAAAGATGAAGAGAAGAAAATTGAGGAAGGAAAAGAGGAAGAGAAGAAAACAGAGGAAGGAAAAGAGGAAGGAAAAGAGGAAGGAAAAGAGGAAGAGAAGAAAGCAAAGGAAGAGAAGAAAGAAGAGGAAGGAAAAGAGGAAGAGAAGAAAGTAGAGGATAATAAAGCAGTGATGAATACTCCTTTGGCAAAGAGGAAATTAGATTTAGAAAATGAAAGTGAGAAGAAGAAGGTAAGAATCATCAAAACAACTAGCTCAGAAGTTGAGACTTTAGAAAAGGAAGATGGAATAGAGGAGAAATAAGAGGGAGACTCGGTCATTGATATAAAGAGAATGACTCCCAAGCAATTTATGAAAGTCTCAAAAAAACTGAGAATCCAAGCTGAAAAGGCTAAACTGAGAGGAAAGAAAAAGAAGGCAAGAATTCTCAATTCAACTAAGACAATTCTCTCTAACCTAGTCCCGTACATTGAAGTTGATGATACTGCATCCATCATTGATCAGTTGAATACTCTTGTTATATCAATCAGTTCAAAGGCAACCGATCTGGAGAAGGTTGTAGTAAGGTAATATAAAACAAAGAGAGGAGATAACTTAATGGAACAAATATCAATTAGAAAAGTTACTCTTTCCACCAGAACAGAAGAAGTTAGAAATATACTGCAACAAGTTGGTCAATTACTAGTGAAATCTTCAAGTTTTCCTGCTTTAATCAAATATTTAGAAGACAAAAGAAATCAGATTCAAAAAGAAATTCAAGATCTGATAAGCTGTTTTGATCCTCTTACTAGTTCAACATCAATATTTACTGGAAAAGTCAAAATGCTAAATCATGAAATCAAAAGGTTGAAAGAAGAAGAAGACAAATGAAGTCTTAGTTTGTTAGAGCTCCAGTGCTATCTAGCACCAATTATTGATTTCATGCAACTGAATATTAAAGAAGCAGACCGCCTAATAAATGAACCTGACTGCAAGACAGTTGATGATATGGAGGTCTTCATTGCAGTCTTACATGGCCACTTCACCACCATGGAATGAGTTCAATCTTCATGGGAATATTCTTTGAAAGTGGCTCAAGAAAACTTCAAAGAGATTTTTTATTTATTTTGACAAATTCTTTTGGTTAGTCTTTTCCATTTATGGCAAAAGGGGTAATTTTTGAGTCTTGTACAAGTCTTGTATAGTGTGAGTTATGAGTTATAGGGGCCAGAAATAGGGGCCAGAACCGACACAGTTTTGTAGCATTTTGTAGTATATTATTGGCATTATATTAACTGGTATGAGGACATAATGACATTGTATGTTATCATTGATGTCAATATGTTGAAGAGGTGTGAATCGGCATATGTGAGAACTGGTATAACACTGTGAACCAACATTTGTGCCAAAGTGAAGCGATGTGCTTGTTCATGATGAACCGGCATATGGAAGTATTGTATGACTACAGGTTGGTAGTCTCAACTTTAGGGTTTCCGGTTGATGTGCTTCAAGCCTATGTGGCTCAACCGATGATATTGTGTGATGAGTTAGCATTGTAAAGAAGAACAGATTGTGTTGCCACGTAAGCCTATGTGCGTGAAGGATCTTGCATGAGGGAGATTGTTCCTATCTACCTCAGGAATGTGTGAAGTCTGTAAAATGGTGATAACATGTGATGGGTTATCAGCCGCCATCAAATCGATGGAAATGGACGATGGAGAATGTCTTGAGTTTGGATCAAGATCTATTGCATTTAATGCAGTGTGCTCAATGGTTAGGATTGAACCGTTTGAATTCCTTAACCTAACAGATTTAGGGTTAGGGTTTATGCTACCGACCTATATATTTTCCTATAAGGTCGATGTTGTGTCTCTTTCTAAGGTTGTTGGCAAAAGTTGTGTGTGTATCCAAGAGAAGGGATACGTGATTCTTGCCAGACCAAAAGGAGAGAAGTGATACCTGCAGAGTGTAAGTGCAGAAGGTGAAGAGGATCTTAAGCAGATCTACACTGGCATTGAGTGTTGTTACCAGATCATTGTAATACCTGTTGATCTCTAACCACCTCAACAGCTAGAAAATCCATTAACAGGGTAGCCTTAACCGACTTGCTGAAAATCCTTTAATAGGGTAATTCAAAGCTACTGAGTTCGGAATCCTTTAGCTATTGAGTTCTTGAAATCCTCTAACAAGGTTTAACCCTTAACCAAGTATTGTAGCCATCCTTTAATCAGGTGATCCCTAATAGGATCGGTTCCTAGCAGAACCTATTGTAATGTCTCTAACTGGACAAGGCTTCTAACAGAGTGAACTTCTAAAGAGTTCAAAAATAGCTTGTGGGTATTCATCCCCACCGTGGTTTTTCCTAGTTGGCTTTCCACGTGAAAAATATGTGTGTCATGTGTGATGCTTTTATCTTGTGATGCTTTGCTATTGTCTGTCAAGAATATGATGGTTCTGTGTTTTATGCCTGTCAATAAAACATGTTGAACTAGCTATTATTGTGGTCTAATGATAGATTACCTATCTATGCATAAGGGTGAAATGGTAGTGTAGTCTCGAGTTGAGTGAAAAGCTAAGTGAGTAACTGGTTAATGCTTGACTCAGACAATCTTAGCTTTACCAGTTGCACTATGTTTCAAACCGGTATCACTATCTGCCAGTCATTTGAAGTGTTTGTTGTTAAACCGGTTTTGGACTGTATTTTTGCCTATACTGATTCACCCCCCCCCTTTTAGTACCAGTTTGGTACTATTCACTCATCATTGAGTTATCAATTGGTATCAGAGCATCCTCCAGGTCCTCTGTGTTATATGTTTAACCACTTGAGGTAAAGATCCCAATCAAATGATGAAGAGGGAAGGTCCAAAGTTTAACAGGAAAAATTTTAGTATATGGAAAGACAGGATGAAGATATACAACATAAGCATGGGTGCTCAGCACTGGAGCTATGTTGAGAATGTCTATGTTTCCCCTACTGGTACTCTCACTAATGACCAAAAGATAGAGATTTAGGAAAATGGGCAAGTCATGGAAGCCCTAATTAGTAGTTTATCTGACATTGAGTTTATTGATGTTCAGGACAAGATAAATCCCAAAGAGGTATGGGATACTCTTGAAAATATCTATGGCAGTGATGAGCATGTAAAACAGGCTAAGGAAGAAAGCCTGAGAGGGAAGTTTGAAGATATGTGGATGGTTGAAGGTGAGACCATTCAATAATATGGAATAAGAATCAAAACCGTTGTTGGAGATATCAAGAGTGCAGGTAGTAAAATAGAAGACTCCACTGTGGTAAGCAAAGTCCTGAGATCCCTATTGTCAGTCTATGCAATAAGGGTTGCTGCTATTCAGGAGCTGAGATCAATAGACAAGACTAAGGTATCCTTGGACTCCATCATAGCAAAGTTGACAGCCTATGACCTAAATAGTTTTGATGGCAGTCTTCAAAAGACTGAATCAGCTTTTAAAGCTTTTGCTATACCATCCAGAAAAGGAAGAAGCTAGCACTAGTGGTGAACCAAGACAGAGCAGAGAAATGGACTATGAGGAGATTTTGATGGCATCTGAAGCTCTCCTTGCTAGGAAACTTCCTAAAGGAATTGACAAATACAAAGGTAAGCTACCTTTGAAATGCTTTTCTTGCAACCGGATAGGACATATTGTTGTAAACTATCCTAATGGTGACAACAAGGACAAACCGGAAAGGTTCAAGAAATTCAAAGGAGGAAATCGGAGAAACTGTTTTGTGACAGTTGATGAAGGCGTCACAGATGAAGAATCAGAGGATGAAGAAAATGAAGATATTATTTTTGTTGCTGTCAAGGAAGATGTGTCAGACAAGAAGGCTCTTGTCTCCCAGTTTGATAACTCCAATGAGTGGATCATTGATAGTGGTTGTTCTCACCATATGACTGGTGACCGGAGCAAGTTTCTATCCTTGGAGGAGTATGATGGTGGTGTGATTCGCTTTGGCAATGATGCACCATGCATGGTCAAAGGCAGGGGGTTCATCTCTCTGAATGGAAAGAGTAGTGTTGACAATGTGTATTGGGTTGATGGTCTTAGACACAACCTTCTGAGTGTTGCCCAGCTGAATGATAGTGGCCTCACTCTGTAATTCAAGAATGGAGTTTGTAGAATCAAAGGAAAGAATGGTGAATTGGTGACCACTGGCATGCAGACCAAAGGTAACCTATTTCATCTGAATGCAAATATAAGTACATGTCTTATGGATAAATTTGATGATAGCTGGATATGGCATAGGAGACTCTGCCATGTAAAATTTGATAACATTGTAAAGGCCAATAAGATCAAGGCAGTTAGAGGGTTGCCGGTGCTAAGCAAACCGGATAATACCTTGTGCAGAGAGTGTCAATTGGGGAAAATGTCTTCCTCAACCTTTAAAGGTAAATCTTTCACTGTTGACAACTTGCTTGATCTTGTTCATACTGATTTGTGTGGTCCTATGAAAACTAGGAGTGTGCAGGGTGATAGGTACTTCATGATTCTCACTGATGACTGCTCAAGAATGATGTGGGTCACATTCTTGAAAGACAAGTCTGAAGCCTTTGTAAAGTTTAAATCTTTCAGAGCATTAGTGGAGAAGGAAAGCAGTAAAAGGATCAAGTTCCTGAGAACTGATCAAGGAGGGGAATTCACTTCCGATGAATTCAACAAGTATTGTGAAGAACATGGCATCAAGAGGCAATTGTTTGCCCCCCAGACTCCACAGCAAAATGGCCTAGCAGAGAGGAATAACTGAACTATGGTTGAAGCAACTAGAACCATGTTGATTCAAGGAAAGGTAGCTCACACCTTTTGGAGAGAAGCGGTGAGCACTGTAGTCTACACAATGAACTAGGTACTCATCAAGAAAGGTAAGGATAAAACTCCTTATGAGTATTGGACCAGTAAGATACCTATGGTTAGCTACTTTAGAGTCTTTGGTAGCAAATGTTACATCAAGAGGAGTGAACACCAGAGCAAATTTGATGTGAAATGTGATGAAGGAATATTCCTAGGATATTCCACCAAGAGCAAAGCTCTCAAGTGCTTCAACAATAGGACTCAGAGAATTATGGAAAGCATCAATGTAAGAGTTGATGAAACCTCTGAGAAAACTGAGGAAACCGCCAGTGACCAAGTGGTAAACAAACCGGTTGCAACCTTTTGGGAACCAGTTGTCAGTCAACCGAGTACCAGTAATAGTGTTCCTACATCGGCAGATGTAGATGTTGATACTGATGGAGATGAGGATGAAGAAGAAAAGCAAAAGGAATCTATCAAGGCCATTCCTCGGTATGTCAAGCTAAATCATGATCCTAAGAAGATCATAGGAGATAAGGATGCAGGAATCCTTACAAGAAGAAAAGTCAGAGAAAACTCATGTATGATCTCTGAATTCGAGCCTAAAACATTCAAAGAGGCACATAAGGATGAAGACTGGATCAAGGAAATGGAAGAGGAACTTGACCAGATAGAGAAAAATGGTACATGGTCCTTGGTACCTAGATCGGAGCACAAAAATGTCATTGGTACCAAATGGATCTTCAGAAATAAGCTGAATGAGGATGACACACTGATTAGGAACAAAGCCAGACTGGTGTGCAAAGGATATGCCCAAGAAGAAGGAGAAGACTATGGAGAAACCTTTGCTCCTATAGCCAGATTGGAAGGAGTTCATATGCTTCTTGCATATGCAGCTTTTAAAGGCTTCAAAGTATATCAAATGGATGTAAAATCTGCATTCCTAAATGGTGTACTTGAAGAGGAGGTGTATATAGAGAAACCATATGGGTTTTCCCTATCTGAAGGCAGTGACATGGTATGTAGGCTACATAAAGCCTTATATGGGCTAAAGCAGGCACCTAGAGCATGGTATGAACGCCTGCATTCCCATCTTGTGAAGATTGGATTTGAGAGAACAAGTGAAGATAGCAATATCTACTTGAAGTTTGAAGGAGATCAGATCTTGATCTGTGAGGTATTTGTTGATGACATTATCTTTGGTGGAGATGACAAGATGAGTCATGAATTTGCAGATGAGATGAAGAAAGAGTTTGAGATGTCACTCATAGGGGAGATTAAGTTCTTCATTGGACTGCAGATCCAACAAATGAAGGATGGAATATTTATCACTTAGTCCAAGTATGTCAAAGAGGTGTTGAAGACCTTTGGCATGGAAGATAGCAAACCGGTTGGTACACCAATGGTGACCAGTTGTAAACTATCCAAAGAGGATGACTCTGTATTGGTTGATGAGAAGGAATAATGATCAATGATTGGTAAGTTGCATTATGTAGTGCATAGTAGACTAGATATTGCACATGCAGTTGGCATTACTGCAAGATTCCAGAAAAGTCCAATAGAATCCCACCTGGTTGCAGTCAAGCCGATTCTTAGGTATCTGAAAGGAACTATTGACTATGGGTTATGGTATCCATACAATAATGATTTTAACCTAAAAGTGTTCATAGATGCTGATTGGGCTGGTAATGTAGATGACCGGAAGAGAACAACCGATGGTGCATTCTTCCTTGGTGGTAAACTAGTCTCATGGATGAGTTAAAAGCATAGCTGTATCTCTCAGTCTATAGCGGAAGCAGAGTATGTTGCAGCTTTCATGAACTGCACTCAGACAATTTGAATGAAGCATGTATTGAATGGCTTCAAAGTTCCTGTATCTGAACCGGTAAGTATATTTTGTGACAATACTAGTGCAATCAATATCTCCAAGAATCCGGTTTTACATTCTAGAACCAAGCACTTTGAGCTTAAGTATCATTTCTTGAGGGAAAAGGTTCATAACAAAGAGATTACACTGGAGCATGTTTCCAGTAAGGATCAGTTAGCAGACATATTCACCAAGCCTCTCCCAAAGACTACAATTACATACTTAAGAGGTGAATTAGGGGTACTACCCCTTCAGGAGGTGAACTAAAAGTATATGCTCCACATCAGTTAGGTATTGCATAGTCAAATTTATTTTGGATTGATGTGTTGAAGGATGCTACTCCTCAGGGGGAGTAGCATAATGGAACAAGGAAGCTTGTGCCTCCACTTTGGCATTGTTGTCAAAGGGGGAGAAGATGTGAAGTGGAGAAGATATCTACAGAAATTGGGGGAGAAGATGTGAAGCGGAGAGATATCTTTGTATATTGCCATCATGACAAAGGGGGAGATTGTTGGCATTATGTGAACTGGTATGAGGACATAATGACATTGTATGTTGTCATTGATGTCAATATGTTTAAGAGGTGTGAATCAGTATATGTGAGAATTGGTATAACACTATGAACAGGCATTTGTGCCAAAGTGAAGCGGTGTGCTTGTTCATGATGAACCGACATATAGTTATGGGAACCGGCATATGGAAGTATTGTATGACTACTGGTTGGTAGTCTCAACTTTAGGGTTTCCGGTTGATGTGCTTCAAGCCTGTGTGGCTCAACCGATGATATTGTGTGATGAGTTAGCATTGTAAAGAAGAACAGATCGTGTTTCCAAGTAAGCCTGTGTGCATGAAGGATCTTGCATGAGGGAGATTGTTCCTATCTACCTCAGGAATGTGCGAAGTCTATTAAATGATGATAACATGTGATGGGTTATCAGCCGCCATCAAATCAGTGGAAATGGACGATGGAGAATGTCTTGAGTTTGGATCAAGATCTGCTGCATTCAATGTAGTGTGCTCAATGCTCAGGATTGAACTGTTTGAATTCCTTAACCTAACAAGTTTAGGGTTTAGGGTTTATGCTACTGACCTATCTGTTTTCCTATAAGGTCGATGTTGTGTCTCTTTCTAAGTTTGTTGGCAAAAGTTGTGTGTGTATCCAAGAGAAGGGATACATGATTCTTGCCAGACCAAAAGGAGAGAAGTGATACCTGCAGAGTGTAAGTGCAGAAGGTGAAGAGGAGCTTAAGCAGATCTACATTGGCATTGAGTGTTGTTACCAGATCATTATAATGCTTGTTGATCTCTAACCATCTCAATAGCTAGAAAATCCCTTAATAGGGTAGCATTAACCGGCTTGCTAAAAATCCTTTAACAAGGTAATTCAAAGTTACTGAATTTGGAATCCTTTAGCTATTGAGTTCTTGAAATCCTCTAACAAGGTAACCTTTAACAGGGTTTAACCCTTAACCAGGTATTGTAGTCATCCCTTAACCGGGTGATCCCTAACAGGATCGGTTCCTAGCAGAACCTATTGTAATGTCTCTAACCAGACAAGGCTTCTAACAGAGCGGACTTCTAAAGAGTTCAAAAATAGCTTGTGGGTATTCATCCCCACTGTGGTTTTTTCTAGTTGGGTTTCCACGTGAAAAATATGTGTCATGTGTGATGCTTTTATCTTGTGATGCTTTGCTATTGGCTGTCAAGCATATGATGGTTCTATGTTTTATGCCTATCAATAAAACATGTTGAACTAGCTGTTATTGTGGTCTGATGATAGATTACCTATTTATGCATAAGGGTGAAATGGTAGTGTAGTCTCGAGTTGAGTGAAAAGCTAAGTGATTAACCGGTTAATGCTTGACTCAGACATTCTTAGCTTTACTGATTGCACTCTGTTTCAAACCAGTATCACTGTCTGCCAGTCATTTGAAGTGTTTGTTGTCAAACTGGTTTTGGACTATATTTTTGCCTGTACTGATTCACCTCCCCCTCTCAGTACCGGTTTGGTACTATTCACTCATCATTGAGTTATCATTTGCCACCAATGCCAAAGGGGGATTTTTTTGGCATTCTGGTGCATCTTGTATGACCAGTGACTAATATGGTTGTCATTGTTGGCAATATCATTTCCCAAGTCCTCACAGTCTATTGGCAATAAGTAGACTGGTACACTAAGGTTAACCAGCTAAGCAATAAGTAAATAGGGTAAACATGAGTAGATCGACAAGCAGTGAGTAGACCGGTAAGCAGTAAGTAGACCGACAAGCAGTAAGTAGACCGATAAGCAGTGAGTAGACCGGCAAGAAGTAAGTAGACCGACAAGCAGTGAGTAGAACAGCATAAAAGAGGTCCACCGATTAAGCAAAGAATAGATCAGTATATAGGAGGAAACCGGGTAGGCAAATTTTGATTGATACACTGGTAGAGTCTGTAACCGACAGACTGGTAACGTTTAGTTAACATCCAATAAAGTTGACACTCTTCTCTAGTCAACCGATGGACTTATTGGCATGAACAATTGTTCTGGCAGAGATTCCTAGAATTATTTCTAGAGAGTGATTTATGGCGTAGTAACATAATTTTGAATATAATGTTTTGGAGGGAAAAGTTGGTGATAGATCCAAAGGGTATTAAATCTGCTTAATTCATTTTGATGAGGTTGTTGCTCATGTGGATAGTGTGGCGAGAAAGTGTGAATACAGGGGGAGCAAAGCATAGTATAGAGTCGAAGGCCAAAGGACCGACATAAGTATAGAGTCGAAGGATAGAGAACCGACAGAGTGCAAAGTTGAATGTATAAGTACGAAACTAGTGGTGTGCAGAGAAGATACAACCGGTGTAGATAGAGTTTTTTTTTTAGTGTGATCTGATCAATCTATTGGTAGCTACTCCAACAAATCATCCTTCTATTTCTTTCTAACCATTGCAACTAAAATCCCTTATTAGGGTGGACTTTAACAGGTCCTATTGTATAAATCCCTTAACAGGGTGTCATCTTAATTAATGATCTTAAGACCTTTGACAAGGCTACCTTTAACAGGGTAAAGGCACTAACAAGCCTTAGACAAAATCCCTTAACTGGGTGGCACCTAACAGTGTCCTTGTAATCTCCTAATAGGGATGGCTCCTCACCGGACATACTCCAGAAGAGTACAAATTTTGTGAGTTCCTACTAACACAATGGTTTTTCTCCCATTTGGGTTTCCATGAGATAAATCTTGGTGTCATTGTGTATCTTTTCATGCATGATTATTCTTCTGCAATAGTTATTTATATTCATGAATGTTAAGTTAGTGATAACTTAAGTTAAAAATTTTAATTGAGCAAAACTGGTAAAGTGTTGATTCACCCCTCCCCTCTCAGCACCTGTTGGGACCAACAAAGATCACATTCTCTAGGGAATTAGTGGTTGCTCACACTAACAATTTGAGTGGTGTTGTTATATGGAGCCTAATATGACTCAGAGGTTATAATTTCCCCTTTTATCGACGCAATTTCCCCCCAAATTATTCAACAGGGATTTGGGGTCAAGGGGTAGCGCCCCACAAAGCTCAAATGACTTATTATTTTATAAAGGCGTCGGGAGTTAGTTTTTCTATTGGCTAACATATTGTAACCCTATTTTTTGTAATTGACATAAGTCTTGTTAAAATGGCTAAGGGTTAGGTGTTTTTGTAGAGAGAATTTATTTTGCATTTTGCAGCAGTATTGAGTTGCAAGGGATTACTGGTTGTAAATGGTTTGATTTACTAGATAATAATATTGGACTCTATGTTTGGTGGATGTAACTCGTGTTTGGGTGAACCACATTAAAATTGTCTTCTCTCTGTTATTATTTGTGTTTTTATTCCTTGTTTAATCATTACTTGCATATAATTGATAATTTCAGCATTCAATTCCTAACAAGTGGTATCAAAGCGGTTTGTGTTTGATTATCATCTGCAGGATGGTCTCATGGTTGAGTGGAAGTCTCACGATTAAGTGGGAGTAATGGAAAATGAGGGTAAATTGAAGGTAGATAAATTTAATGAGTAAAACTATTAGTTATGGAAGATGCAGATGGAGGATTATCTTTATCAAATGGATTTATGGAGGTCATTGGAAGGAAAAACCAAGAAACCATCAACAATAAGTGATGAGGATTGGAATATTCTGGATAGAAAGGCACTGGGAACCATTCAATTGTGCTTGGCACCATCTATGGCATTCAATATAATAGAAGTGAAGACAAAAAAAGATCTAATGAAAGCTTTGGCCAAATTGTATGAAAAAAACCTCAGCCTCAAAAAAGGTATTTCTCATGAAGCATTTGTTTAATCTAAAAATTATTGAAGGTGGATCTGTGACAGATCATTTAAATGAGTTTAATATGATTAGCAGTTAATTGACTTCTATAAAGGTAAATTTTGATGAAGAAGTTAGAGCTCTCATGTTATTAAGTTCTTTGCTTGAAAGCTGGAATAGTTTGGTAATGGTGGTTAGTAACTCTATTTTTGGTTCAAAAACCCTAAAATTTGATGATGTTTTTGGTATTATTCTGAATGAGGAAATTCGTAGGAAAAGCTAAAGTGGATCCACATCAAGTAGTGTTTTGAATGCAGAAAGAAAAGGGAAGATCAAAGGAGAGAGGAAAAGGTTTTGGAGTTCATGGAAATTCACAAGGAAAATCAAAGGATAAGAGGTCCCAATCCAAAGGACCAAAAAATTGTTGGTATTGTAGGAAACTAGGTCATCTGAAGAAAGATTGCTTGTCTCAGAAGAATAAAGGAGACAAACAAGTGGGTAATAAGGAGGCAAATGTGGTAATTAATAAATCAAAAGAAGATGCTTTGATTATTTCCCTAGATAGTGTTGAAGATTCATGGGTTTTAGATTTAGGGGTCTAATTTCATGTACGCCCCATAGAAGTTATTTTCTTGATTAAGTCCAAGGGGATTTTGGGCTGGTTTATTAGGGAGATAATGAACCTTGTCAGATTGTTGGAAAGGGAAGAATTAAGATTAAGTTGCAGAATGAAAATCATTAGCTACTACAAGAGGTAAGGCATGTTGCAAGGCTTAGTAGGAATTTAATTTCAATAGGGCAGCTAGGTGATGAATGTTGCATAGTTTTTTATTAAGGAAAATTGGGTTTTAAGGGACCCGAAACCCGCTTACATATCGAAAAGAAAAGAAATAGAGAAACTAGAGAGGACAGAACAAAGAGAAAAAGGCTGCAAAAGAACAACACAAAAGGCAACATCTAGAGTAAAGAACAGCAAAAGGCCAGCGAGAGACTGGCACACCTAAAACAAAATTACATTTTAGATGAAAATATTTATGGTCTCTTCTGCATCCCTAACTAGCATCATCACCGCATTTTCTACCTCTTTTAGGTCTTTATTTTCCTGCACCTCTTGATTACCTTTGGTCTTCAGCTCCAGCTCTCTTGCATTTTGCCTAGTTCTACGTCTAGAAAAGTGTTGAGAAGAACTACAAGTCAGCTCGTCATCAACAATCATAGTGTCTTTATTCTGCTTATCCTTCTCCAGGAAAGCAACCAATACATTCATGTTTTGAGAAGACACCTTCAACATAGCCAAGCTATGCTCCATGAATTTCCTCAAAGCACTCTCAGTTTTTTGAATCTGATTGTTTATCAGATCATTATCAGACTCACCCTTTTCTTTGAGAGTCCTCACCACATCCTCCAAGTGCTTCAAATCTCCCTTTATAATCTCACTTTCCGACCAGTCCAAAATTTCTTTTTCATCCTCTGCTTCACTATTATCCTCCGCATTTTCCTCTTTTCCTTTAATGTTGATATCCTTAACCAAATTATCAATTTTGAAATCCAGCTCTCTCTATTTTTCCTGATTACTGGTAATGTTATCAACCACCCACTTCTAGAAGTTGAACATTTTCAGAGTGTTGTTTCTAGCAGCATTCAGAATAGAATCCACATTCTCCATGTCTTGGGCAGAATCCTCAGACCTAGGTTTTCCTTCCTCCATATTATGTTGAACATCATCCATGTTGTCGAAATCATAAGGATTCTCCTTCACCTCTGACTCTTCAACATCCTCTTCGATCTGCTCATTATCCTTGTCTCCTTCCTCACCCTCAACCTCCTTCTCCTGCTCATTCTCTACCTCTTCTTCCACCTCCTTCTCCTACTCCTGCTCAAAAACAACCTTCTCTTCAGTGTCTTCTTCATCTTTTTCACTAACCCTCAATTTCTTTTTTAGGAGGAATATTGGAAGAATCCTCATCAGCGTCAGAACCGTCATAAAACTTAGAAAAATGGGCATTCTCCATAAAGGGATCATCCTCATTAGCCTTAAATTTACCCTTAAGATGCTCATATATTAACAAAATAAGACCTTGGTGAGAAATGGGGTAGGATTTAGGTTTCTTAGCATGGTCAGGCAGACTATTATTAAGGGAGAAGGCCAAATAGAAGGGCAGAGATATCTTAGAGCCATGGCAAAAGTGATTAAGGATAACAAAGTGGTAATTATAGACTTTCAAAAACCTACCATCAATCGTAAGATACTCCATTAACACTTTCAACATCTTTTGCCAAAAGGATTTTACCTAGTTAGGGAGATAATAGGAAGTATTATCCTTTTTGGCAAGGCGAGCCCTTTCTTCTTCGTTCTTGGGGAAATTCTTGATGGCTTCCATTGAGAGCTTGCGGTCTCTATAAAACTTGATGTCATCCTTTTGCAAATCGGTCACCTCAGCCACCAAATCTTTATACACTCTCTAGGTCTGACCAAGTAGAGTAACTCTATTATTTTTCCAACCCTTGGAAAAACCATAGGAAATAGACTTCTTGCTCCCATACAATTTCTTCATATAATCAATGAAGCCATATTTATGCAACCTTCTCCAAATTTTCCTTTCACCCTTCCAACTATCACAGCTGGTGGGCTCATTACGGTTGATATTTCCTCCCATAATGTGATAGTTGTTCAAGTCGAAACCCTCAAGGGAGCACAAACTGACTAGATACTGAAGAACAGAGAAGCTGGAATCAAAAACCAAGGTAATTTTCTTGTTTTTCAAGTAGCCTTTTAAAACATGCAAATTAACTTAGTACTTAATATGATAAGGCCCTTCACACCTATACTCATTAGCGCAACGCCTGAGACATGTCATCATCTGACAATCCGCCTCACTCCAAATTCTATCATTGAAGTCCGAACCCAGAAAGGTAATAATGAAATTAATATGTACCATGGATTCTGTCATAAAATAATTGCTCTTGGACTATGTTCTTACATGATGAGTCTCCGATATAATTAGCATCTTCTACTAAAATGACCCCCTCATTGGCTAACAAATCGGCTACCCTATTACCTTCCCTAAAGGTATAGGTAATAATCATACTATCATAGGCGTCTAACATTTTTTTAGCCTTATCAATGATATTTTGGATATTCTAAGAAGGGGAACTAATACCTTTAATAGCCTGAATTTTATTAAGGGAATCTCCCTCCAGCCAAATTATTTTAAAATTGAAGCTCTGAACAAGCTGAAGACATTTTAACATTGCCAGAGCTTCTACCACATGGTTGTTTTGAATTCCAAAGGGGGAGAGGCAATCAAAGCAACACAAAAGCCATAAGAGTTTCTGATAACCCCTCCCCCTCCCGCATTCTATGGATTTCCTTTAGCTGCTCCATCGAAGTTCACCTTAACCCGATCATGAGGAGGGAATCTCCAAACCACATTATCTCTTCTACTCTTCATATTAGACTTCCAAACCTTGTTTATCAAATTCCATTCAGTTATAATGCTTTTCTCATTATCAGTCATATCAATATAACTACACTGCTTGTTACTTTTGTGAATGGTATTGATGTTTTCTTTAATATCCCTACAAATATTTTCATAAACCACCTAAGAAGAACACTTAGTCTCCCTAAAAATTCTATTGTTTCTCTCCTTCCAAATATGCCAATAGGTCATAGGAAGAACAAAGGACTAGAGGGTCTTAATCATGGGAAGCTTGGTAGGGAAAATCCAATGCCAAAGGACTTCCTTAAAACTATTCTGCATAACCAATCAACTTTCCATTGCGTCCATACTTTACCCCATATTTCCTAGGTAAAAGAACAGTGAATGAACAAATGATCCACAAACTCAGCCTCTTTCTAACATAACTCACACCTATTAGGAATCATAAATCCTCTTCGAACTAGGTTATCAATAGTAAGAATCTTGTTGTGAATTGCAAGCTAGAAAAACATATTGACTTTAGGAATGAGGAATCTATTCCAAACTTTAGTCCATATAGGGTTGTAGGCCTGAGTAGCTATTTTTTTATAAGCAGAAGCAACAGTAAAATTGCCCCTAGGGTTACTCTTCCATAAGAAGACATCATCTAAATCTTTGCTGACAGAAAAGGACAACAAATCATGCTAGAGCGAAGAAAATCCAGCATAAACCGCATCAAGTCTAACCTATTTATTCTCCTCCCAATAATTACAGACCATAGAACCAAACCTCCTTTTACAATCTTCAATGAAATGGCTGCAATCCTAATTAAAAAGAGGTTCATCTTTGATCTAGACATCCTCCCAAAATCTGATTTTGTTACCTTTTCCAAGGACCCAGCTAGCTCCAGCTTTAGCAACTTTAATAGATTTTATCATACTATTCCATATAAAAGATCCACCAGGGATATCTTCAGAATAGAGAAGGGAATGAATGGGTTGATTATGGATGTATTTGTCAAACCACACCCTACTGAAGGTTGCATAGTTACTTTTAATGATAAAAATTGGAAGGTTTCAAAAGGTGCCTTGATAGTAGCAAAAGGTGTGAAATTAGGCACCATATATCTTTGTACAAGCCATACTGTTCCTTCCACTTAAGTTGTTGCAGAGAAAACCAAAACAAATTTAGGAACAATTGTTGCAAATTCATAAGAAGAGACTAAAATAGTTCTTGTCCATTCTAAGACAACACTATGGCACAACAGACTTGGGCATATGAGTGAAAAAGTTAGGAAGGTACTTCATTATAAAAGGCTTTTACCAGGTTTGAAATGCATTAATATAGATTTCTATAAAAGTTGTGTGTATGGTAAACAAAAGAGAGTTTATTTTCTCAAGGATGGGAAGCAAAAGAAAGATGAAAAGTTGGAGGTTGTGCATACAGATGTATGGGGATCGGCTCGGGTATCTTCTCTTAATGGCTCTTATTATTATGTTACATTCATAGATGATGCAAATATGAAGGTTTGGATTTATTTCCTTAAGCATAAATTTGATGTATTTGAAACATTTAAGATATAGAGAAGCTTGGTTGAGAATGAGACGAGTAGAAGACTAAAATGTCTTAGATCTAATAATGGTGGTGAGTATTGCAGTAAATGTTGAACACAGAATACCACTAAGAGGGGGTGTGAATCAGTGGTTTCCAACTTTTTGTCTTTACCGATCTTCTTTCTAATAAACAATTAACTCCTTAGCCACTAAACAGTCATACCAGTAAGGCAAGAGAGAAAAACAAAAATATCATTCACACACAAGAGATTCACAACACCAGATTTACGAGGAAAACCCAATATGGGAACAACCTCGAAGAGAAGAGCTGCTAGAGACTACTCCTCCAATCTAGCCTCACTGGTAAAATACCAACTTACAAAGATTTTGGGCACCAACCCAAGGAGCACCAACCCCTGGACCTTTTAGGGCACCAACCCAAGGAGCACCGACCCCTGCACCAAGCTTCAACTTGGCAATGTATATTGAAATACTATTCTAATACTATTAAGGCTTCTTGCTGCAAATGAATTATGCAACTCTTTGATCAAATGACTTTCTGTTATCTTTCTCCCCCTTTCACATACAGTCTCTCTCAACACATTGTATCGCACTAGGATGTTGTTTACTCTTCCACACTTTGTTGGTCAAGTTCAACTGCCTAACTATGATACTGCCAATAGAATAGAATCCTCTCACTGGTTTACTTTCTCTCTCTCACTCTGCAACTTCCTTAGATCTCCTTCTTCGGTTTTCTCCTTGCTTCCTCTCTCTTCTCTTCACCCCACAATCTTCACCACATCCCCTTGTTCTGTCTAGAGCTCTCATCTCTTATCAGGTGATTTCCCGCCGAAATGCAATTCAAAATTTTGATGGTTAGGGTTTCCTCACCATCTACAAGGCAAACCAAATCCAATTAGATCCTGCATGATCTGATCACCTTGATGTCCATTTATTCATTTTTGCCATTTCCGCACCTTTTAAAAACACATTTTCCAGATAAGGAAAACACGATCCATTATTTCAATCTACATCTGTCAAACTGCTATTAATATCTCTGATGTTTCCTTCTTGAGGTATTCTTTCAATCTGATCTTCTTGCATCAATCCAGGCGCCAACTGCTTCCTGATCCTCCTCTGTCATTCCTTCTTCCTCGAGCTACAATCAATCTGATGCAATCCAGTGATTTGTGGCTCCTTCATTAATGGCAATTATTTGTTTCATCAACCCTGTCGATGAAGCTTCACCAACCACACCCTACTTGCCACCTTAGCTTCACATGGCATCACACTGATCAAGACATGGCCTACCAACACACAGTCGGTCCGGCAAACACATACCAGTAAAAACCTTTGCCAGTAGAGTGTTCTTCTTTTGTTAACCAGTATAGCATCCTGTACCGGTTGCACATCTTTACTTCCGGTGGTGTGATACAACTTTTAACATTCTTCCTCTTCATCATAAACAAGCAACCATCCTCCATGCTCAATCTCCATCGGTTGACATCAATGACAAACTAGTGCCAAAATGCCAACACTCTCCCCCTTTGGCATTGATGTCAACTTCTCACAGTCCACTCCATACCAGTACATTTCTCCCCCTTTGACATAATGACAAAGGGTACTTCTGCACTCCCCCTTTGATCCATACCATGCTCCCCCTGAGCCACATAAACCTTCCTAGGCAGATGATACAACTCCCAACTTGTGTTAGAGGTACTCAAACATGCTTACCAGTAGTGGTTTGGTGAAAATGTCTGCTACTTGTTCACTAGTAGGAACATAGTCCATTTTTACCTCTTGTCCTTCAACCTTCTCTCTGAGGAAGTGGTATTTCATTGCAATGTGTTTTGTTCTAGAATGCATGACCGGATTCTTTGCTATGTTGATTGCACTCGAATTGTCACACCGGATGAGAATCAGTTCAGTGATGTCTACCTGTATATCTTTGAGAGGCTACTTCATCCAAAGCACCTGAGAGCACCATGTGGCAGCAGTAATATACTCAGCTTCAGTAGTGGATAAGGAGACCGAGTCCTACTTCTTGCTATGCCAAGAGACCAACCAGTCACCTAGAAAGAATGCACCACCACTTGTGCTCATTCTATCATCAATGCTTCCTACCCAATCGGCATTAGTGTATGCTTCCAAGATAAAATATCCCTGTTTAGGATACCACAAACCATAGTTGAGCATTTCTTGTAGGTACCTAAAAAATATGCTAATAGCATTCATGTGTGACTACTTTGGTGCAGCTTGGAATCAAGCTACCATGCATACTGCCTGAACTATATCCAGTCTTAAAGCAGTCAGAGACAGTAGACTACCTATCATGGATCTTTACAGAGTTTGATCCACTACCGGTGATTCATCATTCTTACTCAATTTGCTACCAGTCACCATGGGAGTACATACCAGTTTGCAATCTTCCAGTTGGAATTTCTTCAACATCTCCTTTGCATACTTGACCTGTGAGATAAAGATTCCTTTATCTTTCTGTAGTATCTGTAAGCCAAGAAAGTAAGTCAATTCACCAAGCATCGACATTTCAAATTCTAACTTAGCAAACTCTTTGCAGAGAGTATCTTTGTTGCCACCAAATATGATGTCATCTACATACACAATCACAATAATCATGTGATTCCCATCTTTCCTCATGTACAAATTTCTGTCAACACTTCCCTTTTTGAATCCTTGCTCCTTTAGATACTAATCTAATCTTGAGTACCATGCTCTAGGAGCTTACTTCAAACCATACAGAGCCTTCTTTAACTGACACACAAATGTCTCATCATCATGCAGTAGAAATCCTTCAGGTTTCTCCATGTATACTTCTTCTTCTAAATTTCCATTTAGAAAAGCATATTTTACATCCATTTGGTATACTTTATAACCCTTGTAGGAAGAGTAAGCTAGAAACATCCTAATTGCTTCTAATCTAGCCACCAGTGCAAATGTTTCTTCAAAGTCAATCCCCTCTACTTGAGAGTATCCTTTGCACACTAGTCTAGATTTATGCCTTACAACCTTTCCTTCTTCATTCATTTTGTTCCGGTAGATCCACTTTGTACCAATGATATTTTTGTCTTCTGGTCTAGGGACTAACTCCCAAGTCTTGTTCTTCTCAATCTGGTTTAGTTCTTCTTCCATGGCATCCATCCATTCTTGTCTCTTGCTAGCCTCAATGAAAGTTTTGGGTTCAACTTCAGTCATGAGACATAGGTTTACTTGTTCATCATTTTGGGCAAGCCTTCTTCTAGTTTGCACACCATCATTCTTATTCCCTAGAATTTTCTCTTTCGGGTGATTCATCTATACATACCGGTTGGGAACCTTCTAGGATGTTACCTCTGGTTCAGTCTCTATTTGAGCTTCATAATATTCATCACTGGAGTCATCATACCAGTTAGCCTGTGGTTGAGATCCTCTGTGCATATCTTCATCAACTCTTACATGCACACTTTCAACAACTCTTCTTAGTCTTTTATTGTAGTTGTAGACATCTAAAAATGGTCAATGCTTGTGGAGTCATACTTTTATATTTGCGCATTGCCTTATTTTAGGGTTCTTGCATCACATTAACATTTCTTCTATGTTGCACATTTGGTCTTTATCATTTGCGAGCATTGAGTCCTTCTTTTGCATTCTTCATTTTTCTCGCTTTTGAATTAGGTCTTGTCGATAGCAATCTTTAGTCATGATTTTGGTCGATCTTATCCTGTCGCATCATGGTGTGTGCTCATTTATCATCATTTTGGACATCATCAATCCTAATCAATGATAGAATTAGGGTTTTTGTCCTCTTGTCAATCTTTCAATCATCTTTAGCTTGTTAGTAATCATTTGCGATTATCAATTTGTCAATCTTGTCATTTTGCGATCGATTCGTCATCGATCATTGTCCTTTTCAATCATGTCAATTTGGATTGATTAGTCATTGTTCCTCATCAATTGGCACCTATAAATTTGATCTCTTTGTCAATCTTGGTCAATTTTTCAACCAATCTCAATCGTTTATCAGCATTGGTCCTTGGTCAATCAAAATCATGATCGAATCGACATTAATTTCTTGTTGTCGTGACCTAATTCCTTGTACTCTTATTTCTAGGGTTTTATGATTTGTTCATTTAATCCTTTTCTTATTCTTTGTGGGTTAAATAAATCTATTTATTTAGTCCTAGGTCTCTTTCATGAATTAATTAATGGATGAAAACCTATTAATTAATTCACCTAATTTCTATTTCATCATTTCTAATTTTCCTAATTCCTAATTTCCACCTCATTTCTAATTTTCCTAATTCCTAATTTCCACCTCATTTTCTAATTTGCTAAATTCAATTTCCACCTAATCAATTCCTCTCTAGTCTCTCCCTATTTTTGTGCTTCAATGGAAGCATGAATTTCTCATGCGTCATACCATTGGCATAGCAAGATGTCATAGGCTTTTAGTCCTCTAACCTTTGTATTGGCAATATGTCATAATTCATGACATAGAAGGTGTCATAACCTTCTTCCTTCAACTCAATTTTCCCATTTTTGAAATCAATTGCCTCTAATATCAATTTCATGCTAATCTTGTCCTCTCTCCAATTTGTCTATAAATTGGATGAGTTTCTTCAATCAAAAAAAAAAGATCAATCAATCACATTTTCGAGTAACCTTATGCTACAGATTTCATCAACAACTTGATTTCCACTTGCAAATGCACTTTGTAGGTGAGAACAACATCAAATTGGAAGGTGAAAGAAGAACAATGGAGCCACATGAAGGAGATATCTGCATTTGGTTTGCTTTGATTTCATTTTGAATATCTTGTCTTCATGTTTTCATTGCAGTTTTAGGTTTTGTGATTGTCCTAATTTGATATTGCTTTGATGTTTTCTCAATTTCCTGATCTAAAGTAGTATTTGTAGGCTTTGTTGTTAGATGAGTAACCAAGGAAGATCCCTTCATCGCTCCTAGAGTCAAAACTTCCCAAACCATCCATATCTTTCTTAATGAAGCACTTGCTTTCAAATATTTTGAAATATTTGGCTGATGCTTCCGGTCATACCATAGCTCATAAGGTGTCATTTTGTTGTTTGTTCTTAATTGAACCTTGTTCAAGGTGTATGCAGCAATATGCACAACTTCTTTCCAATAAGTATCTGGTAGACTGGCCTCATTCAACATGGTTCTGGCCATCTCCTTGAGTGTCATGTTCTTCATTTCTACCACTCCATTTTGCTGTGGTGTTCTAGGAGCAGAGTATTGCCTTCTAATTTTATATTTTTCATAATAATTTTCAAATTCATTTGATGTGAACTCTCCACCCTTGTCTGATCTTAGGCATTTTAATTAGTACCCACTTTCCTTTTCCACCATCTTTCGAAAGATCTTGAATCTTCCAAATGCTTGTGATTTATCTTGCAGAAAGGTGACCCATGTCATCCTTGAGTAGTCATCAATGAAGAGCATGAAGTATCTTTCACTGACAAGTGCTCTTGTCCTTGTTGGACCACACAAATCTATATGCACAATTTCAAGTGTCTTTGAGGTGTTGTGCTCCTTTGTTCTGAAACTCACTTTTGTTTGCTTACCTTTTACACATTCATCACAAAATGTGTTTATCGGTTTAATGATGAGTGGAATGTTCCTCGCACACTCCTTTTTGCTTATTGCTACTAAGTTATCAAAATTTATGTGGCCTGATCTTCTGTGCCATAGCCAACTTTCATCTACTTGTCCTAACATACATTGGGACTCATAGCATTCCTTCAGATTATAAACAATTCCATCAGTTCTCTTTCCTTCTGCCACAACTTTACCAGTATTGTCTTTCTTTATCTGGCAACCAGTTGAGTCAAAGGTGAATTTGTAACCTTTGTCACACATCTAACTCACACTCAACAGATTATGTTTGAGGCCTTCCACAAAGTATACATCATGTGCCTTCAGTTTTCCATTAATGCTTAGTGTTCATTTTCCCTTTATCTTGATGGAGGAATTGTCTCCAAACCTTACCGATCCACCATTCCAATCTTCAAGTTTAATGAATTTCTTTTTGTCACTAGTCATATGATTTGAGAAACCACTATCCACCACCCATAGATTTTTCCTTTTAGCATGCAAGGCAGTCTGCACTATGAGACTCAATTCTACCTTTTCCTTTTCTTTCTCAACCCAAATTGGTTTGATTTCCTTCTTCTTATCAAGTACTATATTCAGCTCAGATTCAGTTTCCAGTTCATGATTTGGATTTTCCTTCATTTTCTTGATCTTCTTGTTTTTGCATAACTTTTCTATGTGTCCAAATTCTTGACAGCTATAGCATTTTATATTTTCATTAATAGGAACATCCTTAAAATTATTGTAGGGTACTAGTTTGTTTTTCCTACAATCAAAGCTCTTATGTCCATATCCATTGCACTGATAGTAGACACTATTCATATCTTGGAGTGCATTAAATGAATTTCTACTTTCATAATTTATAGAAGGCTTATTGTTTAACCTACAGTCATCTATTTTGTGCCCAAATTTATTACACCGATAACAATAACCATGAAAGTCTGATACATACCAGTTGGGCTGTCTTGGTCCTGAATGGAATTGCCTCATTGCGTGTCTTCCATTCATGTTGTTGAATCTGGTTAATCCTTCTCGGTCAATTCTAACATTCCTCCTTAGGTCTACATATATATGCATGAAATGTGGCCTACGGTTCATTCCTGCATATCGGTTTGGATGTTGATTTCCAACAACATTTGCAGATATCTTTTCATTGGTATCCTTGCCTACAGTGAATGTCTTCTTTTCTTTACCTTCAATTGAAGAGGTGAACATTATCTCTTTGTTGGATTTACCTTTGTGGGTTGAACCTTGACCAACTTAAAAGCCTAGACCTCCAATGTCTTTGGATTTCTTTTGTTTTCTCAACATCTTATCCAAAGCCTCAGTGTTGCCTTCATACTTACTTCTTATTTTTTATTTCTTCCTTGCTTTCTTCAAGCTCCTTTTTGAGCTTTATTATTTCTTCTTCCAACTCTTGATGCTCATTTTCTTTCCTTGTTAGATCAAGGGCTCTAGCTTCACCAATCCTCTTACTTTCTTCCAGCTATACTTTTAAGTTAGATAAGATTTGACCGGACTCTTCCAGAGACTGCTTCAAGAGATCTTATTCTTCTACTACAGCAAGCTTAACCCTCTTGAGTTCTCTTCTTGTTTTACTCAATTCTTCAAGTGCACGGATAAGTTCACTTTCCAAATCCACTTCAGCCTCAATATCCTCTTCTTCCTCATCTTCATCAGCAGGTCTGTCGAGTGCCATGAAAAGATTTACTTTTCTGTCGTTCTCATGGTCATTATCTTCTGATGGATCTTCATCATTTGTTGTGTCATCCTCAATGGTATATAAGTTGTTTTGGTTCTGGTAGCCTCTTCTTCCTTGCTAGTAGTCATTCCTATCTCTATCTTTGCTGGCAGATCTTTTGAACTCTCTTGACTCATCTCCACTAGCTTCTTTGTGAGGACAACTTGCAGCGAAGTGTCCTACTTTCCCGCAGTTGAAGTATTTAAGTAGTAACTTTCCTTTGTACTAGCCAGATCCTCTTTTGAGCTTCGTAACAAAGTTTTCTACTTCAGCATCAGAATCTTCACTAGATTCTTTATGAGTAATATCTTCTTTTCCCTTTTTGGTGATGTTGAATGCTGCTTATTTCCTTGTGGAAGTCTCACCGGTTGTTCTCATCTCATAGGCTGTCAGGGAGCCAAATAGTTCATCCATTGTAAAAGTCTTTAGATCCTTGTCTTCTTCTATGGCTGACACCTTAGTATCATATTTGGAAGTGAGGGATCAAAGTATCCTTTTTACAATAATCTCATCTGCGATTTCTTCTCCAAGTCCTCTAATAGTATTCACAGTTTCATCAAATCTGTGAAGATAGTCTGCAATCTTTTCATCATCTTTCATCTTGATGCTTTCAAGTTGGCACCTCAGTGTTTGCAGCTTGGTTTCCTTGACCTTTGCATCTCCCTCAAACAATCTCTACAATTTATCCCATATCTCCTTTGTTGAAACACAGTGCATGACTTTGACAAATTCATTATCGGATAGTCCACTCAAGATGGCATGTTTTGCCTTTGCATTATTCTCATACTCCTTTTTTGCATCTATATCAGTGGGAGGAGTATTGGGAACGTCATACCCATTCCTGACTGACATCCACACATCAAAACCAAGAGATGAAATATAGGTCTCCATTCTTCTGCTCTAGAAGGCATAGTTGGATCCATCAAACATGGGGGATTTTGAGGAAGCAGACTCACTTATTGCCATTGTGCTCAAAGTCTAGAATCTACCCAAGGTTTAAAGATAATTGGGAACTTTGCTCTGATACCAATTGTTGAACATAGAATACCACTGAGAGGGGGGTGAATCAGTGGTTTCCAACTTTTTGTCTTTACCAATCTTCTTTCTAATAAACAATTAACTCCTTAGCCACTAAACAGTCATACCGGTAAGGCAAGAGAGAAAAACAAAAAGATCATTCACACACAAGAGATTCACAACACCAGATTTATGAGGAATACCCAATATGGGAAAAACCTCAGTGAGAAGAGCTACTAGAGACTACTACTCCAATCCAGGCTCACTGGTAAAATACCAACTTACAAAGATTTTGGGCACCAAGCTTCAACTTGGCGATGTATATTGAAATACTATTCTAATACTATTAAGGCTTCTTGGTGCAAATGAATTCTGCAACTCTTTGAGTCAAATAACTTTTTGTTATCTTTCTCCCACTTTCACATATAGTCTCTCTCAACACACTGTATCACACTAGGATGTTGTCTTCTCTTCCATACTTTGTTGGTCAAGTTCAACTACCTGACTATGATACTACTGGTAGAATAGAATCCTCTCATCGGTTTACTTTCTCTCTCTCACTTTGCAACTTCCTTGGATCTCCTTCTTCGGTTTTCTCCTTGCTACCAACCTCTTCTCTTCACCCCACAATCTTCACCGCATCCCCTTGTTCTATCTAGAGCTCTCATCTCTTATTAGGTGATTTCCCACCAAAATGCAATTCAAAATTTTGACGTTTAGGGTTTCCTCACCATCTATGAGGCAAACCAAATCCAAATAGATCTTGCATGATCTGATCACCTTGATGTCCATTTATTCATTTTTGCTATTTCCGCGCCTTTTAAAAACATATTTCCCAGATAAGGAAAACACGATCCATTATTTTGATCTGCATCTGTCAAACTGCTATTAATATATTTGTTGTTTCATTCTCGAGGTATTCTTTCAATCTGATCTTCTTGCTTCGATCCAGGCACCAACTGCTTCCTGATCTTCCTCTGTCATTCCCTCTTCCTCGAGCCGCAATCAGTCTGATGCAATCCCGTGATTTGTGACTCCTTCATTAATGGTGATTATCTGTTTCATCAACCCTATCGATGAAGCTTCACCAGCCACACCCTACTTGCCACCTTAGCTTCACATGGCATCACACCGATCAAGACACAGCCTACCAACATGTAGTCAGTCCAACAAACACATACCGGTAAGAACCTTTGCCAGTAGAGTGTTCTTCTTTTGTTAACTAGTAAAGCATCCTATATCGGTTGCACATCTTTACTTTCGGTGGTATGAGACAACTTTTAACATTCTGCCTCTTCACCATAAACAAGCAACCATCCTCCATGCTCAATCTCCACTGGTTGACATCAATAACAATTTAGTGCCAAAATGCCAACAGTAAATAATTTGAGGATCATTGATCCTTTAATGGAATTTGTAGGCAGAAAATGGTTTTGGGACTCCACAAGAAAATGGAGTGGTTGAGTGCATGAATAGGATAATAATGGAGTGTGCAAGGAGCATGAGATTGCATGCAAGGATACATGTAAACATCAGGGCAGAGGTTGTCAATATTGTTGTATATTTAATTAATATAGGTCCCTCGGTTCCTTTGGGTTGTGGTATTCCACAGGAAGCATGGAAAGGTAAGAAGGTGAGTTATTCTTTTCTCAAAACCTTCAGATGTGAAGAATTTGCACATGTAGATTTTGAAAATAGAACCAAGTTGGATGCAAAATAAAAAAAATGTATTTTCGTTGGATATGCCATTGATGAATTTAGTTATAGGCTTTGGGATGTTGAAAATCTGAAAATTGTCAGAAGTGAGGATGTTGTATTCAATGAGAAGGTGTTGTACAAAGATTAGTTGCAATAGAATGAGAAGAAAGAAAATGATTTTGTTGTGTTGGATGATATTCCAGATAGTGATGTTTCATTGGTCCCTCATGCTCTGCAACAACTACCATAAATACCACAGACTCCATTGAATGTTAGATGGTCAACAAGGCTAAGTAGACCTCTAGAAAGGTTATCCCCCTCTTTGTACTCTATTTTGTTAACAGATGCTAGTGAACTAGAAGGATATGATGAAGTTGTGCAGGTGGATACAAAGGTTTAGTGGGAGCTTGCCATGAAAGAAGAAATGGACTCCTTACGCAAAAATCTGACTTGGAAATTATGTTATTTTCCTACATGTAAAAAGGCTTTACAAAAAAATGGGTTTATAGGCTACAAGAGGAAGATGGAGGTAAGCATAGATTTAAAGCCAAGCTAGTTGTGAAAGGATTTGCATAGAAAAAAGAACACTGATTTTGTTGAAATTTTTTCTCCGGTTGTTAAGATGACTTCTATTCGTAGTGTTGTTAAGTATTGTGGCTACTGAAGATTTTCATTTGGAAAAACTAGACGTGAAAACCACCTTTCTACATGGCAATTTAGAGGAGGAGATATATATGGAATAGCCCCAAGGTTTTCAGGTTAAAGGTAAGGAGAAATTGGTGCAAATTGAAGAAAAGTTTATATGGCTTGAAATAAGCACCTTGGCAATGGTACTTGAAATTTGATAGTTTTATGGTTGAGCAAGGCTATAACAGGTGTAATTTTGACCATTTTGTTTATTTTAAGAGGTTAGATAATGATAGCTACATTATTTTATATCTATATGTTGATGACATGCTTGTAGCGAGGTCTAACATGGATCACATTAGAGAGTTAAAACAACAGAAAAATTATTTTCTATGAAGGATTTCGGGGAAGCAAAACAAATCCTTGGTATGAAAATTTGTAGATATAGGAATAACAAAAAATTATCTATCTCAAACTAATTATATTGAAAAGGTGTTGCAGAGATTCCATATGAAGAATGTCAAATGTGTCAGCACACCTTTGCCTAGTCATTTGAAATTGACTAAGTAGATGTGTCCCAAGACACAAGAGGAGGTAGACAAAATATCCAAGGTACCATATGCCTCAACTATAGGAATTTTAATATATGTCATGGTATGCACGAGATCAAATATTGTACATGGTGTTGGAGTTGTAAGCAGGTATATGAGTAATCCCATATTGGAGCATTAGAATGCAGTCAAATGGGTTCTTAGGTATTTGTGAGGTACATCCAATAAACATTTATGTTTTTTGGGCTCTAATAGTGATTTATCAGGTTATGTAGACTCAGATTTGGCAGGGGATATTGATACTAGGTAGAGTACTATAGGTTATGTCTTTAATGTAGGTGGGACAACGGTCAGTTGGATCTCCAGGTTGCAAAAGGTGGTTTCTTTATCTACCACAAAGGAAGAGTATGTAGCTACAACAGAGGCAAGAAAGGAGATGATATGGCTGTAATATTCCATGGAATAATTAGGCAAATGAAAGGCTAACAGTTATTTGTTTATAGACAACTAGAGTGTCATTCATCTTACAAAGAATTTTGCCTTGCATTCAAAGACAAAACACATACAGTTGAAGTATCACTTCATTCAGTCAGTGTTGGATGATGGACATGTCAGGCTAGAAAAGATATAGTTATTGGATGAGCAAATAATCATTGGATGAGAAGATAAGGCATTGATTTAATTTAATTTCAGAATACATAAAATAATATATATAATATTTTTACATTTTAATCTTAAAGTAGTAATAGAAATTAGAGTTCAATTTAGTATTCTACTTAACCATATGCTAGTAAGTAGTAGACGACAAAGGAGATTGTGAGAAGCTATATTCTACTTAAGTCATCAAGAGCCATGCCCACCTTGGTCTAGTAGAACCAAAAGTGCAGGAGGAAGATTGATCCTCATTCGTTGGCCAAGATCTAGTGTTGAACCTAAGCATAAGGCTTGGAATTCCCTTTAGGGTTTGATAATTTGCAGTTTTGAGAACCAATAGGAAGCTCTCAAATCCACCTATGACAAAACTTTCTAATAAATCAAGAAAGATCCAAATTCAGGATCAACTTGGAGATCTCAGGTATACCGATTTCAATAATATGAATGAATTTTTAGTAAAGTTTGATTATCTTAATAGTTAGTTAATTGGTTTAGGCGTTAATCTTGATGCTTCTTGTTTAATTCATATTATTCTTCAAAAGTGTCTTCTTTGTCAATTTCAATAATTTATTCCTAATATTCATGTTCAATTAGCATTCCTTCTTTATATACTCAACTTACTTATGATATCTTTCATACTTTATTATGTCAAGAAGAAGCTAAATTACTTCAATTTGGTACTCTTAAAGGTAGTGAACATGTTTTTATGTCTAAGAATAATCATCATTTCAAGTCCCACAATAATAATAATAATTCTCATTATAAGTCTAGCAATCATTCTAAATCTTATAACAATAATATTAAGGGTAATCAAAAGAACAATTCTTCTAGGAGACCTCATTGTACTTATTATGGTAATGATGGACATTGGTCTAATACTTGTTTTAAGAAGAAAAATGGTAAAAATCCAATTACACAAAACAATCAATCAAATAACTCTAATCATTCCACTCATTCTAATACTAAAAAGTTAAATAACAATAACAATCAATCTTTTTGTGCTTTTACTTGTAGTTATAATGTTTCTCAAACTCTTAAATGGGTTATTGATTCAAGTGCTTCTCAGCATGTTACTTTTCATAAAGAAATTTTTGATTCTTTACAACTTTATAATTCTAATGTTCCCCTTCAAATTGCTAATAATCATAGTTGTAAAGTAGAGGCAATTGGAAATGTGAATGTACCTAATCATAAATTGCATGATGTTCTCTATGTTCCTGAATTGAAAACAAATTTGCTTTCTATAGCTAAGCTTTGTCAAGATTACAAGATTGAATTATGTGAGGATATGTGTTGTAGTGTCATGAAATTGCAACCCTTGCAATTGCCAACCATATTAGGGTCCTCACGCACGTGATTCAAATCCCTAAGCCAAATTGGAGACCAAAGACTTGCTCGACACCTAAGAACTGCACCTTGCTTGCCCTCCGCACTACCTGAACTGCATCCTATCCTATAAAAAAGAGCAAGACGGGGGCGTGGTGCCCCTATCCCTTGCCCCATTTTCGGGTAGGACCCTTTTAAAATGTACTTTGGAGGTTGCACATTGAGTGGGAAAACTCCCCCAGTGTTGGCATGTGACGGAAAATCAGTTTATTAGCCCTAATTGACAAGTATTTAAGTCACATTTCCCCTTCCATTTTGATACAACACAGATACATGAGATCACACATTCAAGCATTTGAGAGCACTCAAGCATTCTTTTCCAGCATTGAGCATTCTCAAGTCTCCTTTCAAGGCTAGGTGTTGCATTCAAGTCAAGGATTCAACCATTGAAGAGGAGATTCATTCCAACATTCAATTCCACATAGGAAAATCTATCTACAACCTCCCTTGAGGTGATTTACATTTCAGTCTTTCATTCACTTGCAAGTACTTTCTTTCATCATTTGGTTAATTCTAAAACTGGGGTTTGACTTGAAGGCAAACCCCCAATCCCAACACCTTTCCATCTCTTTTTTGTGTGTAGGTTGCAAGTGCACAACTATACTTTCAAATTCGGGCTCCATTTGCAGAGGCAAAAAAACCCTTTTCGTTTCACGGATTTTTTTGAGGACTGTGTACATTCCCGCCACGATCCGAGCAACTTTTTTCCTAAATTCGCAGGTTGACTTTGTTTCAACAAATTATTGCCAAATCCAGGTGCACAGCTTCATCCTATGCTTCTATTTGAGTTATAATCAAATCTTTGTCACTTTTACACTTGATCATAAGTACACAATTCAATCAATTCAAATCTCAATCACAGAAGAGGGGATTCACTTATCATCACTCAGAATTCAATCTCTTTCTCTAGAGGTTGAATCTAGTGTATCTCCCCCCCCCCTTCCAATGTAATACGGAAAATGTGTTTGAAGAGAAATATGAAGTGAAAATTTTATCTCTCCTTGGAGGGAAGAAAATATTTCCTCTTGATATCTCCATCATTCACCTTTTCCCAACATTACATTTTGGTGAACCCGACATCTTACATCCTTTATTCTGAAAATCATTGCATATTTTTCATTTGCAAGTTTAATTTTTATGCAAACTTATTGGTTACTTCATTCAAAACCCTAGTTTTTAAAATTGAAATTGAACTTGTGTTTTGCAAAAATTGCTTGTTATTGTCTTAGATCTGAAAATTGATTTGTTTGTCAAATTCAATTTCTTCATTGCCTTGTTCAAATTGCAAATCAAATTCACAAAATTAAGAGGTTAATTGTCAAAACCCTAATTTTTAACAATTATCTTGAACTTGTGCAAAAATTGAATTTCCATTTAATTTTCAAATTTGTGACTGTTTTTAGACTTATCTTCTGTCCTACAATTCAAAATTTCAATTTCCCTCCATTTTCAAAATTCAAAATTTCAAAAATTTAGTTAGGTCATAGAACCCTAATTTTTAAATTTCACTGGATTTTGTGTAAATTTCAATCAATTTCATTCAACTTTAGATTTCTAAAAAAATCTCCAAGGTGTTCCTCCCCTTTAGGTGTGACCCTTTTCAAATTTGCAGTCCAATCTTTCTTTTTCTTCAAAACCCTAATAGGGTCCTATTCTCACATTTCAACCTTCATTTCGCCTATCTCGAAATTATAAAATTCACCAATTTTGAGGGGTTAGCTTTAAAATCATCGTAATATTCATCCCTGAAATTTTTGAAAAAAGTTGGTCGGACCGTGTGTGCTCCCGTCACGGTCCTTGACTTTTTCCCCAAAATTTTGGGTTACTGTTATGACTGTATTTAATAGCCTAAATCTAGAAGATTGGCTGATTTTCTCAATTTTTTATCCCTCTAACATCGAAAATACCTCCATAATTCAACATTTTCAATTTCAAATTTTTTTTAAAATTAAGAGGTTAAATTTTAATTTGCCCTGATTTTAAAAATTCTGATTTTGCTAATTTTAAAATTAAGTGGTATTCCCTTGGCCCTAATTTTAAAACTCCAATTTCCTTTCATTTTTGTAAATTGTGTCATCCTCTTCTTCTAAAAAAGTTCAAATTGTTTAATCAGTATTTTCTTAAATTTTGCATTACTCAGTTTTGTAAGCTTTGTTTCAAATTCAAAATTTCAAAATTTCCTCTAGTGCATGAGTTTCACCACTATTAGTCCTACCTACACTATCCCCATTAGACGAAGAATTAGAATTAAGGCTTCCAAAGGTTTAATTACCAAGGAGATGGAGCATAATCTGGATGACTTCTTTAATGAGGATAATGCTAATGCTTCCCATCCTAATCATGTCCATATCTATCCAATTGATGAATCTCGTGATGAAGAAGAAGATTTGACTAGAGTTTCCATAGACCAACTTTCAAAATTGGACAATCAATTTGATAACTTTCAACAATGGATGTCCCAAGAGTACCCTAATAGTGAAGCTCTTCCATTAATTGAAGGCCTTAAATGTGTGATTAAAAGTGATAAGAATGGAATTGATATATTGTGTGACATTGTTCATATTGTTGACTATAATGTCATGCCTATCATGAGTTGTGTTGAGAACTTAGGTTATTCATAACCTTCAAATCAAATCAATTCTTCTATTCCTTTAACCACTTCAATGGCTAGTGTTCCTACTTTCACTTCAAACATCATGGCTACATCAACTCAAAAATGGCATTCCTACAACCATTAGTCATGGGGGCAATCCCTCTTCTTCATTTAATCCTCCATCTTTACCTATGTCTTCCATAAGTATTCCTATTATCCCTCAACCAATCAATGTGACACAAGGGGGCAATTCATTCAACAATTTTATTCCTCCTTTGAGTGTCTCGTTTCCTAATCAATCATTACCTATGCCTACTTGTCATAATTGTTACTACTTATCAAATTGCCATTAGTTTTATATCCAAAGTCATACTATATATTCTAGTCAGTTAGTATTACCAAATCATGCAGTCGGTACACATAGAGAAGTCGATATGAACAATCAAGTCAGTTATAGAAGAAAGCAGTCACAGAACACAGTATTCACCGAGCTATTTACTGAGTAAAGTTTCATGGCTACCGAGTGGTAAAGTTAACTCACCAAGTTGATATTCACCGAGTGAAATGTTTTACCAGATACATTGAACCTAGACATGCACATGAAAACGTGTTACAAGATCGAGGCACATCTAACCATTTTTGCATTGGAAATTGCATTAGGAGATTGTGTATGATTACAAGGTCAATCTAACCAATGAGATATTCTGTTTAGTTATTAATTCGAAGAATTTTTTCGTAAGATCAAAGCAATGAATCAGATCACCATTGTAAGAGATCTATTTATACAGCATGATTCTAGGGTTAGACATAAGATATGCAACAAGAGAAACAAGTGCGTGTGTATGCATGAAGGAAGGTTGTTATAGAGACACAAAGAGGTCACCGAGAAGGTTATCAGTGAACAATTGACGAACAGAGTAAACAGAAGGGTTTACTGAGTTTCATTATGGGTTACCGAGGTATGCTACAAGCTAGGTAATCTTATTCAGAGCACATAGAATCTACTTTAGCATTTCAGATGTAAAGTTGCAGATATTTGTAATGATTTTATTGTAATATTTTGAAGTTGTAAGAGAAACCTTTAACAGGGTAAAAGACTCTAACCAAGTCTATAAATTGTAAATCCTTTAACCAGGTGCTACACTTATATAGTGTTGTAAAAATCCTTTAGTAAGGTAGATCTAACTGATCTTGATACTCCTAACATGGTAAGCTATCAGAAATAGCTAAATGTAGCTCTAATCAAGCATTCTTTATTATTGCAGTAGTGAAGTTGTGGGTGCCATCCCCACCGCAGTTTTTCTCTCTAACCAAGAGTTTCTGCGTGACCAAAATATATGTGTTATGGAGTGAATCATGTATGATTGTTATCTATTGATTTTAGTTTTATTTTATGTTTATGCATAACAGTAAGGTTATTATCAGAGAAATTTTTTGGAGTACTGATTCACCCCTCCCCTCTCAGTACATTAGCTTTCTATATTGGGCCTAACAATTGGTATCAGAGCTACAATCTTGGAAAAGGGTTTAACTACCTAAAGAGAAAGATCTTAGCAATGGAAGGCTAAAAACAATCTCAAAGGATTGTACATCTTCAAGAAGAGCTAGATAATGCAAATCAAGTGATTGCAGACATGCAAAGGCAAATGCAAAAATCTCTGAAAGTAAGGAGAAGATTATCTAATGACTTTCAGGATTCTCAAGAGCTAGTGGAACAAATCGAGACATCATCTGATAACAGTATATCTAAAGAGACTGAAGAAATGATTGGAATGTTGAAAGAAAAGAACAAAGCATTGGCTAATCAACTAAAAGCAATGAAAAGAGAACATGAACATTTCAGTATGCAAATGACTGAAAATCTAGATGCATTAAGGATAGCTGAGGATAATGCAAGAGATCTACAAAGAGAGAAACAACAACTTGAAGCTCTAGTATCTCATAAGGATGATGAAATCAGAAGGTTAACTGGTATTCAACAAAATATGATAGATCAACTAGGTTATGCACATCATGAAGCAATTCTAAAGAATGATGAAAATCAATCATTGAAACTTGAAGTATCAAGGTTGACTGGTGAACTTGAAATAGAAAATAAATCCAAAGAATCATTGGAGAAAAGTTATGAAGCATCAAAGATGTTGGATGAGCAATTGAATACAAGAAGACTCTACAAAGATGGAGGACTTGGTTACAAAGGAAAAGAATCAACCGAGAAAGGAATTCATACTACCGAGAGAGGAGAACCATCAAAACAAGTTGGAAAAAGGAATAACATCAAAAGGAAGAAACCTATTTGCTACTACTGTGGAAATCAAGGTCATACTACCAACATATGCCAGATCAGAAAAGGTAAGCAATCGAATATCTCTAAGTCCATTGGATATTGTTATAATTGCAATAAATATGGTCACACACCTAATCAATGTAGGAGAAAGTCTGTTAACAACTATCAGAAGGCAAAATTCAAAGGGTTTTGTAAAAACTGCAATAGATATGGACATAGTACCGAGAAGTGTTGGTTTAAGCAAAAGAACTACATGAAGTATCCACACCGAGCAAACACTGGAGGTTACCGAACTCACATAGATCCTTACCAATAATATGCAACAGTACCATGGGATTACAATACAAGGATATGGTGTAAATGTTGTGGAAGATATGGACATATATGTGCCAACTATTTTATAAGGTTTGGAATGAACAACCGGAGATCATGGAGAAATCCCAATATGGCATGTTTTCATTGTCACAAAGCTGGACATTTAGTTGGAGATTGTAGAGATCAACCAAGAAGAGACACTGAAGAGATGAAAGAAAAATTCAAGGTGATTTGGAAAAAGAAAGAAATTATGTCTGATGAAGAAAGCACCTTACCTACCGAGTTAAGTACACCTATTTCAAATTAGTCAAGAAAAGGTATGAAGGGACTGCATTCTTTAAAAGTTAAATCATAACAGTTCTTATTCTATTATGTACAAAATTCAAAATCTACATAGTTAAGATGCAATTAGTCAATTTATATACTATACAGGAAACCTGTCAAGTCGATGCATATAGGAAACTTGCCAAGTCAGTTAGTGAAGCAAAGTTGGGTACTTGGTGAAAATAGAAAAAGAGTAAATCGGTAAAAGGTGAACCGAGTGCATTTAATATCTTGACCTAACTTGCACGGAGCCCGATAAGGTATTTTCGAGTACTTAAAAGTGTTTTCGCGGTCATTTTCATTCACCCAAGTTTTTGAGAAGCAGAGAAGAGTGAATCAAAGCGATCAAACTTCACTCAGAGCAAATTTCGAGGTATTTACATCAATCTATTCACACTGTTTAGCTAGTTTCTGATCTAGTCAAATTGTTATTGTCTACCGAGTGTGAAGAGTCAATCACTTATAAACCCTAAGGATAACTTGTCGAATCTTACCCAAGATCTACCATGGTGCCCAAGATCCAAGACCCTGTAGTTGTCCAAAATGTGGAGAAGCCCTCGTTGAAATATTCCCTAACTCCTAAAGTTGCCTCAGAACTGGATGATAAAACTGCATTTTCACTCATCCCGGATCGAGTCTTGTTGGTAGAAGATGTCAGATTCTTTACCAAATGCCATGTTGAGGAACTCGGTCATGTAGAGATTAGTGACACATATGATGAACTATGCACTGATGGCAAACTGGATAGCAAATTTGAGCATATCAAAATCAAGGGATTAACTAAAGCCCTAGTCTATCCTCGTGTGTTCAAACCCCAGTGGGTTAAGTTTGTATTGAGAAAAGTACATGATGATTTCATGTGGCTACAAGAGCAACCATTCAAGATCACGAAGGAAGTCATTCACTTGATCACCTGATATCCCATCTACGATCATGCTCGAGCACAGAAAATGGTATCACAAAAGGAGCTAATCAGTCTAACCAGAGTAGAATCCGATTACCGAGGACTAAAATTGAATAATGTCACTAATGCTGAACTAAAATTTCCAATCAGAGTTATTGGTTACTATTTCTTCCAATCTACAAGGGAAAACAGTGTACCATGTGCTGCAATGGACCTGGCCTACAAAATAGTGAAGAAGGGAATGAAAGTAGACTTATGTGAAGTACTACTAAAGAACTTGTTTGAGAACCTGAACACAATAAGGAAGCTGAAGAAGAACAACTCGGCAAACACACTAAAGTTTGGTTCACTACTTGTATGTATGTTTTTCTATTTTGAGAAGTTCTTTCCCTCAGTCGATAAAGTAGTATGGGAGCTACACCGACCTATCACCCATCAAATCAATGACTACATCAAGAAGTTAGGAGATAACTTTAATGATATCATGGATGATTACTTCAGCAAATTCCAAGAGAAAATGCACAACAGGTACAGGATCCCACCACAGCTAGTCAAAAACTACAAAGACAATATATGTTTTGAAGTCGACACTGATTATTGCTATGTAAATGTTGTTGGACCAAGGACTCAATCACTGCAACCAATGGGTTATGAGATTGATTATGATATCACACAGCAACAAATTGATGCCTATCTATCATTGCCAAGGCATGCAACTGAACTAAGGTATGGAACCTATCAAGAGGTGAAGGAGAAAGTAAAAATGAGCATTGTAGTTCCTAAGGCTACAAGAAAAGCTACAAAGATGATAAAGGTTTTATCTGAGAAATTCGGAGAAGAATCCTCCTCCACACCTGTCAAAGGCAATCTTGCCATTATCAAGGAAGAATCAGAAGCATAGGAGGCTCCAATAACATTGAGCACAAAGTTGCCAAAGGGTAAAGTTCTGAAAAGAAAGAAACAGGACATCACAAAGGCCCTACCGACTCCACCAACAAAGAGACCCGACACCAGAGCATCAGCTCCATCACCGAGAAAGAAACAAAAGACTGTTGTCATTCCTAAGGTAACTAAGACTTACAAGAAATCTACTCGGAGACTCATTTTGGCAAAAGAGTCAAGTGATACAAAGTCTGATGATGCAAACAAATTCCAGATTGTGAAAAGCAAAAAGGTAAACATTCACAGTGTTGAAAACTTTTGTACCAATCTCAAAGAATACGTGGATTTGCAGGATTTAGATATGTTAAGTATGAGACTAGGAATAATGATGAGAAACAACAGATTGAAGAAGCTGTCATATGTACACTTCTAAAGTTTCGATTAGCACCATTAGAACTAGCAAAGTCACTTCCGAGTGAACTCTACTCACATATTGATAACAGATGGAAATATGCAATGGATTCAGAGAGACAAATAAGAGAAAGAAGTCTAGTCCATCTATTTCTTGACATGTCCATAGCTAAAATCAAGGAGCATTTGTCCACATACAATTCAAAATTTCTTGTGAAACAAAGAGCCTTAAAATTGTGAATGGGCTATATATTGATGTGGAAAATGAGACTAAAGCCAAGTGGCAGAAGATCTTCAAACAAAAGGATGTCAGTGAACAATCGCAAATTGAAATTGTTGATGTCACCGAGCAAGATCCAAATGTCACCGAGCAAGGTCTAGACCCGGTTGACACTATACAAATTGATGAAGATGTAATGGATGAAGCCCCACCAGAGCAGGAAATGATTGAAGGCACCACTTATGCAAAACTTGTCTCTAGTGAATATGTCTTAGAACACGTTCAGCCTTATCTGTCGGTGAAGCCACCAGTCTCAACCGAAGCTCCCAAGGACACTGAGCAAGCTACTGAAGGCAACACATCTGAAGCTGCAGGTGACACAACCACAGATCAGATGTCTCAAGCACAGACAAGCACTGCAAATATTACAACTAAGACCCCTAGCACCGAGCCACCCAAAGACACTTCAACTGCTACATGAATAGACCAAAGTGTTGCATCTACCAAGCAACCTAATGAGGGTCAGCAAGCCTCACAAGCACTTGTCTTAGTGCCATAGACCAAAGGCAAAGAGAAGAAGGTGAGAAAGCATGGTTTTAAATTTGACTTATCAAAACCGATCGTGTTGCCCAATGTAGACATTTCCAAATTGAAAGGGCAAGCACTCACTGACTTTAGTGAACTATGCAAAGCAAAGGCCGAATAGGAGAAGCAACTGGCCATACAGAAAAAAATAAAATACTTCAGAAGGTTAGGACACTACTCACAGAAATGCTACCATCATCACCAGTGTCAACCAATGCAGCCATCCATATTCAGTTGGATGAACTCCTTAATCAGATTGAAACATCAGGAGTTGATGCATCCAAGTACTTAAGCAAGCTCAAGGATAAAGAGCTTACAGCAAAAATGATAGAGGAAGTACAAAAATCAATTGTTGTTGGCAAGGTAAAACTTGTCAAATTCATTACTGAGTTGTCCCCTCAACTCAAGCACATTCTTTATTTATTCCAAAAATTGTGTACATTTTCTTTATTTATTAAAGATATCAAAAATAAAACTAATGCCATTGAGAAAGAGATCACCGATCTCTCATCTAAGTTGACCACTGAGCCTAATTTAGTTCAGAATTTTTA
The DNA here is from genome assembly GCF_030272615.1 of Cryptomeria japonica. Taxonomy (NCBI): domain Eukaryota; kingdom Viridiplantae; phylum Streptophyta; class Pinopsida; order Cupressales; family Cupressaceae; genus Cryptomeria; species Cryptomeria japonica. The sequence goes on from NC_081408.1 coordinate 494,308,427, forward strand.
CAAAAAGCTACAACAGCTCATGGCTCAACAATTAGAACTGAGGAATGAAGAGCATAAAATTAGGATGGATATAATGACCCTTCAAACATTATTCCTTCCTCATCTCTCATCAGTATAGGAACAACTCAACCAAGCTACACGCTTATCAACTACACAAGAGGGAAGCACTCTTGATGGCTTGATATCACTATTATCTAATATTCAAGCACAAAACTCCTTAATGGAAAGTCTCAAGGACTCACTCTCAATCGCCCTCACCGATGCCCGGACCAAGTATAAGAATATTTTTGATCAGTTACCGCCTCTGGATGGAAATTAAGTTTTTAATGTTTGTCAAAAAGGGTGAGTAATATTATGATACTACATAGAGGAAAGCCCAGCAAAGGGGGAGTAATTCTACACTTGGAGAGTAATAAAGTTTTGTTAACAAAATTTTGATAGAATATACAGAGCATACTGAATAGAATATATAGAGCATTCAGAGCACACAAGTACAGAACAGAACCGAACATGCAAAATTTAGAGTTATGTACAGAATAATGATAAGGGGAGTATATCTACATATACTATTTTATTGACTATTGTACATATTGTCAAGTATAGTCATTTTGCAAGTATTTTTTTTTGAGTTATGACTTTGTAAGTAGTTTTTGTCAAACATCTCAACTAATGTCAAAAGGGGAGATTGTTACTACTTATCAAATTGCCATTAGTTTTATATCCAAAGTCATACTATATATTCTAGTCGCTTAGTATTACCGAATCATGCAGTCGGTACACAGAGAGAAGTCGGTATGAACAATCAAGTCGGTTACAAAAGAAAGCAGTCACAGAACATAGTATTCACCGAGTGAAACATTTTACCAGATACATTGAACCTAGACATGCACATGAAAATGTGTTACAAGATCGAGGCACATCTAACCATTTTTGCATTGGAAATTGCATTAGGAGATTGTGTATGATTACAAGGTCAATCTAACCAATGAGATATTTTGTTTAGTTATTCATTCAAAGAATCTTTTTGTAAGATCAAAGCAATGGATGAGATCACCACTGTAAGAGATCTATTTATACAGCATGATTCTAGGGTTAGACATAAGACATGCAACAAGAGAAACAAGTGCATGTGTATGCATGAAGGAAGACTATTACAGAGACATAGAGAGGTCACTGAGAAGTTTATCAGTGAACAGTCGACGAACAGAGTAAACAGAAGGGTTTACCAAGTTTCATTATGGGTTATCGAGGTATGCTACAAGCTAGGTAATCTTATTTAGAGCACATAGAATCTACTTTAGCATTTCAGATGTAAAGTTGCAGATATTTGTAATGATTTTATTGTAATATTTTGAAGTTGTAAGAGAAACCTTTAACAGGGTAAAAGACTCTAACCAAGTCTATAAATTGTAAATCCTTTAACCAAGTGCTACACTTATATAGTGTTGTAAAAATCCTTTAGTAAGGTAGATCTAACTAATCTTGATACTCCTAACAGGGTAAGCTATCAGAAATAGCTAAATGTAGCTCTAACCAAGCATTCTTTATTATTGCAGTAGTGAAGTTGTGGGTGCCATCCCCACCGCAGTTTTTCTCTCTAACCAAGAGTTTCTGCGTGACCAAAATATATGTGTTATGGAGTGAATCATGTATGATTGTTATCTGTTGATTTTAGTTTTATTTTATGTTACTGCACTATTCTGTTTATGCATAACAATAAGGTTATTATCAGAGAAAATTTTTGGAGTACTAATTCACCCCTCCCCTCTCAATACATTAGCTTTCTATATTGGGCCTAACAATAATGTCCCACCACCTTATTCTCAATACATGTCTTCCTTCAATAAAATCACACCACCTTCTCAATCAACCATGTCTAACATCAATTCTTCTACCAAAGCAACAATCAACAATCTTGCTCAAACTATATCTTCCTTACAATAACAAATTTCTTCTATGAGTCAATCCAAGTTTAGTGTGCCCACCTTTGATGTTGTGAGCCCACTTTCTCTTGATATTATTAAATTTGTGCCACCTAAGCATATTGAGGTCCCTCAATTGGAACTCTATAATGGAAAAGGTGACCCTCTTACGCATGTCAAAACATTTCAAACCTTGTGTACTGATTTTGCTTATGATCAAAGATTGCTTGCAAAATTGTTTACAAGAACATTAAGAGATAAGGCTTTACAATGGTATTGCTCTTTACCTTCTTATTCAATCACTTCTTTTCAACAACTAGAAAATGATTTAATCTAACAATTTCAAAATAACATTGGTCCTAAAATCACTTTGATTGATTTAATGCATTGTAAATAAGGTGTTAAAGAAAAAGTGACTGATTTCATTGGTAAATATAAGCATTTGTGTGCTCAAATTTATTTTCATGTACCTGATAATTATATTCAACGAATTTTTATTTCTAATTTGCAAAAAGATATCAGGGAAAAGCTTCTTTTATCTGAGTTTGCTTCTTTTCCGCAGTTGTGCGCTATTGGCATTATAACAGACAAGGGGGAGATTGTCGAGATTGTTGGCATTTCAATAAGGATATTGAGAAGGTTGTTGACGATTATGGATATAACTGATTAAGGATGTTTACTGTCTTAATATTATTATTTTGTCATTGATGTCAAGAAATTGATTTTCTAATTCAGTATGATGTTGCCATATCTTAAAAAGTATGATTTGACGAATATAAAGATGTCGGTAAAAGACACAGAAAGAATGTGATGAATAAGAGGAGGAATAAGTTATTCAATGGACAACTATTATCGAGTTAGACAATGATGAGATCATGATGTTTAGATTGTTTTGATATCCTACATATGTTATTGATTGTAAGGATAATACTATACTATGTTACCGAGCAATGAACCTAGTCGGTAAACCCTAAGGTTATCGCTATCGGTTAATGAAGGCAGAATGTCTACCGAGTGAAGTTTAGTATTTACCGAGTTGCAACCGAGCAGTAATAGAATGCATTGAATGAATAAAAGCATTATTTAATGAAGGAAGCTGATGAGCTGGCTATGATTAAATGATTGGTATGTCGTGCATGAAGTTTGTTAAAGAACCTATGGCAAAGGAAAATCGACAAGAAGATCTACAGCTCGGATTGAACCGCAATACCCTAGCACAAGTTCCAAGAAATGTATGCAAGTTCCAAGGTGGGGTAAAACATTTTTCAGATCGAAGGATACATTGAACCTGGCCAAAGGTTGAAGATCTGATGGCTATGATAGATCATGAGAAATGTGAACAAGGAAATTAAGCAGTCAGCAAATTGTTTATAAATAAGGAACTGCTGATAAATAATGTATGCGAGCAAGTGTATGCACAGGCATGCTACATAGTGATTACCGAGCACAGAATCTTGAAGACCTGTTTGAATAACAGAGTATAGAGCCCAACAGATGGACAAGATAAGTCCTATATTGTATTGAGCAAATAAGAATCTACTTTAGCATTTTAGATGTGAAGTTGTAGATAGATTTTTATTACTGTTATTTTGTAAAGTGACAGAAAATCTCTTAATCGGGTGGACTTAACAGTCTTATTTGTAAAACCCTCTAGCAAGGTGACATTCTGATTGAGTGTTTAAAATCCTTTAACAAGGTCACTTCTAACAAGGTGAAGATCCTAACAGATCTGAGGGAAATCCCTTAACCAAGTCACATCTAGCAATGTGCTTGTAATCTTTAATAGGATTTGCTTTTAACCGAGCATACTCTAGAAGAGTGTATTTCTTAGTGGGTCCAAAATCCCACAGTGGTTTTTCCCTATTTGGGTTTCCATGTTAAATCTGATGTTATGAGTGTTATGATGTTTATATGCTTTTGAGTTTGCATGTTTATCAGTTTTGGTTATATTACTGAAGTATATGTTACCGAGGTTGAATTTGTTGTTTTTATGGAAGATTAAGTTTGTATGATTCACCCCCCCCCCTCTCATCTTGTTAGCTATTGGATATGTACTTACATTAAGTATCAAAACTATCAATGCGCAACACTCCACAATTATCAACTAGTTGTGAGTCAAATGGAGGAATCTGCTCCTATGGCTCTAAGTGATAAGGGGGAGAGTGTTCAACAACCATTTACAAAGTTCAAACCAATAAAAAGCTTCATCAAGTTCAATGATACAATCAGCAACGACAATGTGAATGCTACAACAGGTGTGCCTTCTATTTCTAAATTTTTCAAAAGAGAAAGACAATTTACTCCTTTGAATGAATATTTACATAGTATTATGTCTCAGTTGTTGCAAAGAAATTTTATCAAACTTCCTCCTATAAAACAAGTTGATCCTTCTAAACTTGCATCCCCTTATTTTGATAACAAATCCTTTTGTCAATTTCATCGTCAACTTGGTGATGATACTAAGCAATGTTTCACATTGAAAAATAAGATTCAAGATTTGATTTATAACAATACTATATCTATGGTAGGTGTGAATGATAAAGGGAATAAATCAATAGCTCCTAATCAAAATCTTAAAAATTTTACTTATCCTTTGCCTTCTCATACCTCTAACATGATTTTGATTGAGTATACTTCTTTCTCCTTTGAGGAATTCACTTCTATGGCTCCAAACTTGGTAAATATGGTAGAAAAACAAGATACACCTAAGGATCCTTGTATTACATTTGACCCTAGTGATACCATTAGAGCACTCGATGGCCCTTTATACATAGTTGTGAAGGTTAAGGATATCCCTTATCGTGGTGCTCTTGTTGATCCTTCTTGCATGGTTAATGTCGTCACTAAGGAATATCTTTTCACTTTACTACTGCATAAACCAATATATGATGCCTTTAATGTAGTGGTGAAGTTATTTTATGGATTCTCTTGTCCTCCCATTGGCTCTATCACCCTTCATGTTGAAGTTCATACTAAATCCATGGATGTCGACTTTGTTATCATACCCTCTTCCGAGCAATTTTGTGTGAAGCTGGGCTATCCTTGGCTATCTTCCATGAAGGCTATTGCTTCTCCTATCCATAAGTGTTTGAAATTTCCTCAGAATGGAGAAATCATAATTGTGAACCATATCTTATTTCGTCCATCGGAAAGAAGCCCTAGTTTTCCTATTGATCTCTTTTTGCCTAAGCAATTTCAATCTCTTCCATCAAGGAGTGATGCTCATTTTCCATCTTATCAAAAAAGAAAGAAAGATATGATCCTTGATAACTCAATGATGAACCACTAGTACCAAACCGGTACTGAGAGGGGGGGGTGAATCAGTACAAACACAAAGTTAGTCCAAAACTGGTTTGACAACAAATACTCCAAATGACTGACAAATAGGGATACTGGTAAAACAGAGTGCAACCGGTAACATCCAGTATAGCTCAATCAGTCATGAACCACTCACTCAATAAGCTTCCCTCTTAGCTCAATACTACAGTATCATTATATTCTCATGCATAAATAGGTAAACTTAATCATCAGATCTTCATAATAGTGAGTTCAATATTTTGTATAGACAGGCATAAAACATAGAACCTTCATGTGCTTAACAGGTAAAACAAAGCATCACAAGATAAAACCATTTCACATGACACACATATTTTTCACGTGGAAACCTAACTGGGAAAAACCATGGTGGGGATGAATACCCACAAGCTACTTTTTGAACTCTTTAGAAGTCCACCCTATTAGGAGCCTTGTCTGGTTAAAGACATTACAATAGGTTCTGCTAGGAACCAATCCTATTAGGGATCACCCGGTTAAGGGTTAAACTCGGTAGGGTCACCTTGTTAGAGGATTTCAAGAACTCAATAGCTGAAAGGATCTCCTAAGCTCTATAGCTTCTCAGAACTCATTAACCTCAAGTTACCCGGTTAAGGGATTTGAAACAAGCCTGTTAAGACCACCCTATTAAGGGATTTTGAATCAAGTCAGTTAAGGCTACCCTGTTAGGGGATTTTACAACTGTTGAAGTGGTTAGAGATCAACAGGAATAACAATGATCTGTTTACAGCACTCAATGCCAATGCAAATCTAGTTAGGCTCCTCTTTACCTTCTGCACATTCACTTTGCAGGTATCTCTTCTCTCCTTTGGTCTGGCAAGAATCACATATCACTTCCCTTGGATACACACAAATTTTTCCAACAACCTTAGAAAGAAACACAACATTGACCTTATAGGAAACATACAGGTCAGTAGCAAAAACCCTAAACCCTAAACCTGTTAGGTTAAGCAATTCAAGCGGTTCGATCTTGACCGTTGAATCATACTGCATTAAATGCAACAGTCTTGAATCGATCTCAAGACATTCTCCATCGTCCATTATCCACTGATTTCATGGCGGCTGATAACCCATCACGTGTTATCACTGTTTGACAGACTTTGCACATTCCTGAGGTAGATAGGAATAGTCTTCTTCATGCAAGATCCTTCACGCGCACAGAGCTTACGTGGCAACATGATCTATCCTCCATCATACTGCTAACTCATTCACACAAAGATCATTGATTGAGTCACACAGACTTGAGGTACTCCAATTGGAAATCCTGAAGTGGAAGCTACCTACCAATCGGTAGTCATACAATGTTTCCATGTGCCGGTTCCCATAACTACATGCCGGTTCATCTTGAACAAATATGCTGCTTCACTTTGGCATATAAACCAGTTCATACATATGCCAGTTCCTTTCACTTTTCACCTATCACATGTGTCGGTTCACACCATGTCTCATATTGACATCAATGACAACATACAATATCATTATGTCTTCATGCCGGTTCACATAATGCCAACAATCTCCCCATTTGGCATTGATGGCAATATACAAATATATCTTCTCCGCTTCACATCTTCTCCCATTTGTTGCAGATATCTTTTTGCTTCACTCCTTCTCCCCCTTTGACAACAATGCCAAAGTGGAGGTACAATCATCTCTGTTTCATCATTCTGCTCCCCCTGAGGAGTAGCATCCTTCAACACACCAATCAACCAAAGATTTGTTTTTCCAGTACCTGACTGATGTGGAACAATTACTTTTACTTCACCTCCTGAAGGGGCAATACCCCTAATTCACCTCTCAAATGCACAAATGTTGTCTTTGGGAGAGGCTTGGTGAATATGTCTACTAACTGCTCCTTACCGAACACATGCTCCAGTGCAATCTCTTTATTCTCAACCTTTTCCCTCAAGAAATGATACTTAAGCTCAAAATGCTTGGTTCTAGAATGTAAAACCGAATTCTTTGATATATTGATAGCACTTGTGTTATCACAGAATATGCTTACCAGTTCAAATATAGGGATCTTGAAGCCTTCCAGTACATGCTTCATCCAGATTGTCTAAGTACAATTCATGAAAGCTGCAACATACTCCACTTCCGATGTAGACTGAGAGATACAATTCTGCTTTTTACTCATCCATGAGAACAGTCTACCACCAAGAAAGAATGCACCACCGGTTGTGCTTTTCTGGTGATCCACATTACCTGCCCAATCAACATCTATGAACACTTTCATATTGAAATTATTGCTATATGGGTACCACAATCCATAGTCAACTATTCCCTTCAGATACCTAAGAATCCGCTTGACTGCAATCAAGTGAGATTCTCTTGGACTCTTCTGGAACCTTGCAGTAATGCCAACTGCATGTGCAATATCCGGTCTGCTATGCACTACATAATGCAACTTACCAATCATTGATCAGTATTCCTTCTCATCAACCAGTGTGGAATCATCCGCTTTTGTCAATTTGCAACTGGTCACCATCGGTGTACCAACCCGTTTGCTATCTTCCATGCCAAAGGTCTTCAGTACCTCTTTGACATATTTGGATTGGGTGATAAAGATTCCATCTTCCATCTGCTGGATCTGTAGTCCAATGAAGAACTTAATCTCCCCTATGAGTGACATCTCAAACTCTTTCTTCATCTCATCAGCAAACTCATGACTCATCTTGTCATCTCCTCCAAAGATGATGTTGTAGACGTATAAAAATGACCATATTCCTAAATGAATATTTTATGTTCATTTCTCTATTTGATTAAATCCAATTTAATTAAACTATCCACATTCCTCTATTTTATTAAGTAAATTACTCAATTTATTTAAATAAAATTCACTATATCCATTTAATGAATAAATCATTTTATTCAATTAAATTCCCCCTATCCACTTTTAATTAAATTCAAATTTAATTAAATAGTTATCCCAAATTGAATAAATCTAATTTATTTAATCTCTCAAATTGCAACCAAATTGAATTAAATTACTTTATTTCAATTAAATCCTATTATCTCTCCATCCACTTGCAAAATCCCAAACCCCTTTCTAATCCCTTCTAGAATCTTCTAATCGCTTCTAATTAACCTAACCCCTTCTCTAAACTTTGTCACATCCCTAAGCAAAGGGAAGTCACTTCTCAAAACCCTTAAAGTCTTTGATAACCATTAAAGGTTTTCAACCTTCAACCACCAAAATCCTCAAAGTCTTTGAAAACCATTGAAGGCTTCCAACCTTCAACCACTTAATCCCCAAAGTCTCCAATAACCATTAATGGTTAATTCAAACCCTCCCACATGGTTAAAACATTTGTTTTGACTCAACCTCTACCCAACCCAAAGGTCTCATCAGGCCATTAATGCTTTGACCATGATTATCTCTTAATCATTTGCACAAAGGTTTATCCTTAGATTAACTCTTAATCCAGTGGGTAAACTTAATTTAGACTTGACCCTTAGCCTTTAGATAACCATGAGGTCTTCTCAGGCCTTTAATGCCTCCAACCCCTTTTCTCAACCCAATCCTATGTTGACATTTGTCACCATTTCATTGGTGCCAATTGTGCACATGGATCCCCAACTTTCAAACTCAACCATTGATTAAACCATTCAATCTTGACCATCCATTGCCTTGTTTATGCTATAAATAGAGCTCTTATTCCTCCATTCTCAACAATCATCTTTCAAATTTGAAGCATTATACTTATGCTCAAAGACTTTCAAGCTTTTTCATTTCATATATGCTCATCATTTAGCCTCTTTTAGATCAGGAATTAGACTAAATATGCATGTTTAGTGTACTTTTTTTATCATTTAGCTCAATCATAGACTAAATATATTATGCTAGGATAGTGTTCATACTAAACTTGTCATCTTATCATCTAGTTTATTGCATTTTAGTATCATACATAGCTTAACATCTATTTCATACTAAATTTAGTAAAAGCATCTCTCGTTCTCATATTTGCCATCCCTAAACCATTTTGCTCAGTAATCTGAGAGCAAAAACGTTGGTTTGAGGGACATTGTGAGATAGAGAACCATGGGACCCTCCTTGGGAAGCTGAGTAACACATCGTTACTCCATAGCTTGCATCAAGAAGTCCTGTGTGTGTGTGTGGACTAGTATTTAACTAAATTTTCACATATTAAGTTTTATTCGCCCACTTTTCCCGCCACAGTTCAGCACTTATAGTCCAACATCCAGCGCGTGCGGTTCAAACATTAGCGCATCAAATTCAAAATTTTCCTGCAGGTCTCAGCAAAACCACAGAACAGCGCTTCTAACTTGTAGAATAGCGCATTCATTGAATAGTGTAGCGCATCAGAAAATAGTTGTAGCGCATCCTGTCTTTATTGTAGTGCGTAAAAGCCTTTCTGTAGGGCATAACAGACAGAGGAAAATTTTAAAATTGTAACCGAAAAAGAAATTTTAGACTTTTGGAAGTCCACCAAATCAGCTAACAATTTTCTTTGGTTTGCTTGCAGGCTGCTAACCACATTTGTTGCAGAAGGGAGCGTGATTCTAGCATTTTTAGATAGTTAAAATTTTCTCTAACTTAGTTAAGTTAATTTAAATTTTTTACATCTTTTAGTCTTAAAATTGAACTTACTAGTTTCTTTTGGGCTATAAAACGAACTACTATCCAAACATCTTCTTGCTTTTTTTAGGAGAAAACACTTCATTTTGGAAGCTCTAAAAAGAATCAACAAAATTTTATTTTGGCAAAAGTTTTAAAAAGAACCTCACCATCCTTTGGTGCATAAAATGATTCACTTCAAATTTCTGTCAAGTAAAAGAATCACACAAGTCCAAAGTCAATTACAACTAAAGAGGGAAGATCTTCCCCTTTTAATGATTTCTTTTGTTGACCAACACATCGAAAATTTTGCTTTGTTGACAAAATTCTTTTCATAGATCAGCAAATCATTGCTTTGACAGGATAAAATAAACACCATGTTTTGTGGAGCAACATCTCCACATAAATTTTAGCAAAATCACTGATTTGAAAGGCTAAAATAAAATTGATTGCTTTGTCTCGAAAGTGGTAGGAATATGCTCTCCCCTTAACTGGGTGATCAAAAATCCAGCCCACTCTTACAGCTTTCATTATTTCAAAGCACTTAAATCCTTTAGCAGGCCTGCCTTCTTGAGGAGTTGCAATCAACTTTTAAAGTCGTTTATGGCCGGTGTGAAGAGAACAACCTAAGTGGAGAATGGCTTTGACGCCAAGAATTCCAACCCACTATAATCAAATGTGGAAAGTGACGAAATTCCTTTTTAACGGTTGCGCGCAGTGATTAGCCTTCCCCCAGTATCCTCGAGATACGTAAAACCTTTGTTCTAAAGGTTGGGAAGCCTCCTGAGGGAGTTTATCACTGACGGCTGAACGGGAAGCTTGATTAAGAACCATAGAATTAGAAACTTTGAACCAAGTCAGTAACCAAACATTTGTAACATCATAGTGTAAGGGTGGGGAAGAATCCACCCCCAAGATTACTCACAATATATCTCCCAAGATAACTACTCAACTGTGAAGCAATTCACTTTAGGTTAATTTCTGGCAAAAGGCAAAAAAATGGGCGCCCTCTAGGGGGTGACACGGCTGTTTGAACTGACGGAGTATCGAGACTAGTGGGCTATGATGTTATTTATGACCCTTGAATAAAGAGTCTTTCTGAAGTATATTACTTGTATCCAAACCTGTTAAAACATTGGGGATTTGAACACATCCTTACAGAACATACACTTTTTGTTAGATTAGGCAAAATGGTTGTACTTTTTGTGTCGTGCTTGCATTTATTACTTCAGAAAATCATCCATCGCACTTAAAAATTTCTCAACAAAATTCAAAAACCTCAAGAAATCACCCAAACAGAAAAATCAGGGCAATCTAGCGCATAAGAACAACATCTTAACGCGTGGAAGACTTTTGTTAGCGCATCCAAACCTCACATTAGCGCGTGAAATTAAAATAGTAGCGTTTTATCCTTAGGCAAAAACAGTAATAATCCTTTAGCGCATCCACAACATAGTCTAGCGCTTCGCAACAACCTCTTAGCGCGTGGGAACCAAGAATTAGTGCATAAAACAAAAAAGTTAGCGCTTCACAGGCCCAGTGTAGCGTGTAACTTTTTCAAAAAATTCAACAACAAATTTTCAACAGTCCTAACTTTAGCGCGTGGAAGAAACAGCTTAGCGCGTCGGAACCATATTTTAGCGCATATACTCCAACAGTTAGCGCGTGTAAAGCCCAATATAGCGCGTAGATTTTTCACCAGTTAAACAAAAATTTTCAAAATCCAAACTTTAGCGCGTATCTAGGGGCAGATTAGCGCGTGTGATCATTTCTTTAGTGCATCAGGTAAATTCAGTAGCGCATGTAAACTCTATTTTAGCGCGTGATCCAAAACAGGAAAACAGAGAACAGAAACCATGAAAAATTTCAAAATTTCAAAAACATTTTTTAGAAGCCTTTTTCATCAAAGACCATTTTTCATCAAACCAGAGTGACAAACGAACCACTAAAACTATTTATTGAACTAAATTGGTGTCAAACAAAGTTGTCTGAATCCTAAAACAAATCACACAATAGAGTATGTCTCTCCTATCATAATCCGGAAAATTTTCATCATCAGTATCATCAAAATCCTTTAGCATCTTACGGATTTCTATCTCAAAACACTTGTTTAAAATTCTCAAATCATCAAATCCAGTTTCCAGATCGAGAAGCTTTTATCCATATCATTTGACACACTTTGTCATGAAGGGGCATGTAAACCTTCATTCTGATAAAGTAAGATTTGAAATTTTCAAAAACAAAAACCAACTGAATCCAAACAAATCAAAGGAAATCATTGATCACTCTTGCATGACTAATCCCCTTATTCTGAGAAGAAAGAACCTCTATCGTAACATCATGTTGAAGAAACGACAACCTAGTTTTTCCAAATTCATCAAGAGAAATAACTTTTTATACATCAATCGTCAACTCTTCAAATCTCATCAGGTGTTCCTTCATCACGTCAAAAAGTATATCCAAAACAAATCTAGTGAATTTGACAAGGAACCCTTGAAGACAAGAGCATACTGTCAAAAGTCTGCTTTTAATCAAACCATAAACCACAGCGGAAAGATCAATCCAGCATTCTTGCCTGACGAGTGCATCACATATAACGCATCTCGACCAGAACTACCAACGCCCGAGCAACACATCGAAGAGGCTTTTGTCCCTTTCATCACTGAAAGCTTCTACTAAAATGCCTGTTACTCGCTCTCAAAGTAACAAACAAAGCGAGACACCCACTGAGTCCAGTATGAACCGAAGATTATCAAACCCTTTTGAAGTTCCAGTCGTAGAAGAACCTGAAATTACTGAAGCCCTTCTTTGCGAATGTCAAGTAAATCCCTCCTTCCAAAAACTTGTCAAAAAGCTCATGGAAAATGACAAGGAAAAATACCTGTTGATGCTCACAAGCAAGGGCGTTAAACTTCCCGAAGATTTCGACCCAAACATTTTTTAAACCGGATCTCGGCAATATGCGTATCAAGAACGAGAAGAAGAAACTCGCATACCTGAACAACATAACTTTGAACAACACATTCCAGAACAACGCATACCAGAAATGCGTATACCTGAGCTAGAAACACCAGAGCAACATATACCATTTACCACACCTTTTCAGCTGAGAACCAATACAAGGCAAGAACTTTTTCCTCAGCAAGACAATATACCCTTGGCAGCCCTTACTCAACAAATGCAAATGTTGCAAAGACAAATACAAGATATGCAACAAGGGACAACAGTGCGGTACTCTTTAAACGAAATCTGTCCTTATCCGTTTGACAAAAGCTTGAACATGGTGCCTTTTCCTCCAAACTCGGACGTTCCCAAATTTGATAAATACGATGGGAAAAGTGATCCCCGGGATCATGTTCGAGAATTTTGCACACTAAGCCTTGAATTCACTCATGATGACACCTATTTGATGAGGTTATTCCCCAGAAGCTTGGGTGGGCAAACCATGGAATGGTTATCCAAAATTTCGCCACCTATTAGATCATTTGATGAATTGGTTAACAAATTCATAACCCACTATTCCTACAACATCCAACATGCCATAACCATGCTAGATGTTTGCAACACCAAACAAAAGAACAATGAAACATTCATGGCATTCCTTCAACGCTGGCGACGCATGGTCTCCCGATATCCTTGAGATATTCCTGAAAAGAAGAAAATGGAAATCTTCATTGATAACTTGAATGGCGAAATGAGTTATAGACTAAAACTTCAATGCATACCATCTTTTGCTAAATTGATTGAAAATGGCATTCAAGTAGAGGAAGCATGTGTCAAAAAGAGAACACTCAAATTCTACAAGGAAGGAACAAACTCATCAAATTACAATAATCAAAACAACACCAACCTTGACAAATCTCGATTTTGGACTCGAAACAAGAACGAAGGCAACAATGAATCACATGATCCCAAATCTAAACAACCAATGCTGGCATTATCTGGAAATCCTCAGAACACGAAAAATCTTAAAAATACTGCACCAAATGCTAACACATATACAACAAACACTGATCAAGGACAGCTCAACACAAACAACACCAACGCTACTCAAAACAAAAACATGAATCCAGGACCTAACAAAAATTCATGCAACACAAACAATTTCCAAAAACGTATTTTTACACCACTGGGACAATCATTAGAATCAGCATTCAGAGAACTTTTGGCAAACAAGATTCTTTCGTTGCCTCCAATCAACAATTATGAACCCCCAATCAAACCACCTTGGTGGAATGATTCACACTATTGTGATTTCCATCGCAACAAGGGTCATAGAACAAACGAATGCATGAGATTGAAACACATAGTCCAGGACATGATTGATCGAGGTGACTTAACGGTTGATGGTCTCAAAAAAAATGGTGATCACGGAGCCTTTAAAAATCCTCTCCCAAATTACAACAAGGATGGAGCATCCACTTCAGATGATACACGCAGAGCTCGTATTAATCACATCTACAATAACACTGTCAACCATATATCAGCTGAAGATCATCAAGTAAATGTCATCACCATCCGAGATCCGCATGATCATGAATCTATCAATGTAACAACCCGCACTCAGAAATATGTCTTGAAGGGACATACTGCACCTACAACTGCCACACCAAAAATCCAATATGACTTGGTTAGCCAACTACGCAAGACTCTAGCTCAAATATCCATCCTGGAATTATTGAAACTATCACCCAAGCACAAAGACATATTGGAGCAAGCACTATTGGAAACAAATGTACCTCAAAATCTGGATACAGACAGATTTCAAGCCATGGTCGCCCATATGACAGGACTTCATAACCTCACCTTCTCAGAGCATGACAATACCTCATTGAGTCATCCGCATAATACTCCTCTCCATATTGAAATCATTGTTTGTAAACACCGAGTCAAGAGAGTCCTATTAGATGGAGGAGCCGGCCTTAATATATGTACTTTAAAGCTTATCCGTGCATTAGGTTTCTCAGAAGAATCTATTGATCCTTGCAAAAAGATTACCATAAAAGCATATGATGATGAAGAGTGGTCCTCTAAAGGCACAGTGATATTACCTATTCAAGTAGGCCCAGTACAAAAGGATACTATATGTCAAGTTTTAGATATTGATCTAACTTACAATATTTTGTTAGGACGACCCTGGATACATGAAATGCAAGCAGTACCTTCTACATATCACCATTGTGTCAAGTTTCCTTATGATGGACAAGAAATCTCCATATCTACTAATCACAATCCATTTCAACATTGCAATGCA
Organism: Cryptomeria japonica; assembly: GCF_030272615.1. Classification (NCBI taxonomy): domain Eukaryota; kingdom Viridiplantae; phylum Streptophyta; class Pinopsida; order Cupressales; family Cupressaceae; genus Cryptomeria; species Cryptomeria japonica. The sequence continues at coordinate 494,323,512 of NC_081408.1, forward strand.
ATGGGGGCAGTCCAGGACAGTTTGGTTCCTCATAATAGAGAAAAGCAGCAATCTTCAACATCAGACCCACAAACAGCAAAACCCAACTCCTTATGGGGAGACTTCAAGCAGAAAATGCACATCAAAGACCAAGGCATGGGAGAATACTCTTTGGAGCCTTTATGTTTGGCAAAATTGCCAACCTCACCTAGATCGCATGGTTTGCCTACTACATCAACACAACTGGCCACTCAGCCCATCACTAAATTTGATGGTACCTTCATCCAATTGGGTAATCTAGCACATGAATCAGAGGACAAAGACGTTCTTAGCTGGTTATACAAAGATGAGGAAGAAAATCATAGAGCAGCCGCTCTGGACATTGTTCTACCAACACACCTGTATGAAAAAGGCTACTTAATCATGAAACAAATGGGATATGGTGGTAAAGGACCTATTGGAAAACGCAAAGAAGGAGTCACTGAACCTATAGATCTTCCTTCACAACCTAGTAGGAACAAAGTGGGATTGGGTTCTAAACTCACATTCCTATTAAAATGGCCGCCACACACAACTACAAAACCTCAATGGAAGGAAAAGAAGAAGTACAAAGAAGAATCCTGGCAGGAAGCACTTTTTGAATCAGTAGAAACAATCCGCAAGGCACAGGAATGTCAAGATCAGAAGTTACATCAGGAAAAACTTATAAGTCACAAGAAGGCCCTATCTACAGCAGTAGCTCATATTCAAACACCATATCTCAAGAACAAATCAGGTCATCTCCAGATACCGTTATTTCTCCCCGAGAAAGTACAGTCTATGAACAAATCCAGCAAGTAGAAGATGGATCTGATACAGAATCTACAAAAACCATCAAAATGGTATCCATCATCAAAAATTTGTTTTCACCATACAACCTACCTGTTTATAGCACAGATAGAATCTGGGATGATGCTTATGAGATAGATTCAAATGAATATGAATGGGGCACCTGCTCCAATACTACTACTGATATCCTGGATGATACTGATTCTATATCCCTTTCTCAGGAAGAACATAACGCAGAAGATAGACCTCTTGAATTTGGACCGCAAAATATCTATGACACTTAGGAAAGCGAACAGAAACATTATGAACAAGTCTATGTGGAAGATGATACCATCGAGGACCTCGACGAAATCCTAAATTTCTTTAAACCCAAAACCCAGCATGATGAAAACTTTATCCTAACACTTACGGTAGCCGAACTTGATCCACCCAATGATTCCTTACCACTTGTCTTTCCTGACCTCATCAACTGGGACGAACCTAAAACAAATGATATACCAATTTTCCCAGATGATGCATCTATTGTCCATTACCTATGTATCGTAAATCTAGAAACAGGCTCTACCAGTGAACAAAATAACGATATCCGTCAATCAGGGAGTGCCAAGTCTCTCAGTAACAAAAATGAATCAAATAAAGAATCTAATGCTAAAAACCAGTCAATGGCAGCTCTAGATCACAAAAAAGCAAAAATAAAGGATGCATCGGCAGGTGAAAACCTTTTTAAGGCACCTAACGATGGGAGACTTGACACTCTTCCTGAGCACTTTCATGAGCGATCGCCCATATTGATTGAGCCCACTCAATCAATCAACATTGGTACCACAGAAGCAGCCAGAAACATACACCTTGCAGAATCTCTGACAGAGGAAGAAAGATCAGCGTTCATCATTTTCTTTCATAGACAGCAAATCAACTTTGCTTGGTCATATGCTGATATGCCCGGAGTAGATCCACACTTAATCATGCATCATCTGTCCATCTCTACAGGAGTTAAGCTAGTCAAGCAAAAGTTATGAAAGATGAACCCACAGGTGGCACTCATGGTCAAAACTGAACTGAAGAAACTATTAGATGTCGGATTCATTCGACCCATTGACTATGCAGAATGGATTTCCAACATCGTTCCAGTATCAAAACCAGATGGTAGTATCAGAATCTGCACTGACTTCAGAGACGTCAACAAAGCTTGTCCAAAGGACGACTTTCCTTTGCCCAGTATCGACATCATTGTAGATCTCACAGCAAGCCATGCAATTCTCTCACTAATGGATGGTTTCTCAGGCTATAATCAAATCAAAATAGCCCCAGAAGATCAAGATAAAACCGCATTCACCTATCCTTGGGGAACGTACTATTGGAATGTTATGCCTTTCGGCTTAAAGAATGCAGGGGCCACTTATCAAAGAGCAATGACCACAATATTCCATGACATGATGCACACATTTATGGAAGACTATGTGGATGACTTACTAGCTAAATCCTTCACCAGAGCAGAACATCTTGGCATCCTAACAAAGATTTTTGATCGATTGGAGAAATTCCAAGTCAGGCTTAACCCTAAGAAGTGTGTCTTTGGGGTTACATCACGCAAGTTACTATGCTACATAGTCTCAGCTAAGGGTATTGAATTTGATCCAGCAAAGGTACAAACCATTATGGAAATGCCACCACCACTGAATATCAATCAACTCAGATCTCTACAGGGACGACTTCAATCAATCAGGCGATTCATCGCTCAGCTAGCAGATAAAAGTCTACCATTTAACCGTTTGCTGCACAAAAATGTACCATTCAAATGGGAGGCTAAGTGTGTAGAATCCTTTTATCAAATCAAACAGTACCTGATGAATCCACCAGTTCTAGTACCACCAGTCACTGGAAAGCCACTTATTCTATATATCTCAACAACAGATATTTCACTGGGGGCATTATTGGCACAAGAAGATCAATAAGGAAAGGAACGCGCCATATACTACATCAGTAGAACATTGAATGGCTATGAACTCAACTATACATTCATTGAAAAGGCTTTCCTAATAGTGGTTTTTGCATCTCAAAAGTTCTGACATTACATGTTAGCACACACCATCAAGCTAGTAGCAAAAATTGATCCTCTCAAATATTTACTCAGCAAAGCAGCTCTTACAGGACGATTGGCTAAATGGGTCATGATTCTCAGTGAATTTGACATCCAATACATAGAAAGACGAGCCATCAAGGGACAAGCAATTGCAGATCAGTTGGCTGAAGCACCACTCCCAGGCAAACACACCATGGAGATCGAATTTCCAGACAGGGACGTTCTTGCTCTTTCTACCAAACACTGGACCCTATACTTTGATGGATCCTATACTCAACATGGTTCAGGGGCTGGCATTCTGTTCATCACTCCTGAAGGACACACTATACCAAGATCATACAGGCTTATGTTTCCATGCACAAATAATGTAGCTAAATATGAGGCACTGGTCATAGGCATCAAAATGGTCATAGAATGGAAAATCACAGAGTTAAAAGTCTATCGCAACTCACAACTGGTCATTAATCAAATCAATAACAACTATCAAACAAAGGACGACAAGCTACTACCCTACAAGTGAATGGTGGATGACTTCAAACAGTATTTTGTGCACATCACCTTCGAGCAAATACCAAGGTTGAACAACAAAGAAGTCGATGCAATGGCTACAATCGCTTCGCTACTACAAATTCCAGAGCAACAGAGTCGTTATGAGTTCCTGGTAGAGCAACTGTTCTCCCCCGCCTATGACCACTCTGAATCCCATGTTATCTATGCCTTGACTGGTTCAGATTCTCCGTTATATGGACCAATATATGACTACCTCAAGCATAATATCTTACCCATTGACCAATCCCGTAACCAAAAACGTAACTTTATCCGACAAGCTGCCTGTTACACCCTTACCGCTGATACTTTATATCGTCGAGGTCTCGATGGTACTCTTCTTCGTTGTCTTGATCGTAATGATTCTGATTTGGCTTTACACGAGCTTCATGAAGGTATTTGTGGCACACATTCAAGTGGCACTACTCTTGCTAAAAAGCTTCTTAGGATGGGATACTACTGGCCTACAATGGAGAAAGACTCATATCATTTCGCCAAGAAATGTCCTAAATGCCAAATTCATGGTAATCTAATACATGCACCAGCACAGGAACTGCAACCCTTTACAACATCATGGCCCTTTTGCCAGTGGGGACTGGACCTAGTTGGTAAAATTCATCCTTCATCTTCAAATGGACACAAGTTCATTATAATAGCAACAGAATACTTTACCAAATGGATAGAAGTAATTCCCATGACCACAGTGACCGGGAAACAAATTGCCTCTTTTATCCTAAATTATCTGATTTGCAGATATGGTATTCCAAGTTCAATCATCACAGATAATGGACGGCCCTTCAAAAATCAAGATGTCCAAGAACTATGTGAAAAATTCAAAATCCAACATAGGTTCTCTACACCATATTACCCACAGGGAAATGGTCAAGCGGAAGCATCTAACAAGACAATACTGAAAATCCTCAAGAAAACAGTGAATGGTGTAGGCAAAGATTGGCATGTACAACTCAATCCAGCACTTTGGGCATACAGGACCAGCATCCGCACACCTATAGGAACAACACCATACTCATTGGTATATGGATCAGAGGCTATTTTACCACTGGAAGTAGAGATCCCATCTCTCCGAGTCTCTTTGAAAGGCTTAATCCTAGATGAAGAGTATCGAGTTAATCGTCTACAAGAACTTGAGCTATTAGATGAAAGACGTCAACATGCTTATACTCATCTCAAAGCATATCAGCAACGCATGTGCAGGAGCTACAATCACAAGGTCATTCCCCGCAACTTCAAGGTTGGTGACCTAGTACTCAAAGAAAATCCAAGAAATCAGCAAGATCGAGAAAAGAAAGGGAAATTTGAGTCTAACTGGTTGGGTCCCTATGTTATCATATCCGTTTATGGATCAGGTGCTTATCAGCTAACAAATTCTGAAGGAGATGTGCTCAACGAACCAACTAACAGCATCCATCTGAAAATGTACTATACTTAAAATAGCCTAGTGCATGGAAAAAGCCCAAAAAAAAAAAAAAAAAATCAAAAAAAAAAAATCCAGAAAAAGCAAAAACAAAGTACAATAAAAACAAAGGGTGAAAACCTGGTAAACAGGTGCCCTTGCGAAAGAACAGCTCCTCTATCTATTTCCATACCATGTTGTCCATACAAACACTATCAGCCATCGCCCGACACTTAGCAAATATCCATTCAGGACATACTTAGCATAGTCACTATCCTGATTTATCTATAAATATCCTCCTACCACTAAAACACCATGGCTTGGAATCACTGTATATATTCACATCAAGAGGCACACTCAACTAGGGGCATGTCAATAGTATTGCAAACACTCAAGACATCAAGACTAGATGCAAAACTCAATAGCATGACATCCAACAAACAACACTACGCTTCATCGCAAAAACCAAAACAAAGACAATTCACACAAATATCAAGGATGGATGATTTTCTGAAGTACTGAATGTTGCACTATAGCATAAAATCTTAACTAGTTTTGCATTTTGAACTTTGTGCATTATTAGATTCTCTTCCTTGTCTCACTAAATGCTTCACAGCCAGAGATCGTGGGGAACTTCCAATATTTTCTTAGTCTTCTATCTGGGAGGTGATCACTTGTACTGTGTGAATACATGCCTCGAGACGTGATACGTCCAATATCACTGAAGGCTTGATTCCACTTCACGCATACAAATGATCAAATCTTGTCTGTTTACGCAATACGCACTCAGTTCGTCCTAGTTCAATTATACCTTGACGCTTGTGTTATCTTGCAAAATCAAATATCATGTAAATTTTACTTAGGTCATTATGGTTCAATTATACCATTATGCTTGTATAAACTTTCAACATATCCAAAAATCAATAAATGCTCAATGATGATATTTACAAAGAAAGCAAAAATATGGTTATATCGGATGGCAAATACAGAATGAGGGATCCTCCAAAAACAATTAGTTACATATCATTTTACAATTAGTTGCATATCATTTTACAAATAGTTGCACATCCATTTACAATTCGTTGCATACACATCATTCCATATCATTTAGCATCATTTACATATCACGATACATTTAGCAGCATAAATAAAACATACATCTCATTTTCAAGCTACATCTCACAGCATATAAAAAGCATACATCCTGCATCATACATTACATCATATATTTAAGCATTACATCATCACATAAAATCAATGCATCCATATCAACACATCACATGATCAAAAATGGTGCCGTATATATATATATATATCAAAACTGATCAAAATGTACAAAATGTGTCCAAACACTGTGTCCAGTACAACAAATAACAACTGCTCAAAAATACAACAGAGACCCTGTCTCTCAAGTATGACTATCTCCTGACGGAGATGGTCTCGCTCCCGATGCACCCACCCCTGGATCTCAGGAGGGTCCTATCTCGGTGGCCCTGTCACACCTCGGCTCTCAGATCGTGTCCCAGTGGCTCGAGATCGACTAGATCTCGACTGTGCAAAACTCTCCACTCACCGCTCCCTGGGTACTGCATCCTCATAATGCCGCCTATAATACTCTACCTCCTGCACTCTCCGCGTCAGCTCTCTAAGGGTGTCTCTCATCGGACCACCCGTCGTTGCTCTCTGCACACTCGCCAACGCCTCCTCCGCTTGTCCTCACCACTCTATCTCAATATCTCTCTCAGTGGTCAACTGAGAAATCTGTCGCTGATAGGTCGAAATCTGCGCCTGCAGCTGCTGAACGGTAATCTGCAAGGTCCGGATCTGCGCATCCTCCACATGACCTGGCACTTGAACCCGCAGCGGTACCTGTGCTGGAGGAACCCCTCCCACTCACCCTGTCCTCGGTGTTGGAGATGGGAGTACATCTACCCTCCTCCTCTGTGCTGGTCTCCTCAGCTCCTCCTCACCCCCCACTGCAGCTAGCACCTCCCCCACTCTCCTAGCTCTGATAGCCAATCCACCTCTCCCTCTCTCTATCCTCCCCTGCTGCACTGCTCTCTCCACACCTCTCCCTCCCTGCCTCCCTCTGGCTCCTCTACCTCCTCCTCCTCCATCATCTCCATCATCATCATCATCTCCCCCATCCCCCTCCTCATCTGAGTCAAAAGCTGGCCTCATCTCCTCTGGATCCGAGATCCTGGCCACCGCCCACGCAGCAAACAAACAAGCGAACTCATCTGTCGTCCCTGCGTACTGAATCTCTGGGGCATAGTCCCAGATCTGCCCAGCCAACCCCACAAACTCCTCCACTGCCACCGCACTATCAATAGTTGGCCCCCAATCGGCCACATCCTGCTGCCTCCGTGCATACAAACATGCTCCCTGAGGAATCCCCTGCTGGCGCCCGAACTGCCTCAAAACTCGGGTCACCACAAAATGCTCAATGATGAATGGGGTCCTCCCAATCAGATACCTCATCATAAATACAAAGGGCATCTCCATCCCATCCTCCGCCATACCTCACAACCTGTATACGGTCTCCAAGTAACCGTATCTATATCGTCAAAAACCCTCCTCCAATGCTCTAGTTTGCCCAGCTTACGCTGGACAACTAGGCCTCTATATCCGTAGGCATATGCTGCACCTACGGGCCTGTCTCTATCTGCTAGTGGCTTCGCTGCTGGAATGTGCTCCCAGCACCATACCTGTAATAGGGTCACACCTGCTGACAAGCTACCATAACCGAGGTATACTACCTCATGTAAACTCCTATATAAGTGAGCCAGCATTGCTGACCCCCATGCAAACCTCCTGCCCTGCGTAACCATCTCCTCCAAAACCAGTCCCCATCCCATCGAGAATCCCTTTGACCTACGATCAGGACAAAGGAATCCCCCAATGAATCCTGCCAGTACAGCTGGCAGCGGTGCATAACCCAAATCCAAAAACTCCTGCCAGGGGATCTCATAGCCACAAACTGTGTCATCCTGGAAAATGCGGCGCAGTGCCTCTGTGCCACCCTTCTCTGACTGCTCATAAGGAAGTAGTGCCCCTACTACAGGAATCCGCAAAATCTGGTAGCAATCCTCCGGTGTCACTGTCATCTCTCCAGTGGCAAAATGAAAGGTGTTCGTATCGCTATGCCACCTCTCTGCCAATGCTGTCAAAAGCCCCCGGTTCATAGTGAACCGAGGCATATCCAGAAGAGAGGTCAATCCACATCTCTCTATAATATCCAAATCTGCCTGTGACAATCGTGGTATCAACGTCCACGGTCTCGGGAATCTCTCTCTCGACTGTACAACACCCAATCGCTCCTGTCAACAAACACAACATATCCAATATCAGTTTCCACATCAACACAAAGATATCAAAATCAAACTTACATCAACAACATGAAACAATTTGCTCATCTACAATCAAAGTTCAAAATCTTATCATTTCATATCAACTTGTAAAACAACTCAAGTTCTCAAAAACCATATCAAAACTTGTAAAACAACTCAAGTCTCCACAATCACATAAACTTGTAAAACAACTCAAGTTTCCCACTCATATCAGCTTGTAATACAACTCAAGTTTCCAACCCATATCGGCTTGTAATACAACTCAGGCTTCCCACACATTGAATTTGAAACAGACCACGCAAATACATCATATACTGATTAACAAAACATGTTGATATCTATACATAACTTGGAAAATCACAAATCAAAACAAGTTATACAAACACTCATATTGGATAAATTCATAAAAACACGACAGGCAGATAAAACAAATTTTCAAATCGGCCAAAAATGCAAAAAAAAATTTCATATGCGCTAAAACAGATCTTCAATGTGCTAAAACACCCCCATGCGCTAGGCTGTCTCTCCTATGTGCTAATCTATCTATCCTATGCGCTAGACTCTGTCTACGCGCTACTCTTTTCCTCCATTGCGCTACCTAACCCATCCTATGCGCTAGACTCTGTCTACGCGCTAATCTATCCCTCCTAGGCGCTACCCGTTTAGCCCTATGCGCTAGGTTAGCCCTACGCGCTAAACCCCCTTCCCTATGCGACCCTCTGCGGTCCCTATGCGCTAGGTCACACCTACGCGCTAACCTATTGACGCGACGCGCTACCCGACACTTTCTATGCGCTATTCTACATGCACGCGCTAATCTAATAATTTTATGCGCTAACCTATCTTTTTCGGATGCAACCCTAAAAATTGACCTCGATGCGCTACTCTACACTTCGTATGCGCTACAACAGACCCTAGACGCGCAAAAATGAAACACCCGAACTTTGAAATTCAAAAAGTGACTAAAAACGACAAAACAAAAAATCAAAAAGGGGTCAAAAACGTTGACTTACTGGTGGTCCACGCGCTACAGGTCTCCGGTACCTCCGAACGCGCTCGAAACGGTGTCTGTGATAGGGAATAGGCATTTTCTCTCTAGAGCCAATTCTCTTTCTTCAAAGTCAACAAAGCACAAATGAACCTAAATCAAGCCCTTTTCCCCTTTTATAGGAGGAAAATGAAATTAGGGTTAGCTGACTGGCCTTGTAATATGGTCGCAGTCTCCCCTATACCAAAACAGTTGTAACTTATCGGGAGATGAATCAATCTGCACACTTTTTACATGCACGAAATCATACACATCATACGAACTTCATCAAATTAAATCAAAAATTTTCAAAATTGATTCATCTCCCAAGGGGGCATCACCATCAAAATATCGAATCTGAGGCATCACACATCAAATCAAATCTGGGGCACGACTGGCAAATCAAAAAAGCGACACAAAAATTGCATTAGATCATAAATCATGATAAAGCATCATTTTCTTTGAAATAACATGTGCACACACGTCACTTCAAAGAGGGGAAAAATGTAGACGTATAAAAATGACTATATTCCTAAATGAATATTTTATGTTCATTTCTCTATTTGATTAAATCCAATTTAATTAAACTATCCACATTCCTCTATTTTATTAAGTAAATTACTCAATTTATTTAAATAAAATTCACTATATCCATTTAATGAATAAATCATTTTATTCAATTAAATTCCCCCTATCCACTTTTAATTAAATTCAAATTTAATTAAATAGTTATCCCAAATTGAATAAATCTAATTTATTTAATTTCTCAAATTGCAACCAAATTGAATTAAATTACTTTATTTCAATTAAATCCTATTATCTCTCCATCCACTTGCAAAATCCCAAACCCCTTTCTAATCCCTTCTAGAATCTTCTAATCGCTTCTAATTAACCTAACCCCTTCTCTAAACTTTGTCACATCCCTAAGCAAAGGGAAGTCACTTCTCAAAACCCTTAAAGTCTTTGATAACCATTAAAGGTTTTCAAACTTCAACCACCAAAATCCTCAAAGTCTTTGAAAACCATTGAAGGCTTCCAACCTTCAACCACTTAATCCCCAAAGTCTCCAATAACCATTAATGGTTAATTCAAACCCTCCCACATGGTTAAAACATTTGGTTTGACTCAACCTCTACCCAACCCAAAGGTCTCATCAAGCCATTAATGCTTTGACCATGATTATCTCTTAATCATTTGCACAAAGGTTTATCCTTAGATTAACTCTTAATCCAGTGGGTAATCTTAATTTAAACTTGACCCTTAGCCTTTAGATAACCATGAGGTCTTCTCAGGCCTTTAATGCCTCCAACCCCTTTTCTCAACCCAATCCTATGTTGACATTTGTTACCATTTCATTGGTGCCAATTGTGCGCATGGATCCCCAACTTTCAAACTCAACCATTAATTAAACCATTCAATCTTGACCATCCATTGCCCTGTTTATGCTATAAATAGAGCTCTTATTCCTCCATTCTCAACAATCATCTTTCAAATTTGAAGCATTATACTTATGCTCAAATACTTTCAAGCTTTTTCATTTCATATATGCTCATCATTTAGCCTCTTTTAGATCAGGAATTAGACTAAATATGCATGTTTAGTGTACTTTTTTATCATTTAGCTCAATCATAGACTAAATATATTATTCTAGGATAGTGTTCATACTAAACTTGTCATCTTATCATCTAGTTTATTGCATTTTAGTATCATACATAGCTTAACATCTATTTCATACTAAATTTAGTAAAAGCATCTCTTGTTCTCATATTTGCCATCCCTAAACCATTTTGCTCAGTAATCTGAGAGCAAAAATGTTGGTTTGAGGGACATTGTGAGATAGAGAACCATGGGACCCTCCTTGGGAATTTGAGTAACACGTCGTTACTCCATAGCTTGCATCAAGAAGTCCTGTGTGTGTGTGTGGACTAGTATTTAACTAAATTTTCACATATTAAGTTTTATTCGCCCACTTTTCCCACATACAGATGTCATCAACAAAAACTTCACAGATCGGGATCTGATCTCCTTTAGACTTCAAGTAGATATTGCTATCTTCACTTGTTCTCTCAAATCCAATCTTCACAAGATGGGAATGTAGGCGCTCATACCATGCCCTAGGTGCTTGCTTTAGACCATATAATGCCTTATGTAGCCTACATACAATGTCACTGTCTTCAGATAGGGAAAACCCATCTAGTTGCTCAATATACACCTCCTCTTCAAGTACACCATTTAGGAATGCAGATTTTATATCCATTTGATATACTTTGAACCTCTTAAAAGTTGCATATGCAAGAAGTATACGAACTCCTTCCAATCTGGCTACAGGAGCAAAGGTTTCCCCATAATCTTCTCCTTCTTCTTGAGCATATCCTTTGCATACCAATCTGGCTTTATTCCTAATCACTGTGCCATCTTCATTCAACTTATTTCTGAACACCCATTTGGTGCCAATGACATTTTTATGTTCAGGTCTAGGTACCAAGGACCATGTACCATTTTTCTCTATCTGATCAAGTTCCTCTTCCATTGCCTTGATCCAGTCTTCATCTTTATGAGCCTCTTTGAATGATTTAGGCTCAAATTCAGAGATCATACATGAGTTTTCTCTGATCTTTCTTCTTTTAAGGATTCATGCATCCTTATCACCTATGATCTGCTTAGGATCATGATTCAACTTGACATACCAAGGAATGTTCTTAACTGGTTCTTCTTGCTTTTCTTCTTCATCCTCATCTTCATCAATATTAGCATTCACCAGTTCAGGGACACTATTACTGGAACTTGGTTGGCTAACAACCAGTTCCCAGAAGGTTGCAACCGGTTCATTTATAGCTTGCTCACTACCGGTTTCCTCAGTCTTCTTAGAGGATTCATCAACTCTTACATTGATACTTTCCATAATTCTCTGAGTCCCATTGTTGTAGCACTTGAAAGCTTTACTCTTGGTGGAATATCCTAGAAATATTCCCTCATCACATTTAGCTTCAAATTTGCCCTGATGTTCACTCCTCTTGATGTAACATTTGCTACCAAATACCTTAAAGTAGCTAACCATAGGTGTCTTATCGGTCCAATACTCATAAGGAGTTTTATCCTTACCTTTTTTGATGAGTACCCGGTTCATAGTGTAGACTGCAATGCTCACCGCTTCTCTCCAAAAGGTGTGAGCTACCTTTCCTTAAATCAACATGGTTCTAGCTACTTCAACCACAGTCTGGTTGTTCCTCTCTGCTAGGCCATTTTGTTGTGGAGTCCGGGGGGCAGACAGCTGTCTCCTGATGTCAAATTCTTCACAATACTTGTTGAATTCACTGGAAGTGAATTCCCCTCCTTGATCAGTTCTGAGACATTTGATCCTTTTACCGCTTTCCTTCTCCACTAATGCTCTGAAAGCTTTGAATTTCCCAAAAGCTTCAGACTTGTCTTTCAAGAATGTGACCCACATCATTCTTGAGCAGTCATCAGTGAGGATCATGAAGTACCTATCACCCTGCACACTTCTAGTTTTCATAGGACCACACAAATCAGTATGTACAAGATCAAGCAAGTTGTCAGCAGTGAAAGATTTACCTTTAAAAGTTGAGGAAGACATTTTCCCTAGTTGACATTCTCTACACAAGGTATTATCCGGTTTGCTCAGCACCGGCAACCCTCTAACTGCCTTGATCTTACTAGCCTTCACAATATTATCAAAGTTCACATGGCAGAGTCTCCTATGCCATATCCAGCTGTCATCAAGCTTAGCCATAAGACATGTACTTATATTTGGATTCAGATGAAATAGGTTACCTTTAGTCTGCATGCCGGTGGCCACGAATTTACCATCTTTTCCTTTGATTCTGCAAACTCCATTCTTGAATTGCAGAGTGAGGCCACTGTCATTTAGTTGGGCAACACTTAGAAGGTTGTGTCTGAGACCATCAACCTAGTACACATTGTCAGCACTAGTCTTTCCATTCAAAGAGATGGACCCTCTGCCTTTGACCATGCATGGTGCATCATTGCCAAAGTGAACCACACCACCATCATACTCCTCTAAGGATAGAAACTTGCTCTGATCACCAGTCATATGGTGAGAACAACCACTGTCAATGATCCACTCATTGGAATCATCAAACCGGGAGACAAGAGCCTTCTTGTCTGCCACATCTTCCTTTACAGCAACAAACACAATGTCTTCATTTTCTTCATCTTCCAATTCCTCATCTGTGACACCTTCATCAACTGCCACAAAATAGTTTCTCTGGTTTCCTCCTTTGAATTTCTTGAACCTTTCTAGTTTATCCTTGTTGTTTCTATTAGGACAGTTCATAGCAATATGTCCTATCCGGTTACAGGAAAAGTATTTCAAAGGGAGCTTACCTTTGTATTTACCAGTTCCTTTTGAAAATTTCCTGGCAAGAAGAGCTTCAAATTCCATCAGAAACTCTTCATCATTCATTTCTCTGTTCTGATTAGGTTCCCCACTAGTGCTAGCCTCTTTTCCTTTTCTGGATGGTATAGCAGAGGCTTTAAAAGTTGATTATGTCTTTTGAACACTGCCATCAAAACTATTCAGCTCATAGGCTGTCAACTTGGCTATGATGGAGTCCAAGGATACCTTAGACTTGTCTATTGATCTCATCTCCTGAATAGCAATGACCCTTATTGCATAGACCGGCAACAGGGATCTCAGGACTTTGCTTACCACAGTGGAATCTTTTATTTTACCACCTGCACTATTTATTTCTCCAACAACTGTTTTGATTCTTATTCCATACTGCTGAATGGTCTCTCCTTCAACCATCCGCATGTCTTCAAACTTCCCTCTCAGGCTTTCTTCCTTAGCCTATTTTACATGCTCATCACCACCATAGATATTTTAAAGAGCATCCCATACCTCTTTGGGGTTTGCCTTGTCCTGAACATCAATAAACTCAATGTCAGATAGACTACTGATGAGGGCTTCCATGACTTGCCCATTTTCTTGTATCTCTCTCTTTTGGTCATGGGTGAGAGTACCGGTAGGAACAACATATACATTTTCAACATAACTCCAGTGTTGAACACCCATGCTTTTGATGAATATCTTCATCCTGTCTTTCCATATACCAAAATTTTCCCTGTTAAACTGTGGAACTTCCCTCTTCATCATTTGACTAGGATCTTTTCCTCAAGCGGTTAAGCTTACAACACAGAGGACCTGGAGAGCTCTGATACCAATTGATAACTCAATGATGAACCACTAGTACCAAACCGGTACTGAGAGGGGGGGGTAAATCAGTACAAACACAAAGTTAGTCCAAAACCAGTTTGACAGCAAATACTCCAAATGACTAACAAACAGGGATACTGGTAAAACAAAGTGCAACCGGTAACATCCAGTATAGCTCAATCAGTCATGAATCGGTCACTCAATAAGATTCCCTCTTAGCTCAATACTACAGTATCATTATATTCTCATGCATAAACAGGTAAACTTAATCAACAGATCTTCACAACAGTGAGTTCAATATGTTTTATAGATAGGCATAAAACATAGAACTTTCATGTGCTTAACAAGTAAAACAAAGCATCACAAGATAAAAGCATTTCACATGACACACATATTTTTCACGTGGAGACCCAATTGGGAAAAACCATGGTGGGGATGAATACCCACAAGCTACTTTTTGAACTCTTTAGAAGTCTGCCCTGTTAGGAGCCTTGTCCGATTAAAGACATTACAATAGGTTCTGCTAGGAATCGATCATGTTAAGGATCACCCGGTTAAGGGTTAAACCCGGTAGGGTCACCTTGTTAGAGGATTTCAAGAACTCAATAGTTGAAAGAATCTCCTAAGCTCTATAGATTCTCAGAACTCATTAACCTTGAGTTACCTGGTTAAGGGATTTGAAACAAGCCTGTTAAGACCACCCTGTTAAGGGATTTTGAATCAAGCTAGTTAAGGCTACCCTATTAGGGGATTTTACAACTATTGAAGTGGTTAGAGATCAACAGGAATAACAATGATCTATTTATAGCACTCAATGCTAATGCAGATCCGGTTAGGCTCCTCTTTACCTTCTGCACATTCACTTTGCAGGTATCTCTTCTCTCCTTTGGTCTGGCAAGAATCACGTATCACTTCCCTTGGATACACACTCACAACTTTTTCCAACAACCTTAGAAAGAAACACAACATCAACCTTATAGGAAACATACAGGTCAGTAGCAAAAACCCTAAACCCTAAACCTGTTAGGTTAAGCAATTCAAGCGGTTTGATCCTGATCGTTGAATCATACTACATTAAATGCAACAGTCTTGAATCGATCTCAAGACATTCTCCATCATCCATTATCCATTGATTTCATGGCAGTTGATAACCCATCATGCGTTATCACCATTTGACAGACTTCGCACATTCCCGAGGTAGATAGGAATAGTCTTCTTCATGCAAGATCCTTCATCTGCATAGAGCTTACGTGGCAACATGATCTGTCCTCCATCATACTGCTAACTCATTCACACAAAGATCACCGATTGAGTCACATAGACTTGAGGTACTCCAATTGGAAATCCTAAAGTGGAAGCTACCTACCAACCGGTAGTCATACAATGCTTCCATGTGTCAGTTCCCATAACTACATGCCGGTTCATCTTGAACAAATATGCCGCTTCACTTTGGCATATAAACCAATTCATACATATGTCGGTTCCTTTCACTTTTCACCTATCACATGTGTCGGTTCACACCATGTCTCATATTGACATCAATGACAACATACAATATCATTATGTCTTCATGCCAGTTCACATAATGCCAACAATCCTATCCTTAAGTCAACCTAGATCCTCAACAATTGACATTTCTATCATACTTGAAGATGAAGTTATTCCCCTCATGGATAGAACTAATCTCCCTCCTAAGGAAGATCTTCAACATATTCCTATGGATGTGACTATACCTTCTCCTAAGAATAACAACAGTATTCCTCCTATGGTTAGACCTATACCTTCTCTTCATGATGGACCTGGTCTTCTTCCTACACCTAACATTCCTCCTTTATATGGCGCAATTCCACCTCCTTCCTCTTATAGAGAGAAGAGGCATGTTTCTCCTCTTGTTCAACCTAAAAGACCTCAACCTACACCTTCAATTATCAAGGAGAGAAACATTCCTACTTTTTCAAATGTTCCTTCTCCTTCTCAGCCTTCCACTAAGACTCGACGAATTCATTGTGTGAGAGAATGCCGATGAAGACGCCATATTCGAGCTCATGAAGTTGTCCCTCAAAATACTCAATCTCCCAAGACTCCAATAGTTGACATGATTCCCTTTTCTCCTAAGCAAGATGTTCAACCTACATCTCCAAATCATAAGTTGCATAAAACATGTGATGGTTTTACTCCTATTCAAGTTCTTGCTCCTCTTTCTCTAAATTTTGATGAGGAAATGAGTGAAAATGTTTTTCATGATGGTAATACAACTCCTAATGCTTCTGATAGTGAGTATGAACATGTTGATGTGGAAAAGCATTTATCAATTGAATGTTCACAAACCCTAATCCTAGCTCCTATAATCTAACAAAGTTAGTTACCACATGAGTATAGTCCTTATTTGGATCTTGTGATAGCTCCATCTGTTGTGCTCGATGTCGCTCCTCTGGCATGTTGCTCACCTTCCTGAAATAGTGATCAACAAGATCAGCAAGATCGGGAGGCAGATGTCATTATAGATTAGCAATATTATCATTGTAGATCTTCTCTCTCTCCTTTTTTCTCTTTTGTGACCATTCTTCTATGTGTATCCCTATTCTTCTACTTTTCCCTTCATGTCTACTTGAGGATGATGCAAAGCATTGAGATCTCTTTTGGTCTCTTTCATGTTGACTTGAAAGGCATTCTCTATTCCCTTTCTTCCAAGGTAGTATCCTTTCTTTGGGGAATGATGATTATTATATTTGCATATAAATATATGACATACATGAGTTATCATACAACATACTAACCCTGAGGAAAGTGAAACCACCTCATGCTTGGTGCTTTGTGTTCATTATCCTTGGGTTTATTGCTCACTTAGGGGCTAAATCCTTGCGATAGCATGCTCCCTCTCTTCTCTCTCTCTCTCTTGGGTGTATCCTACCTTAAAGCAATCGCTGCCAATAAGGCACGTGCGATCTCTTTAATGTGGGGGCATACACTCTGCTCATATTTTCCTTTTCGATACTTAGAAGTATTTAGTGAACTTGGCTTTGCTTCAAAATTTTGGTATCTTTTACGTGACTCATAGTGAGGGGAACCTTGCTACTTGCAGTCACGGTTTTCCCTTCCTGATCTTCCATTTTACTTTTTCAATCAAAGTTGTAAGATCCTAAGTCCACTAGGGGCTTGGTGCATTCTGGCTCCTTGACGTGGTAGAAGTCTTTCAATCTTGTTTCCTTGTACTTTACCGGCAGTATTGGTGTATGCTTATACTCCCACTAAAGTGGGGGATAAATGTAGTGTCATGAAATTGCAACCCTTGCAATTATCGACCACATTAGGGTCCTCATGCATGTGATTCAAATCCCTAAGCCATATCGGAGATCAGAGACTTGCTCGACACCTGAGAACTGCACCTTTCTTGCCCTCTGCACTACCCGAACTGCATCATGTCCTACAAAAAAGGGCAGGACCTATAGGGACGTGGTGCCCCTATCCCCCCTAGGATAGGGGAGTGGTGCCCCTATTCCCTGCCCCATTTTGGGGTAGAACCCTTTTCAAATGTACTTTGGAGGCTGCACATTGAGCAGGAAAACTCCCCCAGTGTCGGCCTACGATGGAAAATCAGTTAATTAGCCCTAGTTCACAAGTGTTTAAGTCACATTTCCCCTTCCATTTTGATTTAAGACAAATACATGAGATCATGCATTCAAGCATTCGAGAGCATTCAAGCATTCTTTTCCAGCATTGAGCATTATCAAGTCTCCTTTCAAGGCTAGGTGTTGTATTCAAATCAAGGATTCAACCATTGAAGAGGAGATTCATTCCAACATTTAGTTCCACACAAGAAAATCTATCTACATTCTATCTACAACCTCCCTTGAGGCGATTTACATTTCAGTCTTCCATTCACTTGCAAGTACTTTCTTTCATCATTTGGTTAATTCTAAAATTGGGGTTTGACCTAAAGGCAAACCCCCAATCCCAACACCTTTCTGTCTCTTTTATGTGTGTAGGTTGCAAGTGCATAGCTGTACTTTCAGATTCAGGCTCCATTTGCAGAGGTGGAAACCCCCTTCGTTTCGTGGATTTTTTGGAGGACTATGTACATTCCCACCACGGTCCGACCAACTTTTTCCCAAATTTGTAGGGCGACTTTGTTTCAGCAGATTATTACCAGATCTAGGTGCACAGCTTCATCCTATGCTTCTATCTTGAGTTATAATTAGATCTTTGTCACTTTTACACTTGATCATAAGTACACAATTCAATCAATTCAAATCTCAATCTCAAAAGAGGGAATTCACTTATCATCACTCAGAATTCAATCTCTTTCTCTAGAGGTTCAATCTAGTGTATCTTTCCCCCTCTTCCAATGCAATGCGAAAAATGTGTTTAAAGAAAAATCTGAAGTGAAACTTTTATCTCTCCTCGAAGGGAAGAAAATCTTTCCTCTCGATATATCCATCATTCACCTTTTCCCAACATTACATGTGTTATGTTATTGATCCAAAGCACAACAAAGTTATTGCTAATGTTAAGTTAGACAATGATAACTCATTCAAGTTTTATGAGTTTTATTATTCAAAATATTCCTTACTACAATTCATTTTATTGTTTGAAATGAAAGAATTGGCCATATTAATGCTAACAATATTGCCTTGATGCAAAAAGATAACATGGTAGAAGGATTACCTAATAGTTTTCCTTCTAAAATTGTATGCACATGATGCATTAGTGGTAAGATGCATAGGGAGCCCTTTCTGCAAGGTCAAGCATGGAGAGAAAATCATAAGTTGCACCTTGTTCATAGTGACATTTTGCGACTCATGGAGAATAACTCCATCTAAGGATCAAGGTATGCACTTACTTTTGTTGATGACTTTTCAAGAAGAACTCGGATCTATTTTTTTCATAGTAAGATCAAGCTCTTGATATTTTTGCTGAATTTCATAAGTTTATTGAAAGACAAATTGAATTTAAGCTTAAAATTATTAGAACTGATAATGGTAAGGAATATGTGAATAATGCAATTATTGCTTATTTAAAATCTTTTAGTATTATACATGAGCTTACTATTATCTATACACCATGACAAAATGGGGTAGCGGAAAGGAAGCATAGAACCATTATTGAAATGGCTAGATGTTTATTGCTTGCTAAGAATATGCATTGTTAATTTTGGGTCAAAGTTATGGATTGTTCTACTTATCTCATAAATAGGACTCTTACCAAAGCTTTAAAGGATATAACTCATGTAGATGCTTGGTTTGGTAGGAAGCCTAATCTAAAGCATGTAAGGATTTTTTATTCAATTGTTTATGTTCATAAACCTAAACAAAAAAAGGCAAAAATTGGATTCTAAATCTTTTTCTTATATTTTTGTTGGTTATGATAAGTAGGCTAAAGTATATAGAGTTTATAATCCTACTTCTAACAAAGTAAAGTTGCTAGAAATATATGCATTGCTGAAAATGGTATTCATGATTTATCTAAAGTGAATGATAATGAATTTTCTCCAAGTAAAGTAGTGGTTGTGGAGGACAATCGTCCTCTAAACCCTCCTAATGCATCTCTTTGTAATGCCCTGCCAGGAACCCCAAAGGAATAAACCACACATCTAGGCAACTAAGGGTGAAATAATTTTTTTTTAAAGTATAAATCACATTAGGTGCATTAATTACTACATTGCACAATAATAATGAAAGCGGAAGACTAACACCAAAATTCCTAAAGGGTTACCAATGAAGAATTAAACTAAAAGTTAAATTCTATAATTATGATTAATCCAATTGTCCATCATTACTCAATAAACATAATAAACCATATACAATAACAGATTATAGCATTTAAAGATTGAAAGAGTAACAATATAATTTTCTCTTAAATTAAGCTTTTAAACAAATCATATAGAAAGCTGATAAATAACATCCAAAACTTAGGATTACATTGACCATAAAATACATGGCTTCCAATAATACATTCAAAGTTAACAACTCTATCAAAAACAAGGTTACATAATTTCATTGATACAATTGACCACATAGGTCTCTAAAGAATAATAATCTCCAACATGAGATAGAGCAGAGTCACAAACCATAGGAACACATGCGAAGCCAATCCTCACATGAAGGTACGAACAAGAATATCCAATGGGAAGTGGCACTACCACCCGACCATGTGATCCCAAAATGGAATCACCCCACCATTCTAGGAGATAGCAGAGGACCCTCAAGCAAGCATAAATAATACAAGGGTGACAGTACAAAATGACTCCACAATATTCCATGTGACTCGACCTCACAATACACTAGTGACCCTAAAGAGAGAGTGTCATCGCATAGCTTATGATGGTTACCCTAGGTAGGCCTCCATAGGTCCTGACCCTCATCCTGGGTTATCCTGGTAACTTTTCCCGAACCCCCAGTTCCATCTAAGTCTCATGTGGACCCTACCAACCCTTCGTGAAGACAAGGTGGTCGGTTTGCCATTCCAGGCCTTTCCACTACATCTTGAGCTATACGAGCACTCAACCATGTGCGGGGTACAATATCTTAATTAATATTAAAACTACCCACCCCCTAATCAATTATTAGGTTATCACTTATTAACTGACTTTCGAAGGGTTATCCTGCCAACGACTTCGAGTGCGTCCCCCACTAGAAGTCACTCTCTCATAGGACACTAAATGAACATGGTCACTCTATGAGGACCCTATGGCGAAAAGACAACCATAACACCACTATCCAAAAACAAGTGGCTAAAAACAAAGACATACTAATCCCTGGTTAACCATAAGGAATAAGCACTACATGGTTAAGACAACGAGGTCATAATACATTACTTGGTCAAGAGATACAAAAATACACTACAACAGGACGACTAACAAGAACGAGGGATAACAACCAATTAAACCCCTTGCAAGAAAATACAAATTCACTAAGTCCCAACACAGTCAATCTTTGAAAATAACAGCATCATATATACTTGGAATTTCATCGTTTAAATTAAATAAAACATCACAAGAGAAATTACGAGAAATTCAAGTCATCATTGCACTGATAGGACTAGAAATCTAACTAATCATAATAATCAATTTACTTCTTTTAATTTGAACCAGTAAAAATCACAATGAATAAAAGAACAAACACCCCAAAATAAATAGAACATTTATTCTAAAGGCATCATTTAATTTATACATTTAAACCATTTATTAAACTATTAATAAATTAATAAAAACTAGTATATATATAATAATTATTGTTAACTATTAATAATTAATAAAATACTAACTTTATATTATTAATATTTATTAACCACGAATATTTCTTAATACATAATATTTTATTAATCTCATTATTTTATTTTTTTAATATATAAAAAAATTAATTAAAAAAAAACTTTAATTAATAAATATAAATAAATAAATAAAACAAAGAGCAAGAAACGGTGGGGCCCATGGCCCACCGCTGCTACCACATGTCTGCCTGCATCGTTTGCTACCACATGTATGTGGTAGTAGCGCGAACTACTGGGTGCGTGGTTGGGTCGAGCCCAACTCCTCGCCACGCAATCCAAAAATTTAATATTTTTTTAATATCTTTTTTTTAAACTATACAAACAGAATAAATAAATCTTCTGCTACAATCTAAATTTTTATTTTTTTTAAATCTCTATGACAAAACAAAGAGCAACAAATTTTATTTATTTTCAAACTTTCTTTCCCCAAATAAAATTCTCAAAAAACCAAAAGGAATGACAAAACCCAAATCAAAATCTAGGCAAAATATAAAGGGTAATCATCAGAAAAAGAGGAAAGATTTAGATCAATTTCTACATTTTTTTTTTAAAACACTCAGGAAGAATTTTCTTTGGGTTACACACAGGGAGAAAATTTGGCAAAATTTTGCCAGCATAACCCCCAAATTTGCACAAATCAAAACTTGTAAAAACTCAGAAAATCAATTCCATCAATACTACACAAATGGAGGAAATGATGATCACAAACTAAATTTTATGCATGAAATATAAAACACACAGCCAAAGGGAGATTGGAGAAACTCTCAACAAAACAAATTTAAAATGAAATTTCATTGAATCTCATAACAAACTACTCCATTATCCCAAACAACTACCAACAAGATTTCAAAATTTCAAATCAAACACACAGGAAGAAAGATCATCATTCAATTTTTTTTATTAAAACAAAAGAAGAAACTATCCAGCCTACAAAGCAATCCAGGAAGTAATTTGTGGAAGAGCTTCAACCGTGCAACCAAATTTCCCAATCCAGGTTCCTTCTTTCAAATGGATTTTCAAATTTGCATTCAAAAATAATTTCTTCCCTTCCCGTGAACTCACGGGCCATATATCCAAAAATATTTCAACCTAAACTTTTAGGTTGAAAAGTTTTCCCAACCAATCAGAATAAAAGCTATTTAAAAAAATAAAAGAAATCAAATTTGACCTTTTCCATGAAACAATTATTTTTCAACAAATAAAATCTAAAAGTTAAATAGAAAGGTAAAAAGGGAAATGCTTTTATTTATTTTACATTTTCTTTTTCCCAAGGGACTTTGTTTCAACATAAGCATTTGAAATTTATAAAGTAAAGCATATACTTATTTCTTTTCCCCAATATTTAATACAACTATGACACAATATATTAAGAAAGAGAGTCAAATTGTTCAGGAAAACACCGACTTGAGGGAAGCGGCCAAGGCAATGATGCTCTTGGTGCAGAATGCAAAGGAAACCATGAAGAGTTTTTAATTTTCTTGTAATGTTGGGCTTGGGGTCAATTTCTTGCTGGCCTCTTGCTGTCCTTTTCTCTATTGCTGGTTTTTTTGTTGGTCTTTTGCAGCTGTTTTGTTTTGTTTCTTTCCTGAATATCTTTTGAATGTAATTGGGTTTCGGGTCCCTTAAAACCTGTTTTTACATATCAAAAACATCACTCACTCAATTTTAATAACTATTCAAATAATTGGAAGCACAAAAAATGAGGAATGATCAAACGATGACTCACAAAACGAAAATACTAAAGCATCACGACTCGCATACTGATCAAATGGAAAAGACGACCGACTGACAACACTCACATGAGTGTGATTGCGGGTCAAGTTAGGGTCCAACCACTATCTCCTTCACTCCCATTGAACAAATAAGGTACGCTCAGACCTGTGAAACCAGGTGGAGTCGATACCCCGTACCTACCTGGTACTTGTACCTGCAATGTCCTACATCAATGAACCACAAATGCATATAGAAAAATATATAAATAGACATGGCATGCACACCGATGAAGGAGAATCATGACATTCCCTGTCTCAGTGGAGTGAGTGAAGGAAAATCATCCCCTTGCATCCCATACACTTACAAACATGCAACATATAAATAACACATCGCATATATAAAGTAAAAGTGTCAGTCCATGACAATAATCCATAAAAATGACACTAATCATAAGTACTGAAATATTGCATGAAATCATACACCACATATCCAGTTAAATTATGAAATAATATCACATAAAGTCTGAATAAACTATAGCAATAATGTATCCACTGAATAGTCAACTGAAGTCAAACATAAGTACAAAAAGAGTCTGATCGAGAAGGGGTACTACACTCTTCCTCAAATTGATAGTGATAGTGATGATGATCATGATAATTCTACTCTTAATGATTCTTCTTCTAGTGATGATTCTATTACTTCTAAAACAAAACCTAAATGGCTTAAAACTTTGATTCAATAAAGTGATGATTATTTAGATACAATGGATAGACTTAAGGCTAGAAAAGCCAATTATTGCAATTATGCTTTGATTTACTATTATGAATACAAATGATCCTAAATCTTTCTAAGCAAGCTAAAAATAAAACCATTATGAATACAAGTGATCCTAAATATTTTGAGAAAGCTATGCAAGAGGAATATGATACTTTGATTGCTAATCAAACTTGGGATTTAGTTCTTTTATCTCAAGGTAAAAATCTTTTATCTTGTAAATGGTTATATAAAACTAAGTTCAATGCTAATAATGAAGTTAGTAAGTTTAAAGCTAGATTAAATGCTACAGGTTTTTTCGCAAATAGAAGGCCTTGATTATAATGAAACCTTTGCTCTTGTTGCTAAAATTCCTACTATTAAACTTGTTCTTGCTTTAGCTTCTCATATGCATTGGCCTATTCATCAAATGGATGTTAAAAGTATTTTTTTAATTGATGTTTTATATGAATAAATTTTTATGTCTCAACGTCCTAGTTTTTTTAAGGAAGGTAATTAACATTTAGTTTATAAGTTAAAGAAATCTATGGATTGAAACAATCTCCTAGAGAATGGTATTCTAAAATTAATGCTTTCTTTGTTTCTTAAGGTTTTATTAGAAGCAAAAATGATCGTAATTTATATATTAAGCATAGTAAAGATGATATTGTGATTATTATTTTATATATTGATGATTTAATTATCACTCCAAGTTCTAATAGTTTGATTTCTAAAGTTAAGTTTCAACTCAATTGAGAATTTCAAATGACTAATTTAGGACTATTACTTTATTCTTTGGGTATGCAAATTTGGCAAACATATAATGGTATATTTCTATCTCAAAGCAAATATGCTCAAGCTCTTTTAGATAAATTTAAAATGAATGATGCTAATCATTTGTCTATTTCTTGTGAATTAGGCACTAAACTTATTATTGATTTGCAAACTTCTTTTTGTTGATGCTACTTTATATAGACAACTAGTTGGAAGTTTAAATTGTTTAACTCTTACTAGGCTTGATATTTCTTATAAGTTGGTTTAGTTTCTAGATTTATGTCTAAATCTCAACAAACTCATTTTAAAGTTGCAAAAAGAAATTTGAGATATGTCAAAGGTACTATTCATGTTAGTTTATTTTATGATGCAAATTGTGATTTTATTTAAAAAGGATATACTAATTCAGATCTAGGGGGATATCTCAATGATTGGAAATCTACTTGTGGATATTGTTTCTTTGTTGGTTCAAGTGCAATTTTTTGGAATAGTAAAAAACAACTATATACTTTGCTTGGTTCAACAAAAGTTGAGTGTACATTTTGTACTAATGCATATAAAGAAGCTCTTTGGTTATGAAGAGTGTAATGCCCCGCCAAGAACCCCAAAGGAATACCAACAACTAAAGGTGAAATAAAAAAAAAATTAATTATAAAACACGTTAAGAGCATTAATTACTAGCATTGTACAACAAGCGGAAGACTAACACAAGAATTCCTAAAGGGTTACCAACAAAGAATTAAATGAAAGGTTAAATTCCATAATTATGATTAATCCAATTATCCATCATTTACTCATTGAACATAATAAACCATATACATAAACATATTACACCATTTAAAGATTGAAAGGATAACAATATAATTTTCTCTTCAATAAAGCATTTGCACAAATCATAAGGATAACTGATAAATAACATCCAAAACTTGGGATTACATTGATCATAAAATACAGGGCTTCCAATAATACAAATAAAGTTTACATCTTTACCAAATACAAGGTTACATAAATTCATGGATAGAATTGACCACATAGATCTCCAAAGAACAATAATCTCCAAAATAAGATAGTGCATGAGTCACGAACCACAGGAACACTTGCGAAACTAATCCGCACATGAAGGCATGAACAAGAACATCCGATGGGAAGTGGCACTACCACCTGACCATGTGATACCAAAACGGGATCACCCCACCATGCTAGGAGATAGAAAAAGACCCTCAAGCAAGCATAAGAAATACATAGATGATAGAACAAGATGACTCCACGATACTCCTGGTGAACTCAACATAACAATACTCAAGTGACCCTAAAGAGAGTTTCATCGCATAGCTTATGATGGTTACCCTAGGTAGGTCTCCATAGGTCCTGGCCCCCATCCTGGGTTATCCTGGTAACATTTCTCGAACCTCTGGTTTCATCTAAGTCTCATGCGGACCCTACCAACCCTTTGTGAAGACAAGGTCATCGATTTTCCATTCCAGGCCTTCCCACTACATCTTGAGCCTATACAGGCACTCAACCATGCACGGGGTACAATATCTTATATAATATTATAAACTACCCACCCCCTAATCAATTATTAGGTTATCACTTATTATCTGACTTTCAAGGGGTTATCCTGCCAACCACTTCAGGTGTGGCCCCCACTTGAAAGCCACTCTCTCATTGGACACTAAACAAAACATGGTCACTCCATGAGGACCCTATGGCAAAACAAACAGTCATAAAACCATTACCAAAATACAAGTGACCAAAAAAACAAGGACTTACTAACCTTTGGTTAACCATAAGGAATAAGCACAACATGGTTAAGACAACGAGGTCATAATACATCACCTGAACCAGAGGTACAAAATACGCCACAACAAGATGACTAACTATAATGCCCCGCCAGGAAACCCCTAAGGGTTTAAGTTAAAAACACTCAAATAGAGTGTAATTTTTATTTTATTTTCTAAAATAATAATTAAGAGCGTTAATGAAAAGATACATTATTAAGATAGATTGAAGTTATCTCAAAGTTATCTCTAACTAGATAACACAGTGGAAGGCTAAATGATCCTAAGAGGTTTCCCAATGCGATTACATAACCTTACACCTAACTCAACTTGCGTCATTAGATTCATTAAACTGGATATCTTATTTACGAGATATTGCATAGATTCTTGATTATATATGTGTTCAATGGTTTGACATCTTAGAATTTTAGGAAGCGTTCATTTACTTTGGTGGTTAGGAGGCCTTTGATAGGTTATTTATTCAATGCACTTAAATTCATAATTTTCACTAAGAGGTCTCCAAAAAGGTTCATGCGTTTAATATAATGAAGTTCATTCCTTGGGTTTGTGGTATCCATTCACAATTGGTCTCAATGTTTAAAAATATGCCTAATGAGATTCATTCATTTGAGGTTAAACTACGATTAATAAAATGAGGATTCCTTCATTTGATTTTAAAGTATCCACCCTCATTTGATATATATTTCTTAAATATTAAAAGGTATGGTTAATAAGAAGAATTCGTTCCTTAAGGATTAACTACAACAATTAGAGTGAGATCCCTTCATTTGATTTCATGCATAGCCAACTAATGAGTTGAAGATTCTTATGAAAGGTATAATGTGAGTAGCCATGGGAATTCATTGAAGTTTTAATAATACTACTAGATGGCTAGAATCATTACGTTGAAAATGTATTAGAGCCACATGAGTACATCCTTTAACTTTAAGATATAGTTAGCAAGATAATATTTATCATTTCAAGATTAGAGTAATAAGATCATAATGACATTCTTCTGTTAGGATTAAAATACAAATTCCTGATTGCATATCACTCTCCTTTTCTTTTCTTTTTTTTGTTAAATGAACTTAAAATGAAAGAGGTACTTTTACTAAGTTTTAATGTATAAACAACAAATCAACTTATTTCCCATTTTAGATCAACTTTAGCAATCATGAGGGATTCCTTTTATAAGGATTAAAATATGGATATCTAACTGAGTTCACCCAATTATAAAATAAATCTGGTGAGGATTATTGGTTACAATTGCGACATAAATAACTAAATATATTCATCCATATAGTGGAATATACTTAACATGGCGTTGCTCATTCGAGAAGATAAAAGTAATTACCTATATGTTGATCATCCTTTAGATTCCAACTTAGAAAATTATAACATTAATTCTATCTTTATTTTCCCATACTCATTTGGTCAACTTACATGCTTAATAACAAGTTAATTCATTGATGTAACCTAGCAAGATTCTTTCCACTATTACTACGTCTATTTAACCTTATCAAAATACTTCTTTCCACAACTTTAATTACAATATTTTAAAATACTTTGCCATAATCATAATTTACAATGTTTTATGAATCTGATTTACCACCTTCCTCGAGATGTTTGATTTTGTGCATTTGATTTACAATTTGTTACTTTTCCATCATACACTTATACAAGATAACAACCATCCATGATAATCTAAAGCATAAAACAAAGTACGCTATAAACATCGCATAACACAGATATGATCTCGGAGTTCACCCCTAATGGGCTACATCTCCGGGTCTGCTCAACTGCAAGACCCCTTTGGTATTATATCGTTAGGAATTCAAAATTTATAAGTCTTTTACATCATGCCACTTAGGCGAATACAATCAATATACGACAGACGTCTCGGTCAGAATTTACATAATGATCCCTTTTGAAGCGGATCCTATCCAATACATCAAGGCACAAGCAACAAGGATTTCTTAACTGGTGGTACCCTAAATGGAGACTTGACCGACG
Organism: Cryptomeria japonica; assembly: GCF_030272615.1. Classification (NCBI taxonomy): domain Eukaryota; kingdom Viridiplantae; phylum Streptophyta; class Pinopsida; order Cupressales; family Cupressaceae; genus Cryptomeria; species Cryptomeria japonica. Next base: position 494,352,239 of record NC_081408.1, read on the forward strand.
TTGGTCAAACAAAAGCAATCAGATGACGGGAACCCAACATACCTATCTAGGCCGTGCTATTATAACAGACACATCAAATTTCCAAAATAATAAGCCATGCTCAAGCGTTAACGGGTAACTACAACATTTTCTTAAGCTGGCATAAACGCCTAAACAGATTAAATTAACCCTTAGATAAGCACTAATGACAAATTGGTTTACAACAATAGTCTAGCCCCTTTTTTTAACGACACAAAAAAAAACAACCCCTTCTACTACAAGAGCAAGATACATTAAGAGTAAATGGGGAAATGGAGTGAACATGACTGAACTAAATCAAGCTTCTATTGCGTACATGAAAAAAAAGAAAGCCCATTAACTCCATTCGATTTATTCATTATCGTATAATCAATCACCATTCGATTTAAAAATACAACGCCAATCAATGCTATATTCTAGCCCAAAAATCTATATATGTCATTAATGATATTTGCTAAGTCGCTATTAACTATATTAGCATGTATTTTAATATGTGCATCTATTTTTTTGTAAAAAAAATAGTATTTCCTAAAATAAAAATTCCATTTCATTTGTACAACACAAAAATATTACTCAAAGCTTGTTTCATTGCATTGTGTCTCTTTTTTTTTATAAATACGAAATCAATTTTAAAACTTAAAATAAAATAATACATAAAAACAAAACTTAAAATATCAATTAAGATGAAGGGCATTGCCCTACGGTACCCGCAGGGTTTCCCTGCGAGCCACCGTGGACGCAGGGTATTCCCTGCGGACACCGTGGTCGCAGGTCTTACCCTGCGGCCCACGGTGGACGCAGGGATTCCCTGCGGCCCACTGTGGTCGTAGGGAACTCTTGCGAGGCTACGTTGCACGGGGAAGGGAAGGTAATGGGGAAGGGGGCGGCGACGGCTGGAGCCGAGCTTCGGCTCCTCCGCCCGCCAAACCCTAGCCCGAAAATGAACAGCTCTCTCTCTTTTTTTTGTGTTCTCCCCTTTTTTTTAATATTCTTCTTTTTTTTTTGTGTGTTTCTTTTTTTAATAGATTTTTTTGTGAAATCACAGTTGAAACTAAAACGTTTTTTGTTTGAATGAATACTGGAAGAAAATACACACATAGTCACAGCCATTTCTTGTTTTTTTTTTGTTTTTTTTTTGTTTGTTTTTTTTGTTATATATTTCCAGAATGTATAAGCAAGGATTGGGGGAGATTTTCTCCCTTCTAAATGTCCAAGTAGCCATGTCAAAACTTGAATCCAAGAACAACAAGCTTCCAAAACTGAAACTAAAACTAAATGACATTCATGGACATGACCATTTCTTTTGGTTTTTAAATGCAATACAAGATACACAAGAGACCTACCTCCCATTAGCATTCCTGGCATGAATCTGAAGAAGAGCTCCACCTGCAACTCCAAGCAAGCAAGAAAAAAACTCCATTTTCTCCCCCATTTTCCCCCAAAAAGAGAACCCCCAAAATGTCTCCAAAACTAGGTTAAAAAGTGAAACCCTAGTTTTGCCCTAATTTTAAATTTTGAAATTAGGCATTTATTTTTAAAATAAAATGGATGAAAAATGGAAACCTCTTATTCAATCCCTCTTATTCATTTTTCCTTTAAAATTAAAAAGCTTCCATTTCTTATTGCGTTTTTAAATTTTAATTTCTCACTATATAATTCGGAACTATTGACCGGGTAAGGCGTTCGATTAATTTAATTTTCTAAAAATCAAACTTTTATACTATATCGACTTTACAAGTAAAAGGGAAATAATTTCATTTAAATAATAATAATTTACCCCTTTTTTCTTCCAAAATGCGGAAATGAGTAATTTATTTCTATCTCCCAAATGACTTTAAAAAATTTTCCTTTCTAAAACGCATAACTCAATAAATTCGTTATTTTAAAATTAGCTATTAAATTAACTCGCTATAACATAATAAAGTGACATTTTTAAATAAATGACTAATCTAATGCAAGAGTCTGATTTATTCTAATTTCTCAACTACAAATGCGTAAATGTCGCAAATGTGTAAATGAGCACACTAACCCCAGTTAAATACCTTAAGCTTGCTACAATAATAATTTAAAGCAAATCTCTTAAATTAATGATTAATCATATAAAAGAAACTACCTATTTAAATTTCTATATCTCTAATGTGTACGTTTAATCATAATTTTGAATTTAATACTTAGAACAACAAACTCCATTTACCTCGTGCAAGGCACGCAAATCGAGGAAGTCCTCCAAATCTCTTGACATGCATCCCAATGAAAAGCAAGCCCCATGAATCCACACACGATGCTCACCTAACCATGGCTAAGGCAAGATGAGAGTTATATGACCACTAAATCCGAATTCTAAAGATGAAGGAGGCATACTTAACCTTGCAAATCCCAAAGGAGATGAACCTTGCCCTAAGCGGTGTTGTACCTGCAATCTCCTGCACCCATGAATTCATACAAGCATGCATATACAAATACATATTCAATGAAGGCGTTAGCTCAAGATTTATCTCAAGGGTTAGGAACAATTACATTTACACGAAAATCGATGCAAAAGCACAATAATAAGTATGCACAGTTATTTATATTATCTAAACTACACATTTCACCATGGTTAACCTACCTTTCAAGAATCCCACATAGGAAGTCAATCATGGTCAAACAGGTTTTACAAGTCTAGCTAGGGTATGGGCATTACACTAACAAAGATGAGAAATAACAACCAAATAAACCCTTTGCAAGAAAAGCTAAATTTACTAAGTCCGAACTCAGACAATCGTTGAAAATATCAACACCATAAACACTTGCAATTTCATTGATTGAAGATTTAATAAAACACCCAACATTTAATACCTCACGTCATTCAATTCTATTTATTTCCAATAAATATTCCAAACAAAATAATAAAATCCATATTAAATATTTAACAAATAAAATATGAATTATTTTAAAAATATTTATCTATTTCCAAAATTAATCTAATTTACCATTAAGGTCTCATAAAACTAAAGTCATGCTTAAAAGAAATAACCATAAATATATATAAATATATAAAAAATAAAAACAAGGAATAGTGAGAAACGAAACATAAAATTTAATCACATGTTATTTAACAACAAACTCATTTTACTAAACCTTTGTGATGAGGGAAAGGTAAAGAGCGGTGGCAAAGCCTACCCACGGGTAGTGCTGCTACCACGCAGTAGCAACAGCTACCGTCCCACATGGTGGGGCTTCCCTGCCACGTGGGGGTTTGTTTATTATTATTATTTATATATATTAAATCTAATTAAAATTTAAACCATTCACACTGCACAAAAATCATTGGTACCAGAATATAGTGAACAACAAATTTTAATTTTGCAATGATATTTTTTTTCAATAAGGAATACTGGTAAACACTAATACATAGAAGACCCAAATATAAAGTTATTGGGAAAAATTCAAAAGAATTTAAAGAGATAAGAGGGGATTTGATTTATTTCTCCATTTCTTCACACACAGGAAGAATCCTTGCATCATGCAAGTGGCAAATTAACAATTTTTTCCAGCATAACCCCCAAATCTTGGGCAAATAGAAACTTGCAATCATACAGAAAACAAAATCTAATTCCTTTCTACACAAAATAGAGGAAATAATCAAACAACTAAATCTTACAAGAACTTGGGAACATACAACCAACAAGATATTGAACCATTTCTTTTCAACATACAACATATTTGACTTAGAATTCAATAAAATTCAATAGCAACTACTCTATTTTCCAAATCTAACTTCCAACAAGAATCTTCAATAAGATTTCACAATTTTAACACACACAGGAAGAAAGCTCAAACATTCAAATTTTAATTGCAAAACAAGAAGAAAACTACCCAACCTGCAAAGCAATCTAGGAAGCAAATTTGTGGAAGAGCTTCAACCCTGCATACTAATTCCAAATCCAGGTTCCTCCTTCCAAATGAATTTCCAAATTTTTGTATTCAGAAATCTGCCTCCACTCTACCCGTGAACTCCCAGGCAATATAGCCAAAAATATTTTCAACCTAAACCTTTTAGGTTAAAAGTTTCCTCCACCAATAAGAATAAACTATTTAAAAATTAAAAGAAATGTGATTTACCTTTTCCATGAAACAATTCTTTTTCAACAAAATAAAATCTAAAAGGTAAAGAAAAAGGTAAAAAGGAAATGCCTTTATTTATTTCTTTTTCTTTTTCCATAAGAATTTAACTCAACATGAGCATTTAAAATTTAAATAGCAAGGCATTTACTTATTTCTTTTCCCAATATTTAATATTATAACACAATATATTAAGCAAATTTAACCATTTAAATCTAGCAACTTCATTTATTTAATTAAATCAATAAACTCAAGGGCATATTAAATAACTAATTACACTAACATAATAACATCATTCACTCAATTTTAATAACTATTCAAATAATCAAAAGCACACAAAACGAGGAATGATCAAACGATGACTCACAAGAAAAAAATACCAAAGCACTATGACTTGCATACCGGTCAAACGGGAAAGACAATTGACTGACCACACTCACATGAGTGTAACTATGGGTCAAGTTAGGGTCTAACAACTATCTCCTCCACTCCCATCAGACAAATAAGGCATGCTCAAACCTGTGAAATCAAGTGGAGTCGATACCCCTGGTACTTGTACCTGCAATGTCCTGCATCAATGAACCACACGTGCATATAGACAAATATATAAATACACATGGCATGCACACCAATGAAGGAGAATCGTGGCATTCCTTGTCTCACCAGAGTGAGTGAAAGAAAATCATCCCCTCGCATCCCATACACTTGCAAACACGAAACATATGAATAACACATCACACATCTAAAGTAAATGTGCTAGTCCATGTCAATAATCCATAAAAATTAACATTTAATCATAAGTACTGAAATACTACATGAAAGCATACACCACATATCAAGTTAAAGCATGAAATAATATCGCATAAAGTCTGAATAAAGTATAACAATAATGTATCCACTGAACAGTCTACTGAAGTCAAACATAAGTCTAAAATTATGATCAAGAAGGGGTACTACAAAGATTACTTCAAGACTTGGGGATACCTCAAGAAGATACAACACCTTTGTATTGTGACAATCAAAGTGCCATTACCTTGTCAAAGAATCCAATCTTCTATGCAAGGACCAAACATATTTCTGTTCAACATCACTTTATTGGGGAACAAATTGAAGACAATCAAGTTTCTCTTCTATATTGCAAAGGAAAAGATCAAGTTCTCAATATTCTCACTAAGCCTCTATGTAAAGACAAATTCTAATTTCATTGTAAAAATCTTGGTTTGAAATCCATTGAAGGGTTTGATGTAAACTCCCAAAGTAACTTAGCTTATGGGGGGGAGTTAAAATAATAATCTCTACTTGGTAAAGGTTATTTGTATTTATTTGTGCTATGTTTGGGATATTACTTTGGAATCCCTACATGTTATTTGTCTTTTGTGTCATCTCACACATGTGTGAGGATGACTCATTTCTTTTAATTTCTTTATTTAAGAATATTAATTTTATCCTCCTTATGAGGATTTTTCCACATTGCACATGCATAGCATGAATCGTGGCATCCATAGAGTAGAAAGTTACTTTGTAACACATCTCCTCATCTCTTATTAAGAGATGCTTCTTCTCTCATTCTTCACAAGATATTGTAATAAGCTTCTCTCTCTCTAGGCTATTGTCATTCATTCATAATATATAAGGGTTTTTTTCTTTGTTTCCCCCCCTTTCAAAAGCTCTTATGTCTCCTCTCTTATTTTGGTGATTGCTCAGCTCAAGTTGTTCTTCATCTTAATAATATTTCTTCAATCAACAAACTACTTGGATTTATTTTATTTCTTGCTCTTATAATTCCTTTTAGTGGTCTATTGATAATTTTGTTGTTTATTATCCAAATTATATTTTTATTTATCAACTAGTAATTTTTTTTTTAATTTGTTAAAATTTATGCAAACCAATATTGAATATGACCTAAGTGAAGATAATATATAATTGTAACCAATTTTTGGTGTAACAACAAAAATCAAAATAAAATAAAATTTATATAAAAATTACAAACATTGCTTACATTTTTTCTAATTACAAAGGCAATTGATAACCTATTAATAATATTTCATAGGGATTCTATAGTTGATGAATAATTTATTAATTTGTAATTATTATATGTAAAAGATGGATATTCTATGGGACTCTTTTCCACTAAAAATAAAAGACTTCAACATATGTGTTCCATTGTTGATAACTTCAATACTAGTTATTGAGAAAATTTATCTCAACTTTGCATTTGTAATGCTTATTTTAATACATTTTGTATGCACTTACAGATCCATCTATAAGTATAATATGGTGGAGGTATAGAAATGCATGGATCAACATATGATAATCATACATTTCAAGTAGGTGATTGGATAATTTTACAACCTTATCCTTACAAGGAGACATCCTTGCATAACAAGTTGGGTCATAATTTGAGTCCAAAATTTTAGATTCTTTATTAGGTTGGGCCTAACTTTTTAAATATCATGAGCCACCATTCTATTATTGGTAATCATTATTGGTTATTATTATATTGGGTGCATATTATTTTTTATTTGCCTAAATAATATATTAAAATTATTTGTAATGTGATGAAAATTAGGGCTTCACCACTTGGATTAATAAATCCACTAGTATTGATTGGGACCACCACACATTAAGGATGTAATAACCCACTTTACACAACCCAACAAAATTTGACCATTGTTTTTTGGTTTACTTTAATCATTTGTGTTTGATTCAATTGCATACTCTGGGCATCCATCCATTAGGATTAGGCATTCATCCATACAGGATGAGCATCTAACCCGTTAGGATTAGGCATTCATCCATACAGGATGAGCATCTAACCATACGGGTTAGGCATCTGTTCATACGGAGCAGGAGGTTTCATCTATCCAATACAGGATAGGCATCTACCCATACGGGGTAGGCATCTATCCAATTGGGATAGGAGGTGCTCTGGCCAGAGACTTAGACTCATCGAGACCATTTGGGTCTTGAGTCACTCACTAAGTACTACACTCTTCTAATAGGAGTACACTAAGGTCGTCGTCCTTAGGAGAAATCAAAATAACATAATACAAGCTTGAATTCCGCCTCAGAATTTGGATTAAAGCCTTGGGAAGTCAAGCGAATCCATATGGGATTCCTTTTGAGTATGCATTGAATTACTTTTTCCTTTTTATTATACTTATCTTTCAAATTAGGATTCTACTCAATCCTTCTTCTTACCAAACCTAGACCCCATCCATGAACGCCTGAGTACTAGGGACAACTCCATCCCTAGACTACCTACATACCCGTTTCGGCACGGGATCAAGGCGTAAAGTATGTAGTTCTATTTTCTACTCTATGGTTTGATGTAAACTGATTAGTGGGTACACAACCCTTTCTAGGGTCAATGTCCCAGACAGTTTCTCTGTGGTTGCTACCCACGGTGGTAGCACTTAAGCAAAGGCTCAAGATGGCCTATTGCTTGTGGCCTAAAACAACTAGATCCTAATACCTATCATAAGCGTCACCCTTGACCCAATTCTCAATCATCAACATCTCTTCACGATTAAATCAATTTCATAAAAGCATTTCACTTAATCAACCCTAAAGGGGGTTTACTATGGTTTAACTCAGCGGATGTAAAATCATTTAAGGATTATCTTATTAAATTATCGATCCAAGGAGGATTACCCACCCCTTGGATTTTAACTTCCAAGTGTCCCTTATTACTCCCCAACAATTTATAGGGACGATGCCACAAATGTCATTGATGCATCTTTATTAGGTGTTAAGTGCAGTAGTTCAACACGACGGCATTACCCGTAAGCGTGACCCAGAGGCACTGTATATACCGAACGCTGCTAGGTTTTGGTTTTCCGACTTCCTTTATTTAGTTTTCTAACTAAGAAGCTATGAAAAACATCATGCTTGAAACCAATTATGAAATGAATGTACATAATTAGACATTGCAAGGTTTAATTAATTGAAATAACTACTTGATGAACTACGTGGAATAAAACCATAACTAAATTATTTAATATTCAAAACTTGAAATATAACTTACATAATAATGACAATTATGAAACTCGCATATTAATAATTAAATGTGTAACTTGCATGAAGACGAAGAAAATGTAACTTTGTCATTAATAAATGCAAATAATGTATAAGTAATTCGCATGAAGCAAGGATAGTGTAAGTTACATGCAAGGTTAAGCGATGTGTTGATTTCTACCATGAGAATAATTACTTATAAAGTCACTAGTCCCAAAAATAGCAATTATCTTAGACATTTGGTTAAAATCATATTAATATGAATTAATTGCTTTTAATGAGTCTAAAATGCCAACTACATGACCCAATGAATCTTAAATAGTTTAAAAATTCTAATTGTAAATTTTGATATAATTTAATTTACAATTATAAATTTGCTAAAGATAAATTAATTATAAATTTACTAAGGATGATTAAATTTCAAATTCACCTAGGTTGATTTTTGATTAAACTAAAATTTGGATTAAAAAAAGTTAACAAAATCCAAGTTGCCATGAGTTTGAATTTTTTTGTAGTGGCTTTTAAAAGCCAAGGGGGAGTGGGGCCCACGAGTCCCATCACCACTGCGGACCTATGGGTACAGGCCCACAGTGATGATGGGACAACTGTGGTCCCCTCCACTCCCTCTGTGGCCACTGTCGTAGCAGTGACCACAGGGGGTAGTGGATAGTACCACTCCCCAACGATGTAATAAACCCCCCCCCCCTGCGTTGATGGGTATATAATGCGAAAGAATATTTTTTAGTAACGTTGTGTATTAACTTAATTTTTTTTTTTTGCATTAAGTTTAAAATTTGCAAAATATAAATGTATATATATATGCTTTTGTCATTCCAGTTTATTTAATAATATAAGAGAGAAATATATAAAAGATATATGTATAAGAAAAAAATGTTAATGTAAAAATGAGAATAAGAATTTAATCACATGGATGAAATAAAATAGAGAAATTAATTTGTTTCAGCAATATGCAGATAACTAAATTATCACAGAGATAGGTAAATGCTTAAATTTGATTTCACAGAGATCATATTCAACAAATCTATCTTTGAGATAATAAAATTCTTGATGAGATTTCCAGAAAATTGATATTCAGAGAGAGAGATTTCTGAAATCAATTTAAATAACAAGACAATATTTCCCACAGGGATTTTATACAACAACAATGAGAAGAAATCATATTTGATATACTATTTCACATAGTGAGATTCCTAAATACAAATGATTATATGCATAGGAAAAAATATTATTTACAGAGATAAAAGAATTTAAGTTTTTCAAAAAAAAAGAATAGAGATGTTGAAAAAAAAAACATGATTTATTTTCCCCTTTTTTTTGATTCAAGATCTTCTCTAGATTTCAAAAAAAAACAGAAAAGCAGAATCTGATTTCTTTCTTTTAAATAGATTAAATAATAGATTAACAATGAAAGAGAAATCTGCATTTGTATTTTTAAAAAGAAAAGAAATTTTTTTATTTTTTTTAATGCATTTCTTTAATGAAAATAGATTTCCTTTCTATCTAACAATTAAGAAATGATTTCTTTCAGAAAGCAATATTCAACTAAAGAATCTAGGAGGAGATATTTCCTTTGAAATATAAAAATTTGCATAAAGAAATATCAAATACAAAAAGAGAGAGAACCTGGAGAAGCCTTTTGATTGTTGAATCCTCCCAAATCTTCAAGCCTAGCCTTCCTTGATCCTTCCTTGCAAGCTTGGAAAAATTCTTTAAAACAAACTTAACTATTCTCCAAAATGAAAATATAACTACTAAAAACAAACTATTTGAGAAAACTTTCTTCAAAGAATCACCAACTCCCTTTTTTGAAAACTTGCATACAATATATAGGAAAAATCCCTTAATTCCACTATCTAGAGAAATTAATTAAGAATGAGATTCTTTTCCAATATTGGACCCATGCAAAATTGATTAATATCCTAGTGGGGGAGTTACATGCAAGGTATTGAAGATTCCTCTAGAAGCTTCTAATTCCTCCTACAACATGTGCCATAATTGGGAATAAAAATAAAAATAAATAATGCCTTTTGAATTATATTCTCCAAGTGTGTATGTGGGTCCATTATTTATTCTTTTATAATATTCATTCAATTATTTTCAATAGCTCAACCAAAAATATAATAGAATTGTATCAAATCAAAAAGTGATAAAGGAGGGTTGTGACAAAGGAGGGAACTAAATTTGATTGATCCAATACTAAATGGATTGAATATAGATCAAATTAATCCTCCTTAGATTTGATTTGAAATTAATTTTGAATTAGGGTTGAATTACAATGTTAGATCTAGGACAAACAAAGAAGACATAAAATAATGGTAACACAATGTTCTAGATATCATGTAGAGTTGTAAACCTATATCTAAGGATGGAAAATAGACTAGACCCCATGACAAAAGTTTAGGAAAAAATTTTGGGACAAGGGGGAGTAGGTTGCCCTAATCCTTCGAATATGAAGGCTGGACAAACTTGATGTTTTATGGATTAGGATGATTCACAAAATCCACTATCAAAAGATCATCAAAAATTATTCGGACCGAGGGGAGATGATCATCCTGGTCCTCTTCTTTTTGCACCCTCAAAAGTTGAGTCTGGTTGTCATCGTTTACTCTACCTAATTCCTACCTTGTATCTCCTAAGACAATTTCGTGCACACAGAAAAAAGGAAATAGGTTTGTTGATGGGGGTTCGCCTTAGGTCAAACCCTGGTTTAGGAATCAAACTTGAAATTGAATTGAAGTAGAATGCTTTCCTTTTGAGAGAAAGGGTAGATCTAATCTGAAAATGTTTGAACTTGATACCTTGATGAAGCTTGCTTGAATCCTCATGCAAGGGTTTTGGATGTCATGTAGAATGTCTTCTTAGAATGTTGATCATGGATTTTTTAACATGAATGTTTGAAATTGACTTGATCTTCTCCTTGAATGCTTAATGAATACTTGACTTCTTTCTCACTTAGGCTTAAATTGATTCTCTAATTGAGAGCTCACTTATGATTTAGTTCAAGTATCTAGGTACCAAATGAGAGGGGTAGGCTTCCTTTTATACCTAACTGTGCATTAAATGTTTGAATTTTTGGAGCAAGCCGACATGGAGCCAAATTTACCGCCCACATGAAGTGACCATTGTGAGGTCCTATTTTGGGTCCTAATTGGGAGGAACAAGGTTGTCAAGTGTTTTGAACAACCAGAATACTGAAAGGGGGGTAAATCAGTATTCCCTAATTCCTAAAACAATCTTATTATAACTTTTTAGATTCACATCAATTAGCATGAAATAGAAAGAAATGAGTGATCAAATAAACAACAAAAGTAAAGATACCAATATACACAAGAGAACACTAGATTTTTTGCATGGAAACTCGTTAGGGAAAAACCATAGAGAGGGTTAACCCTCAACATAATATAACTAGTTATAGAATATTACAAAATGCTCATGGAAAGGCTCACTACAAGAGGGCTTACTGCCCAAATGATGAAGGCTCACTGCCAAAGATCTTACTGTCTAAAATAGAACAAGTAAAAAACATTAACTGCTATAGTTGCATCTTACATATGCATGGAATAGAGCTCCAATTAGGCTCTGTCAATAGACTTCACACACTTCATTTGCTCTGTTGTAATCATTTATCACATCTAACCATTATGTCACACTTCTATATTTGTATCTCTCAATATCTATGTTTTTATATTATTTCATCATTGAAGGAATACACCACATATATATTGATCCATATCTCAAGTCGGCCACACATGCCTTACAAAGAAAATACCTTATACACTACAATATAGTGCATACGTTTCACTCACATAGGTCAGCCAAAGATATAACAAAATTTAATGTCAACTAGAATACACATGTTATCCACAATGCTTAATCATGTCCCAAAACCTTAGGACCAAAAATAATCAATTGTTGAAATGTGAATGTCTAGACAAACTGTTTTCTTTTAGAGGAACAGAGCAACTGATAGATTGAATTATCAAACTGTCTATCTTAGCTTCCACATATCCAAAACATGTAAAATATGGAATATAGGTACATATAATATACATGAGTATATTATCCAAACTTCAAATCCATATCTGCAATTGCAGACAATGCAAAGAAAAACATGATGAACCAAGTCACTCGATTACTAGAGAAACAAAAATATAAGTCAATAGAAGTATGTTGACATTAATGACAACCGACAACCTACACAACATTCTCCTTCATCAATGACAAAACTCCAACAAGGTGCCTTGATCCTGAGCCATGGCATCTTGGTCCTATCAATCAGGTTTCAAAATTGGACAAAGGTTGGATTAGGAGTTGAAAATAAAAATTCAAGAGGATGTGAGAAACATCAAAGCATGTATTAAGTACTAAAGGTCAAGGTGCCAAGGTGAGGCCTATCTGAGGATAAAATTGTATAGTGATACAATTTATGAAGCTACATTTAGACCCCAATTTAGCGTGAGTATGAACCTATGTCCATACTCATGGTAAAGTACAAAATTGTATCAAAATAATTCACCAAGATATCAAAGAGACAAGACACACCAAGCCCCCAAGGAATAAGGATAGAATAAATTTAATATCAAGATAAAATGAGAAACACATGAAGAGGATAGAAAGAGCATGATTATACTTGGCCTAGTAAGGCTTGTGCTTATTACGAGTCGTGCTACGTTGAAAATTTTGAAATCAAAAAATGCAAAAGATTACAAAGAGAAAGGCTTTGTTTGCAAAGTAACCTAAACATTGAATTTAATTTACTACAAAATGAGTACTGCAACTTGTACCAAACATGTTATGGTGTGTGATCAAAGTGTACAAACCAAGTCTCATGGATTGTGCATTAGGTGTAATATTGAGCAGAGTGTATGACCCCATGTTAAAGCAATTGTGCATGCCTTATCGAGAGCAATAACTTTAAGGTAGAATACATGCATCCAAAAGACAAGCACATTATCACAATGAGATTCCCCCAAGAAAAAACAAATCAAAGGGCAATAGTCACAAAAAATATAGGAAAAATCACATAAGGGATCCACCGGCTAGGTTTAGTATGCACTTTCGATAAATAATGTATATTAAAAATAATTTCATTAAATTGAAGTCATCCCCCAAAGGTAGTCAAACTATGAAAAAATGGAAGAAGAACGCATAAGATGAAATAACAAATATTATTTTTAGTTGACATGGAAGAGACCAAAAAGAGATCTCAATGCTTTACATTGTCCCCAAGTAGAAAACACAAAGGCACATTTATGAACAATAGAACATATATGACATATAGAAGAATTGAGATACAAATAGAGGAATGTCATAGTATATTCAACCTCTTTATTACCTTGCACTAGCGGAGCAATAAGGGTCATCCAAAGAGAATCTAACATAACATAAAGACATATCAAGCAACACAATATATGACATAGATGAAGCTAGTCAAGAAAATCATAATCATTCATCTCCCAATATTGCTTAACATCATTTAGGGATGGTGGCCACTATACAAGAGGAGCAACAATGAGCATGGTATCTAGAGCTACTACAAGTTACAAACAAGGATCATTCTCTAATGATGTGTCACTTTGTTTGTCACTAGGAGCTAGGATTAATTCTTTTGAAAAGTGTGACAATAGTTCATGATTAATCTCAATAAGTTCATAGATATCATTAAAATCATTAGGATCAACATTGTTAGCATGAACATTATTATCATCATCCACATCATTATCTAAATTAATCATAATAGGATCTTTAGCATTAAAATAAATTGAGCCATCATTTTCTTAAGCATATTTAACTTTGATAATTTAAGTTGAACTTCCTCCCTAGGGTTAGGTAAAGGTTGGAAAAATGGGACCAAGTCAACATTTGGTTTCTTTGAGGAGGAAATGGTTTAGGAAGAAAGTTCACAAGCCTTGGCACAACATATTCATCGGCAATCTCTTGCACAACAATTTCTTTTAGTTTTACTTGAGACTTGCGAAGTTTGAGGATAAATTAACATAGGCTTATTTTTTTCTCTTATAGGAGAAGGAATGGGAGGAGCCTTACTCAGTTGGGAGATACAATATTTTGGGCATTATATTATCATAGATTGTCATTCATGTCAACAATTGGGAAGATGCAATGGAGATACTCATAGAGATCAAGATGATAAAGATGGTGTTGTGCAACATCATATACATGACATGTTATATAACACACCATGTTAGTACATGGAGATACAAAAGGAAATCTTAGAATGTGCTATTAGGATAGACATTTGGATGAAGAAGACAAAGGTCAGTGAAGTGGTTAAGGTATTGTGCAATCTGGTTCGAATCAGAAAAAGTATTGCTACAATTGTATAACACACACATTATCGCATTCTATGAAACTGTAGAAGGTGACTAGAATTGTCAATAACACGATGGGTTAGTTGTGTTGGTCTTACGACAGTTTATATCAATAACTCAAAGGTTATCACAGTTTAAGATTATAGAAGAACTGCATAACATGATGGTTATGTAGGTTATCACTCTAGGGTGTGCACCACACACCGTGTTATTAACTACTTGTCAAGGTGCTACCCCGCAACATTGAAATGTGAGAAGCAATAGTCATACAGGATAAGAGTTTCAAATAAGATAAAGACTTCCCATTATATCACCTTGTGCTTGTGCTTGTATGGAGAATGATGGCCATGCAAGATAATGCTCAAGCAAAGAAAATAGTGTTACACACTATCCCGCATCATGTGTGATAGAGTGAAAATGGTTGTGTGGGGTAAGACGATAGTGGCATCCCCCCTTATCCCACATCATACAAGAAGAAGAAAAGAAGACCTTATCCCGCATGGGTTAGAAAGACCTTATCTCGAATGGGTTAGAAGGTCACGCTAAGTATAGTGCGGGATAAGAAATGTGAAGAGAAGCTTCTTGAGAATAACATAAGCTTATCCTGCATGGGTTAGAAAGTTGCTTAAGGTTTCATGTGGGATAACTAGAATGAAGGCATGCCACAAAGAGAAAGAAAGTCCTTATCCTACATGAATAAAATAGTTACACTAAGTGTGATGCTACAAGAAGTAAGGTGGTCCTTACCCCTCACTGCTAAGATGATCTCATGAATGATTGTGCAGGCAAACAAGAATAAAAGGAATCACTTGAGGATTCTTACTCTGCATGGGTAAGATGGGCCCTTAGATTATGGTGCGGGATAACATACATATCTGGATGTGGATAACCTGAAAGTTAGTCACAGTATGGAGTTTTATGGTTCTATGCAGCCCAGTGGTCTATGTGATAGTTGACTAAGTTTGACCCAATGATGTGACATGTATAGAACGAATTAGAGACAGGTTCATCACAATTTATTGTATGTTTTGGAAGGCGAATGCTAGTTGACCAAAGTTGACTAAGCAATTTTGATACCACATTTGCAAGCTTTAATCAAATAATCCACGTGGGAGTCAACAAACTTTGATCAAATAACAAAAGTCACATAACACGCAATATTATGCAATCTACAATGAATGCCAATTCATCACACCGCCACCATGGCATATTTTGACCAAGTCTTTGTGGTCATGTCTAGGAGATCGATGGCCTAGATTTCAAATCTTTGAAGATCATAGGTTGGCACGATTTCATGTGTCTGGGAACTTGTTTTTCCAACTGGAGAATATGTTAACTGATTGAATGGACAATCTATGTGCAACCTAAGAAATTGAATGGAACGCGTTGCATGACAATGATGCAACCATCTGTGATGATCTACAATCGATCAACCTTATAAAGGTGAATGAAGGTTCTATAAAGATGCAGGTTGTCGACTGACTAAGCTGATGTATACGTTGAAGTCACATTTGTGAGATAGCATAGCAAAGTTGTGCTAGATCAAGGAGTTGTTGAAGATGCATAAATTAATGTTGTAGAGAAGAGAAAGTTTTAGAGCAGTGATGGTCTAAGTGCAAAAGTAGAGCAAAATTCAGAGAGATAGTTGTAGAAAACAAGATCAAAGATCAAAGTGCAGAGGATTGAGTAGAAGATAATCAGTGTGGTACAATACATCAATTGTAACTAGGTGCATAAATAGTATCTTGTTATTTACACTTTGTAATCATCTGAGTGGATGCTCAAATCAGGGGTTGGTTCTCCTTTGAGTTGGTGCTCATAAACTATAGGGGTTGGTTCTCCTTGGGTTGGTGCCCTAAACATTGTAATCGGACTTACTTGTGAAGTCGGATTAGAGCAGTAGACTCCAACAACTATTCTCATCGAGGTTGTTCCCACATTGGTTTTTCCTCATAAATACTCATGTTATGTGATGTGTCTTGTGTGTATGTTTTGAATTTGATTTGCATCTTTAAAATTTTCACACTTAGATTAGAAGTTTTTAAAGATACACTGATTCACCCCCCTCTTAGTGTCCTATTGTGTTCCTTCAGTTTTCCCATATAAGATGTATGAGATGGGACCACAACATATAGAAGGTGTAGGAAGAATTCTTAGTCCAGAATGAAGAGGACTATAGATGGGTGAAGGGTCTCTAGGTTTACTTAAGGTCAATATCATATCAAATTTCTATTTTTAAAAAAGATAGAAAAAGAATATCATTTTGAGGCTTTAAAGGTTCAAGTTGTTTAGGCCAAAAGTAATCAAGGGTGAAATTTACATGCTTTGTTGTGGGTTGGAAAAGGATATGATTAATTGTGATAATACACCCATTGTGAGGGAACTTCAAACATTTATGGATTGTAGAAGGAATAGGTTTCATGGAAGAGAGCCAAGGATGCCCCAACTTCACACGAAATTGATTTGATGTAGGAATAATAGCAAAGGTAACATCCAACACTTAGTACCAACATCAATAGGAAGAGTAATAGAACCAATAGTAAGGAAAGAGAAACCATCATACACCTTGATCATAACATTAGGTTTATCATTAATTACAGACTCTTCAACATTTGCACTATAGCCAATGGAGAGCGAGGAGGAGAAGGGGAGCAGTCGGGCCCAAAATTCAAATTTTTTGGGCATGAGCACTGGTTCAACACTAGGACAGAATGCAAAAGGAGATTCAGGGAGTCCTATAGAAGGGGAGAGTTCAAATGGTAAGGAACTCGATGTTTCTTTGGACTCAGGGGACCCAGGTGGGGGCCCCAGATCATGTGAGGAGCAGATAGCAGGAGGTAAGGGGAATGATCAAGTTCAAAATTCAAACTTGGGAGGCGGTAAACCTGAAGCAGTTTTAGGATAGCATGCGGCAAGTGGTTCAGAGGACACAGTGGAAGGAAAAGAATCTAATGGGAAGGATCTCAAGAACCTGCCGAATTCAAGGGATCTAAGGGGGGGATCCAGATTGATTGGACACATTGGTAAATGGTCCTCTTTGTTTGGGGTCAAACCTAAAGGTAATTCATCCTTGCCCCCAGTCAAAAATAACTCGAACGTGTCTCAAGGTAAGTTCTCCATTTCTTTTCCTGACCAAATTATAGATCATAACATTGCTAGAATGGAAAATACCTTGATTGGCAAGTTTTATGGGATGAGACCGAACATTGAGGTTGTTCGTGGGTTTGTTAAAGGAAATGGAGCTTGAAAGGTCAAGTGGATGTGGTTGCGATGAACAAAGGATGCCTATCCTTTTCTTCTCTTGTGAGGAGGACCGCAGGAACATCCTTTGAAACGCTACTTGGGTGATAGGCAAATATTTAATGTATATCCAGAAATGGTACCCTAATGCGGGAAGAGAAAAAAAATTTGTGGTTCAAGTTCCAGTTTGGATAAAGTTACCTGGACTCCCAATGGAATATTGGGATGAAGATGTGTTTGCAGGAATAGCCAATGCCTTTGGGGAGCTTATCGCCATTGATTTAGTTATGACATCCATAAGAAGACTTATTTATGCCAGAATTTGCATAGGAGTGGGGCCTGAAATGGATATGCCAGAGGAAATAGAGATAAAATCAAAGCTTGGGAAATGGAAGAAGAATATTGTTTACGAAACAATCCCTTTTGCATGCTTTCACTGTAAGAAAGTCAGACACTGGGCTAAAAAATGCCCAAGTAATGTGGTCAAATCTCAATCCCAAGCTAAAGTATGGAAAAAGGTGGACAACTCTTTGAAAGCTTCGCATTCTGATGGTCTGGATCAGGAAAAACAATCTCAGGTTGGAAGGACAGAGGAAGTGTTAGTTAGAGAGTTGGGAAATGAAATGAAGAAAGGAGATAATGAAAATTCTGCCCATCAGGAAAAGGAACAGAATGGCAAGGAGTCAGATGATGGAGAAAGAGAGTCACAAGTTAGTAGCCAAAAAGAGGAAAAGGAAAAGGATAAGACCAATCAAAACTCAGACAATAGTGAGAAGAGAAATAATGGTCATAAGAAAAAGGGAGATAATCAATCCAAAGACAATAAAGAGGAAGGAGACAATTTTAATTTATTATCAAATTCATTTGAGTCAGATAAGGAAGCAAACTGGATCCAAGATGCACAATCTGATAACATCTTGGATCAAGGGCTATCAAAGATTTCATTAGTCTCTCCAGTTAAGGTAAAGTTGATCTTTCCAGAGGAAAATGAGCCAAAATGGGGAGATGAGGAAGACATCAAAAAGGCACTGGGAAAGAGTGAATCAAAGTAGGAAGAAGAAGTAATGGAGGATAAAAGGAAGATTAAGAACAAAAAAAACAATAACAACAACAACAACAATAGTACATCAACCAGAAATACCAAAAGTAGACTTGGGGATGTGGGAGCTCAACATACTTCTCCAGGAAGATATTCAAATGTAAAGAAGAGGACTATGGAAAAAAGAAAGAACATAGCATATGGGACTTAAAGAACCATCTTTGAGGCAGGTATTTCTAAAAAACCATGAAGATCATCTCTTGGAATATTAGAGGATTGAATAATCCTCACAAACATGATTTAATAAAAAGTATGATTAAAGACGAAAACCCGGATATTTTTTTGATTCAAGAAACCAAAATGTCAAAAGATAAGGTAGAGGGATTGAAAATGTTTAGTAATGGAGGAGTTAGCGGTGGTAGTTTAGAAGGTGCCTCGGGAGGTATTGTTAATTTCTGGAATAAAAATATTATAGAGGGAGAAGTGCTTATTCAGGACAACAATCTGGCTTGTATCAGATTTAAGCATTTGAAAGATAGAACATCATGGGTCTTAACTAATGTGTATGCTCCTAACACTAAGACTAGCAGAAGTGATTTTTGGAAATAATTAACCTTGTTAAGAAGTAGGTTTGCTGAAGATGGTTGGATGATTATGGGGGACTTCAATACCCCTTTGAAGGAAAGCAAGAAAAAGGGAGGGATCCAAACCAATCTGGACAACAGATTGGATTTAATGGACTTTATCAATAATAATGCTCTCCATGACCTGGATTTGCAAGGAGTTAAATATACTTGGACTAATAGAAGGAGCAGTGAGGACTTAATTCAGGTCAAACTTGATAGAGCTCTTATCTCTATGGATTGGTTTAATCTTTACTTTTTTTCTTTATTTGCTCACATAAGCGCGGGATTGGATCACTATCCTATATCCTTCACGGCTGATGCCAAGAATAGAAGAAGACACTTCCCTTACAAAATTGAGAGAATGTGGACTAAACACTCAGATGAGGAAAGAAAAATCAAGGAATGGTCGCAGGTCAGAATTGAAGGTAATACTATGTATAAAGTGGTTAAAAAGTTGAAGTTTGTGAAAGAAAATATTAAGAGGTGGAATAAGGAATGCTTCGGGAATATGTTTGCTTTGAAAGCAACTGTTCTTTTTAAGCTTTAATATATTCAGGATGAGATTCAGAATAATGGATATACTAATACTTCAAGAGAAGTTGAAGATGAAATTATTATGAGATATCATGATATAATAGCAAAAGAAGAAACTTTCTGGAAACAAAGGTCTAGAAATGTATGGTTGAAGGAAGGGGATAGAAACACTAAATACTTTCATATGTCTACTTTAAAACATAAGGCCATCAATAGGATATCATAGATTAAAGTTAATGGTAGAAGTGTTGAAGAGGAAGAATCTATGAGAAAGGTATCCATGGAGTTCTTCTCCAACCTCCTTGCTAAGGAACGGAATTTGGATCTGCAATCTCAAAAGAACCTAATGGAGTGTATTCCATCTATCCTGGAGGTTGATCAAAACTCTTACCTAATTGCTATCCCTTCCAATAATGAGATTTTGAAAGTTGTCAACTCCTTTGAAGGTAACAAGGCGCCAGGCCTAGATGGTTTTCCCATGTTCTTTTTTCAAATATATTGGCATATTGTTGGAGATGATGTTTCCAAAGTTGTGAAAGAGTTCTCTGGTGCTAAAAGAATTTTGAAAGAGATAAATGGCACTTTTATTGCTCTTATCCCCAAAAAGATGGGAGTTTATTCCATGGATCTTTTCAGACCCATAAGCATGTGCATTCTCTATACAAGATTATCTCTAAGGTTCTGACCTCTAGAGTCCTAAAGTTGCTTCCTTCTATCATTTCTCCTCAGCAAAGTGGTTTTGTCCCTAGAAGACAAATCTTGGATTCGATAATTCAGTCCATGAAAACATTCATTCTTTATCTAGTGCTAAAAAAGAAGGGTTTCTTCTGAAGCTTGACTTATCCAAAGTCTACGATAGAGTGGATTGGGATTTAATGATGAAAGTTCTCTCGGCTTTTGGTTTTTTCTCTAGAAGTATTAGTCTTGTTAGGCAATTAGTCTCTTTGGCTTCTTTTTATGTCTTAATTAATGGGTCTCCTTCTCCTTTTTTCAAGTCCTCAAGGGGACTTAGACAGGGAGATCCTCTATCTTCGGTTATTTTTATAATCATGGTGGAATGTCTAGGGAGATACATTGGAAAGCTGGTTAAGAAGGGGGAGTTTTGTGGATTGAAACCATCTTCAGTGGATCAAGTTTGCTCCCATCAACAGTTTGTGGATGACTCTATAATTATGGGGAAGGCTTCAATGTAGGATTCTAGGAGTTTAAAGAAAGCATTGGATAGTTATGGGTCAGCTACTGGGCAATACTTTGGGGTGTCAACTAGGGAGTCTTCCTACTTCCTATTTGGGGCTCCCCTTATGCCAAGATCCTCCTAATACTTTCTGGGGAGCTTTGATGGACAAATTCCACAAGAAGCTAGCTAGTTGGAATGGCTCTCTCCTTAGCCAAGTTGGTAAGGTTCAGCTGTTGAAATCAACTCTTCAAAGTATTCCTCTTTATGCCATCAGTCTTTTCAGATTTCCTACCAAATATGCGGAGGCTATTGAAAAGATCCAAAGAACTTTTTTGTGGACATGGGTTGAGGAGAAGAAGAGAATGAATATGATTGTGTGGGACAAGGTTTGTAAGCCTATAAGAAAGGGAGGTCTAGGTCTAAGAAGAATAAGAGACATGAATGAATTCCTTATGGCCAAGTAGATTTGGAGAGGGTATAATAACCAGGGAGAATGGAAAGTGATATGAGACAACAAGTACAAAAGGAATTATCCTACACTCTTAAGTTTCCTCAATGCGGAAGATATCCCAATTGGATCCAATATCTAGAAAAGTGTGTCTAGAACAAGAGATATTATTGCCAAAGGTGTGAAATGGAAGATGGGGAAAGGGAACCTTATCAAATTCTAGGAAGACTCTTGGTTACTCAAGTCCCCTTTGAGTGAAAGTCTTGAGTGGAGTAGATTTCAAAACCAGTGCAAGGAAAAATATGGATCTATGGTGGGTGACTACTGGCAAGAAGGACAATGGAAGGATTTATCTCAAGTTGATCCTTCCTTGGGAAGTTTGAACAAAATTATGAATTCCATGGTGGTGGTGGAAGATGAAGATCAATTAATCTGGAAACTCACAGCAAATGGTAAATTCACTGTGGCCTCTATTTATTATCAACAGTTTTCTAAAATGGAGAGCCCTTGTTGGGCTAAGGCTTGGGTGAAAGGCCTAACCCCTAAAATTAATATTTTCTTTTGGACAACCCTTCAAGATAAAATACTAACTATTGATAACCTCAGAAAAAGAGGTATGTGCATGCCTAGTGTTTGTTTTCTTTGTATGCAGAATAAGGAGACCATCAACCACCTTCTCTTTCATTGTTCCTTCTCTAATATTGTATGGGGAAGATGTTTGGATCACTTCAATATTAGTTGGAGTTTCCTGGATTCAATTCAAGAGGTTTTTAATTCTTGGCAGCACCCATCAAGGAATAAATCCACTATTTTGTTGTGGAAATTGGCTTTACCCCATATGTCCTGGGGTATAAGGAAAGAGAGAAACGAAAGAGTATTCAGAGAGAAGGTGTCTAAAGATCAAATTGTGTTTGAGAAAATAAAAATAAGTATATTGGAAAATGTGAATATCATAGGTGGTATTGATAAGCCTCAAGACAAGAATGATCAAATAATCTTCAAGAAGTGGAAATTAAAAGGTAGTGATCGTGTTCAAACCAATCCTAGAGAGGGTGTGATATGGGAATGTCCTCCCAATGGTTGGATGAAAATAAAATTTGATGGAGCCTCAAAGGGTAATCCTAGTATTGCGGGATGTGGTGTGGTCCTAAGGGATGAATGGGGAAAATGCAAAATTATTAAATGTATACCTATAGGAAATCAAACAAATCATGTTGTTGAGGCTATGGCAGCTTATCACGGGATGGTCCTGGCAAAGGAAGCTAACTGCACCAGAGTCTGGTGTGAAGGAGACTCATTGAATATAATCAATTGTTTGAACAAGAAGTTCCCACCATCATGGTCAATAAATAATGCTATTAAAGTAGCTAAGAAAATAAGTGAGACATTTGAAATGTGTGTTTTTACACACGTGTACAAGGAAGCAAACTCATGTGCTGACTGGGCCACCAACTTGGCCTGTCAAATGGAGGAAATCATAACTATTAATGGTGAGAGCGATCTCGCATGTGAAGAAAAATCCTTGCTCGATCAAGACCGTATCCAAATGAGGAAACGTGGCACCATCAACCATAATTTCTAAATGCCTCTTCCACTCATTATGAAGCAAGTTTACAATGGAGGTGATGTGCATTTATTTAAGTGTCTTTTTATAATTGCTTGGCACGAATTCAGGGTTGTTTTTCAGGGCAACTACAAAAACCAGAGAAGAAGACTCAGAGCCAAGAGAAGGAAATTCAGGGATTGCGAAGGTAAAATGGGAGGGAATAAAAAAAGGTTCAAACCCACCTCTTGCCTAGAATGGAGGAAGAATAGGGAAGTTTGGGAAATTCTTCAGGAGGGGGGTCTGAGTGTGTTTATGGAGAGGCTTAGTGGGAAAGATCCTACGGTCACTAAACACTTTATCCAGAATTGGAAGAATGGCAAAATTTTGGTGGGGACCTAGATGATGACTGTGGATGAGGAGATTATTGTTGAAGCCATGGGGATGATGACAGAGGGTATGAAACTTTATAAAGATCGTAGCATCATTGATAAGGCAATGGACAAATTTCTTGTCATGGAAGGTGAGAAGAAGAAAATGGTGAAGGTCGACAACTCCTATCACTCCCCAAAACGTATATGTAGGCCATGGAGGTTCATTTTATTTACAACAATTACCTATATAACTTTGTATGGCAGGTTCACAAGAGCTTACGAACACCACTTTGTTTTGCTCAATCAATTTCGCCATGGGGAAAAGGTGAGTTTGCCATATTATCTTGCATGTTTTATGGACCATACTATCAAAGAGATACAGAAAGATCCCAAGGGTTGCCATGCTCTTCACCAGGGTCTTATGGCTCTTGTTTATAAAGTGTTGAAAGGTAAATGCATTGAAAAAACCTATTAAAGGTAAAAATGCAAGAGATGAGGACATGGAAAGTGAGGTTAGTGGTTTTAACTTTGACTCGGAGACTGAAGGAGATTCAAAGGAGCCAAGTAAAAAGGGGAGGAACAAGGCTAAGAGGAAAAGGATTGTGGTGGATTCAAATATTTCAGAGTCTGAGGTCGAGTCCTTCGAAGGTAAATTCATCAAAAATAAGAAAGGGAAAGGCATCGGCAAGCAAACTCAGGGGAAGAAGAACATCAGCAAGTGAAGGAACAAAGATATTAATCAAATTTTGATTAATTATGATGAAGAGGTAGAGGAGAATAAAAATGATGATGGGAAGGATAAGGAGGGGGAAGAGATGCCGGTTGTGGGCAACAATGAGGATTTGAACACTCAACATCTGCAGAAAGAGGATCAAGCGGACAAAAGGGGTAAATCTAGGGATTGTGTTGGAGAAAATGAGAGTGTTAAGGGTTTCTATGACACCATAAACACAATGGTGAAAGACATTGGCAGCCTGAAGAAAGATATGAATGTTGTCAAAAGAGCAACGATGGGCGACAAACCCTTGACTGACAATGTTAAAGAGTTGGCAATGGCAATTAATAATGCTGAAGCCATTGAAAGCATGGTGAGTAAAATTATTGCAACTGAAAATAAGGTTAAGGAGATGACAGAGAATAAGGAGGTGAAAGGGAACTCACTGTAAAGAAGATAGTTGAACAGAACTTCCAAATTCTCAAAGCCTCGGTGGACAACATGAACATTTTGATTAACAAATTTGACAACATCAAAGAGAAATAAGGCGACAAGGATCAACGGGACAAAAAAGATCACAAGAAGAGGACCAGAGCTAATTCCAGAAATAAGGGCGACATCAAAAGTCAAGAGTTGGATGATTTAAAGACCTCTACAGACAACATGAAACAGATGGTGGTCCATGCTGAAGATATCATGAAAAATATCTAGTTGTCTCAGTTTTGGTCTCAGTCCTGGTCTCTGCCTTTGTGTTGTCTTTTTGCTTTCCTTTCGCTGTCTTTTTCTAGTTCTTCATGTTATGTGTGTTGAGATCCCTTTGTGTTCGAATGGGATCAATTTTTGTTTATGAAGTGATCGGGCATGGTTTTTCCTAGTTCTTTGACTCTCCTGCAATGTAAAAGGTCTGGGTTCCTTTCAAAAACCTGTTTTTACTTAATCAAAACATTAGGTTTATCATATGTAACTTGATGCAATTGTTGAGTAAAAAAATATTCTTCACTAATAACATTCACCATACATACTCAATCAATGAGCACCCCTCATGAGAGTTTGTATTTAATCTTCCCTATAATGCATAATGGTTCATCAAGTGCAACAGTAGTCTCACTAGGATTAAAGACGATGCATAATTTTGGTTTAGGTTTAGTTTTTTCAATGAGGTTCACAACATTATTGGACTCTACATGAAATTCATTAGGAAATAATGCAAGTATCTTAGACTCAAAAAAATTTGTAGAGTGAGAAGGTAAAGGATTGGTGAAGATTTAGAGGTTTTGATTAGGAGGTATTATGGATTGTTTCCTTTATCATTCACACCATATATAAATATAATATTGTTATCATTAAGGTCTTGAATCTTATACCTCAACTTATAACACTTCTTTGTATCATGACTTGCTTGATGATGGTATTGGAAAAAGGCTTTGCAGTCAAAGGAAGGTGCTATTGGCTTAGAGGTATCAATAGGATTGATTGGAGGAATTTGCAACACATGAGTATTACTCAACCTCAACATTGTACTATGAAAAGACTCAAAAAGAGGGTTTAATTATTTTATAAAGTATTTGGATAAAGGAGCATTATTTTGATGAAACCTTTGGTGTGTTTGTTGAATTTTGGATATGATTATTGAGTAATCTCATTCTTATCAACCATAACCATTGAAGAAGATGATTTAAATTGGCTCACTCGAAGCTAATAGTTATGAAGCACTACATACAATTGGATGAGAAAGGTAAATTTAGAAAATAGAAGCTTATCTATAATATCCTTTTGCAAATTAGTAATGAAAATTATTTGAACATCATGATCAAGAACATGATAAGAAATTTGTGAATGCAAATGTTTATATCTACCAATAAAATTAGTCACTTATTTTCTAACTTCTTGCTTACAATGAATCAAATCAATAAAATTAATTTTAGGACCAATGTTGTTTTGAAATTGTTGAATGAAAGCATTATCCAATTGTTGAAAAGAAGTTATGGAATAAGGAGGCAAAGAACAATACCATTGCAAGGTTTTATCTCTAAAGGTTCGAGTAAATAATTTTTCCATGAGTATTTGATCATGAGATAAATCACTACACAAGGTTTGAAATGTCTTCACATGAGTCAAGGGGTCACCTTTTCCATTGTATAACTCTAATTGAGTGATCTCCGCATTCTTAGGAGAAACTACACAAACAATCTCATCGGATAGTGGGATTGCTACATCATATGTGGGAACGTAGACTTGGATTGGGTTAACAAAGCCAATTGTTGTTGTAAAGATGAAACACTTTGAGCAAGGTTAGTGATAGTGACTTCCGTGGATGGATTAAAATAGGACATATTTGGTTGTGATGGAGGAGTAATGTTATTGTAGGTAGTTGGAGGTTGAGAATAAGGAGGGGGAACTTTATGATATGTTGGTATAGGAGATGGTTGGAAAATAAATGGAAGACTCACTGAAGGAGGCACATAAGAGTATTAATTAGTAGGATTGTCCCATTGACTAACATGTGTATGATTACTATTTTGGGTAGAGGTAGTCATGGTAGGAGATGTATATGCAGACACACTAGGCAAGGATGTAGTCATAGGAATGGAATGCTCAACTTGACTAGTAGGATGAGAATAACCAAGAGATTTGGCACAACTATTTATGGTAATAATATTGGTATCAACAATATGAGCAATTCCATGTAACACTTCTACACCTAATTTATCACTTTTAACCATTCTCTTCAACCCTTCAATCAAGGAGATTGCCTCACTATTCAGGTGTTCTTGGCCCATCCATTGTTGAAGATTCTCAAACTCCATGTCAAGGTTCCCAATTGACTACTAGTAACCCTAGTTAGTGAGTAATCATATTCATCATGAGAAGTATGATATCAATGGGGCTCCATGATATTAGGTGTGGCATGTGTTGGATTAGAGGAATTACTAACATTCACATCGAATCAGTTAGTTAGCTCATGCTCTATATCCTTAGTATTTAAAATTTGGGAAGCCCTAATTCTATAGCTTCTTCTCACAAGAATACTAGATGCAGGACTAAGGGTAACAAAATTCATGTACAAAGAAGAAAAGTTTGAATGAAAAGATTTGAAATCACAATTTTTTTGATAATGACAGTTATACATGAATGATTAAACAATGCAACTTTTTTATAAAACGATCGATTAACCAATGAATTAAGCAATGCAAATTATGAATTTGAACACAAGATGCTATAAATATATGAATGATATGTAATAAAATAAGATCTAAGCATATAATTTGAAAATTATGTAACTCATAAATCAATTTTGATAAAATATCTAGGGTTTTGTCAATTTACCATTTAAGTTGATGTGATTTAAGTGTATGAGTAAAAGGTAAATTGAATTAAATGCCTAAAAATTAGATCTGAACATAAATAAATAGAAATAAGCATGAGCTATGGTGGGTTCACGAAAATGTAATGTGGCAAAAATTAGGGCTTCACCACTTGGATTGATAAAACCACTACTTTTTCTTGGGACCTCCACACATTAAGGAGGGAATTGAATTTGATTGATCCAATCCTAAAAGGGATAAATATAGATAAAATTAGCCCTCCTTGTTTGATTTGAAACTAAATTTAATTTAGGGTTGAATTGCAATGCTAGATCTAGGACAAACAATGAGGAATTGACATAAAACAACAATAACAAAATGTTCTCGATATCATACAGAGTTGTAAACCTAAATCTGAAGTCAAAAAATAGATCAAAACATGTGACATAAAGTTTGGGTAGAATTGTTAGGACCAAGGGGAGTAGGTCATCTTGGTCCTCTGAATATTGGAGTTAGACAAACTTGATGTTTTCTACATCAAGATGACACACAAAATCCACTGTAAAAAGATCATCAGAATTCCCAAAACTCAAGGGAGCTATCATCTTGGTCCTTTGGTTTTTGTGCCTTCAAAAGTTGAGTTTGATTATCATTAGTTACACTACTGGATTTTTGGCTTGCGGCTCTTGAGACAATTCCCTGCACAAAAAAAAATGAAATAGGTTTCTTGATGGGGGTTTTCCTTATGTCAAACCCCAATTGAGGAATTAACCTTGAAATTGAAATGATAATTGAATTGGAATTAATTTGAAGTAGAATGCTTTTCTTTTGAGGGAAAGGCTGGATCTAATCTGAAAATGCTTAATCTCGATACCTTGATGAATCTTCCTTGAATCCTCATGCAAGGGTTTAGGATGTCATGTAGAATGTCTTCATAGAATGTTGATCATGGATGCTTGAACATGAATGCTTTAACTTGACTTGACCTTCTCCTTAAATGCTTGATGAATACTTGACTACTTGCTCACTTAGCCTTGAATTGGTTTTTTAATTGAGAGCTCACTTATGATTTCCTTCCAATTTATAGTTACCAAATGAGGTAGGTAGGCTTCCTTTTATACCTAACTGTGCATTAAATGTTTGAATTTTCAAAGTAGTCTAACACAGAGCCAAATTTCCCACCCACATGAAGTGACCATTATGAGGTCCTATTTTAGGTCTTGATTGGGAAGACAAGAGTGGTCAAGGTGCCTTGGTCCTAAGCTAGGAATAGGGTGCCCAAGGCTTCTGGTCCTATCAATCAGGACTCAAAATTGGACAAATGTTGGATCAAGAGTTGAAAATACTGATTTTAAGAGAGGGTGAGTAGCATCAAGTAGACAATCAGCACTAAAGGTCGAAATGCCAAGGTGAGGCCTGAGTGAGGATGAAATTTTATAGGGATACAATTTACGACCCTACAATATTTATCTCACATGCATCAATATAATATTAATTAACTTTAGCATGGCCCTTGCCTTTTAATAACTTGCCAACTGAAAGATAGCTTGGATTCTTCCAGGTGGAGTGTATATTCTATCATAACATTGGCCACTTGAAGTGGCACTACACAAATAATATAAAGCATTATATTTCTCTCGTTATTTTATCATATCTATGTGCATTATATTAGTTTATCTTGTAGGTCCTTATATGAACACTTAATTGGATTTAATAGTTTTGGTAAGCCTAGACAAAATTTAGTTTTATTTCCTCAAAGACATTATTCATTGGCTTAAATAGATTTACAATTTGTTATAATACATTTTTCAAGACAACAAGGATTATGAGGACCCACTTAACATGCAAATTTGTTCTATTTCCTTTCCTTATTTTTTTTTGTATATAGCCAAATCTGGCTAAGGATTTATGCCTTAGTATTTGGATAAAGAAGGATCATTGAATAAGTTTGGTTCCATTTCAAATCCATTTGTATTTGGGTTTACCTTTCACAATCTCCTAGCTTAAGTTTATTTTTAATAAATTTTAGGTATGAAGTCTTTTCTAAAGTATTCTATCTTGATTCCACATCTAAGTTGTTAGACATTATAAACAACTCTAGAACTTACACTTAGATCCCTCACATTTTCTCTTGTTGGACTTGGGTATGTTTTTGATTAAGGAAAAAGCTGGTTTTGAAGGGGCCCCAAAACCCTTTACAAGTAGAACTTAAACAACAAAGCTATGAGAAATAGAAAAGAACAGAAACCACAAAAAACCAGCGGAAAACTGAAGAAAACCCAAAAAAGCCCCAAAAAGCCAGCAAGCCTTCCAGCATTCAGATTTTTTCCAAGGCTTTAGCCAGGGAGTTGCTGATATCATATAGCTCTTTGATGTTGTCTTTGAAGTTAGGGGGATCCTTTGCTAAAGCAGCCACAGCTTTCTTGATACTGGCTCTGGCTCTCTTTGCAGTACCACCCACCAGGTTAGCATCACCGCTTCCAGTCTGGATGGTCTCTTCCTCCAGGTCAAGATCCACAACCAGTTTAGGAGTGCAGGTATGATCAATGACCTTGGCAATGTCCTCCAAGTTTTTAATGATAGTAGAGAGGATACTTGGGATAACTCCAATCAGATTTTTCATCGCTTCTTTTCCCTCTTCCAGTGAATTTACCTTATTCTCCATTTCCTACTTCCAATTAATCTGCTCTCTATTTTCATCCTCCCTTTTTTCATCTATTTTAATCCCTTTCTTATCCAGGTTTTCAGGGTCTCGTAGGTCCATCTATTGAAATCCATTTTGGCCTTAGAGAGCTTCTTGAGGTTATCTAGGATAAGCCCTTTACTAGCACTTTCCTTGTCCTCGCTATCCCTATCCTCAGTCAAGTCCTTCTCAGAGTCTTTGTTCATTTCCTTCTTTGAATTCACTCTTGTTTCCTCGTTATCCTTGGGTTCTGCTTCTTCCATCAGATGGTTGTTGTCCTTACCAAGGTGTTCGCTGAGGGTAGGGCTTTCTTGATCAGGCTCATTATTTTCGCTTTCTTCCTCATTACCCAGCTCCTCGTCTTTCCAACTATCTTCACCATTGGAATCGTCTGTCTCCATTCCGTTGCTTTCCTTAACAATATCCTCTATTTCCAACCCAGGGACGCTTTTCCTTTTTTTGCTCAATGACACCTTCTCCTTGCTAGTTTCTCCCTCTTCCATATTTCTCTTGCCCAGAGAGGCAGAAATCCTCTTATTCTCCAGCAGGGCGAGGGTTTTGCAATGCTCATAGATGAGCAGCAGAAGCCCATAGTGGAGAATCGGGCTAGAAGGGTTATTCCTGTGTTTGTTGAGGGACCTGGAGAGGGACCGAAAGAGGTAGTAGGGTAGGGACACCTTTTTGTCATGTCTGAAATGGTTTAAGAGAATGAAGTGGTAGGTGTGGGCCCTAGAAAAATGGCCTTCAACCGTGACGTACTCCATAATTGCGTTTAGAACCCAGCCCCACAACTTCTTGATGTTTGCAGCTTCGTAGTAGCCCCCAGTAGCCTTGCCAATTTTAGCTCTCTCTTTCTCTTTTTGCGGGAACAGGTTAACCGTGTTGTTGGAGACCTTAAGGTCTCAAAATAAATTAAGCCCAGAGTGGAGCATTCTGGTCACAGTGGAAATGAGCCCAGCATCCAGCTTAAACTTAACTCCGTAAAGTTTAAAAGAGCCATTTGACTAGTTTTCAGAAATCTGGGAAACGGCTAAGTTAACCCTACCTTTGTCATAGTCCTCAAGTTTCTCCATGAAGCTAGTAAGAGAGCCCTTCTCCAATTTCGCCCAACCTTTTGGCATTGCTTCCAGGTTGACATATTGTCTGGTTCTTCCCGCCTTAGGTCTCCTCCCATCTTCGGATATGGGTTGTCTACTCTGTTTCTCTGCAAGTTATCACCTTCTTTTCCGATGTTGCTCAAGTTTTCGAACTAGATAACCCACAAAGCATGCAGCACTCTATTAGAGATAATAGAAGATCTGCCACAGCGCCAAGTAATGATGGCCTTTCCAGCAAGGCATAAATGATGCTTTTTACTTGACATGATTAAATTGTCCTTCTCTCCCCGTATAACGGTCCTTTCTAATGAACTCTTTGATATTCAAATTGAGATCCTCCTCATGCCAAATCATTTGGGAGTCAGAGTTAACTCTAGTATTTGCTAAGCAATCTGCCACGTTGTTTTGCTCTTTGAAGGCATGTTGAATAATGATTTCTTTGAAACTGGCAATGATCTCCCTAGCTTTCATGATGATATTTTCAATAGACCTGGAAGGCTCCGATTCTTCCTTTAGGTACTTTATGATATTGAGTGAATCTCCCTCAAGTCATATTTTATCATAATTTAGATTTTTGGCTATAATTAAGGTATTCAAGGCTGCAGAGGCTTCAGCAAAATGGCTAGTTTGATTCCCCAGAGGACCAACCACTGCCTTAAGACAACTTCCAACAAAATTCTTGACAATGCCCCCATATCCAGCTTTACCCAGATTCCCTTTAGAGGCCCCATCAAAATTAGCCTTAATCCATCCCTATTGGGGAAAACACCAGACTAGACCTTCTCTTCCATTCTCCTTGCTAGTAGTAGTGGTAGAAAGGTTCCACCTGTCTTTAAAATCATCTTTAGCAGCAGGTCCCTGATCAGTGCAGTAGAGGCTTTCAAAGATACTCCTAAAGATTTTATCTGCAACCACTTCAGGAAAAGCCCTTTTATCCCTAAAAATCTTGTTGTTGCACTCTTTCCTAATATTCTAGATAACAATCGACAGAGTAAGTTTCTAGGTCTCCATAATTTTAGGATTAGAATTAGGGCAATGCCATTGAAGCCAGGTATCACCAAGAGAGTTTGGGAAGACCCAACTCAGGTTCCACCTAGAAAGGATGATTTTCCAGATATCCTACCTAAAAGTACATTGATTGAGAATATGGCAAGTTGTCTCTTCTTCCCTGCAGCAAAGAGAACACCTGTTAGGAAAAATAATACCTCTTTTGTGGAGATTGTCAAGGGTTAATTCCTTGTTTTGGATGAAAATCCAGAAGAAGATATTGACCTTAGGAACTAACTTCTTGTTCCAAACTTTAGCCCAGATGGGAATTTATTCCATCGGGACATTGTGAATAGCCATAGCAAAGGAAATAGAGTAATTCCCATCCAGAGTTTCCCTCCATATCAATCTGTCATCTTTGTTGTCTCTAAGGATTTTGGCAGAGAGAGCTATTTGAAGGAACTTGAGTCCTGGACACTGCTGGCTAAAGTCAATCCATTTCCCATTTCTCCAGTAATCTCTTACCATTTCTCCATACCTACTTTTGAATTAGTCTTTCCAATCTTTAAGGATTGGGATTTCCTCCAGAGGTTTATCCAGGATCCATCTATCTTTCCAAAATCTTATTCTCCTCCCATCTCCAAGGTTCCAAGTTCTGCCAGCAACAGCCCAGCTTTTAGCTGATTGCACAGCATTCCATATGGCGGATCCTTCAATATTAAAAGAGTTGTCAAAGAATTCTTCCTCAGAAGGTTGCATATAGAGATATTTGTTTTTCTAGATAGAGTTCCATTCTCTTTCCTCCCCTTTGAATCTCCATATTTGTTTGGCTAATAAAGCTTTATTCATAGAACCAATGTTCCTTAAGCCCAGCCCACCAGAGGCCTTAAGGGAGCAGATTTTATTCTAGACAATAAAGGGAATTATGTTTTTAGCTTCCACTCCCGACCAAAGGAACTTTTTTTGGATTTTTTCAATGGCTTCTGCAAACTTTGAGGAGATTTTGAACAAGCTAAGAGCATACACAGGAAGATTTTGGAGAGTGGCTTTGAGCAGAGTGATTTTTCCTGCTTGACTTAGGACAACCCCTTTCCAGCTAGCAAGTTTCAAGTTGATTCTGTCAATTAGCTTGTTCCAGAAGGAATCCTCAGGCTTGAGACATAGAGGAAGCCCCAAGTAGGTAGAGGGAAACTCAGAGATGTTGCAGCCAAGAATCCTGCCAATCCTTATTTGCCTTTGAACCGAGGTATTAATGAAAAATAGAGAGCTTTTATCCGAGTTGATTTTTTGGCCAGAGGCTAATTCATAGGTGTTCAAAATAATCTTCATATTTTTAGCTTCCATGATGGTGGCTTCCCCCATGGTGATAGAGTCATCAATGAATTGTTCATGAGAGTAGACAACATTGGAAGAAGAGGGTTTTAGGCCCTTAAGATTGCCATCTTCCACATTTTTAAGGATGAATCTTCCCAGGCATTCAGCAAGAATAGTGAACATGATAGGGGATATGGGGTCCCCCTGTCTGAGACCTCTAGAGATTTTGAAGAAACTGGACGGGGAGCCATTGACAATAACAGTAGAGGAGGAAGTTTCCATAAGTTGAGAGCAAAGTTGAATAACTTTGTCACCAAAACTAAACGCTTTCATGATCCTAAGGAAAAACTGCCAGTTCACTCTATCAAAAGCTTTAGCCATTTCTAACTAGAAGAATAATCCCTGGTTATTCGCCACTTTCAGGGAGTGGATGTTTTCATGAACGGAAATGATGGAGTCCAAAATCTGTCTTTTGGGGACAAAGCCATTCTGCTGGACAGATATAATCCTTGGAAGAATTTCCAATAACTTGGAAGTCAGAACCTTAGATAAGATCTTGTAGACAGAGTTACACAAGCTGATGGGTCTAAACTTGTTAAGAGAATCAGCTCCGGGGATCTTTGGGATTAGGACAATGAAGGTAGCGTTTAGTTCCTTTAGGAGTCTTCTAGAGCCAAAGAATTCCTTAACACCATTGCATATGTCAGACTCCACTATGTGCCAGAAATTTTGGAAGAAAAACATGGGGAAACCATCCAGACCAGGGGATTTATCACCCTAAAAGGAGAACACCGCCTTTCTGATTTCCAGATTAGAGGGGATACGGGATAAAAGGTGGTTGTCAACTTCCGACAGGATAGGAGGGATAGCTTGTAAAAGGGTGTTTTGCTTGCTAAAATCCAGGATATCCACATCACCCAGCAGGGTACTGAAATGCTAGAGAGATTCCTTCCTTATGTCACAGTCCTCTGTTAAGATGCCTTTATTGCAATTTAGTATGGATATTATGTTGGTTGCCCTATGCTTAAGAGTAGTTAAGTGAAAGAAGCGGGTATTTTTATCGCCTTCCTTCAGAAACAATGCTCTGGATCTTTGTCTCCAGAAAGTCTCTTCATTAGAAATGATAGTGGTATTTACATAAAAGATCATTTTCAGCCGTCCTAAGATCTTCAGTCAACCCCACCTCTTGGATTCTATCCTGAACATACTTTATTTCAGCTTTGACTTGATTTTTGTTCTTGAATATGTCCCCAAAAAACTCTTTGTTCCAGGATTTAATTTTGGCTTTTATGATGTTGAGCTTTTTGGCGATTATAAAAAAGAGCCTTGCCCTCCACTTTAGAGTTCCACCATTCAGCAATGCAAGCTTCCAGAGAAGGATGGGAGAGCCAAGCTTTTTTCAAATCTGAAAGGGAAATTTCTCTTTGCCGAAAAAGAGTTGGCAGTAAAGGAGATGGGGTAATGGTCTGAACCAATTTTGATAACAGAGGCTAGGGAACAATTATACTTAGAAATCTAGTCAAGAGAAATTAAAGATCTATCAAGCTTGACTTGAATCAGATCAGCTCTGCTTCTTCTATTGGTCCAGGTGAAATTGATGCCCTAGAGATCCACATCATTGAGAGCTTGGTCATTAATGAAGTCCATGAGGTTTTTTTTCCCATCAAGTTGTAAGGGGATACCTCCCATCTTCTCTCCATCTTTGAGCGGGGTATTGAAGTCTCCCATAATAATCCAGCTTTGATCAACAAACTAGAGTCTGTCAGTTGCAAGGCTTTTCCAATATTTAGCTCTCCTAAATTTGGTATTAGGCACATATACATTGGATAACACCTAGACAAAGTTGTCCTTAATATGCTCAAGCTGAACAAAGATCCTATTAGTAGCAGAGATGATTTTCTTTCCAGTAATGGTTTTTTGGTTCCAAAAAATCGCAGTTCCTCCAGAAGCTCCCTCCTAGTTTGATCCTATGACTCCATTTTCTTTGAAAATTCTAATCTTTTCAACTTTTTCTTTAGACATCTTGGTTTCCTGAACAAGGACTACATCCAATTTATGATCTTTGATGATGTTCCGTAACACATCCTGCTTATGAGGGGCATTCAGCCCTCTAATATTCCAAGATATTATCTTCATACTTTAACTGGGGATAGGGCTGACTCAATGGAACATTGTGTTCCATCAACATGATTCTTCTATCTTTCCTATTCCCTTTGATGTTTTAGGGATGGCCTACCCTACTTTTTGTTCTGACTTCCAACATCTATCTTTTTCTTGATCTTGCTTCTAGTTGAGATTCCTCCATTGAATTCCTCCTTGTTCGATTTTCCTTCTCTCGATCTGAATATTCAGAGATTCCCATCTAGCAAATCCACACTATGAGAAGGGGTTTTACAGAGGTTGGGCTTTGGGCTTCCATTCGTTAAAAACAGTAAAGGCTTAGTATCAGAAGGGACTTGAGCTTCATAAAAAATTTCCTCAGGCGGTTTTGATAGAGATAGGGCTGGAATGGTCTCTTCCTTCTCCTGACTCACTGATCCAGCCTCCTGGTCTGGAATGGATTATTCCTTCTCCTGACTAACAGATCCAATCTCCTGGTCCTTTGGGTTTTTTTATTGTTCAACTCAGTTCCTTGCTCTGCTTCTTTAGTTCTCTCTAGTTGGTCATTGGAGCAAACACAATCTTGTTGGTCATTGCTACTACTCCCATTCCTCTTGGCTTCATTCAAAAGTTTCGTCATATCCTTATTTTGGTTACTCTCAGTTGTTGATGAGTCTCCTTTTTTATTTATCATTTGCCAGGTCTTTTTGTTCTTGTTGTTGCTATCAATCTTGTTTTCCTTGTTTTTCTTGAGCGAGCATGATTTAGCCCAATGCCCCGATTTTTTGCAGTGTAAACAAGCAAACGGTAGAGATTCATATTTAATAGCTTCGGACCATTTTCCAAGTTTAGAAATGATGTCTATGGATTGAGGCATATCTGTCATTTGATTAACATTTACGTAGATGCAAGCAAAGACTAACCTTGATTTAGTCACCGTCATCGGGTCGATCGACAAGAGTTCTCCAAAGGATTTTGCAATACCCTTGAAGACTTCCTCATTCCAGTGTTCCAACGGAAGACTCGGGAGGCACGTCCAAACTAGCACAGAAACAAAGAAGGATTCATCAAGGATGAGATTCGAGGCCCATTTCTAAAGAGCCAAGGATGACTTGCCAAACATCCAAGGGCCTTCGCAGAGAGCTTTATTCATGTCTTCTTCAGAGTTGAAAGCGAAGGTAAAAAACCCTCTGGGCAGTGCTGCCACTTCCACTTGTCCTTTAACAAGCCATTTTCTCCTTATGAAATTCCTAACATCATCAATGTTAGGCCTAAAGCCAGATAATCGTCCTACTAATGTCATAGAAAGCCCAGAAACAGTCATATCAACCACTTTGTCTGGAACAGAAATAGCAAACTATCCAGAGGCAGGGTCTGAAATGTTTGTTACTTCCGGGAGCCCAAATTTAACCAGCAGTTTCACTCCGAAGAGCGAAGACCATTTTTTTCCTTTACCTCTACCGTGTGGGTCCCTGGGGTTCGAATCTTTGTCCTCTCCCGGTTTTTCTTTTTCCTTGTCCTCTTCTGACCCTTGAGGCGCCTAACCCCCTGCCTGATCGCCAATTCTGATCCTAGAAAAACTACAATCTCCAGGAGATCTGCTATTCCCAGGGATTCCGCCATTTCCCAATTTGAAATTTGGGATTCTCGCTCCTTTTCGCTCCGCACTCGCCATTGCTACATAACTTACTCACACTAGTAAATTCACATGGGTATGTTAGACACTAGTAAATTTACATTATTCTACATTAATTGGAAGGATACATTATGATAATTCATTCATCAAGACTCCTACTCACTTGTGCACTACCAAATATTGACAACATAAGCAATATTTTGGGCATGATGCATGAGATGAATCAAGCATGACTCATCATGACAACCAAATGAATTCAACATGTGAGAAATATTTATGCTACCATCTCACACCATTCTATAGTCCACAAGTTGTAGTTATGCCTACTAGTACTATAATGTAAACTCATAAGACCCCATTTCACAAAATACCATGCCAAGCTTAACAACTGACAACTAAAGTAAACTAATTAATGACAAAGATTCATGGAATAAAAATTATATACATTAAAAGTTGGCCTAGAGAGAATTAATTAAACACAAGTTATTTAATTAATAAGCCTTTAATTCTTATACTTATAAATAAATTTAAAAATTATTTGTATAGTTCACATTTACTTAATTCTTCCTATCATAATTCATATCTTCCATTTTCCTAATTAAATAAATAAATTCAATTAATTTATTTTATTCAATTATCCCTTTCTAATTAATTTGAATTTTTAAATTCAAATTGTCACATGACTTCCAATCCTAAAC
The DNA here is from genome assembly GCF_030272615.1 of Cryptomeria japonica. Lineage (NCBI taxonomy): Eukaryota > Viridiplantae > Streptophyta > Pinopsida > Cupressales > Cupressaceae > Cryptomeria > Cryptomeria japonica. Next base: position 494,390,244 of record NC_081408.1, read on the forward strand.
CACCTAACCTAACCCCCTTCTAGCCTAACTTACCATCTAACCTTGGATTTAACTAACCCTATCCCCTCCAACTTCCTTATCCTATCCTCCTATGGAGTGTCCCTTCTCTCTTGAAGACACATGGCATCCTTTCCATGTGTCATTCCCCTTCTTGCCACTTGCCCTCTTGTTGGCATTTGCTAGAGATTCCTTGGCCACTTGTCCTTCCAAGGATGACAAGTGTCATATCTCCCAACCTCCTCTCTAACTTCATCTCTAACCGTCGATCTCTCCAGGTTAAATCTTGACCGTTGAATCTTTCTACCTAAGCTCTTTCCTTGAAAAATATATAAACACTCTCAATTTTCTTTCATGAGCCCCTCCTAGCTTTTAATATTGCATCCTTGATTCTACAATTTAGCATACTAGCATCCATTAGCATAAAGTTAGCATCTTGTTCATTTAATCGTAGCGTAGAAATCATGCACCTCATTTAGATGATGTAGCCACTCACTCTTTAGGTTGTCATTTGGAGGTCTATGTTGCTAAGAGCCAAATCAATAGACCCACAAGGTCTTTAGAAATAGAGGAAAATGGGATATCATTGGGGAGTATTTCTTTGTTTTGTTTATTAATTAGTTTCCTCAATAATGTCTCATTTATGTGTGTTTTATAATTGATTCAAAAAAATTTACAAATATTTTTTTAGCACCAACCATGGGGCTCTTGTCTCGTTTTTAATATCTTATTGCAGTTTTTCTTGATAGGTTAGCTTGGGAACCCAGTTTAGCGCATTAGCTGCAAATATTGGTGCATAGAGCTTAAAGATTAGTGTACAGGACCTCTAGTTTAGCCACGTTTTAGCGCATACATCACTCAGATTAGTGCATACATCTAACTCTTTAGCGAATCCACAAGATCCGATTCTATTTTTGTTTTTCCTATTTTTAACACATTGAATTCACATAATAGCACATAGGAGATTGATGAAAATGGGACAAACAACTGAGAAGAGGGGGGTAAGTCAGTTGTCACCAAAATTTACAGCAACTTACTTTAATCTCAGATCTGATAATTAACAGTGAAAGCATAAATCAACAACACAACATGAACACACATATCACCAATATTTTTGGCGTTGAAAACCCAATCAAGGAAAAAACCATGATGGGAACCTACCCACAATTTGATGATGGGAACCTACCCACAATTTGATGATATCCTATTAGAAGTATATGAAATATTACAATGGGGAATGCACATGCATTCAAGTACACTGTCTAGAGATCATTTCTCAAAAACAATAAAGGGCAACAACCCTAGGAAGGCTCACTACCTTACAAATAGATTCAAATCACTTTCAAAAAATCATGAACTAAGAAATAACATCCTTTATGCATGGTTACGGTTTTGGTTAAGCACATAACATCTCTCACCAACTTCTCCACATTTCTTCTTTGTTTCCAAATGATTAATACATTATTCGCACACCACACATACCTCTCACAAATGATTATTACATTTATTTATACATGACATCAACCTTGGAACAATATCATTAAGATCGGCTCAACACATATCACCTAATTACCAAAATATAACCATACACACTACAATATCACATGCAGACCAAAACAATGTTGGCTAAGAATAACATGGGCCTAAATCACCACCTTGAATATGAAACACCTCCAAGAATTATGCATCAAACATCCACAACATGGCACATGTATCATGTCGGCCAAGAACATGAAGAGTACCACCAGATCAAGGAAAATCATCAATAATGCATTCACTGATCAATGTGGACCACCAACATGAATAACACATGATCTAGAAACATCCACAAGCATCATGAATTACCACACCAACTCAAATTACTAGAATCATCGTTATCATCATACCGAACTTCAAGAACATTAACTGAACTGGTTGTCAACCTGGAAAACTCACATGCGGAGCTCCAAACCATGAACCACTTGAATTTAGGACACACATCATCATCCCAAACATATTTACAAGATCCGAAGATCAAGATATTATAATGCGGAGTAATGCAAATTAAAATACTAAACACTAGCAATACTGAACAACAGAAAAACTGGCCACAACATAAATACTCATAACTCACTCAAATCTTCATGCAAACTTTAGACACTTGCACTAAATCAACTAGATATAGCACTCTACAAACCCTTTAATCAGTAAACACTGATAATCAACATACAACACAAACCAACTTATTAATCTTCACTACAACACTACACTATACAGAGAAAATATGTTGACAACACATCTCTCAAATATCATTAAAGCACATATTTGCAACATACCAACAACGATATCCAAAAATCTTCCCCTTTGACATTGATGGCAACATATGATGTGAAAAACAATAAATGTCAAAGAAATCAATAACTCTCTCAGAAAACTCTTTTCCACTACAAATATTCTCTCCCCCTTAGACCATTACACAGTTCTTCACATGAATCTCTCCTCCTTTAACATCAATAAAAAAGACACATATTTGCAAACACAAAATTTCACAAATCTAAACATTTGACTACACCCCTTGAGTAGCAGCCCCATCATCAATCTGGATCACAAGATATGATTGTGAAATACACCGAACTAATGCATACCAATGCACCTTTGTTCTGATTAGTAGGGGAAATCACCCCTAACTTCTCTCTGAGGTACTCAAAAGTATCCTTAGGCAAAATCTTCATGATAATATTTGCAATCTGTTCCTTTGTGGATACATACTCCAACCTGATTTATATCTCATTTACCTTCTCTCTAAAAATGAAAATTGATAGATATATGGTCAGTCTTTAAATGCAACACCAAATTATGAGAAATGTTAATTGTGCTTGAATTATCATAGTAAATAACAATAGGCTCATCATACATAATTCTGATATTTTTCAACGTCCACTTCATCCAAACCACCTGAGTACAATTGTTAGTAGTAACAATATATTCTGCCTCTGCAATGGATAAAGAAATGGATTTTTCTTCTTACTTAATCATGAAACCAATCTCTTACCCAAGAAAAATGTACCACCACTAGTACTCTCTCGATCATCAACATCTCCTGCCCAATCAGCATCAGTAAAAGTACTCAAAGTAAAATCATCATCCTTAGGATACCACAAACCAAAATCAATAGTTCCTTTCAAATATCTAAAGATTCTTTTAATAACAACAACATGAGATTTCTTAGGATCGTCTTGAAATATAGCAACAAGACAAACAAAATTCATTATATTCGGTGTAGTCCAAGTCAAGTATAACAATCCACTAATTATAGATATGTATTTGGTTTGATTTGCTTTAAAGGAATCATCATCCTTAGTCAACTTACATCCGGTCACCATAGGAGTACCAATTGTCTTTGTATCTTCTAAACCAAATTTCTTCAACAACTCCTTCACATACTTTGACTAGGATATGAAGTTACCTTTTTCTAACTATGTAATTTGCAATCCCAAAAATAATTTCATCTCACCAATCATAGACATCTCAAACTCATTCTACTTCTCATCAGTAAACTTCTTACACAAACTAGCATTACCTCCAAAAATAATGTCATCAACAAAAACTTCAATAATAAAATGTTATCATATTCAATCTTGAAATACAAATTACTATCAACAACACCTTTTTTTAATTGAAGCTTCAACAAATACTTATCCAATCTGGCATACCAAGCTCTAGTGGCATACAATGCTTTCTTTAATTGACAAACCATATCTTTTTTATCAGTTAATTCAAATCCATCTGGTTGCTCAATGTACACATCTTCTTTCAACTTGCCATTTAGAAATGCTGACTTGACATCCATTTGATAGACTTTGAAATCCCTATAAGCAACATAAGCAAGAAATAATCTTACAACTTCAATTCTTGCCACCGAAGCAAATGTCTCCACAAAATCAATTCCTTCTATATGTGAATATCCTTTATAAACAAGTCTTGTTTTATTCCTAACAATTTCACCTTCCTCATTTAATTTATTTTAGAAGACCCATTCAGTTCCAACTACATTTTTGTCTTTAGGTCTGGGTACCAAAATCCATGTATAATTATTTTCAATGTGATTCAATTCTTCTTCCATCACTTTAAACCAATGTTCATCTTTACATGCTTCACTCACATCCTTAGGTTCAATCTTAGAAATCAAAAAATACTCAACTTTATCTTTTGCAATCCTTCTTCTAGTCTGAACGCCTTTATTTTTATCTCCTATAATCTAATTTTCAGAATGATTTAATCTTACATACCTTGGAGTCTTGGTATTTTCTTGAACTTTAGACTCTTGTGTTCTTCTTTCTGCACTTGCACTTGTTCCTTCACCTTGAGTTACTAGATTCACCAAAGCAATCTGAAGTTGGTTTTGATTCTAATTTTGCTTTCTTTTACAAGAATTGTCATTTTGATCATCTGAGTCATAGCCAGAGCATCTGGGCCGATACTCATTACCTTCATCAACTTTCACATTAGCACTCTCAACTATCTTCCTCAATCTCTTATTATAGCATTGGTAGGCTTTGCTTTTAGTAGAATAACTAAGAAATATTCCTTCATCACATCTAGTATCAAACTTCCCTAAAACTTCATCCCTTTTGATATAGCATTTAATTCCAAAAATTTTGAAATATAATTAACAGTAGGAGTACACCAAACCATAATTCATAAGGAGTCTTACCGGTATCACCTTTGATATGCACTCAGTTAAGAGTGTAAATAGCAGTACTAACATTTTCTCTCCAATAGACATGCAAAACATTTCCTTCAATCATCATTGTCTTAATAGCTTCCTGAATGGTTCTATTCTTTCTTTCCACAACTCCATTTTGTTGAGGGGTTCTTGGAGCAAATAATTGTCTCTTTATCCCATCCTCTTCACAAAATTAATTGAACTCACCAGAGATGAATTAACCACCTCTGTCTAATCTCAGACACTCCAACTTCAATCTGTTAGGAACCAGGAAGGACAACTGAGAGGGGGGGGTGAATCAGTTGTCAATTAATTATAACCCAAAACCAATTATTTCAACTTAAAACTCAATGCCGATAAAATAGATTAACAGTTTTAGCAATATCGGTACAACTTAATGCATGAAACAAAAATAAAAACACATCCACAACACATGACACAGAGATTTTGACGTGGAAACCCTGTAAGGGGAAAAACCATGGTGGGAAACCTTACCTACAATCAGATGATACTACTACAGATAGTAAGTGAATACAATAATGGGGTTTGCACATGCAGAAAGGCCAACCGCCTAGAGCTCATTGCTCAATCATAAAATTGGAGTCACATTGACTACAATTGGATGGTTAAATCCAATAACAATGTACTACTTTAGTATAGCATCTACAATGTTGGATTCAGTACCAGTTTAAGCTTTGACCATGAGTGCCAAACACCTTCATAACCTTTCCTTCAACCTTCAGATAATATATGTGTGATTCACACAAGGATCTGCTTATTTTCGCTCTTCATGATGATCTTCAATATTTTCACACACTCACACATACACTCATACATCTTCTATATAAGGTCTTACAATTATTTATACAAAACCTAGAACCTCATGATTAGGTCTGCTCCCTAAAGATATTACATTTACAAAATAAGTCTTGATGCAATACAATATGTCGGCCTCAATACATTTACACATTATCCAATCAATAAACCATTTCCAAAACATGTCGTGCTGATCTAGAACATGATATCTTGTACCGGTCCACCTATCTACCGGTAAAGGCAAATATGTGAACCCGATCAGACCAATAAACAAAACACCAAATGTAAACATCCAATCCATGTCTTTGACATAACCAAATGATCTCCAGATGATAACAAGTCATCATCAACTACTTGAGTTGCCGGTGAAACATATACCAGTGACTGTGCATAAGCCAATATCCATACCAGGACCACAATGTGTTGGTTCAACAACAAACCAATATAACCAGAGTGCCAAATAAATAATGTAGACCTCCAGAAAGATAAGTGTTCACATCAATGACAAAAATAATGCAACACATGACAAAGTCGTCCATAATACCAACAATCTCCCCTTTGGCATTGATGGAAACACTAGATGGAAAAACATCTAAGTGCCAAAAACAGAATGCCAAATACCAACAATCTCCCAAAATAGATCAATACAAAGTTCTGTACCAAAAACAGAAACAATATAACCAAAACCAAAATACATCTCTCCAAGTACAATGTTTTTCCATTAATATCTCTCCCCCTTTGACATCAAATGCCAAAGTAGTCAAGAATCAAAAATCAAAACATAACATATAGCTAACTACTCCCCCTAAGTAGTAGCTCTCCTTCATCAAAACTAGAAAAAGATTTTTATGTTAGTCCCTGTCTGTTTGATACCAATCTTCATCATTCAAGTTTTTGTTGGTGGGGTGATTATCCCAATCTTCTCTCCGAGATATTCAAATGTTTCCTTAGGTAAAGGTTTTGTAAAAATATTTGCAATTTGCTCTTTAGTGTTCACATAAACCAATCTCACTTCATTTGCTTCAACATTTTCTTTCAGAAAATTATACTTAATAGAAACATGCTTTGTTTTAGAGTGAAATATCGGATTCTTTGATATATCTATTGTTGTCGAATTATCACAATAAATAATTATTGGTTCTTTACATTTTACCTTGATATCCTTCAACATTTGCTTGATCTATAATACCTAAGTGCAATTAGTTGTTGCTGCAACATATTCTTCTTCTGCTGTAGATAATGATGTACAAGTCTACTTCTTATTGATCCATAAAATTAATCTCCTGCCAAGAAAGAATGCACTGCCAATGGTACTCTTTCTATCATCCACATATCCTACCTAATTTGCATGTGTATATGCACATAACTCAAAATTGTCATCCTTAGGATACCATAAACCAAGATTTGTTGTGCCTTGTAGGTACCAAAAAATTCTTTTTACTGTAGTTTCATGATTTTCTTTAGGATTGCTTTGAAATCCTAAAATAATACACACTGCATCCATTATATCAGGTATGGTTTGTGTCAAATACAGTAACCCTCCAATCATAGATTTGTACCTTGTTGCATTTATAGGAGCTGAATCATCCTTTAATGTCAATTTATCAGTTGTAATCATAGGAGTGCTTACTAGTTTGGAGTTTTCCCTTCCAAATTTCTTCAAGAGTTCCTTCAAGTATTTTGTTTGACATATGAATATACTTTTATCTGTTTGAGAAATCTGCAAACCTAGAAATTTTTTTATCTCTCCAATCATGGACATTTCAAATTCTTCCTGCATCTTGTTACAAAAGTCTTTACATAACCCATTTTCTCCTCCAAAAATGATATCATCCACAAATACTTCAATAACCAAAATGTCATCATTGGTGATTTTCTAATACCAATTATTGTCAGCGTTGCCTTTAGTGTATCCAAGCTTTAGAAGATATTTATCTAGTCTAGCATACCAAGCTCTGAGAGCTTGCTTCAATCCATATAAAGCTTTCCTTAACCTACAAACCATATCCTTATCATCTATTAATGAAAATCCATCAGTTTGTTCAATGTAATGTTCTTCTTCAAGATCTCCATTCAAAAATGCACATTTCACATCCATCTGATAAACTTTATAGTTTTTGTGAGCTAAAAATGCAAGAAATAGTCTTACTGCTTCAATTCTGGCTACTGGTACAAAGGTTTCATTATAATCAATTCCTTCTTTCTGAGACTAACCTTTACAAACTAATCTTGCTTTGTTTGTGATTACTTCACCATCTTCATTAAGTTTATTTCTAAATACCCATTTAGTTCCAATTACATTTTTGTCTTTAGGCCAGGGAACTAATATCCAAGTATTATTCTTTTCAATCTATTCTAATTCATCTTCCATTGCTTTTATCCAATGTTTATCTTGACATGCTTCAACAACTGATGTTGGTTCAACTTAAGAAATTAAACATACCTCTTCATTTTCCAATCTTTCTCTTTTCATAACACCTTGATTTTTATTTCCAATTATCTGATTTTTTGAATGATTCAATCTTACATACCTGGGTTTATTTTGATTTCCACTTACAAGTTGTTGTTCTTCAGTCACAGTTGAGTTTTCTGATGATGTCGGTGTGACTAGTTCTTCATTTTGTTCTCGTGCAATATGTGTTGGTTTATTTATAATCATTTCTACTACCGGTTCAGAACCTATAGATCTTGATTCTCCTCTAAAATGTTCATCTATCTTCACATTAGTACTTTCAATGATTTTCTACGGCCTTTTATTATAACATCTATATGCCTTGCTTCTAGTTGAATAACCAATAAATATTCCTTCATCACTTCTAGGATCAAATTTGCCAATAGAATCATCTCTCCTAATATAGCATTTGTTTCCAAATATTTTGAAATATTTAAGAGTAGGAATATGACTGAACCATAATTCATAAGGGGTCTTACTGGTTTCACCTTTGATGTGAACTCTGTTGAAAGTACAAACCATTGTATTCACCACTTCTCTCCAATACACATGAGGTGGATTTGCTTCCATCATCATGGTTCTTGTTGCATCCAGTATAGTTTCGTTCTTCCTTTCCACAACTCCATTCTATTGGGGTGTCTGGGGTGTTGATAGTTGTCTTTTGATTCCATTCCATTCACAGTATGCATTGAATTCTCTAGATGTAAATTATCCTCCTTGATCATATCTCAAATATTTGATTTTCTTGTCGGTTTCATTCTCTACCATTGCCTTGTATATCTTGAATCTCCCAAAAGCTTATGATTTCTCCCTGAGAAAAGTAACCCAACACATTCTAGAATAATCATCAATTATTAGCATAAAGTATCTATCACCCTGAAGACTCCTTGTTCTTGCTGGACCACATAAATCAGTATGAATTAAATCAAGATTATTATTGGATTTCTCAGAAATGATCTTAAATGTTATTCTAACTTTCTTTCCCATTTGACATTCCTTACATACCGGATTATGAGGTTTCACAATCTTAGGTAAATACCTTACTGCCTTGGTTGAACTGATCTTTACAATGCAATCAAAATTCACATGACAGAGTCTTTTATACCATAACCAACTTTCATCAATCTGATAAATCAAACATGTCTTATCATTGGTATTCAAATGAAAGCTATTACCTTTAATCTGATTATCGGTTGCAATATCCAATCCAGTTTTGTTCATGATTTTGCATTTTCCGTTCTTGAATTGTAGTTGAAATCATTTTTCTTCTAACTGACCAACACTCAAAAGATTATTCTTTAAACCTTCAACATAATAAACATTGTCAATATTGTGCTTACCATCCAAAGATAAAGTGTCTCTTCCTTTGATGTAACAAGCTTTGTCAACTCCAAATCTTACTAGACCTCCATGACATTCCCGAAATGATAAGAATTTTCTTTTATCACTAGTCATACGATGTGAGCAACCACTATCAATGATTCATTCATCCTTTTCTTCAATTTTTGTTGCTAATGCTTGCTCTACCGGTTTGACAATAGGTGTCGATTGATATTCTTTTATTGCAACAAATGCCCATCAACTATCTGATGGATCTTCATCAGAGTCATCTGTAACACCTTCATCTGCATAATAACATGACTTGTCTCTGTTTTTATTAAATTTGTATCTCTGATATTCAGGGTTAGGTTTATATGTTCCTTTTTCCTCCTCTTTGAGTCTTGAATGTCTATTAGGACACCTAGACGCCATATGGCCAACTTTATTGCAATTAAAACATTTGAAAGGTGATTTACCTTCATACTTACTTCCTTCTGGACCTTTAGGCATCTTCCTTGCAAATAGTGCTTCAAGTTCCTCAAGTTCTTCATTTTCTCTTATGATATCTTCAAGTTCTTTTGCATAAAGTGCTTTCCAATCAGATTTGTCAGATGATGATGATGATGATGATGATGCTATGAAGGATATATCAATCTTGATTGTAGCAATAGGACCAAATTCTTCAAGCTCAAATGCTGAAAGTTTTCCAACCAAAGTATCTCTAGATACTGATGTATTAGGCATTGTTCTCAACTCATTAATAGATGTCACTTTCATTTTGTAAGCTAGTGCAAAAGCTGTTAAAACTTTAGAAACAATTTCATCTTCACTTAAAGATCCTCCACGACATTGTATTCCTAAAACAATTTCATTAACTCTTTCCATAAATGCAAAAATTATTTCATCCTCTTCCATTTTTAAATTTTCATACCTGACCTGGTAACATTCCAATTTTGTAATTTTGACAGTGGAATCTCCTTCATTCAATGTTTCTAGTTTATCCCAAATAGCTTTTGTAGTAGATCTATCTGATAATCCTGTGGTTTTTTGATCTGATAATGCGCTTAGAAGTGCTTCTCTTGCTTTGCAATCATTCTCCAAGTCTTTAGCCAAGGTTGGTGGATTAGGGTTATTTAGAGTAGGAGCAACATACCCATTCTTTGTAACATCCCATATAACTCTTCCAATGCAGTTCAAATGTGTTTCCATTCTAATCTTCCATATACCATATTTAGTTCCATCAAGTTTGGGACTATCCCTCCTGAAGATATTTGTTGCCATAGGATCTCCTCAAGTTGTTAGGCTTCTGCAAAAAGAGGACTAGGCTCTGATACGAATTGTTAGGAACTGAGAAGGACAACTAAGAGGGGGGGTGAATTAGTTGTCAATAAATTATAACCCAAAACCAATTATTTCAACTTAAAACTCAGTGTTGGTAAAATAGATTAATAGTCATAGCAATACCAGTACAACTTAATGCATGAAACAGAAAGCAAAACACATCCACAACACATGACACAGAGATTTTGACGTGGAAACCTTGTAAGGGGAAAAACCACGGTGGGAAACCTTACCCACAATCAGATGATACTACTACAAATAGTAAGTGAATACAATAATGGGGTCTACACATGCAGAAAGGCCAACCGCCTAGAGCTCACTGCTCAATCACAAAATAGGAGTCACACTGACTACAATTGGATTGTTAAATCCAATAACAATGTACTGCTTTAGTATAGCATCTACAATGCTAGATTCAGTACTCGTTTAAGCTCTCACCATGAGTGTCAAACACCTTCATAACCTTTCCTTCAACCTTCAGATAATATCCATGTGATTCGCAAAAGGATCTACTTATTTTTGCTCTTCACAATGATCTTCAATATTTGTACACACTCACACATACACTCATACATCTTCCAGATAAGATCTTACAATTATTTATACAAAACCTAAGACCTCATGATTAGGTCGGCTCCCTAAAGATATTACATTTACAAAATAAGTCTTGATGCAATACAATATGTCGGTCTCAATACATTTACACATTGTCCAATCAATAAACCATTTCCAAAACGTGTTGTGTTGATCTAGAACATGATATCTTGTACCGGTCCATAATCTAGACCTATCTATCAGTAAAGGCAAATATGTGAACTCGATCATACCAATAAATAAAACACCAAATTTAAACATCCAATCCATGACTTTGACATAACCAAATGATCTCCAGATGATAACAAGTCATCATCAACTACCTGAGCTGTCAGTGAAACATATACCGGTGATTGTGCATAATCTAATATCCATACCGGGACCATAATGTGCCGGTCCAACAACAAATTAATATAACCAAAGTGCCAAATCGACAATGTAGACCTCCAGAAAGATAAGTGTTAACATCAATGACAAAACCAATGCAATACATGACGAAGTCATCCATAATACCAACACAATCTTGTCTTTGTCTCAACCATAGCTTTGAAAACCTTGAACTTCTCTATTTCCCTTAAGAAAGTAACCCACATCATCCTTGAATAATCATCAATCAACAACTTGAAATATCTATCTCCTTGCAAAATTCTGACTCTAGATGGACCACACAAATCAGTGTGCATAAGATCCAACAATCTATTAGAAAAATGATTTTTACTTTTGAAAGAAACTGTGGTTTGCTTCCCCAATTGACATTCTTTGCATATAGAGTTACTAGGCGTCATCAATTTAGGAATATCTCTTACTGCCCGAGTAGAGCTTATCTTAATCATGCCAAAATGCATATGACACATCCTTCTATGTCATAACCAACTTTCATCAATATGAGTAATCAAACAACTTTTACCAGCAACATTCAAGTGAAAGATATTACCTTTTGTCTTTGTACTTGATGCAATGTCATTTCCAAAGCTACTCAAGATTCTACACTTCTCATTCTTGAATTGAAGATCATATTCCTTGTCCAACATCTGTCCAACACCCAAAAGATTATGCTTAGGCCTTCTACATACAAGACATCATCAATATAGTGCTTACCATCAAGAGAAATAGAACCTCTACAATGGATTATTCCAGCTTTATCATCACCAAACCTAGCAACACCACCTTCATACTTTTACAAGCTCACAACTTTTTCTTATCACCTGTCATATGATGAGAGAATATTCTATCAATTACCCATTCATCTTTTTCTTCAATTTATGTAGCCAAAGCTCTTTCCTCATTAATGTAGCTAGTATAATTAGTACGTATTGGATCATCTTCCTTGATAGCAATAAACACCTATTCATTATCACTTGAATTTTCTTTATCAGATTCATCATCTATCACACCTTCATCGGCAACATAATAACATCTCTTCTGAAATTAAGGCTTGTAGGTTTTCTTAGGAACTCTTTCCAAACATCTTGAGGTAAAATTTCCTATCTTATTGCATGAAAAACATTTAAGAGATAACTTTCCTTCATACTTACCGGCTCCCTTAGGCAATCTCCTAGCAATCAACGCTTCAATCTCCTCAAGCTCTTGCTCTTCTTCTTCAATATCCTTCATCTCTTTCTCATATCTAGATATCCTCCTTGAAGAACTTTCACATGGATCAAATCTTTTCTTGTCCTTTCCAGAAACAGTGGCTTTGAATGCAAATTCTACCTTAGGAAGAGAATCACCAAATTCACTCAATTCAAAGGCTGATAACTTACCAATCAACATGTCTTTCATCACATCAGTCATGGTATGGATCTCCTCAATAGCAGCAACTCTAAGTTTGTAGGATGCAAATAAGGATCTAAGCACTTTAGCAATAATTTTTTATTCTTCCAACTTTCCATTAGCACATCTGATATTGCACACCAATTCATTCACCTTATGCATAAAAGAAGTAATGTTCTCATCTTCACCCATCCTCAACATCACATACTTTCCTTTCAGGCTTTGCAATTTAGCAATATTCACATAGTTGTCACCTTCATATAGGGTTTCCAACTTCTTCCAGATCTCATGAGTAGTCTACAATTCCATCACATTTGTCATTTCCAAATCAGTCAGAGAACTCAACAATGCTTCCTTAGCCCTGATATTATGTTAATCTTCCTTAATCTCATCTGGAGTTGAAGGACCATTTGTAAGAATAGATTTTTCTCTTTAGTAACTTTCCAATAATCTTCACCAATGCATCTCAAGTGACACTCCATTCAGTTCTTCCAAAGAGAATAATTTGTTCAATCAAATCTCAGACTCTCCTTGTAAGTCGCCATCTCGAATCAGCTCAAGCTATTAAAACTCTCTGAAGGAACTTACTCTGATACCAATTGATGAAAACAAGGTAGAAAACTGAGAGGGGGGGTGAATCATGTTGTCACCAAAATTTACAGCAACTTACTTTAATCTTAGATCTGATAATTAACAATGAAAGCATAAATCAACAACACAACATGAACACACATAACACCAAGATTTTTGGCATAGAAAACCCGATCAAGGGAAAAACCATAGTGGGAACCTACCCACAATATGATGATACTTTCTTAGAAGTATATGAAATATTACAATGGAGAATGCACATGCATTTAGGCACACTACCTAGAGCTCACTGCTCAAAAATAACAAAGGGAAAAAAATGTGGGAAGGTTCACCGCCTTATAAACAGATTCAGATCACTTATAGAAAATCATGAACTGATAAATAGCATCCTCTATGCCTAGTTACAATTCTGGTTAAGCACATAACATCTCTCACTAACTTCTCCACAATTCTACTCTGCTTTCGAATGATTAATACATTATTCGCAAACCACACACACCTCTCACATTGATTATTACATTAATTTATACATGACATCAACCTTGCAACAATATCATCAAGGTTGACTCAACACATATCACCTAATTACAAAAATATAACCATACACACTACAATATCACATGCAGACCAAAACAATGTTGGCTAAGACATAACATGGACCTGAATTACCACCTCGAATGTGAAACACCTCCAAGGATTATGCATCAAACATCTACAACATGCTACATGCATCATGTCGGCCAAGAACATGAAGAGTACCACTAGATCAAGGAAAATAATCAATAACACGTTCACTGATTAATGCAGACCACCAACATGAATAACACACGATCTAGAAACATCCAAAAGAATCATGAATTACCACAGCAACATCCACACCAACTCAAATTACTAGAATAATTGTTATCATCATACCAAATTTCAAGAACATTAACTGAATTGACTATCAACCTAGAAAAATAACTTGCGGAGATCCAAACCACAAACCACTTGAATTGAGGACACACATCATCATCCCAAACATATTCCCAATCTCCACAGATCAAGATATTATAATGATGAGCAATGAGATCAAAATACTGAACATTGACAATACTAAACAACAGAAAAACTGGCCACAACACAGATACTCATAAATCACTCAAATCTTCATGCAGACCTCAGAAACTTGCATTGAATCAACTAGAAAAATCACTCTACAAACCCTTTAATCCACAAACACTGATAATCAATATACAACATAAACTAACTTATTGAACTTCACTGCAACACTGCACTAGACAGAGAAAATATGTTGACAACAATGACAACACATCTCTTAGATATCATTAAAGCACACATTTGTAACATACCAACAACAATATCCAACAAAGATTTCTTTTAACACATTGACTTTTTTAGTAGTGCATATAATGAAAATTTTAGTGCATAGGTGATTTGTTTTATCGTATCTATTTCATTTACAAATTTTTAATTTTTGAGTCTAATTTGCATCTTTATGTTTTGTAGGTACATTACACGTTGTCAAAGACTAAAACCTAAAACTATTAATAGTGTTTGCAAGGGTTGGAGCTATTTCAATTTGATTAAATTAGGCATCTAGTTTAATTAGGCAGTTAAAGAACACCATGTCTTATGTGCTTGAGATGATACGTGACTATGCTCTCCCCTTCATTGGGTGATCGGAAAACTAGACTCGTCGATCTTTTCATTTCTAGTAGTGCAATATCTTTAGAAGGCCTACCCTCCTAGGTAGTCCATAAGGCTAGGTGGGGGGGAAGGACCTAAGTAGGAATGACTAAAGCCAACTTCATCCAACCCACTCTAAAATAAATGTGATTTTGATGAAAATTGAGGTCAACAAAAGTGCTTTTGAATAGCTCTCCTCTATACTTTCAGGTTTATCAAACCTGGTTCTCAAGGTTGGGAGACCTCATAACGGAGTTTATATCCTAACACTCTGAATAGATGCCCTTACTAGAACCATTAGAATAGAGGCCACCTTTAAAGCCTTGGTGTGATGATTATTAGTGCAAGGGGATAGAATATTTTACCCCCATGACACTCACCATCATGCTCCTTGCAGGAAAGGTAGAAATCCTCGACATTACATAGGATACTTGTATCCTTTCGAGGAGAGGGTGATTGGGTCATCCTTCTAGTCCTAGAGGCCCCTACATGCCACCTCTCAATAATGACCAAAGTGGGTATCCCCTCTTAGGGTTCTTACACTTGTGTCATGAAGATTGCAAGTTGTGTGCTAAGTTATTGCATTGCATCCACTCCTTAGGATAGAACCACTTGAACTATCTTCTATGTGTTATACCCATAGAAATTTTGACTTTCTTTGATCCTTGAACATACACTCAATGTTTAGATCACATGGTAAAACAATTCTTAGAATACTTTCTTATGTGTTTATAAATCATTAATAAAAAAAATCATCCATTGAAACACAATTTTTTTTAATTTGAAACAACATCAAAATGTCAAAATGATTAAATCTTAGTAGAACAATGCATCAACTGAAAACATTAGCGCATAAGAATCACATAACAATGCATTAACTAAAAACATTAGCGCATAATAGTCACAGATTTGTGCATAGATTGAAAATATTAATGCATAGATTTAAGATATTAGCACATGATAGAAATAGAATAGCACATCAAGAATACATAACATAAACAAAATAGTGTATAGATAGAGAAACAAAGTAACGTGTCACCAAGATAGATTAGCACATAGATAGGACAAATTAGTGCATACAACTCACAAATCAACACACAGATAGAACAGTTCAGTGCATTCACAATCTGTTTTAGCAAATAGAACTTTTCACAGACTAGACAGAGAGAAAAATCCAACATTTCACAGAAAGAAAAACTCAAATTTAGATACCCTTTTCAGAGTAGACTTCAGTTTCATCATCACCAGAACAAATTCAAAACTAGGAAAAACTGGTCTTATAAGTGAAACCTCTTTAATAAATATTAGATCAAACATCCTAAGTGCATATTTATCACTTCCAATCTCTAATTTCTTAGCATTGTTTCTTTATCAAGATTTATCATCCTTAATCACAAAACAAGGGCGTTAAATCAGATCAACCTAGTCTTATCAATAGGACCTTTCCTATTTGACTTAGTTAAATCACATCAAACTAGAACTCAAAACAAAGATCAAAGCTTAAAAATCTTAATCACTTGTATGCTGGTTTTGACTAGATATCAAAGGAAAAGACTTAAACAACAGAAGCAAAAGCAAAAATCTACAATGGAAGAAGAAATTCCTTTTATATTACGTAATCAAGATGATGATGATGATGAAGAAGAAGAAATATCTGAGGAAATAATCAAAGAAGCACAACAAGATCCTAGATTTGGAAAATTCATGGAAAAGATATTATAATATGATAAAGAGAAATATTTTCTAATGTTGGAAAACCTGGGTGTGAAATTGTCTCATGACTTTGATGTGACACGATTAAGACAAACTGAAGTAACAAGTGATACAGAAAACAATACAAAATGAACTAATGACACTCGAACACATGATGATAAAAACAAAGATAATAGAAACAATGAAGCAAGGAATAACATGGATAATCCCCTCTTGACTCTCACACAACAAATACAATAAATTTAACAACAAATCCAAGATATGTGAAGGGGAACCACCAAGAAATACTCATTGGAAGATATTTGTCTATATCCATTTGACAGAAGTTTAAACCTAATACCTTTTCCACAAAATTGCAAAATTCCTAAATATGATAAATATAATGGCAAAATTGATCCACAAGATCATGTGAGAAGTCTTTGTACAATGAGTATGGAATTTGCACCTAATGAGACATATCTAATGAGGTTATTTCCAAAGAGCTTGAGTGGACAAACTATGGAGTGGTTTTCAAAACTTCCACCTGGTTTCCAATCATTTGAAAATTTGGAGGATAAATTTGTTTCTCAGTATTCATATAACATTCAACACAAAATAACCATGCTCGATCTATGTAACATGAAACAGAAAAATGGGGAATCATTCATGACATTCTTGCAAAGATGGAGGTGATTGTTTGCTAGATATCCTCGCACTGTACCTGAAAACAAAAAGATGAACATTTTCATTGATAATCTAGAATAGTGAAATGAATTATAGACTCAAATTACAATGTCCACCAAGTTTCAAAAAAATATTGAAAATGGAATCAAGATTGAAGATGCTTAGGTTAAAAGAGGAGTATTAAAACTTTATAAAGAAGGAGCAAATTTTTCCAACAACAATGATAAACCAAAGTTTTTGGACAAGAAATAGAAACATCAACAACAATGGAGTGGTTGATGCTAATAATTTAAAACCAAAGCAACCCATCTTCAATCTATCAGGTCATACAACAGTGGTTAATCAAGACAACAATAAACCTAAACCATCTTCCACCAATTTTCACAAAAAGTTTACAACTATTGGTGAACCACTTGAATCGACTTTGAAAACACTTATTTCAAATAAATTGATCGCATTACCAAAAGCAAGAGATTTTTGGCCCAAAGTTAAACCAGCATGTGGAACGACAATCATTGTTATGATTACCATCGAAGAAAAGGACATAAACCGAATGATTGTCAAAGATTGAAGCATGTTTTTTATTAAGGAAAATCAGGTTTTGAGGGACCCAAAACCCACTTGCAATACGAAGGATAAGCATGAAAAAAACTAGAGAAGACAAGACCTAGACAGAAAAGCCACAAAAAAACCAGCAGAAAAACCAACAGCTAGGAAAAAAGGACAACATAGAGCCAACGAGATACTGGCAGAAAGATTGAAGCATGTTATTCAAGACTTGATAGATAACAAAGTAATAGTTGTGGATGGACATAAAACAAATGAATCACATACTGCCTTTAAAAATCCACTCTCAAATTACGAGAAGGGTGAAGCATCAATGTAAAGATATAGTAAAGGAAAAGAAAAATTCAATTGTGCTCATGTCTATGACAATGTGGTTAATGTTATTGTGGTTAAAGAGAAGCCACAATTAGAACCTACACATGCCATCACCAAAAGTAAAGTCAAGGTAACCTTGACAAGTCCAACAACTAATATATCATCCACTTCCAAGAAATACAACATAGTGGATCAACTACAAATATGCCCATGCAAATATCCATATTAGAGCTTTTAAAACTTTCACCAATGCATAAAGAGATTCAAAAAAATCTCTACTAGATACCACTGTCCCAAAAGATTTGGGTGTTGATCAATTCCAAGCCATGGTGGGACATTTAATCGTGCCTCATTGTTTATCCTTTATAGAAGATGATGACATATCTTGACAACATCCATATAATGCTCCCCTCCACATTTAAGCTCTCATTCATAAAATACGAGTTAAATGTGTCATAATAGATGGAGGAGCTGGTTTAAACATTTGCTCATTAAGTCTTATTAGTGCCTTAGGATTTTCTAAAAACGTAGTTGATCCTCGGAAAAACATCACAATAAAAGCATATGATGAAGAATAATTTTCTCTTCCAAAGGAATAGTGTTGTTGCCAATCAAAGTAGGACCCATACAAAAATATATAGTATGCCAAGTTTTGAACCCGAATCTATCTTACAACATACTTTTGGGAAAACCATGGATCCATGATATGCAAGTTTATCCATCAACTTACCACCAATGTTTTAAATTGCCCTATAATGGACAAGAAATCACAATTCTAGTAGACTCATATCCATTATAGTATTGCAGTAATCTAAAACCAGTTCAAGATGTCATTGTTTTGCATAATAGGGAGGCATCTTCTTCTACGTCATCATCTAAGAAGAGTTCATTTACATCAACTTTGGAAAGTTTTGAAAAGAAGCTCTACAACTGAAGGATAAAGGAATAGGAGAATATTGTCTTCCAGATTTGCCATTGTCTCCTCGATCATATGGAAAACCATCAATTTCAAAGCACCAACTAGTGTTGAAACCACTCAAAATATTTGATAGATCATATGTTAAAGAAGAGACCCTATCTAAAGAAACTAAAGATAAAGATATTTTACAGTGGCTATACAAAGATGAAGAATCTCAACAAGAAGTTAACAATTTCAGCATACCAACAAAAAAATATAAAAAAGGATTCCATATCATGCAAAAAATGGGATATGATGGCCTGTAGGCAAAAGAAAATAAGGTATTATAGAACCCATACAACCTCCTTCTCAACATGTCAAGGACAAGATGGGACTAGGTTTTGGACAGAACCAACCAGAACAACAATAACAACAAGAAGCAACTCACAAACAATAACAACAACAACAATAACAAGAAGTGGCCCACAAGCATAAAGAAAACAAAGCATCCCATAAGAAACAAGAAGAGGAAAATGATCGAAGACAAAAAAATGCCATTAAAAGAGATGAGGCTACCCATAACCTTTATGAACAAATTTAAAAATTAGAAGCTTCTATTGAAACAAACTCTAATGAGTGGGAATGGGATTCATATCATTCTAAGGAATTTTCTAAAGGATCTTGTTATGCAAAAGATGTCGATGTTGATGTAGTTCACTCATATAAAGACAAACATTAGAATATAGACCACTTGAATTAGAATCACAATCTATCTATTCTAACTATAGCGAGGACAATCAAATACTAATCGAGACATGTCATTCTAAGGAGAGTAACATTTTGGACTTGGAAGTAATCACTGAAACCTTTGATAGTTCCATTATGACCCTTAATGAATAAAGTGACCCTTTACCTTTGACCCTTCTAGAGCTTATCGATTAGGAAAACAATGGACCCATTGAGATAGATACATTTCCTAATGACTATGCCATCACCTAATATCTCAATGTTGTAGTACCCAAAACACCTTCCACCAATGAATTAAATGACACAACTTCCAGTTGAGAGGGTGCCAAATATCTTAGCACAAAATTAAAATAGATAAATCAAATATCAGATATAATGTTGAAAACCATTTAATGACAACATTAGATCGAGGAAAAGTTAAAATAAAGGATGTATTCAATAGTGAAAACATCTTTGAGGCACTAGAGGATGGCATATTTGACACTCTTCCCAAGTATTATTAGGAGAGGTCCTCAATATTTATCAAACCAAAAGGAGTAAACATTGGCACATCAGATGATCCAAATATTTTACATCCAACAACATCACTATCAAAACAAGAGAAGTGGAATTACATTGAATTCTTCAAAAAGAGACAAATAAACTTCGTCTGGTCATATGTAGACATGCTAGGGTTGAATCTCAATCTCATAATGCATCATTTAAATGTATCTCTAAGAGCTAAACCAGTTAAATGAAAACTAAGAAAAATGCATCCTCACATAGCTCTCCTTGTAAAAGCAAAATTGAAGAAATTTTTAGATGTGGGGTTCATAAGACCACTTGCCTACCTAGAATGGGTGTCAAAAATTGTACATATCTCCAAGCCAGATAAAAGTATCAAGGCCTGCACAGATTTTAGAGATCTCAAAAAAGTGTGTCCAAAGGATGACTTTCCTTTACCAAACATAAACACCATTGTAGATTTAACAACCAAACATGTCATGTTTTCTCTAATGGATGGTTTTTCGGGGTATAATCAAATCAAAATAGCACCTGAAGATCAGGAGAAGACAACTTTCACATGTCCTTGGGGTAATTTCTATTGAAATGTCATGCCTTTGTACTGAAGAATGTAGGTGCTACATATTAAAGAGCAATGGTCAACAATAATTTATCATGACATGATGCATACATTCATGAAAGATTATGTAGATGACTTATTAGAAGAATAATACACTAGAGAAGCACATCTTGAGATCTTGGATAAGATCTTTCAAAGGATAGAACAATACAAGTTACGACTAAATCCAAAGAAATGCACTTTTGGAGTCACATTTGAAAAACTTTTGGGGTAGATTGTTTCATCTCAAGGCATAGAAGTGGATCCGACCAAGGTGAAAGTAATTGTGGAAATGGAATCACCCAAGAATATTAGTTAGTTACGTTCTCTTCAAGGGAGACTTCAGTCTATCAGAAGATTCATTGCTCAGTTGGCAAATAGGTGTCGTACATTTACTCATCTACTACACAAGAATGTTCCATTCAGATGGGATGACAAGTGTGAAGAAGCTTTCGATAAAATAAAATAATATTTGATGAATCCACCTGTGTTAATGTGACCAATCGAAAGAAAACCATTGTTTCTATACATATCAGCCACGAAGGTATCATTGGGAGTTCTTCTAGAAAAAAAAAAGACAATGAAAGAAAAGAAAGAGATATATATTATATCAGCAAGACCTTAGTTGGATATGAACTCAACTATGCACCTATTGAAAAATCATGTTTAGTTGTAGTGTTCGCATCTCAAAAACTGCTACACTATATGCTGACACATTTAGTCAAGTTGATATCTAAGATAGATCCATTTAAATATCTCCTCAGTAAAACAACACTAACAGGGAGATTAGCAAAGTGGGTTATGATCTTGAGTGAATTTGATATTGAGTATGTTAAAAGGAAGCTATCAAGGGTCAGGTGATTGTAGATCAACTAGTCGAAGAACCATTTCATGATGACAATCCTTTGCACATTGAGTTTCAAGATGCAGATGTCCTCACAGTTACAAGGCACACCTGAAAATTATATTTTGATGGTTCTTATACACAACATGAATCAGGATTCATCATACTACTCATAACACCTCAAGGTCATACCATTCCAAAGTCATACAGATTGAGCTTTCATTTCACCAATAATATGGCAGAATATGAGGCATTAGTGATGGGAATCAAAATGACCATGGAAAAGAACATCACAGACCTACATGTTTATGGAGATTCTCAGCTGGTAATCAATCAAGTCAATGATAATTATCAAACAAAAGACAATAAACTAATGCCTTACAAAAGAATGAATGATGACTTCAAAAATTATTTTGTTGAGATCACTTTTGCACAAATCCCAAGGACTAACAACAAAGTGGCAGATGCAATGGCTACAATTGCTTCTCTCCTACATACCTAGGAACATCAATCTCATGACGAATTCCTGGTGGAAGAACTATTTTATCCATCCTATGATTGTCCTGATACCCAAATCATTTGCCACCTATTAAGACTTGATTCCTCTCATTATGGTCAAATTTATACTTATTTTAAAGACAATACCCTTCCTCTTGGCCTATTGAAAAATAAAAAATAAAACTTCATTCGACAATCCACTTATTATACTATCATTGTTGATACACTTTATTAACAAGGTCTAGATGGTGATGAATAATGATGAATAGTAAATACCCAATAGATACTGAGAGGGGAGGGTGAATCAGTAGAGACAAAAACTTCTTTAACAACTTAAACTACAAAGACTGCACTAACTGGTAAACAGTGTCACCGATCTAAATCAAGGCAATACCGGTAAAACACAGTGACTATAAAAGTCATAAACCGGTAACACTTAGATCTTCACAAAACCTAATATAAACCAGTAACACTTAGATCTTCACAAAACCTAATATCTCATTTCTACTTCACCCATATGCTTAAACAAGTAATACATCAGAAATATAATGACCACTGGATCAGCTTGCATCACCGCTTAATAGAAAACACTAACACATCACATGAAAAAGCATCACACATAACACATTGATTTTTCATGTGGAAACCCAACTGGGAAAAACCACGATGGGGATGAATACCCACAAGTTGTTCTTGAACTCTTCTGAAGTCGGCTTTGTTAGGAGCCTAGTTTGGTTAAAGACTTTACAACAGGTTCTGCTAAGAACCGATCTTGCTAGGGATCACCCAGTTAAGGGATGGCTAAATACCCAGTTAGAGGTTAAAACCCTATTAAAGGTTATCTTGTAAGAGGATTTGAAAAACTCAATAATTTTGAGTCGCCTTGTTAAAGGATTTACAAAAATCCTGTTAAAGCTACCCGGTAAAGGGATTTTCCAACTACTGAAATGGTTAGAAGTCAACAGGTAATACACTGATATGATAACAACACTTAATGCCAAAGTAGATCCACTTCAGTTCCTTTACATTTACAATCACACTCTGCAAATCTCTACTCACTTCTTCGGTCTGGCAAGAATCACCTCACATACATTCATTTGCCAACAACTTCAAATGAGAATCATCATCGACCTTATAGACAACAATTAGGTCGGTAGCCAAAACCTAAAACCCTAAGCATCTAGGTTAACAATATAGTCGGTCCAATCCTAAACGTTCAAACACATTACATAGAGTAAAACAATCTTGAACAAATCTCAAGACATTTTCCATCGTTCATTCTTCACCGCTTCTGGAAGCTGATAACCCATCACGCATTCTCCACCGTTTACTAAGATTTTGCACATTCCCGAGGTAGATAGAAACAATCTTCTTCATGCAAGATCCTCAAGGAGATTCTTCACGCGCACAAGGCTGATGTGGTATCACGATCTAATCTTCATTTCAATGCTAACTCATCACAGGATGTCATCAGTCGAATCACACAGACTTGGAATGCATCAACCAGAAACCCTGAAGCTGAGACTACCAACCAGTAGTCATATCAAATGAAACCCCAATACAAACTTTGTATATACTAGTTCACATTCCAACATACCAGTTCACCTTTTTTCTTATACTGGTTCATACCATCATACCGGTTCTCTTGCCAGTTTGCTTACTTCAATATACTGGTTCATACTTCAGCATATTGACATCAATGACAACATACAATCCTATCATGTCATCAAACTCTGCACATATGCCAACAATCTCCCCCTTTGGCATTGATGGCAATACACAAAGATATCTCTACATCTTCTTCCATATAATATGTCTTCAATACTACAGATATCTTCTCTGCTTCACATCTTCTCCCCCTTTGACAACAATGCCAAAGTGGAGGCACAAACATGCATGATCTACTATGATGCTCCCCCTAAGGAGTAGCATCCTTCAACACACCAATCCTAAAAATATTTGACAATGCAATACCTGACTGATGTGGAGCACATACCTTTAGTTCACCTCTTGAAGGGGAAACACCCCTAATTCACCTCTTAAATAGGTAAATGTAGCCTTTGGTAGAGGCTTGATGAAAATATTTGCTAACTGCTCCTTACTGGAAACATGTTCCAATACAACCTCTTTGTTCTGAACTTTCTCCCTCAAGAAATGATACTTGAGCTCGAAGTGCTTGGTTCTAGCATGCAATATCGGATTCTTGGAAATATTAATTGCACTTGTGTTGTCACAAAATATACTCACCGGTTCAGATACAGGGACTTTGAAACCACTTAATACATGCTCCATCCAAATTGTCTGAGTGTAGTTCATAAATGCTGCTACATATTCTACTTCTGTTGTGGACTAAGAGATACAACTATGTTTTTTGCTCATCCATGAGACTAGTCTACCACCGAGAAAGAATGCACCACCGGTTGTGCTCTTCCAGTCGTCCACATTACCAACCCAATCGGCATTGGTAAATACTTTGAGATTGAAATCATTACTGTATGGATACCATAATCTATAGTTCCCTTCAGATATCTAAGAATCCGCTTGACTGCTACCAAGTGGGATTCTCTTGGACTTTTCTAAAAACATGCAGCAATGCCCACTGCATGTACAATATCTGGTCTATTGTGTACTACATAGTGCAACTTACCAATCATTGACCGATATTCCTTCTCATTCACCAACACTGAGTCATCTTCTTTTGATAATTTACAACCGATCATCATCGGTGTACCAACCGGTTTGTTGTCTTCCATGCCAAAGGTCTTCAACACCTCTTTGACATACTTGGACTGAGTGATAAAGATACCATCTTTCATTTGTTGAATCTGTAGTCCAATGAAGAACTTAATCTCTCTGATTAGTGACATCTCAAATTCCTTCTTTATTTCATCCGCAAATGCATGGCTCATCTTGTCATCTCCACCAAATATTGTGTCATCAACAAACACTTCACAGATTAGAATATGATCTCCTTCTGACTTCAGATAGATATTGTTGTCTTCACTTGTTCTTTTAAATCCAATCTTCACAAGATGGGAGTGTAAACATTCATACCATGCTCTAGGTGCTTGCTTCAATCCATACAAGGCTTTATGTAGCCTACAAACCATATCACTATCTTCTGATAGGGAAAACCCATCTGGTTGCTCTATATACACTTCCTCTTCAAGTATTCCATTCAGGAATGTAGATTTTACATCCATCGGATACACTTTGAATCCCTTGAAGGCTGCATATGCAAGAAGCATTTGAACTCCTTCCAATCTAGCTACTGGAGCAAAGGTTTCTCCATAGTCTTCTCCTTCTTCTTGAGCATATCCCTTACATACCAATCTTGCTTTGTTTCTTACCATTGTGCCATCTTCATTCAGCTTGTTTCTAAAAACCCATTTGGTGCCAATAACATTTTTGTGCTCAGGTCTGGGTACCAAAGACCATGTACCATTCTTTTCTATCTGGTCAAGTTCCTCTTCTATAGCCTTGATCCAGTCTTCATCTTTGTGTGCCTCTTTAAATGTTTTGGGCTCAAATTCAAAAATCATGCAAGAATTTTCTCTGACCTTTCTTCTTGTAAGAATTCCTGCATCCTTATCTCCTATGATCTACTTTAGATCATGATGCAACTTCACATACCTAGGAATAATCTTGGTTGATTCCTCTTGCTTTTCCTCTTCATCCTCATCTTCATCTACATCTACATCAGCATCTACTGGTGTAGGAGCATTGTTACTTGTATTTGGTTGTTTTGCAACTAGTTCCCAGAAGGTTACATCTGGTTCATCTACCACTCGCTCACTGTTGGTTTCCTTGGGTTTCTCAGCGGTCTCATCAATTCTAACATTGATACTTTCAACAATTCTCTAAGTCCTATTGTTAAAACACTTGAGAGCTTTGCTCTTGGTATAAATACCCTAGGAATATTCCCTCATCACATTTTGCATCAAACTTGCTCTGGTATTCACTTCTCTTGATATAACACTTGCTACCAAACACTCTAAAGTAGCTTACTATTGGAGTCTTACTAGTCCAATACTCATAAGGAGTTTTATCCTTACCTTTCTTGATGAGTACCCGATTCATAGTGTAGATTACAATGCTCACCGCTTCTCTCCAAAAAGTGTGAGCAACCTTCCCTTGAATCAGCATCGTTCTGGCTGCTTCAACTACAATCTGGTTGTTCCTTTTTGCTAGGCCATTCTGTTGTGGGGTCCGGGGGGCAGACAATTGCCTCTTGATGTCGTTCTCTTCACAATACTTGTTGAACTCACTAGAAGTGAACTCACCTCCTTGGTCAGTTCTAAGGCATTTAATCCTCTTACTACTTTCCTTTTCAACTAGTGCTCTGAAAACTTTAGACTTTCTAAAAGCTTCAGACTTGTCTTTCAAGAATGTGACCCACATCATTCTAGAGCAATCATCAATAAGAATCATAAAGTACCTATCTCCCTAAACACTCCTAGTTTTCATAGGACCACACAAATCAATATGCACAAGATCAAGTAAATTATCTGCTATGAAGGATTTACCTTTGAAGGTTGAGGAAGACATTTTCCCCAATTGACATTCTCTGCACAGAGGATTCTCCGGTTTGTTCAACACAAGCAATCCTCTAACTGCCTTGATCTTACTGGCCTTCACAATATTATCAAAATTTACATGGCAGAGTCTCCTATGCCATATCCAACTGTCATCAAACTTAGCCATTAGACATTGACTGATATTTGTATTTAACTGAAATAAGTTACCTCTGGTCTGCATACCGGTGGTCGTCAGTTCACCACTCTTTCCTTTTATTTTTCATACTCCATCTTTGAATTCCAAAGTGATCCCTTTATCATTCAGCTAGGCAACACTCAAAAGGTTATGCTTGAGACCCTCTACCCAATACACATTATCAGCATTGATTTTTTCTTTTAGAGAGGTGGACCCTTTTCCTTTTACCATACATGGTGCATCATTACCAAATCGAACTATACCTCCATCATACTCTTCCAGAGACAAACTTTCTCCGATCACCAGTCATGTGGTGAGAACAACCACTGTCAATAATCCACTCATTAGAATTATCAAAGTGGGAGACAAGAGCCTTCTTGTCTGACACGTCTTCCTTAACGGCTACAAACATTATGTCTTCGCTTTCTTCAGCTTTTGATTCATCATCAGTGACACCTTCATCGACTACAACAAGACAGTTTCTCCTATTTCCTCCTTTGAACTTTTTAAACTTCTCTAGTTTGTCCTTATTATCACTATTGGGACAGTTGACAGCAATGTGTCCTATCCTATTACAAGAAAAACATTTCAAAGGGAGCTTACCTCTGTATTATCTAGTTCCCTTAGGAAGTCTCTTGGCCAGAAGAGCTTCAAATTCCATCAGGATCTCCTCATCATCCATATCTCTTCTTTGTTTGGGTTCACAGGTGGTACCAACCTCTTTTCCCTTTCTAGATAATGCAACAGATGCTCTAAAGGTTGAATCGGTCTTCTAAACATTGTCATCATAATTGTTTAGCTCATATGCGGTCAACTTAGCAATGATGGAATCTAGGGATACCTTTGTCTTGTCAATAGATCTCAACTCCTGAATAGCGGCAACCCTTATTGCATAGACTGGTAATAAGAATCTCAAAACTTTTCTAACAATGGTGGAATCATCCATTGTACCTCTTGCACTCTTGATGTCTCCAACAATAGTTTTAATTCTTATCCCATATTGTTGAATGGTCTCTCCTTCAACCATCTGCATGTCTTCAAATTTTCCTCTAAGGATTTCTTCCTTAGCTTGCTTCACATGCTCATCACCACCATAGATAGACTCCAGAGTATCCCATACATCTTTGGGATTGTCTTTATCTTGAACATCTATAAACTCAATATCAGATAGACTATTGATAAGAGCTTCCATGACTTGCCCATTCTCCTGAATTTCTCTTCTTTGATCATTGGTGAGAGTACCGGTAGGGACAACATATCTATTCTCAACATAGTTCCAGTGTTCAGCACCCATGCTTTTAATGTAGATCTCCATTCTGTCCTTCCATATCTTAAAGTTATCTCTGTTGAACTTAGGACCTTCCCTCTGTTGGCATATGCACACTCCAATGAGACATTGTATGTGATTGAAGGTTTTGTCATTGATGGCAACCTTGAAATCCTATGGCACAGGCATCAGTAGATCACACTCTACACTGGCACTCAGGACACCGACACCGACACAAAGAAAAGAAGTATACCGACACAGAGGCCGATAGGATTTTGTTATATTATATTTTGTTTTAAAAAATTTGTAAGCCGTCTTGGCAAATTCTAAAATGACTCTTATATATAAAAGAGATCATTGTAGACATTTCGGATGAGTGAGGAAGCATTAAGGAAAAATATTAGGCAGACCTATTATGTGAAATATAGGCTAAGGGTTTATGTAAGAAGCAGAGCAGCAACTGGTACTGGATCAGGAATTATAGATGCTATTGTAAAGCAGTACAAGATATTGGATTTGTATAATCCTCATTGTAAGTCAGTGAGACTTCCCATTGAGTAGTGAGCTCTAGTCAGTTGGCCTTCCTGCATGTGCAGGCCCCTATTGTAAGTAATATTCTCTTATTGGCCAGTGAGTGAATATTGTGGGTCACAAATCCCACCGAGGTTTTTCCCACACCGGGTTTCCTTGTTAAAACCTTGTGTTATGGTGTGCTTTTCATGTGGATGTTCTTGATTCTGTTTATTGCATTATTTCTTGCATATCAGTACACTGTTATAATATGTTCTGCATGTTTTAATTCAAAACATTCTACTCACCAGTTAGATACTGATTCACCCCCCCTCTCAGTATCTGTGGGATTCCTAAAAATTGGTATTAGAGCCTGGTCCTCTATTTTCAGAAGCCTAACAACTTGAGGAAGATCTTGACACCGGTAAAGATGGAAAATCTGATGAAGCAACTTGAAGGAGCTCTTTCAGACTATGATGCAGAGAAATTGAAAAATATCAAACTAGAAGATGATTTAAGAGCAGCTCAGGATATCATTCAGGCACTTCAAGAAAATTTTACTGTTGCAAGAAATAAGAGAAGAGAACTTTGTGAAAAATTGCAAAATGAGAATGATGAAAAGGAATCACTTAATGATATGATAAGCAAGTTGAAACAAGAGAACATGAAAACAAAGAATGAGATGCAGGATATGACTATGAGATTTTGCAAAGAGATTGAGGATAGGAAGAAGAATTGACCAGAAGACTAAGTGATGCAGCAAATGAGAACACAAGACTTAGCTATGAAAATGACATGTTGAAGACAGATCTGATGCATACTCAGAATGACTCAAATGAACTGATGAGACAAAAAGAAGTCTTAGAAAGAGAACTAGAAACTACAAATCAACATAAAGAAAAATTCAAGAAAAGCTCAGAGGAACTTGGCACCTTGCTGAAGAATCAAAAACCTAAAGGTGACACTTCTAGAATTGGATTTGAAGTTGGTGAAAGCTCCAGTACTGCAAATACTCAGGATCATAGCAAACCGGTAAGACAACCTAATGCTTATAAATTCAATGGAAAATGCTTTAACTGTAATAATTATGGTCATAGAGAAAATGAATGTAGATCTAGAAATTATCAGAATATCAACACACCCACCGGTCAATATTCTAAATGCAACAAAGTTGGTCACAACTCTGAAAATTGCAGAATGAATGTGAGATGTTATGTTTGTGGAAGATTTGGACATTTATCTAATCAATGCAGAACACAAACCGGCATAGGTTATGGGAAAGCTATTCAGAATAATAATGTAACTTGTTATGCATGTAACAAGATTGGGCATATTGCAAAATTCTGTAGAAGTAAAGGATCACCGACAGACAACAAAAGTTCTAGCTTGAAAGGTAAAGAAAAAGTTAAAGAGGTTAAGAAAGAATTCTCAAAACAATGGATTAGAAAAGTTGATCTAAATATTGGGAATACTCCTCCACCGGTAGAACAAATCAATGCTTCACCGGTAGGACGAAGTGATGCTTCACCGGCAGGACAGAGCAATGCTCCACCGACAGGAAGTTCTTCATCTAATTGAAGAAAGTTTCCTTGAGGGTTTGGCAATCTAATGACACATGTGCTATTATTCCCTCGATTAGAGATAAGAAGTTGGAAATTACTTTTTACCGACAGACAATGTTAAGTGAATACTTAATCGGCATACATTTAATGTGGTAGATGACAAAAAGACACTATAAAATTGAGGTTTTGGCTCCATTCCATTTCACCAAGATTTCAAACCTACGAAGAGCGCAAAGATTTTGAGCTAAGGCATTTCGAGCAAGAGGCAAGAGCACTCCGAGCATTCATCCATCCTAAAGGTAGCAAAAGGTATTTTATCATGGCATCCACCTCTGCAATTGAATATATAGCAAACCCTACTATTGTCAAAGTGATAAAAAGACCTAGGCCCGTATTTCATTTAGTTCCCGAGGTAGCAAAGAAAGATGATACCTTAGGTGCTTTTTTCTCAAATTCCCAAGGGAGTTGTCTATGTTGAAGACCCCAGAATGTACATCCACTACAACATTGAGGAACTAGGAGATGAAGAGATTAAAACCATGTTTAAAACTGTGATATGTGATAAAACCGGCAATGTAAAAGATAAACACAAGATCATTGAAACCCTAGGATTTACAAAGATCCTTAGCATTCCTGAATTCCCCAAGGATGTGATTAGGATAGTCTTAAGCAGGGTACATTGTGAATTTTTCTGGTTAGATGCAATCCACAAAATCACTAAGGAAGCTGTGAAAGTTGTCACAAGGTTACCGACCACTGGTAAAAGGCCAGATAAAACCAAAAAGGTATCCAATTACCTAGTTACAAACCTAACTGGTGCAACATTTGACAAAAGGTCCCTAATAGTTAATGATGTAACAAACATTAATGTGAGATTTATCAGCATGATATTAGGGTATAAAGCTACTCATGCAAATAGACTCAATTCAGTTTCAAGTTTATGCATTAAGAGTGCTTATGATATGGTCATAGATAATGCAAAGATTGATATATGTGAGTGGTTAAAGGATGAATTAATTGACAACCTTGGAAAGATTAAGAAGGATAAGAAAGGAACTTTCAGGTTTGGAAATCTGTTAGTATGTCTGATGCTACATATAACCAAACAGGTTCCTGGTATAGGCTACAAAGAACTTGGATATGATATACCGGTAGGTAAACAGTTAACAGAACTATTCAATAACATGGGAGAAGACAAGGAAAACAATATTCATGACTTCTTTCAAGCATTAAAGGCCAAAATGAAGAAAAGAATTAGGTTATCACAAAAGATTGTCGACAAATACAAAGATGAAATATGCTTTGTAATCAAGAAGGATGAAATCTGGATGGAAGCAGTCATCCCTAGGACAGTTTGGGTAACCGAGATGGGCTATGAAATAGATGATCATATAATTGAAACATATGCTAAAGCACTTCTAGAAGCCCCCAGAGAACCTAAGGAAGAAATATTTGGTAGTGCAGAAACTATTGAAAGCCAAATACAATCAAAGAAAGGAATGAAAAAGATTGAGGTAGTTGTAAGGAAAGGTTCCAGACAAGCAAAGGCCATCAAAGAAGATGTGTTGAAGACAACCGGTATAACAAAGGATGAGTTAGCAACTCCACAACCTAAAACTCACCTATCACTGGTAGGTACTTCTTCAAGGAGTGACATGCCTGCAACTTTCAAAAGAGTTGTAAGGAAAAGAGATCCCTCACCGGCAACCACACCCTCACCCAGGAGGACAAGACAAAAACAACAAGCAGTGAGATCTCCTGTAAGAAAGGATACACCAAAGAAGAAGAAATTGACACCCAAAAAGAAGAAGAGGACAAACAAAGACTTGGCCCCTCTTGATATACAGCTGAATGAAATTACAAAGGGAGGTAAATTGAAAAATATAGAGAAAATATATGACACTTTAACAGCTGATGAAAAAGAACAAGTTGAAAATAGTGTTATATTGCATATGGACATGTATAAGAAGTTTTTGATGGAAGTAGTCAATGAAATTCCAGATGAACTATTTAAGAGACTGGAAGCAAGAAGACAAGCAGTAATAGAACTGGACAAGAAAATAAAGATTGAAAAGCTACTTGTCGTATATCTGATAAACTCCCCCAAAGAAATTGATGACCTAATTGCTCAAGCCAACCGGTCAGTATTTTCTACTGCACACCAACACATTGCTTTAATAGTTGGAAGAGTTAATGAGGTGACTAAGGAAACAGAAAATGGATGGGATATATTCCTAGTTAAAAAAAAAAACAAGAAGAATACAGGAACCCCAAACCCATAAAAGTTTATCAGAAAGATAGAGACAAGGGTAAAGGTAAAGTTGGTGGACCACCTAGTATCAAGGTTAGAGACAACTTACCCCCACCTCCTTTGATTACTCCATCGGTAAAATCAACAGCTATAGAAGATCAACCAGCAGCTGAGAGTATGGATGTAGAGGATGGTAATCCTAATCCTGAAGTCTTATATATTGTGGATGTTGATACTCAAAAGATCAACATAGTGGTAGACAAAGATACAGCTGATAAGACTAACATGGCTAGTGAGCCTCCGGTAGCTGAGCAAACTGAAAACACACAGAAGAAACTAGAAGAAGACAAAGAGCAAAAGGTAGAGACTCAGACTGAGACAATGCAACAAACAGAGCAAAAGGCTCCGGAACAAGAACAACGGCAACAGGAATAGGAACATAAGGAAACAGTGCCACTGGCAACTAGAGAAATAGAAAAACCATTGCTTAAAGAAATGCAGACACAAACAGACCTACCAAAGGTCAATACAAGCTTGGTTACTTCCACTGACGGTACTCAGAATGTTGGTTCATCATCAGGCTACAAATCAACTAATGTGACTGAGGTACTATTAGATTCAATCAAAAAGATAACAGACTGCAGCTCACAAGCTTATAAGGCAATTGATGATACCATACCAATTTTGAAGGTAATTGCTCCTAACTGTAATATAGACAATAAAGATTCTTTAGGACAACTTGATACACTGTGTAAATATATCACAAAAAACATTGAGAAAATAAAGGAAGAGTCATTGAAGGATAAAGTAGAAATTGAAAAGCAGAAATTCTTTGATGAGCAAATAAAGAAGTGTAACAAAAATTTTGACACATTTCTACCTGAATTGTGTAATTTATTGAAAGAGTACAAAACTCTCTACAAAGACACCTGTAAGACAAACTTTTTGACTATAGATATAGACAAAAAGATGAGCAAGGTACAGGATGAGATCAATAAACTTATAGATAATTTTGTTAACTCACCTGATACACTATCAGTTTTTGAGGAGACGATAACAAATTTTGAAGAAGATTTACTTAAATTGGAAAGAGAGAGAGAAAGAATAGTGAATAAGGCAAAACATTTGAGATTAAAACTAAGTCGAAGATTGGACTATCTAGCATCACTATAGAAGGAAGTATCTGAGGCACTAATACAGAGACAAAAAACACCGGCAAAGCATTTGCAACATCTCACCGGTACAGTGAAGAGAACAGAGACAACAATAAAGGATAGCAAGAAGTTTATGGATAGTATAAACTTGATTTTGGGAGATCTTTTTCAAATTGTAACCACCTAGTTACAAGGTTGAAACTACAAACTCTACTGACATCTTGACAACCTTTGTCATTGATGCCAAAGGGGGACTAGTGGGATGAGAAAATTCAATATCACAGGAATCATATGCTCAGGGGGAGCACACACATTTTTGGTAACATTTTTGGACTTCACATTTTTGGATACATTTTTTAAATTTCTCATGAGTGTTGCCATCAATGCCAAAGGGGGAGATTGTTGGCATATGCACACTCCAATGAGACATTGTATGTGATTGAAGGTTTTGTCATTGATGGAAACCTTGCAATCCTATGGCACTGGCAAAGGCATTATACCGGCATCAGCAGATCACACTCTACACCGCCACTCAGGACACTGACACCGACACAAAGAAAAGAAGTATACCAACATAGAGGCTGACAAGATTTTGTTATATTATATTTTGTTTTAAAAACTTTGTAAGCCGACCTGGTAAATTGTAAAATGACTCTTATATATAAAAGAGATCATTATAGACATTTGGGATGAGTGAGGAAGTGTTAAGGAAAAATATTAGGCAGTCCTATTATGTGAAATATAGGCTAAGGGTTTATGTAAGAAGTAGAGCAGCAACTGGTACTGGATCAGGCATTATAGATGCTATTGTAAAGTAGTACAAGATATTGGATTTGTATAATCCTCATTGTAAGTTAGTGAGACTTCCCATTAAGCAGTGAGCTCTAGGTAGTTGGCCTTCCTACATGTGCAGGCCCCTATTGTAAGTAATATTCTCTTATTGGCCAGTGAGTGAATATTGTGGGTCACAAATCCCACCAAGGTTTTTCCCACACCGGGTTTCCTCATTAAAACCTTGTGTTATGGTGTGCTTTTCATGTGGATGTTCTTGATTCTATTTATTGCATTATTTCTTGCATACTGGTACACTGTTATAATATGATCTGCATGTTTTAATTCAAAAAATTCTACTCACCGGTTAGATACCGATTCACCCCCCCCCCCCCTTCTCAGTATCTATGGGATTCCTAACACCCTCTTCATCATTAGAATAGGATATTTTCCTCAAGTAGTTAAGCTTATAACACAGAGGACCTGGAGGATGCTCTGATACCAATTGATGAATAATGATGAACAGTAAATACCCAACAGATACTGAGAGGGGGGGTGAATCAATATAGACAAAAACTTCTTTAACAACTTAAACTGCAAAGACTGCACTAACTGGTAAACAACATCACCGATCTAAATCAAGGCAATATCAGTAAAACACAGTGACTGTAAAAGTCATAAATCAGTAACACTTAGATCTTCACAAAACCTAATATAAACCAATAACACTTAGATCTTCACAAAACCTAATATCTCATTTCTACTTCACCCATATGCTTAAACAAGTAATACATCAGAAATATAATGACCACTGGATCAGCTTGCATCACCGCTTAATAGAAAACACTAAAACATCACATGAAAAAGCATCACACATAACACACTGATTTTTCATGTGGAAACCCAACTGGGAAAAACCATGGTGGGGATAAATACCCACAAGTAGTTCTTGAACTCTTCTAAAGTTTTCTTTGTTAGGAGCCTAGTCCGGTTAAAGACTTTACAACAGGTTCTGCTAGGAACCGATCCTGCTAAGGATCACCCAGTTAAGGGATGGCTAAATACCCGGTTAGAGGTTAAAATCCTGTTAAAGGTTACCTTGTAAGAGGATTTGAAAAACTCAATGATTTTGAGTCACCCTATTAAAGGATTTACAAAAAGCTTGTTAAAGCTACCTGGTAAAAGGATTTTCCAACTGCTGAAATGGTTAGAAGTCAACAAGTAATACACTGATATGATAACAACACTTAATGCCAAGGCAGATCCGCTTCAATTCCTTTACATCTGCAATCACACTCTGCAAATCTCTACTCACTTCTTCGGTCTGGCAAGAATCACCTCACATACATTCATTTGCCAACAACTTCAAATGAGAATCATCATTGACCTTATAGACAACAATTAGGTTGGTAGCCAAAACCTAAAACCCTAAGCATCTAGGTTAACAATACAGTCGGTCCAATCTTGACCATTCAAAAACATTACATAGAGTAAAACAATCTTGAACAAATCTCAAGATGTTCTCCATCGTTCATTCTTCACCGCTTCTGGAAGTTGATAACACATCACGCGTTCTCCACCATTTACTAAGATTTTGCACATTCCCGAGGTAGATAGAATCAATCTTCTTCATGCAAGATCCTCAAGGAGATTCTTCACGCGCACAAGGCTGATGTGGTAGCATGATCTAATCTTCATTTCAATGCTAACTCATCACAGGATGTCGTCGGTTGAATCACACAGACTTGAAATGTATCAACCAGAAACCCTAAAGCTAATACTATCAACCGGTAGTCATATCAAATGAAACCCTGATACAAACTTTGCATATAGCGGTTCACATTCCAACATACCGGTTCACCTTTTCACATATACCGGTTCATACCATCATACCGGTTCTCTTGCCAGTTTCCTTACTTCAATATATTGGTTCATACTTCAGCATATTAACATCAATGACAACATACAATCCTATCACGTCATCAAACTCTGCACATATGCCAATAGATGGTACTCTCCTCAGGTGCCTTGAATGTGAAGAATCCAAGAAGTCCTTGAAAGAAGTTGATGAAGATATTTGTGGAACTCATTCAAGTGGTCTTACTCTTGTGAAGAAACTCATATGATTGGGCTATTATTGGCGGACTATAGAGAAATATTCTTTTCAGTTTACAAAGACATGTAAACAATGTCAAATTCATGGCGATCTCATACATGCACCAGCTCAAGAGCTACACACTCTAGAAAATTCTTGGCCTTTCTATCAGTGGGGTCTCAACCTCATGGGAAAAACTCATCCTCCTTCTTCCAACGACCATAATTTTATCATCATAGCATGAAATGCTTCACAAAATGGATTGAAGTTGTGCCACTAACCAATTTCATAGGGAAACAAATTGCCTCTTTCATCCTGAATTTTATCATCTGTCACTATGTCATTCCTACTTCCATTCTCACTGATAAATGAAAAACTTTCAAGAATCAGGATGTGCAAGACCTTTGTGACCGACCCAAATCCAACAAAAATTCTCTACACCCTATTATCCCCAAGGAAATGGTCAGCTTGAAGCATCTAACAAAACTATCTTAAAAATATTGAAGAAGACAATCAATGATGCTAACCGAGATTGGCATGTTCAGTTAAATCCTACTTTGTCGGCTTACCATAACAATGTCTGCACACATATTGGAGCTATGTCATATCACCTAATTTATAGATCTGAAGCAATCTTTCCCATTGAGTTTGAGATAGCCTCCTAGTGAGTATCACTCAAAGGCCTAATTCCAAATGAAGAATATCGAATATCCTAGCTACAGGAGTTAGAATTATTGCAAGAGCATCATCAGAATGCTTTTGACCATTTGAAAGCATATAAGTAGATAATATCAAGGAGCTATAACCACAGAGTTAGACCTAGGATGTTTCGGGTTGGAGATATAGTTTTGAAGGAAAATCCACCCAATCAGCAAGAGCGTGAGAATAAGGGAAGTTTGAACTAAATTGGCTAGGTTATTTTGTTATTCTGGTTGCATATGGGTCTGATGCTTACCAATCATCCACACCAGAAAGGAATCTACTCTAGGAGTCAATCAATAGCTTGCATCTCAAAAAGTTTTATACCTAAAAATCAGGAAAAAGCAAAAAAAATAAGAAAAAAAAAATACAAAAAAATCAAATATGAGAAAAAGTGCAATAAAAACAAATAGTGAAAACTTGGAAACAGACGCTATTTGTCAACTAGCTCTTCCATCTATTAGTGCATGCATCTTTCCGCTTCCATCTCTTCCATCGCCATTGTATATATCTATCGTAAATCTTTTTTGTACATAATCAAGCAGCATATGTATATTCTCACCATGGTTTGGATCATTATATATATCCATAATAAATAATTGTTTCTAGACTGGGGAAAAATCTTAAACCTAGTTAGGAGAATCCACATTGAGCTTAACACAACAAACAAGCAACAGTACGACAACAATCGTAAAGCAAAGATCACGAAATTCAACATTGAACATCGATCAAAATTTAACAACTAGCAAAATCAAACTCAACATCAAACAAACAAATATCAATGAATGATCTCTTATTAATCATGGTTTAATCACTCTAGCATGAATGTTCAACTATTGTATCTTGATTTTTGTTATCATGCCTCCCAAGCAACTAAAGGATGCCTTTAACTATAGGAGCAAGGAAGGAGCATCATATTTTCTTTGTCTGTTGTCTATAAGTTAATCATTAGTACTGTGCAAATTTGTCATGGGATGTGATTAGCAAAGCATGATCGAGGACATTTTGGATTTGCATAGGAAAATGATAAACTCTTGTATATTTTATGCAAGCAATGCTCAGGTCATCTTGGTTCAATCATACCTTGATGTTTATATTAACTTGTAATATCAAAATCCACATAAGAAGTACTCAAGTCATCATGGTTGTTTATACCATTGATGTTTGTACTAACTTACAACATTTTAAAGGCTCAATGATGATAAAAAAGCATGACAAAATGACTATCCCTGTGACAACATTACATTAATTAGAGTTTGCATATTTATAATAGATTGAATTCATATTGCATCTTGCATAGTCATTTCATGCATCACTTTTCCAAGGCTTGAGGTTTTAAAATGATGTTATCTCTCTTATTAAGGGATTGAGTACATTGAACATTAACAGAAAAAAACCAATTCATCTGCATGGCATTTCATTTTAGTAGTGCACATTTCATCATTGTAATCATTCAAGATATGAGTTTCATTGCATTAATCATTATTTTCATTCATCATTTCATTAAATTCATTCTACATGTAGTTGTTGTCACGCCCTGTTATGAGGCCAAGAGAACTAAACAATACAAAGCAATGAAAATGTGAATAATTTTTTTTTTAATGGATAACATTACTTGAACAAGAGAGATACATCCATCAAGATAAAAAGTGATACACAATTAACAACTTACAATTATCCTCATGGCCCCATAATGATGTAACTCAAGGTTGTACAACATCCATTGAACCCAACAAGAATTGTTATACATTAATACATCATCGAACAATATCATAAGTACACATGATACATATTACATTGCATGAGATTACATATAAACATCATAATACATTATAAAGGATCCATAAGATACAAATCTCCAAGAGTCCCATGATGGGATGAATACATGAATCTGGTACAATAATAACAGTCTTCAATCTTTTCACAAGCCTCCTTGAGCATGTTGTAGAAAGAGACAAAACCCAATGGGTGCGAATAGGACTCCACCCAACCATGTGGTACCAAAAGGTCCACCCCCACGTGCTAGAAGGTATTAGTCAAACCCTCAAAGCAGAAGCAAGCATACAAAGGTACCAATCAAGAAACACAAAAGAATCCACAAAGTTATACTCACATGAGACTCATAAGAGAATCCACAAGACAGAGTACACAAGGGATCACAAGAGAATCAACTATATAGAGTCCACAAGAGGCACACAATAGTAATGTCATAGGAGACACCAAAGCCAATAACCCACTTCCAAAGGCCCAAAGAAATCCAAAAAAGGATAAACCAACATAAGTTAACTAACCACTTTTGGAGTTTCAAAAATAATCCATGGAAGGAATCAAAAGACACAAGTTACCACTAGGTAGCAATAGGAAAGAGTGTCATCACTAGGTTGTCATGAGTTACCCTGGTAGGTCTTCACTAGGTCCCGTCCCCCATCTTGGGTTACCCTGGTGACCTCTCTCGACTCTCGGCCCCCATACAAACACTAGTGGACCACACCAACCTTTTGAAAGGACAGATTGGTGGAAGCCATTCTAGGCCCTTCTCTACTTACCTCAGCCCTATACAAGCACCTGAGCATAAGAGAGGCAAAAAGAATTAATCTTTAGTAATATTGTCTAGCTACCCTCCCTAGTTCATTAATTAATATTATCACTTGATTACAAAACTCTCATTGAGTTACCTTGGCAACCACTTTGGGTCCCGACCCCCGATGAAAGCCACTCCCCCAAAATTGCACCTAGGAATCCAAACAACACCACAAATTAACCAGAAATCTCAAGATGGTGATACACCAAAATACCATAGCAAGGCTTGACCCTCTTGCTAGAATAAGATAACATACAAGGAGAATCCAAGGCATGCTAGGAAACACCAACTAGCTTCCAAAACATACAAGACTTGAGCAAATTTCATCAAAAGAGGAGCATCACTTAAACAAATAATGAATTCCATAAACTCCCTTACTAAGCCTCTAGAAAACAAACACATATAACCACACATCTGAGTATCCCCATAATGAATGACAAGAACTAGAAACAAAAGCAAGGTCTCATTATGACAAATACAAACAAGTTCATTCAAATCCACCAAAGAGACCATAATAACAAATGTACAACAAACAGGTTCCAAGTCAGCATTGATTCCTTTAATCCATTACCTCAATTTAACTATAAGATTAGTAAATAATACTAAGCAATAACATGCATTTACTTTCTAAAAATACAACTAAACTCCAATTAAATCTATACTTGACAAAATATTTGCTTATGTATATATCTCACAAAACACAACTCTTTACTCAAATCTTTTAATCTAAAGAAATATCTAATTCAATTCCAAATTCTATCAAACCAAAAAACCTAGTAATAATTATCCAAAATATAACTAATTTAAATCATTATCCTACCTCAACAACACAAACTATTCATTCCAAATTATGAGCATAAATAATTATTTTGCTAATCATTGAATCAACATCAAAGGCATATACCAATGTATTCATAGTCAAATAATAAAGAATTGATTAGATATATATATAAAATCGAAACCATAAATAAAATAAACCTTCAAAGCAATTAATTAAGCTAGCATACTGTAATATTCAGTCGACTGTAAAAAGACGAGAGGGGGGGGGGGGGGGGGGGGGACGAATCCTCCACGGTGGTGGTGGAGATCCCACCACTGTGGGAAAGCCCACAGTGGGTAGCCCATGATGGATGGGCCTCCACCACCATAGATATCCCAAGTTGAGTAGAGTTACCCACTGCTATGGGTAAACCATGGTGGGTGGGGCTTTCCCCACCACGACACCCAACAAATCACAAACATTAAAAAAAAAAAAAGAATACGCAGAAATTTTTAATAAATAGAGCACATAGATAATGCATCTGAATAATCATATGTATATATATACCAGATAAGAATCTCACTGATTTCTTAGGTAAGGATAATATATCGATTGTCTTACATGATCCATAAAACACACAGATCTGAAAAGCAATATTGATTTAAATCCCAAATTTCCAAAACAATTTAAAAATTACAAAACAAGGTTAAGGAGAATTATTTCTTTGATATCATTTTTAGACCCCAAAACAAATACCAGAATCTATAAATCCACAACAATGCCCTTTTATTTTCTCATTTCAGTAAAAACAACCCAATTGATTTTCATTCAAATTTAAGAAGAAATTTTGGCATGCAATGAAAGAAAAGAACCAAAATCTACCTCTTCTCGCTACCTGGAAATCAACATAAAGGAGGAAGCAAAAAAATTCAAGATAATCCTCGGCTGCCAATCAGTTAGGCAAGACACACGGATCCAGAAAACTTCAGCCAAAAACTATCAGATTCCTTCACTAAATCCCCAAACCAAACTTTCATTATCTCTCCAAATTTCTTCTTTCAAAAACAGATTGTCCCCAAAATTTCCTCTTGAAAACCCCATAACCAGAGAATACATCCCCAGAGAAAACTTCACGGGAAGGAACTCCCCCCCCCAAAAGCAATCCATAAACATAATATACCTCTACACCAATATACTTCCCCAAATGCAGGCAAGATCCCATATTATCAAATTCTCATTAATAAGTTCATTCGTAACTCCCTTCATTATTTGCATGCAAAGAATCACAATTAAATAAATTCCATTAATTATTTTATTTTATAACCCCCACATGCACATGCAATAAATTAATTAAAATAGTATTATTCTTCCTATTTGAATTAATTTTCAAAGGCACAAAAGAATTCAAAAGACTAATTTCCCTCTTCAATAATTATTTTCTAAACAATAAGTAATAATTGTATTTGAATAAATAATAACATGAGTAATGAAAATAGTAAATTAAATATTTAATTTTTTTTATTTAATTAATCCTTCTAAATTAGATAATTAATTCAAGCCCTAAAGCTCCTCAATTAAATGAGTAAAATAAGGTAATTATAATAAATTTATTAATTAGCTAATCTTAAAACACACAAATAGAAGTAATTATTAATTTTCTTAATAAATACTCTTTTCAAATTAATTAAATTAATTTAAATAATTTAATCCTTAAGTTCCACTATTTCAACTTATTAATAATCAAACAACGACACCTAAATATCATTAAAATATAATACTAATCTTTTCATAAAATATTAGATAATTATCATATTATACAGAGGAGCAACAAAATACAACAAATCAACACACGAAGGACCAAGCAAGCTAACGATTGGCATGACCAGACAAACACTTTACAAGGATACCTAATAGGGGACTTGTTCTATAGGAACGATGGTACAACGGGGCCTAACTAATAACTCTAATTTCCACATTACCATTGGGTCAAAGAGCATGCTTGAACCTAAACATTCAGGTGGAGTCAATGCTCGTTACCTACAGTCCTGCATTACCGAGAAAATATGCATACTTACATCTAACATATACAGGCACACTGGTGGAGGAGAATCGTGACATTGTATGTCCCTCTGAAGTGGATGACGAAAGATCATCCCCTTGCACCCCATACAGACTCATACCCATTCAAGTAGATAGACACGAGAAATATTTCATACATAAAGAAGATATGTCAGTCCAAGGTTAGTACTTAATCATATAATCTAACATCTAAGCATCCGTAGAGATAAAATGCATAACCAACAACATATCCTAAAATCACGATAAAAGTAATTGCATTAAAGAGTATCACTCAATCTCATAAACAATAGGAGAATTCAACCAAAGTCAAACTAGGTTAAACAGAGTCTAATTGAGGGAGGGACATTACATTTGCATTTAATTAAGCATTGCATTAGTTATTTTACATATATTTGCATTCATTTAATTATTGCATTTAGTGTCATTCCATTTTCATTTTAGGTCATTAGATCATTATATCCTCTCATCATTGTACATCCATGCACTACATACATAATTTCATGCATCATCACATTATGTTGCATTTATCATTGCATCATCATATCATTGTACATTTCATGCATTTCACAATCATTCTCATTGTACATAATGAAATCATACATACACACACAAGCATCAAGTGATACTGAGCATCTCATATCATACATTCTATCATAATTTCATAAAATGCATCACATAGTAGATCATCATCATTGCATATTCTATCATAACATAAACCATTGCATCAGTCATAGCATAGATCATCACGATCATCATCATGCATCTCACAATAAAATAAATATTGTATAAAGCATCATAAATAGCATGATCATTTCATATCATAATCAACAAACTCATAAGCAACACATCATATGATCATCTAATCACGTAAATAAATGCATGCATTCATCACATAGATCAGATAAAGCATGTAAAAGTAAATGCACCCCTCATGTAAATAATGCACAATCACATCATGAAACATATAGATCAATAGTCTCCGTTGTATTGCATATAATCAAGAAATAATCAATGTCCAATATACAATGATATCACAAAATATGAAAGATACATAAAAAAAGGCAGGAATCATCCAATGTCTCTAGGGCATGTATACATCAAAATAATAATATGACATATTAATCTAAGCTATGCTCCTCTCTGAGGTGGTAGGTCTAGCTTCA
The DNA here is from genome assembly GCF_030272615.1 of Cryptomeria japonica. Taxonomy (NCBI): domain Eukaryota; kingdom Viridiplantae; phylum Streptophyta; class Pinopsida; order Cupressales; family Cupressaceae; genus Cryptomeria; species Cryptomeria japonica. The sequence continues at coordinate 494,434,474 of NC_081408.1, forward strand.
CCTCCTGTTGCTCTGCCAGACAACCCAATATCTTGACGAAGTGGTCCCGTAACACCCCTTCTCTCTTTCCATGACCAATTGCGTTATGATCTTGTCGCAAATACTATTGCATAACTCGAGGCACACTGATCAATAGGTACAAGATCCTCATATAATTTTTGGTAATACTCAGGCTCCTTGGTTGAGTGTCGGATCTCTCTAATACTATCACCTATAATGCTCCCTGCAACAACTCTCTATATCATATCAACATAAGACAAAGCGCGTCCATAGCGTGCAATCATCTCTCTCTCTCTCTCTCTCTCTCTCTCTCTCTAGTCATAGAGACAATATGTCCATGTACCTGTGTAAGTTGGACCTGTACTTGTGTGAGTTGCCCCTGTAGCTTCTATACTAGGGACTACAACCCACTGATCTGTGCCTACTAATGTTGAGAAGGAACTCTAATCTAAATATGTTGTGGCTACTAGGTTGGCTGTTGTTCTAATGGATCCTTCCTAGGGACATCTGCCAACCTGTATCCTATATGAGAAGTCTCTTGGATCTCCTCCATCACACTACCCTAGTCTCCCATCCACTAGGTAGCTCTATGTGATCTCTCTACCACCCAGAGCTGCTAGCTCCCACATCACCACATCCCCCATCTCCTCCACCTCCCCCATCTCCACCATCACCTCCACCACCCTCGCCACCACCTCCACCATTTCCACCTCTCCTCCGCTGAGGGCTCCTCCATTGTGGCATATCCTCCTCATCATCAAAGGGAGGCACTGGCTCATCAGGACAAGATAGCCTCTGAATTGGCCGCAACAAAAAATGTTGTCTAGGGTCATCCCCCCATCTATAGTACCTGGTAGGTAATCCCAATCCTGAGCACCAAGTGAAAAGTACTATGTACATGTCGTCTCATAGGAGATAGTAGGCCCCCAATCTGCAACATCTTGTTGTTGTCATGTGTACAATGCAACACCATGTGGGAATCCCTATACTCACTTGTTCTATCTGAACACCCAAGTGTGAATGAATCTCTCAATGACAAATGGAGTACCTCTAATTAGATATCGAGAAGTAAACATATATGGCATCTCCAGAGAATCCTCGGTCATGACTCACAATCTAAATAAGCTATCCAGATCACTATATCGAAGTCATATAACACCCATCTTTAGTGCTCTAGTTTATCCAGCTTACGCTAGACAACAACACTTGCAAATCCATAGACATAGGGCCTCCTGACTGGTTGATCCCTATCAGCCAACGATCGAGTCACAACTAGATGCTCCCTTGCCCAAATTTGTAGTAGTGTCACTCTCATTGATAAGATAGTTGTGCCAAGGTATACAACTCGATGCAAATCATGATACAAATGCGCTAGAATACAAGAGCCCCATGTATATCACATACCCTATGTAATCATGCTCTCTAGTACTCATCCCCATCCAGCTAATAGTCCCTTCAACCTATGGTCAGGACATAAAAATCCTCCAACAAATCCTACTAGCACCGAAGGTAATGACACATATAAATCAAGTATATCCTTCCATGAAATGGCATAGCCATAGATCTCATCAGCATCAAATATCCACCTAAGAGCATCAGTACCTCCCTTCTCTGTCACATCGTACATCACAAGGTCTACAATCACTAGAATCTGCAAAATTCGATAGACGTCCTCTGGGGTGACTATCATCTTGCCCAGTGGTAGATGAAAGGTGTTATGCTCACTATCTCACTTCTTAGATAATGTAGTCAATAAACCTCTGTTTATCCTATACTGGGGCATCTCTAGCAATAAAGATAATGCACATATGTCAATGATATCAAGATCTGCCCGCACCAAACAAGGTATCAGCTGCCATGTCTTCAGGTAGCACTCCCAAGACTGTGCAATATGCCTAAATCCTTCTATAATCATGACACATCATCATATTAGCATTCGATTAATCAATCTATCTATCAACTTAATCAGCTCATGTGAGATTTCAATCAATCTCGTTGAGAACCTATCATTGACTCTCATTCATCATGAGGTCATTTATCATCTATCCTATCCAACATTAATGTCAACCAAATCAAAACTAATCAAAAAATATATAAAAGGACAAAAAAATCAAAATTATACCTCTCTGGTGTAGATGCGCTAAATCTAATAATGTGCTATAATATGCATGCAATGCGCTACATTATCTAATCTATGCTCTAAAACTATCTATGTGCTAAAAAATTCATCCTATGCACTACATTGATCAATGCGCTAAAATATTGACTCTATGCGCTAACAAACTTGCCCTATGCACTAAACTGGAACCCTAACCTCAATTCACTAAAAGAGTCTATCAATGTGCTAAAAAATAAATCTTATATGCTAAAACATGAGAAAAATTGCTAAAAAATTACAAAAATGTGCTAAAAATTTCAAAAAAAATTAACAAAGAGATTTTCAGGGTACGTACCGGTGGGCCATTCACTGGAGGTTGCTAGAATTGCTGAACTCACTCAAATATATGCTCGTGGTATGGGATCACCATTTTTGCCTCAGAGCTCAATTTCTAAACTCACAAGGTGCAAATGAAATCAAATGGGTAACTTTTTCACCTTTTACCCTATTAATGGGTGAAAAGGGGGGTAATTAAGTGGGGTTATATTTTCCAATTATCAAATTTATTTTCTATGCACCATTCTTTTATTGGGAGATGAATCATTGGAAAATCCAAAAAAATTAAAAATCTTTAAAAATTCCAAAAATTTCAAAAATCGTAAAAATTTCAAAATCATCAAAAAATTCTGAAAATTCTTCGATTCATCTCCCAAGGGGGCATACACACATTATCAAGCAACAATTGAGATCTTGGGTATCAAGCAACAATTGAGTATTTGGGGCATCAAGCGAATTTTTCTTTGAACCAACATGTCATAAATACATTGCTTCAAAGAGGGGCAAAATGTATACACTAAAAATTGGCCTAGAGAGAATTAATTAAATACAAGTTATTTAATTAATAAGCCTTTAATTCTTCTACTTATAAATAAATTAAATTTTGTATTTATATAGTTCACTCTTACTTAATTCTTCCTATCATAATTCATTTCTTTTGTTTTCCTAATTAAATAAACAAATTCAAATAATTTTTTTTATTTAATTATCCCTTTCTAATTAATTTGAATTTTTTAAATTGTCATATGAGTCCTAATCCTAAACCACCTAGGATCTCAGCTTCGCTGGTTCTGTTGACGGGTTTATCTGCTCATGCCCATGGTTTCTGCAAATTTTGAATCAAAGGCAAAAAAAGGATTTTTGTGAACGACAGTAGTTTGGAATCAATGGACGTTGTGCGAGTGCAGGTTTCAGACGATAGAATCGGGAGGTATTTCATGTGCTGCATGTGTTGCCTGTGGTCTTTTTAATGGAGAAGCAAGGGGCTTCTAATAGCTTAGTGGTTGTTGGTGCTATGGCACCTGATGAATCCTCTTCAAAACCTCATGCACAGACGAATGAGTCTTTCTATGTGGGGTTGAGCTCAAAGATTAATAAAGTTAGTGGATGTTTTCCGCGGAGCCAAGATCGCCCAGTTTTTGTCATTCCTCCAAAGGATTTGATGGAAGATGTAGAGTATTGGTCCAAACATGCTCTGATCTGCAAATTTCTTGGTATTCGAATCTCTATGTTGGCCCTTGAAGCCTGGATACAACATTCATGGCAGGTGGACGAAGATATGGACATAATGTTGGCAGGAAACAACTACTTCTTGGTAGTCTTTTCATGCATGTCTGATCGTGATCGAGTTTTTGAGGGGGGCCCTTATTTTTATAATCGTGTGGGGTTGTTTGTGAAACCTTGGCATCCAAGGTTTAACTCTGCAGATGATCTTCCATCGAGGGTTCTTGTATGGATTCGCCTACCTAGACTTCCTTTAGAGTTTTGGAGAGAAGATATTTTGCACCAGATAGCTGCCTTACACGGGAAGCTTGTTGTGTTCGCACACCAGTCCCTAGATAAAAATGTTATTTCTTATGCTCATATTTGTGTTGATATTGATTTGAATAAGCCACTGTCGGATTCCTTAGAAAGTTGCCTTGGTTCTTCTTGGATTCAGCAGTTAGATTATGAGTCCTTACCTTTTCACTGTCGAGTTTGCCATGATTATGGACATTTGCAACGGCAATGCCCTAGGGATTTTAAGGGGAATAGTGGTAGTTCTGGTGAGTCTGCCTCTTCCTCAGGCCTAAAGATGGACAACGCAGGCAAGGGGAAAGCCCCGACTGATGATGTAGGTAAGGAGAAAGTCAAGACAGATAATGTTAGTAATGGGAAAGCCCTGGTCAACGCACCAGCCCCTGATAATGATGGCTTTACTCCTGTTCGCAGCTGACCTAAGAAAAGAAGACAGAAGAGACCCTTTTTAGATCGGCAATCAAATACAGATTTTAACAGATTTGAAGTGTTGGACAATATGATCATAGAGGAAGGTATCACCCCGGATGTGTATGGTGTTGTAGGCTCAGATGGGGGAATTCCTACTCACGATTCCCCTACTGCGAACTAGGATACAACTCTCCAACAAAACAACGAGGCTCCTATTAGCTCTATGTCTGGTGCTCTTGTGGTTTCCTCGGCACCACAAGACAATGATATTCTCTTAGTGGATCTGGCTAAGGAGGTGTTTGCTTCCGGTAAGGGAAACGAATCCCCTCTAGCATTAGGATTGTTGCAAAGACCATTTAAGAAAGTATCCTTTGCTACTGTATCAATAAGTAGCCGCAAAAAGGATCAGGAGAAAATTAGACTTACAGGGGATTTATTGGTAGAGTCTGGGGATATGAAGGCCATGGATGCTCACTTTCCTCACTCTACTCAATGATTATTCTTTCATGGAATGTTAGGGGGTTGAATAGCATCCCCAGAAAAAGGGCTACTCATGAGTTGGTGATTGATCATTCTCCGGATATCCTTTGTATTTAGGAGACTAAGTTTTCAATGGATTCCATGCTCTATTGTGTCCCTAATATTTGGTATCATGGTCAAGGTCAATGTATTGGATCTATGGGGAATGTTGGGGGATTATCCATTTGCTGGGAGCCACGAAAAATCACCCCTCTTTGTTGGATTTCTTCTCTCTCCACACTCTCTATGGTTGCCTCCAATTTGGATACAGGTGAGGTGATTTTGGTAACTAATGTGTATGCTCTTGTTGACTTCCCTGGAAAGATAAGACTTTGGGAGCATTTAAGGTATGTTTGAAGTTGTCATCCTTTCTTGCCTTGGATTTTAGCAGGGGACTTTAATTCAGTCTTACATTTGGAGGAGAAAAGAGGTGGGAATGCTCGTCTAGGGTCTTCTTCTGAGCTTCTTCGAGATAATATGAACTTTTTACATCTTTCTAATATCTAGCCAGTTAATGGGATCTTCACTTGGAATAATAGGAGGGTTGGTGAAGATGCCATTTTAGAACGCCTGGATAGATTTTTAGTCTCCTGCTTTTGGATGAGTTGTAATCTCTCTCTCTCTCTTCAGAAATTCTAGCTTGGAGGGGATCTGACCATTGGCCTATCAAGTTCTCAGCTTGTTGCATTTCTCTTCCCAATAATCCTCCCTTTAAGTTCCAACTGATGTGGCTCTAGGACTCTTCTCTTCATGACTTAATGGCTCATTGGTGGACGGATGGTGGCCCAGCTTATGGCACTGCTATGTTTTCCTTTTCTAAAAAACTACAATATGTCAAAAGGAAGCTGAAGCATTGGAACAGGAATTGCTTTGGTAATATTTACATTATGAAAAAGAGGGCTCAAGAACATCTGGCAGTCATTACAAGGAAGATTAGAGACCTGGGTTTTTTTGAAGCTCTTAGCAGAGAAGAATCTTAGGCTTCCAGGGATTTAGAAGAGTGGGATCTTAGAGAGTAAATTTATTGGAAGCAAAAAGCTCAAATTGATTGGCTCCAGGAAGGGGAGAAGAATACTGCATTTTTCCATAAATCTGTTCAGGGCCACCAAAATCAGAGTTACATTTCATCTCTTCTTAATTCTGATGGCTTGCAGATGAACTTCTTTCAAGCTATTTCCAGGGAGGCCATCTAGTTTTGATCCACTCTTTTTTTTAAAGATTCCCTTCTCGTTGATAATGAGGAGAATATTATCTTGTCTTGCATCCCCTCTATTGTGACCAGAGCAATGAACGACTCCCTTATGAGGCCAATCTCTATGTCTAAATTGGAGGAAGTGGTTTTTAGTTTGCGTAAGGGCTAGGCTCCTGGTCCTGATGGCTTCCCAGTGGAATTTTTTCAAGAGTTCTGGGATATTATTAATCAAGACTTATTAGCTGTGGTTCAAGAATCATACTCTAACAAACAGATGCTCTGAGCTTTGAATGCTACATTCCTTGTTCTTATTCTGAAAAAGGAAGGGGCTAATCAATTGGATTCCTTTCGACCAATTGCTCTATGTAATGTGGTTTATAAAGTTATTACTAAATCAATTGTCGAAAGGCTCAAAGTTTGGCTTCCCACGGTTATCTCAGAAGAGCAAGGGGGTGTTGTTGTTGGAAAAAAGATTCTTGATGGAGTGGTTATTGCCTCCGAATTCATCCATTCTATGTCGTCTTCTAATGAGCATTCTATGTTCATCAAGCTTGATATGGCTAAGGCTTATGATAGAGTGAAATGGGGTTTTTTGCGAAAAATTCTTCTTACTTTTGGATTCAGCTTGGAGTGGGTGGAATGGATTTGGAGTTGTGTCACTTCTTCCTCCTTTTCTGTGCTTCTCGATGGAGAACCTTCGGAGTTATTTGGGGCCTCTAGGGGTCTTCGCCAAGGTGATCCTCTTTCTCCCTACATGTTCATCATTATGGCAAAGGGACTTGGCAGATTTATTAAACATCAAGTTTCCCATAATTTGATTCATGGCTGGAGTTGGGGAAATGGATTGCCCACTCTCTCCCATCTTCAATTTGTGGATGATACTGCACTCGCTAGGAGAGCTCGTATTCAAGAAGTTGAAGCCTTCCAATTCACTTTGGATACTTATTTGGCTGCCTCAAGTCAGAAAATCAATGACCACAAGTCTTCCATTTATTTTTTTAACACTCTAGAGCCTATCCAACGAAGGATTGCTAATATTCTAAGATTTCAGATTGAGTCTCTTCCTATGACTTACTTGGGCATCCCTATTGTTCTGGGTAGACAGCCTAGGCTCTTTCGGTAGAACCTTCTTGATAAGCTACGTCAAAAAGTTAGTCATTGGACGCATCGGTGGCTCTCTACTGCTGGTCGGGTGATTCTCTTGTAATCTGTGATTTAAGCTCTCCCTACCTATAGAAGTATGGTGCAGGTTACTCCGGTGTATTTTCTTAAGGAATTTGATGCCCTCTGTCAACAATTTCTTTGGAGTGGTAATTTGCAAAATTTCAAATGGAGTCTAATCAAGTGGGATACAGTTTGTAGGTCAAAGAAGGAGGGTGGCCTCAGTCTTCATTCAACTATCTTGAGTGGATGGGCTTTTGCTGCTAAGCTCTATTGGTGATGGTGTACCAGTCAGTCTCAGTTATGGGCTCGTATCCTCTCACATAACTATTTACCATGAACCCAACCTTCAGAGGTTTCTAGATTCCTTTTGGCGGGTGGAGGTTCTATGGTGTGGAATACCCTTAAGATAGGCTCTCGCTTGGTCAAGAGAAGCCTTTTTTGGATTTGTAACAATGGTTCAGAGGCTCTAGTCTAGAGTGATTCTTGGAATGGTAAACCTCCTCTTTTGTCCTCTCACCTACACTTGTAGGCTCTCTGTGACTCTTTCCTTTCTACGGGTTGGAAAAAGGTAGCTCACTATAAGGAGACCTATAATTTGGGCCTTTTTGTTGGTTTTCGATGGAAGAATCCACCTGACTGGCTGCTGGGGGCCTCTATGGGGATCAGATGGAGCTCTCTCAGATTTAGGCTTCTAGGGAGTGCAGCTCTTTGCAGGAACCTGTTGTTTTGGCTTGGGGAGGTGCTTCTTCTGGTAAATATAATGTGTCCTCAGAGTACCTTATGCTTTCTAGACAACTATTTGGTGATATGGAGGCTCCTTGGTGGAAGAAAGTTTGGAATCCCTCCTCATGGCCTAAGTGTAATTTCTTCCTCTGGTTGGTGGCTCACAACAGGTGTCTTACTTGGGATAATCTCTGCGAGAGAGGATTCCATGGCCCTTCAATCTGTGTTTTATGCAGTAATGATGAGGAGTCTGTTTCTCACCTCTTCTTTCAATGCTCCTTTGTTAGACAGATCTGGCACTCCTAATGGTCTGCATGGGGTTGCCCTTGCTAGCATGTTTCCTCTTTCTCTGAGTTATGGAATCGCTTGGGACCTTTCCCGTCTAGATCCTCTTTTCTCCAAGTTGCTCAGACTTACAACCCTTCCTTTATTTTATGACATGTTTGGCTTGAAAGAAATAGGAGGATCTTTAAGAGTGTCAGGCTTGGGAGTGTGCAACTCTGGGGGAAAATTGTTCATTCTCTTCATGAAACAGTTATGGCAAAATTTGATTTGTCTGGAGGTCTGGACCCTGGAGATGTTGGGATTTGCACCTGCCTTTCTTTTCCTTTGCAGGATGGTGTCCCTTTGTTGGTCTCCCACCACCCTGGGAGGAGAGTTGGATATCGCTCGCAGTGTGTTAATCGTGAGGGGCAGCAGACCCCTCCTTCGCCTGGAATTCTTAATATTAACACTGATGGGTCTGCTCGAGGAAATCCTGGCCCTGCAAGAAAAGGGGGAGTGGGGCGCAACAGCTTTGGAGAAGTTTAGTTTCTCTTCTCTATCTATAAAGGTTCTCATACCAATAATCTTATGGAGGCCTTGGCCATCTAGGTTGCAGTGGAGCAATGTTGCAAGCAGGGGTGGCGTAGGATCATTTGTGAGACAAACTCACAGGTGGTTGCCAACTTATTGAATAAAAAAGAGCTGGTGGATGTTGACTGGCATTTGACTCTTGTTATTAAGTAGATCACTCAGTTATGTCAGACCCTTGACTCTGTCATTTTTTCCCATATCCCTCAGGAGTGGAATGGTGTGGCCAACTGTTTGGCTAAGTGGGCGTCCGAGTATATGCAAGATTGGAATATTACGGATCAGAGGCATCTTCCCCTTTAATTATCTCACAAATTGGATCAACTTGGTGCTCAGGATAAAGCTCATTAGAGCTCTCTGTATTTTCTGCTTTCCCTTTTGTTGTACTGTTCTCTTTGGATTTCAATAAATTTTTACCCCTCTTTTAGTAAAAATAAAAAATAAAAAAAATCCTAAACCACCTAACCTAACCCCCTTCTAGCCTAACTTACCATCTAACCTTGGGTTTAACTAACCCTATCACCTCCAACTTCCTTATCCTAACCTCCTATGGAGTGTCTCTTCTCTCTTGAAGACACATGGCATTCTTGCCACATGTCCTTCCCCTTCTTTCCACTTGCCCTCTTGTTGGCATTTGTTGGAGATTCCTTTGCCACTTATCCTTCCAAGGATGACAAGTGTCATGTCTCCCAACCTCTTGTTGGTTTTTCCAACTGGCATTCTAGAAAATCCTAAGAATGACCCTATTTCTATCCACAAATGACTGGACTCGATGGCCAACGAACAAGGCTATGGAAGCCTTCTGCACTTTAGGCTCTACATGACCAAGGTGGGTATACCTATGTTCACACCACTTTCAAGTATTTTCTATGACAAATAGTGATGATACAACAAATATACTTCATACAATATGGTTGGGTCTTCACACAAATACTTCTTTGACTAACACATCCCTTTAGTCTTCATTTATCATTGGTATGAAGTGGAGAGAAAGGAAAAACAAACAACAAACAAGAAAGGAAATAAAAGAAATACTTTATTTTCAAATTTAGCATATGGTCCCTTTATGTTGTGCACAAGAGTAAGCTTTAGGACATCCCCTTATCCATCATTAGATTCAGAAAATGAAGCATACATTCATGACAACAACATGTTACACAAAACTAGTAATCTTCATAACATCATTGCTTTTCAATAATGTAGACCCAAATGAACATGCTGGAAAATTCTTATTGATCCTAGAAATATTACAGTGATCTTCAACATTTACTTGAAATCAAATTTTAACATGCTCCTTGAGCCTCCAAATCAAATACTTATTACATCAAATGTATGATAAAAATCATACAAACCCTTGGTTCTTCTGATTTAAAAGAAAACCAAATATACCCAGGAGACACTACAACACATTTCTAAGCTTTAAGCTTCAAATTAGCTTGCTACTATTATCAAAAACTTGCTTATAACATTCTGAAACTAAAATTTCTAAGTACACTGTCTTATTCCTACCCTGCACAAAACATTACAATGCTCACTTGGAGCCAAAATCTAGAATCCCTAAAAATGAGAAGATAAGAGAATAAAAAGAGAGGTGAGAAACCCTAGAGAAGCCCTAGAATAAATTACAAAATGACACATGGCTTCCATTTGAAATTTTTGAATTTCACATCTCCAAAAATCTGCATTATTGTCTCCCACTCTACCCTTGATTTGCACCCTTAAATCTGATAAAGAAATATGGAAAATCTAAAAAAAATCTCTCTACAACCACTTGTCACATTCAATAATCCTTTACTCCTTGACTAACAATTTCTTCTTTTGCATCCCTAGTTTTAGCTTACATTTTCTTTTTGTCCATAATTAGACATTTTCCATTTGAAGAGGTGGTTGTCCTGTCTCAGTCTGAAAATTTCCTCATTTGGGTATTTGACTGTCTTTGTTTGCAGCCCCCTTTCTCTCTTTGATCCCAAATATAAAAAAATCCCTTTTGGTAATAGCTATCACTTTTTGCATATCCCCCATTCAAAAGTATTTTAGCTTTGACAGAAAGTCATTGTTTGCTACTTTTACCTTTCATACGAATACTTTATTTGGCTCATACTAAACAATTCATTTCCCATTTACAAAGCAATTTCCTTTTGGAAAAATGATTTTTCATGTGCCCTATTTTCAACCCTTGAAAATGCTCGAAATCATAGTAATGCCTCATTTACAACTTTTCCACTTCTTTATTTAGGAGGACAATACTGAGAAATTTGAATCATTCCCCTTGGCTAAAATGACATTCCATCTTTCATACTTTTACCTTCCTGGTAGATTTTTCTTTTTTTTTACCCCATGCATACAAAAATTACTTTTCTCCCTCTTGCATCTCCATAACTCAACATCACATTCTTTATTTCTTGCAGATTGAACTGTGCCCACCAATGACAAATCAACAATACACTTGAACTGCAAAACCCTATGACCTAGACATAATATATTACAAAGCATGTCTATGATAATCCCTCCCCTAGATTAGGGACTGAAATAAAATGGATCCTCCATAAAATTATTGCATAGTGGGCTGCCCTTCATGTCATGGTGTCACTAAGGCAATACCAGTCTATCGTATTGCACAATGTGTAGCTTTTGGGCCTGGTTCACAACATTCATACTACACACCATACTTGCTTCTGCACCTTTATTAAAGCAACTTAAGGCTCCCTTCAACACCTACGCTAGTATCTCTATTTTGCTTTAAAAAATATTCACATGACTGCAGGTCCATTAAATACATAAATTTCCATGTACAGTTCAATATTCAATCATCCTCCTATGCTTTTATTCTTCTCTTCAATCTTACCTAAGTGACCTCCCCTTTTTTGTGCGTCAACATCATGTACAAAGTTTATAATGCCTAGGTGCATTGTCGATCTGAAAGCTCCTTGCAATATTCATACTGTGCATATCAAGCTCTACAATGCACACTCACATCATGCCTTTTCATTTAAATTTTTGCATGATATTATCACCTCTTCAAGTCACCCACGGAACAGGGGCATGTAGATGGAGAAGACCTTGAATATCTCTGGCATTTAGCACTCCATGATCCCATTCTCACTTTCACAATGGGCCAAGTCAAGGTGCCAATTTGTATATATGCATTAACCCCTACTGTGCACAACTCCATGCTCAATCACTACATGATCTTACTCAGTAGTGATTTGCACCCAAATTTGTAGAGTATGGGGAATAAAATATCTACATAGTGACCACGAAGGCTTCATTATTTACATTAAAAAATACACACTCACACCATCATTGCATATCAAACTTGGATTTTCATTGTAACCCGAGGAATCAGCACAAAACCCCTTTGGATCACAGTCACAAGTCATGGCATCACTATCATTTCATCTTTACAGAATACAGTTTGGAGATCTAAAACTAGGGAGGCAATAGATTGAAGGAAAATTTATCACAAAAACATGAGCGATATTTCTAGCACTCCACTACAAGTGCACCCTTGCAAAAATTTGCTACTTGGAAGCACTCAATATGAAGCAAAAAACCCTAAAAATCTACGTCTCCTTGTCTATTTTACAAATTCAATTTAGCAAATGTGACAACTGATGAAGTTAGGAGCTCAAAAGATGCATTCATCGAGTTGTGTTTTATGCTATCCTGTATGATTTCCGTTGTATGACCTGTAGGCATCAAGGAGACGTATTTGAATGTTCATGGCCTCAACGCTCCCTTCCTAGATATTCATAGAGTGGCAGCACATAATTTTTTTTGGAAGATTATCCTTTCTATAGATTATCGCCCCTCTATGATCTGCACGGATTTATCATTTCTTTAAACATCACTCCAGAAATCCATCATTGAACCCACTGGAGGAACCCTAAAAATTTATTTCTTTGACCAACACCTCTAAGTTGCCCTAATCTCTTATTCTTCCCGCACCATATTTAACCTTTCCCACATTACTTCATGGGATGGCAGGAATTAAAATTATGGTCCATTGGACTGACTTTCTAGTTGCCCCACATACATTTTTTGAGCCTTTAGTTACCCCTAGAGGGTGGTGGGGGAGACCCAATCTCCACCCTCATCACTACCCTGCGACTTATCTTCTACACTCACCTTCAAACCGTAGAGTGACAAGGGAGACCTCCTCCCTTCCTCCCCGCCAACCCACGAGTTTCCATCGCCTACTTGAGTCTTGGTGCAAGGTGGAAAGTAATAAGGCTTCTTTCAAAGCCTTTCAAAAAGCATCCCTTTTTATCTTGAGTTCCCCGACCCCACCACCATATTCACGGGCTTAAGAAATAAAGGCCTCTAAAATTGATTTTGAAGTATCAATGAAATACTTCTAAGATTACATTTCTTTGTGTCAATATTTTAAGCATATTTAAAGATGTGTTTGAATAATTATTAAAATGACCTAAGGTGTTTAAATTCTAGTTTTCTTTCCTCCAATCATCCAAATGAATTTGGATCAATCACTTTTAAACCAATTAAATGATTTTAAAACATCTCATTTATTATTTTTAGCTTAATTGACACTAAATGTAATATTATTTAAATCGACCTCTGAACATGATCTAATACCTTAGTTGGACGAAATCTGGGTTCGAGAATTTGAGCAAATGAAGTTTAAATTTGACGCTCAATAACTCCAAATTTTGACCAAAATAATTTGAGTAACCTTTAGAACTGGCCTCTAAAATTGACCAAATCACCATCCTACGACCTGAGAGTTGGCACACTGGTAGAATGTCATGCAAGGAATCCAAAGCATCAAACAGATACCCATTATGATGCCCGAGGTCAAATATTTTAATCCTCGAAGCTGCCTACTCAAGCTTTTCTGAAACTGCACTTTTCATATCACACTAAAAGCCATCCAAACCCCGAGCTGAAAAAATATCAAACTACAATTTATAGGGCTTCACTTGGCACATTGGCACATCTAGATACCCTAAGCATGTGTGTAAGAGGGCTTGACTTAATTCCACTACATGTGTAAAATTTTAATGCCCAAAGTTGACCTCTTTGAAAAATCTGGAAATGTTGATTGTGAAACCTTGAAAAAGTGCATCTGGAATGGGCCTTGAAAAAATATCAAATGATGAGTTGGGGCACTACCAATTAGCCAAGTCGCAGATAATTATATAGAAAATGTTGGGGAACAGTCATTTTTGTGTGTAAGTCAACTAGTGATGAAATAAAAATTTGAATGTGAGGCTACTTTCTACAAATTGTGCACAGTTTAGTTTGCAAATCTGAACAATTTGCAAGCAGAATCAAGCCGGAAAACTTAGCAAATGGAATCATGGGGCTATGTCAACTAGCATGGGGCTTCATAAAGATGCAGAGAATAATGGAAAAATATCAGTTGGGCTTAATCTGCATTAGGCACAAAAACACAGCTTCTCAAAGTTGACCTACTCGAAAAGTTTAAACAACTACAATTAACAAACCAACTTCTGGACCTCCAAACAAGGGCATCAAAAACACATCAAAGTTGATCATGGGACGCTGCAAATGGATATATGGCATCTCTGATAGGTTCTCAACACTTCCTCAAAGGCGGTTCCACATTAAACTTCATAGGTACCAAAACACAACCTCTCAAAGTGAGCTACTTAGGCTTATTCAACAGGGTACTTTTTGAGTACATTAGGCAAAATTTTGAACTTGGGCCAAATCAATAGACTCAGAGGGCCCTTGGAGATAGAGGACAATGGGACGCCATTGGGGAGTATTGCTTTGTTTTGTTTATTAATTAGTTTCCTCAATAATGTCTCATTGATGTGTGTTTTATAATTGATTCACATATTTTTACACACATAAATTAATTAAACTAAGGAATAGCCTAGATTTTAGAAATGATTTTCAATTAGATCACTCAAGTCACCTCCAAACCTAGATTTTGGAATTTGATTTCTAATTTGACTAAAATGACTATTAATTAGGTTTAACCCAATTATAAATCCATTAGCTCTTTAGATGACTTATGACTTTCCTCCATAGACAAATATTTTTGAAAATATTTTACAAGTAAAATTTGACTAAACTAGATGGAAATACATTTTTATTTAATTTTTACATAATTTAAAGAAAAATAAAATGTTTCAAAATGATTTTCAATTGAATTACATTTTGACATATGATTCATAATTTGAATAAAAATACTATTAATTAAATTTAATTCAATTTTAAATCCCCTAGCTCTTTAGATGACTTTCCTCTATAGAACAAATATAAAATATAATTATAAAAATCTGACTAAATTAAATCCCTCAAATTGATTTTGTAAAACTTACTAAGAAATAAAGTCAAGTTTACTCTGAATTCACAAAGAGTGGAGTGGAGCCGAGCCTCAACGGTACTGCTTTTTTTTCCTTTTTTTCTTTTTCCTGTTACCGTTAGTAAAAGCACCATTCCACATTCTTATAAATGGGCAGTTTATTTGAGCAGCATGGGCAGATTGTTCCCCGTTCATTTTTTTCGTTTGTTTGTTTAGTTTGCTATGGCATGGCCGTGCCTGCTCTTATTTTCGTTTTTTTGGGGTGTCTGGTTTTTTCCCTTTTTCAATTTTCATGATATTTTTTATATGTTTTGTCTGTGGATGGGGAATTTTGAATGGGGCACAGAGGAGAGCAATAGTGAGGAGAGCTATACATCCTAGCAAGTGGCTGATTGGAGTTGCACTGTTGTAGCGAAGAAAATACTGTCATGTAGGATTATATTTGCAGTCGCATTTCTTTATGTGTTTCCTCTAATATGCAAGGAGGTTTCAGCAGCACCATATGGAATTCAAAGAGGGGCTCAACAATATTTGGGGTCTCGGATAGCTCTCTGGCTTGACAGGCACTCAGGTAATTATTTGATTGTTTTGAGATCTTTTTGCAACAGTTGATTGATATTGCTAAAATATTATTCTCTTGTTTCAAGTCTTTAAAGACATACTGGAGTTAACACTATTCTATGTAATCTTTTTGTGATACCTCATTTTTCTCACCTTTTTCCTTTTCTTCTTTAGATTTGTGGATATTTCTGTCAAATTTTTACTTGTCTTAGTGATGTTCTGTTCTTCTTCTTGATATATTTGTTAAATTACATAATCCTTTAGTTAAAAGGAAATAGCAAGTCTCTGTAAACATTGCCTGATTTCAGTTTCTTCTCACTTGGTTATGAAGCCACCAAGTGCAGAACAGAGGATAGCATGCATGATTGTAGGTTTATTTAACATTTTGTTGACCACATGTTCAGAATCATATTAGAAAGATTGGTATATCTATTGGTTTCTTTTGTCCGCTAATGCAATCAAGCTATATATGTGTATTTCATATCCTCTGCAAGCATTAGGAATGAATAAAATCATTCAACATTGTTTCAACCAAATAAAACTATAGCAAACAAGGAATTGACACTCCTCAACTTACTGAATTGGGGCAAACCAATGATGAAATTAAAATACATTTTGCCTCACTTATTATCTTTATTTATTTACAAAACAGTATATGAACTCCATTCTGTATAGAGACAATAATACTGACTGTAAAACTATTTTTACGTAGCCTTGTATCTTTCTAGTATTCAGAGGCAGCAGTTCCAAAAACGCCTTTTCGATCAAATCCTGGTGCTCAGGAGGATTCATGCTGAAGTAGCGGTACTGTTGATGTCTATATTTCTTGCCAAAATTATCTCCATCATAGAGTCCCTAAAGTCATTGTAGGGATTGAATGAATGCTCAAGTAAGGCTACGCTTAATTTATTTGTAATTCAAGACTTAGAGACCTTGTAATAGTAATGACTCCATCAGGCAGAATAGTAACAGAGTTGACACTTAAAATAATATGTAGGACATAGGGTAGTTAAAATAATCTAGAAAATGTACAAATAAAATGCCTTCTGGCCCATTTATATTCATGAACACACCTGACTATATATCATTCAGATTTAAATAGCTGTTGACATACACTTGCATGTATGCAACTCTACAGACATACATTTCTTTGCAGGCAAATTGGCAGACATACAATTATGGGTGAACAAAAAGTAGATATACAATTATATGTAAGTTGGTTTATGGATTATGGATTGTAGAAGTAGCATCAGGAATGTGGAAGGATCTGGGATGGATTTGAGTGTCATTTTGAGTTGTATAGAAATTGGATGCCTTCTGGCCCATTTATATTCATGAACACACCTGACTATATATTATTCAGATTTAAATAGCTGTTGACATACACTTGCATGTATGCAACTCTACAGACATACATTTCTTTGCAAGCAAATTGGCAGACATACAATTATAGGTAAACAAAAAGTAGATATACAATTATATGTAAGCTGGTTTATGGATTATAGATTGTAGAAGTAGCATCAGGAATGTAGAAGGATCTGGGATGTATTTGAGTGTCATTTTGAGTTGCATAGAAATTGGATGCAATTTTTCCAGAACAATGAGAAAGGTTGGTGGAACTCAAATTAATGATATACCTAAACTTATATAATCCATTGTTAGTTTATGAGTCCATGTTTTATTTAGTTTTCAAGAAGTCAATGCATAAATAGAACATATAGAAATGCAAAGTATTGCATTCAATTCATCTTTCAGCTAACAAAATTTTTCTCAAAGCATTTTCCTTCCCATTCTATGGTCGAACAGAATAATCTGATCAATGCCAATTATAGATACTGATTGTGATTTTTCAAGAATTTTTTGTGAATTGATTTCTTTACAAGATTACAACTGCTCAATCAATATACAAATAGATCAACGCTTATAATAGTAATACATAAGACCGTTGCCAAACAATCATTCGGATCCTTCCCTTACAGTTTTTTCCCCAATAATCAATCCTAGCAACATTCATAAAAGAACCAAGGTCTAAAATACAATCTCCTAGAATATTCTTATTCAATATACATAGTTTATATCTGAAACTGCAATATATATAAGCATGACTGAGTACTAACTGAGTTGATTGTTGATAATAGGCAAATGAATCCAAACCAAGGACTGTTAGTGATCTTATATATAACATATTGATGAAAAGTCAATACATATCAGAACATGGTATCGACACAAAATATTCATGTCCTGCAACTTATTGTTTGAATGTAAATCTGTCTGATCATCCACTTATTGTTTGAATGTAACTTTGTTTGATCATATAAATCATGATCTATATGATTTCAGTGAAACAAGAGGCCATTATTCAGCCCAGTCAATATTGGTCATACTTTATTTGAGATTTAATTTGGAAACAAATGATTAAACTTTCTATCTTGGCTTGGACTTTTCTAGACTGTTGATATCTTTTATTGCTAAATCTCTGTGGCACAATAAAAATGCTCTAAACTGGTAGCAATATCGTCAGAGTACTCACATCATATTTTTTATTACATATCCAGTGGTTGAGCACATGTTCAGTATTATATTAGAAAGATTGGTTGTAATTAATCCATATCCATTGGATTGTCTAGTCCGCTAATGCAATCAAGCTATATATCTGTATTTCATATCATCTACAAGCATTAGGTATGAATAAAATCATTTGACATTGATTCAACCAAATAAAATAATAGAAAACAAGGAATTGACACTTCTCAACTTATTTGGCTGGTTTTTCCTTTTTCCTGATTGGAAGCTCATATTTTTTCCTATGATTTTTTATTTTTCTATTTGAAAATAAATGAAAACTATCTGGCCCAATCCCTTGAAATTTTAGACAGTACATGGTAGGTCTTTTGACTTTCTCCCACTGGATCTAAGATTCTAAAGCACATAAGAAGTAATTTTCTAATTTTTGTCAAGTTTCCAATTGGAAACCAAAGTCCAATCCACCCCTACTATAGGATACAAATCTTGTCAATCAAGCAATGTAAGATTCTATTGTTGCTCCAAAGAAACACTGGAGGCTGACTTGCAGTCACCACAGCATGAGCTGAAGGGGATAGAGAAAATTCACCCAGCAAAGGAGCCATCTCATTTAATTTCTTAGAAGACAATGAAAGAATTTAAGGAGTCTTCACAGCATGAACTAAAAGGGATGTGGGATCATCTTCATCCATCAATGGAGCCTTCTCATTTAACATCTCAGAAGACAAAGAAGGATTTTGATGAGTCGCAAAAGAGGGCTCTGTAATAGCATCAGCTACCTGAGAGGGTTTTGAATACATGTAGATTCCTACAAAGAACCTAGGACAATTAAATGGTGGGGAAGAACATCTCTCTACCAAGATGCTTGGCTAGCAGATTTCCGTGAGGCTAGAACAGTCTACAGCAACATGGCCCATTTGATAGCATCCGCAAGTGCAACAAGATAAAGCAAGACCTTCATAATCCAAGAGCTGAGCGCAATATATGCTGTTAGGTCTTTCAAAATGTCTAGCTCAACAGCTGTTCTTTTTGGACTTTTAGTGCCATATTCGGCACTAGTGTCTTGTCTGTAATCTTCTGTAATCTTTTGCTCGTATTGCTGATCTAGTTGTATCAGCCGGACTTGGTGCATAGCACCATATATTGTACCGGCTCTATTGATTTTCTTGGTAATTGATCTCTAATTAAAAAAAATATCTAGATCAACCTGAATACAGGTAAAGGTAGTATGGGAGAAGTAGAAGTTGCTATATCTATTGATAGGAATCTTCCTAGGGAGTTTTCAATCTGTGCCAAGCAAGAATCAATCCAATTTACTGAGCATCAACTGAGAAACATACACAACTAAATCGAGACTATCTTATACCAAGACGATGGACAACCCTGTTTCATTATATGTTGATTAAACTCTAACATAAATCTATCTTGTTCCGTTTAGAATTCATTTTTGTTTACTAATGTGGAGATGCATAATATTTGTCATATCCAAGGCTTTTAAGATGTTACAGAAGGGCATTAATAACACTGCGTAAAAACTGATTACTGCAGGTTGAGAAAGCATTAGGGAAAATTTGAGAGTTCTATGTAACTAATTTATACTAATTTAAGCGGTAATCTGGAATACCATGACTGCAGTAAGTGTCAATAGTAAATTCACTACAAAGTTAATGGAATTAAATAAAACGCGGTATTCAAAGGTTCCATCAATAATAATACTGTTCAAGATGTGAAATTCTTACAATTATTCTAATTTATGAGGCTGATTTGGGCGGAGTATAATTACATTTGACTTAGTAGAAACAATAGAGACATAGGTGGAAGCAATCATTAGTGGAAGTAGATCTATTGGGTTCAAGTTTGTCCAAATTCATATCCATATTTCCTCTTTGATGCCATGGTTTCCAACCTGCATACTAATTGCAAAAATTGGATTGAAAAGAGATATGCTTCTGTGGATGTTGGAACTTCCTGAGCGTGATGCTGTTTTAGCACACAAAGCCATTAAAAAGTGGAGTTCAAAAGACTGTTCTGGTAGAAATTTTCTGCTCTCGATCTCCAAGTGAACTGTTGCTGGTGAGAAAAGCATATCATCTGAAGTATAAAAAATCTTTGGAAGAGGACATTGCTTCACATACAAGTGGGGATTTCGATAAGGTATCCTAGTACCATGTTGCCATTAATTCTTCATGTCAAACCTAACTTCCATTAATGAAATTGAACATGAAGAGTTTCTAAGGCTTAAGAAAGATAATACTCTTTTGGTAATGTTATTTGGCAGAAATGAGTTGGATTTTGTATATCTTTGTCAACATTATGGATTTGTGGAGGCTTGAATTCTTTACTTTTGTATATGTTTGTCAATATAATATTTTAATGATATCAGTTTTCCACAATCCATACATAATGTTCCATGCTGCTGTTTCTAGATTTGATCATAGTAACATGTTGTTATAACTTTATTCCTGAACAATTAAAAGCTGTGATGGTCTAAGTTGTATATTAAATATATGATGCATTTGACATCTTGGAAATCCCAGCATGATACAAATTCCACAAGTGTCTGTAAATATATATTATCTAATTTCTCATTTAAAATCATAAGCACTTGTACTATTTGCTGATGCAATTAAGACTGCAGGTCTGAAGCCCATAAAGTTTAAATACAAAGTGAGAAAACTAATCAGCAAATGTTGTTGGCCAGTGTAAATCCACAAGCCTGAATGTGTTTATGGTTATACTTATGCAGCTCTATATTTCAGTATATAATTAATGCGGACAGGAATTTCATTAGAGTTTGTAATTGCAACTGTCTTTATAGATATAAGTTTATAAACAAGAGTTATATTTCAGCATCAATCTGTGACATAAATCAACTCTATTTTTGTTACTGTTTGGCATGTTTATTGCATTTGGCAGGAATTGTAACAGCAAAGTTCTTCATATTGTGACAATCCCATGACCAAAGCTATATTCCACTTGTTTCTTTAGAATATTATTTAAATCCTCTTTCAAATTATGTGCTTGATATTGACACACAGCAGTCGCAATCTTGTGAGCTTAGATTTCAACTATCACTTTATTTGATGCAAATTGCAATTAAGGTGTAGAGGCTATTTTCCTGGCTTAGGATGACATTTTAGATGTATCATGGTCTCATCTGGTTGTTTACATTTGATATTCATATGGTTGCCTCTATTGTGCTTTGCTTTTCTTACGCAGTATTTATTATAATATATATATTTTTCTACCATTTTTCCTGTATATGAAATGCTGCTTTACCCTAACGCATCATATTTTCTGCTGGTGTAATGTTGTTTCTGAACTCTTTATTTGTCATGCTTTCATTCAAGTAAGGTTTTGAGGGCATGGTATGATTTTTCCTTGAAATAGATTCTTGGTATGATAAGTTTGAAATGGATCTCACTCCAATCCAAGCAAAAGAAATTTTCAAAGTTTACTTTCATCTATTGTATATGATTAAAAATTAGTATTCTAGGACGATGTCTGAGCACTGCCCTTTGTTGGTATCTCAGGATCTTTACTCCGCTATACACCCTGGATTCTCTAAAGGCACATTCATAGTTTTAAGCCTATTTACTGGATGTGGATATCAGTTCAAATGTTTAACTTCCTGGCTAACACATCTTGAGGGCATATGTTCCCCTAGCTGAGATGTGGATGCTGCAAGATATGAATCAGGTAGAATTTCCACTTAACATCATTAACTGATATCATTGCTACTGACAATAAAGTTAAGTGCCATAACTAATAGAAAATTGAAATTTAAGTCCCCTAAGTGTGAGGAGGTTCACCAGTCTTTGAAGAAAGCTTCATATGGGTCAGTGTTTCTTTTATCAAACTGATCTAAAATTTTCCTTGTTATTTTCTCTTCTGTTACTTCACAAACAAAAACACTCTATTTCAGTATTTCTTATCGGACACAAATATTACAAATGCAGAGAAATCAACTGTTAATCTCTGCATAATTAAATTGATCATTTTTTCAGAACATGCAAGTTAAAAGTTCTTGCAACAACTTTCCTATTCCTATTAATATTCAAATAATTTTAGAGCTGTACTAAAGATGAAATCGGAGCTGTTCACAAACATATCAGAGCATGGTATCAACACAAAACACCTACTACAACTTAGCAACTATATTCTAAGAATTTAAGCCATGGTTTGACTCAAGATATTGGCCAAAAAGATCAGACCACAATTTCTAGAGGCCCCTTATTACGATATGGAGGAGACAGGGTAGTTTAAAAAATCTAGAAAATGTTCAAATAAAATGTCTTCCGCCCCATTTATGTTCTTGAACACACCTGACTACAAATTATTAATGGAAAATGTGTAACTCTAGATAAATCCTTGAATGGTGGTCTGATAGCTGGAGAAATGGTGATGTTGTAATAGAAGAATAAGTGATCAATTTAAAGAGAGAGGACGACATTGATATTGGGATTATTAGATCTCCATTGGGATCATTACTTACTTGAAATGAAGTGTTAAATCAAATGTGAGCGATCCTGAAATCAACATGTAAAAATATTGTCAGCGATTATGAAAGACAAGCTTAAACCAGACAATGCGCTATTGAATCCCATTGCAAGTTTCAAAAACACTCTTGTAGAATCTAATAATTAAATTCCCATATTGAATTTCACAATACATAAAGTAGAAATTGAAAAAGCAAACAGAACACTCTATCATTTTATTAATTATGTAGTACACATAAATAGTTACAAATAATCTTAACTGAATCTTATAAATTTGCTAACTGGTTTTTAAAGTTATAGTGGTTTTTACAGCAACTATAGTTGATCAACAGCTAATTGGTATTGTGTAACAGCTAATTGGTATTGTGTGACAGCAAATTGAAATTATTGGACACCTAAATAATATTTGATGACTCACACAAAACACTTCATGACTTATTCATTTATGTTGGAGCATTTATTCCAACGACATATCTAGAATTCCATCTTTTGTGCCAACCTCACAATTCCTTTTCTTCTTTGAGAGTACCATGAAGGCGGTAAAGGATCCTCTTAGATTCTTTGAACCAATGTAGCTCATGAGGTTCTTATGTGAATCTTGAAACCATGCCTCATATAAAGTATCAGGCTTGGTATGAGTCAATGATGCAGAGGCTTGGGTCCATGACTAAAAACATCCCTTCATATCAGGTTCAAAACACACATCAATTTCTTTTGTAGCAACACTCACCTCAAACACATAGGAACTCAAGCCACTAGGCTACACAAACCACCAAAAGTGAACATCAACTTCACAAACTCAATCCAATCCTTGGAATACATTTCATTAGGCCTATTACACATGTCTAAGGCCAACTTGAAACTCACAAACACCCAGACTTCGCCAAACCCTTATATTCTACTCACACAAGCCACTTCCCTTTGATAACCCAACTTGTCCATAAACTCATCTCACAACTACAAAAGGTATTTACCAACCAAGGAATTCACATCAACACTATGGAGTCTCCTCAACATGGGTTAACCACCATTCTCTACCCTCCCATCCAACCCAAGAGGTCATAACAATGCTCAATGTGGATTCATTGTTTTGGGGAAAATCATACAAATTGTGGGGACAGTCATATTTACATAATTCATTCCTCCTTCTAAGGACTCCAAACATTTGTCTTATGGTGAAGGGCTTCTCTACCTTCCTCTCAGACACCAAACTCATCAACAAGACCACTTTTCAACCGTACAAGAGTAACGATATAAGACACTGTCAAATTGTGACAGTCAACATGAAATTTAGGACAGTCATTAACTATGGTCATTTTAATTGATTCCTTTGGTTTCCAACACTTGGTTTGTATTTGGGACACTTTACCACACCCTTCAACTCCTTCACCTACCTTCCTAAGCCCTCTTTGCACTTGAACCACGTTCAAAACATAAACAACTTGTTGTTCATGACAGTCTGATTTTCAGTATGAAATGCAGAAAAAACAGTCATTCATAACTTTCCAAGTAATAATCATTAAAACAATCACTCCAGTCAGATCTTAGAATACCAAGTTAAAAGACGTTTCCCCAAGTTATAGCCTGATCCAACGGTTGAAACAAAAGGTACAAGGATTTTACCAAAACGGGTAACCCTTGGCAGAGTTTTGACAGTTTTTACAAAAAAATGAAGATCTCTCTCAAAAATTAATGAAAGTAAATGAAACAAAGATCAACCTCTTGAGAATTCACCCTTCTATCATTACCAAATTAGAATGTAAATGAATGAGTTTCCAATAAGAAAACAAGAGAAATCGGACTGTCACGTCTGAAACATACATCAAAAGTGCAGGAAATCACAATCTTTTATTGATGTTCTTCTTCAATACATTGAACAACCAACCACACTCAAAGTGGGAAGGGCCTCTTTAAACATTCTCCAAGCCTCTCATCGGTTGTAACCACCTTTACAACTTGATTTGAACAACCAACACATAATTACCTCCAAAATGCAAATTTTTCTTGACAACTTTTTTGTCAACTTTGACAATTTTTGCTCAGATGGAACCTAGACCTAATCAAAGACTTCCATGACCCCAAAATGACTCAAATAGGTCCAAATAGGTTTAAAACACCTTGATACATCATAGAACTCCATAGTAGACCCATTTACACACATTTGTGATGTCTTGACAATTTCTGACAATCTTGTCAATATGACCTCATTATGACTCAAAACCCTATCTAATGACCTCAAAGACACTTATTACATCAAGAATGGTCATGATTGACCTTATTAAATAAAATGAACTCAAAATCCTTAGGATATTGCATCATGGCCTCATTAAGGCATGAAGGCCTATTAGGTGCTCCTGCACTATACAACCCCCCTAAAAGAATTCCAAGTCTCTTGGAAAAAGGAGCTGACACAAGTCTTCTTGTCTTCACATCATCTGTGAAGTCTGCAAATGATCCTTCATCTAGTTGTCTCTTCCATTCGATTAGGTACTGTAATTAGGTATCAAATCTTACACTTGCATCACTATCACTCTTCATATTCACCCTTGGTCTCCATGTCTTCTTGCTCAAGCATATGAACCTGTCAAGAAAAAATTTCTGCCCCTTCTAATCTAATTTCCCCATCACCTGCACTAAAACAAACATGATAGCAATTTCATCTAAAAAAATCAATGGATTAGTATCAAAACATATCACAAAAACTGCTTCATTCTCTTCAAGGCTTCTTGGTAATTTTTGCCACATATCAATCTCATCATACATCTGAGCATTCTCTGTCATATATCCATCAACAACATTAATTTCATCACCATACATGTATACCTCTTCTCCTATCATCATTTCTACTTGTTCAACTCCGCCTTTACTTTTTCATTCTTCCTTAATGGTTGCATACATTTCCCACAAATCAGGTTCCTCACCTCTGTTTGTTGCTTCTTTACCTTTTTTGGCTTGCTCACTACCCTCTTCTACCAAGGGTTTGTGTGCCTCTAGTTCCACCATCTTCACCAGTCTTCTCCATTTGAGTAGCCTTTGAATAGGCCATACCACTTTCCTTTTGACTGTGAAGTGCCAACTTGTTGTTGCATTCTTGTCTCTAACTCTTCTATCTCTTTCTTGATTAGTTCCAACTCTTGCCTGAACTCTCTATCCTCTTTTTGCCTCACCTCTTCTTCTCTCCTCTTTCTCTCTTCCTCTTTCTTCTTCCACAAACCCTCACCTCTCAAGTATTCCCTCAATGCACTCACCAACTCTCTATCTTCTAGACTCATCTTGTCCTTGCCCCACCTGGGTGTCTCCTCTCTGCCCTCCTAGTCTTTAGGCAACCACTCACTAGGTTATCCTCTCTCCCTGAACCAACACACAACTACCAACCACACACAAAATCTTCTCTACCCTGAGCTTCTGGGCTCTAATACCACTATGATGCAGAGGCTTGGGTCCATGACTAAAAACATCCCTTCGTATTAGGTTCAAAATATGCAACAATTTCTTTTGTAGCAACACTCACCTAAAAACACCTCAAACACACAGGTTCTTTCAAGCCACTAGGCTACACAAACAACCAAAAGTGAACATCAACTTTACAAACTCAATCCAATCCTTGGAATACATTTCATTAGGCCTATTACAAATGTCTAAGGCCAACTTGAAACTCACAAACACTCAGACTTCACCAAACTCTTATATCCTACTCACACAAGCCACTTCCCTATGATAACCCAACTTGTCCATAAACTCATCTCACAATGACAAAAAGTATTTACCAACCAAGGAATTCACATCAACACTATGGAGTCTCCTCAACATGGATTAACCACCATTCTCTACCCTCCCATCCAACCCAAGAGGTCATAACAATGCTCAATGTGGATTCACTGTTTTTGGGACAGTCATACAAATTGTGGGGACAGTCATATTTACATAATTCCTTCCTCCTTCTAAGGACTCCAAACATTTGTCTTATGGTGAAGGGCTTCTCTACCTTCCTCTCAGTCACCAAACTCATCAACAAGACCACTTTTCAACAGTACAAGAGTAATTATTTAAGACACTATCAAACTGTGACAGTCAACATGAAATTTAGGATAGTCATGAACTATGGTCATTTTAATTGATTCCTTTGGTTTCCAACACTTGGTTTGTATTTGGGACACTTTCCGACACCCTTCAACTCCTTCACCAACCTTCCTAAGCCCTCTTTGCACTTGAACCGCGTTCAAAACATCAACAACATGTTGTTCATGACAGTCTGATTTTTAGTATGAAATGCAGAAAAACAATCATTCATAACTTTCCAAACAATAATCATTAAGACAATCCCTCCAGTCAGATCTTAGAATGCCTAATTAAAAAAAAATTCCCCAAGTTATAGCCCGATCCAACGATTGAAATAAAAGTTACAAGGGTTTTACCAAAACGGGTAACCCTTGGCAAGGTTTTGACAGTTTTTACAAAAAAATGAAGATCTCTCTCAAAAATTAATGAAAGTAAATGAAACAAAGATCAAACTCTTGATAATTCACCCTTCTATCATTAGCAAATTACTTAGAATGCAAATGAATGAGTTTCCAATGAGAAAACAAGAGAAATCAGACTGTCATGTCTAAAACATACAACAAAAGTGCAGGAAATCACAATCTTTTATTAATGTTCTTCTTCAATACATCGAACAACCAACCACGCTCAAAGTGGGAAGGGCCTCTTTAAACATTCTCCAAGCCTCTCATCAGTTGTAACCACCTTTACAACTTGATTTGAACAACCAACGCATAATTACCTCCAAAATGCAAATTTTGCTTGACAACTTTTTTGTCAACTTTGACAATTTTTGCTCAAATGGAACCTAGACCTAATCAAAGACTTCCATGACCCAAAAATGACTCAAATAGGTCCAAATAGGTTTAAAACACCTTGATACATTATAGAACTCCATACTAGACCCATTTACACACATTTGTGATGTCTTGACAATTTTGACAATCTTGTCAATATGACCTTATTATGACTCAAAACCCTATCCAATGACCCGAAAGGCACTTATTACATCAAGAATGGTCATGATTGACCTTATTACATAAAATGAACTCAAAATCCTTAGGATGTTGCATCATTGCCTCATTAAGGCATGAAGGCCTCTACTATATTGGTCTTTTGAATTTATGGCCTAATAGATAAGGCACTAATATCTTGATAGAGATTCTAGATTCTTGCTATGCCTACAAAGTTCTTATCCCTAATTATAGCCAAATGTTATCCTCATTTTTGACATTGCAAAAATTTAATCTTTTTTATGTTCATTAAAATGACGTGTCTTGTCACATATCAAGATTCTTCATCATGTTTGCTTTCTCAAATTGAACGTATTAATGTCTATGTTAATAAGCCTTGGCCATAAATGTTTATAATTATTTAAAATGTTGAATCACTTATCAAGTCAAACTTATCAATATGTGGTCACAGTCACAAGAGGTTTAAAATTGATTTTGATCTTCTCAAAGTGTCACAAGTTCATCTAATTCAAGTAATAAAGTCTTATCAACCTAATAATATATGCAATATTATAAATTATCTCAATGGCAATAATACAAGTTTTCATTACAATGTGCTAGGTATATCAGCTTAGGATACACTTTTGGCTTTGTTATTCCCTTATAATTCATAGTTTCATAAAGGAAAAAAATGGCTCAAAAGGTTAATAAGAGGTTCTAAAGAGTTCATTCAAGTTCAAACATGCCAATTCTAGAATATATTATCAATTAATAAGTTTGAACATAATCAATTATTAAATTGTGGGTGTAAATTTGTAGTTTTGACACATGGTTGTGACATATCGCATAATGTAGTGTCTTATTAGAAAGTTTGAGAGTTGGTTTGTGGTGTTGTTTTAACTTATTTTTGTTAAATCGCAAATAAGTTAAGTCGCAAGATCTAAGTGTGATTTGTATTTTCCCTTAGAACTCATGATTCAAACTTTGCACTTCACACATGTTTGCAAGTTGATTGATAGTGTGAGTTAATTAAAATCAATAAAATTTTACTTGTGCAATTTATGAAATCATTGAATTAGTGAAAGCATGAGATCAAACTATTTATTCACATTTGTAATTGTATTAAAAGAGTGTTCTTGCAAAGGCATTAACAAACTTCAAAGTAGTTGACACATAAAAAATCACAGGTGTGAAATTACAATAATCAACTTGGAAATTACCTTATTTTTGTTTTGGAAAACATTAATAAAAGTAAAAATGAAATATTAGAACCTACATGGGAGTTAGAAAGGTTACATGCATATGCAAAAATTGCATTATTTGTGTACAATTTTGTTATGGTGTAAAAAGTGCAGAGGTTCAAAGTTTTAAAACACATTCACAAACATTAATTTCTGCATAGTTTGTAAATTCTAATAGGGCAAGTCCAAATTTTTTGACTTGAGAAAAAATTCACAAAATATTGGACAAAAACTCCATAACTTAGAAAGTATTAAAAAAATAAAATTTCTTCAAAAAACATATTTCCTTTGTAAAATTCAATTACAAAATGTATTAAATTAAAAATTATTGACATCTTGATAAACAAAACACATGGTTTTATAGCAAAACAAAATGTGAAAAACATTTTTTAACCCACGTCTTACCAGTATTGGCATTTTTACGTATGTTTTCTTGAGTTTTTAAAAACTCGAGAGCTAAACCTGCAAAATCTGTGCAATAAAAAAAAAAAAAGAGAATACTCGACAACTCAGAGAGTACTTGCAATGTTTGTGAACTATGGCACTTTTTAATAAAGACCCTGCTTCACCATGCCTCCTCCATACATTAGGAAAAGATAGAAGTCATATGATTTTCATATAGTGGAGTTGAATATTCTCTTGGCATGTTTGCACATGTACATATGTAATAAAAAAAGGTAATACTTGACAACTCAGAGAGTACTGTAGAGTTTGTGAACTATGACACTTTGTAATAAAGACCCTACCTCTTGGATATATTAGGAAAAGATGGAAGTCATATGATTTTCATAAAGTAGACTTGCCTATTCCTTTGACATGTTTGCACATATACATATGCACACAGAACCACAATAATGCATGTAAGGATGAAATGTGGGGTCACATATTCAGTGTGCAAACAATTTTTTTTTTGTAAGTTGTGCTCATGCTCTCACTTTCTCAAATCCTGCCAGGCAAAAAAGGAGGAAGAAACACATCCACTTCAAAGGGGAAATGTAGAATCATGAGGCTTGCATGCACCTTAGAAAAAAAAAGAAAAAAAGAGTATGAACTGCTCATTAAAACCCCTCTTGCAAGTCAAAGGAATGCATGCCAAACTTATTGTTCTAAGTTAGGAATGATTGCCAAACTTAATGTTCTAAGTTACGGAATTACAAAGTCCTGTAATGACCCTACAACATTGCAAAGTGGAAGGGAAGTTCCACTTCCTACAACTTCGCCTATCTATGCCCTCCTCTATGCATGGACACCATTGTTGCAGGTTGAACACAAGGTGGATTTGTTCAATCACTGGTAGAAAATTTCAAATACCATTTGTTACAACATGAATTTTTTTATAAGTGTTTAAAAACTTTCAAGAAAATGCAATTGACAGGTATAAAACTGAAATCCATAGCTACTGTGAGCTTCCTCCATTCCTGTAGCAAAATAACAGCTTTGAAAACAAGGTATAGACAACCATCTAAGCATAATTGGAGGAATTTTTTCAATGTTGCAGTCACAAGTACACTAGTAAACATGTATGCAAAGTGTTGAAGCACAAACAAGGCACATGAACTATTTGACATAACACCTTGAAGGAATTTGTTGACCAGGGTTGAGCAAAACTGCACATTAAACATAGCCCAATCACAACCATAAATTACCATTGTAGTCTATTACTCATCTCTATTCCACAGGAATGTGTAGAGAGGGAAAAATGAAGGAGATTTTGCACATTTTGCTTGTTGCACACAAACACCCAACAAATTTGCTATATATCTTTACATTATTGCAGACCAATATTGTCAAGGTTACATTATTGCAAGCCAACATTGTCAAAGTAAGCAAAATTAGCAAATATAAAATCTGATTCCACAATCTTTGCTAGCACTCTTTTCTTGCATCCTTTCGACCGAAAATTGGAAATTTGAAAAGGGTATCAACATTCATCAAGGTGTTACAATATTAGATTTTTTGGATTCGACCGTGTGAATATTTTTTGTCACCAATGTTTCGGATCAAATACCATGATCTATCATCAAGGTAAGATAGCAAGAGAAAAGAGAAAATCATGGTGTTTGATTATTGCAAACCAACATTGTCAAAGTAAGCAAAAAACATTTACACAGTCAAATCTAGAAAACACTGCAACAATCAATATAAACTGTGAAAATTGCATTTTTTAAAGATTAGATTTTCTTGCTTCCATTGATATTTAAAAGCATCTCTATACAAAATTATGTTAGTGAGAACAATGATATAGCAATTATAGCTAAGGTTTAATGGAAAAGAACATACCAAAAGTAATGGAGGCACAAAAAATTGATGAAAATGCCTTCCACAAAGAAGAGAAAGCGGATGACATTCCAATCATGTCTATGAGATAGTGTAAAATAAATAAAGGATGTCACCAAAAGTATGGACAAATATATAATGGGAAAGTGAGAGAACTAGCAATGAGATACGTAACAATGATTACCAAAGAAGCTGCAAAAAGCAATGAGGAACACGATGTAACCAAGGGTAGTTGATCATATTCATTAGTTCAACTAATCCAAGCTGAGATAGTTTGCTAAGTTCAAAGCAAGTTATCATAAAATATTTCTAAACTATTTTACTCCCAATAAAGTGTAGTAACATAATTTGAGACCCTAGTTTTTCATTACTTAGATATGCTTCAGAGAAGAATTGTGGCCTTGTCAGACTTACCCTATTAGGTTTTAATGTTGGATATTCAAAGTACTGGTAAGGAAAATGCTACATCTGTAACTCACTCAAATATAATCAATAAGAGGCTTGGTTCTTAGTGCATTATAGAGTTTGGTGTGACTGACAATAGATATATTTGTGAAATGTTTGGCATAATGTGGTGATAATTAGACATCCGTCAAGTTTAAATAAAAAGTTAGTATTTAATTAGAAACTTAGTTTTATTGTTGCTTGGAATATATTTATTTTTAAACAAGTTATTAAACATATGTTCATTTTGGGATTTTGGGATTGATTTACATATTTTTTTAGTTCAAAAGAAAAATAAAACGGTTAGAGAATATAGAGAATTCAATAGGACTTTGAGCTTGTTTAAAAAGAAAGTGAAGACTTCTACATAACTTTGTGTCTTCAACTCTTCCTAGTGTTTTATTGTCATTTCGATGTCTAGTTTGAAATTCATTTTTAATTACTCTCTTTATTTTACACACACAACAAGATTGTCTTCAATCGTATTTTGGTTGAGCTAGATGTTTCTATGGGACTGCCAGCTGAAATCGCCATTAATTTCTCTTGTGGCAGCTAGGTCCAAACTTTGGATTACGAAGGTATTCCTTTCAAGTGTCGTAGATGCTTGAAAACCGGCCATGCGGCTGGGAATTGTGGGCTTCAGAAGAAAAATTAGGTGGCCTCACACCGACATTATACGGTTAGGAAACCGTTGGACTCTTCTAAAGAGTCATTGGCTGCTGTGGTTTCTACGTTAGCTGGCTCGATCTCTTTAAAGACGATGAATGATTCTTCGGCTGCCACTAAGGATGTTTATGAGATTAATGATGCTCTGATATAGGATGTTGTTGTCCCCTCTACTGAAAATGAATTGTTGTCTCTTACCCCGCTGGCTACTTCATCATGTGCTGACATAATTTTTGCCCCATCTGCTGGTTGTGATCCTGTGTCCGCAAGGGTTGTCACTCCATCTCCTGATGCTCTTTCTCCCAATCTGGTAAGAACAGTGTTGGGCCCTTCGGACTGGTCAGCTGCGACTGCTAAAGTTGAAGAAGGGTGGATTACTGTTAAGGGGAAGCATTCAAAGATGTTCAAGCCTTCTTTTGATATGACTCTTTGTTCCCACAAGGCCAATTGTAAATCTTGAGGGCCCTTGTTGTTGGTTGTTTCGGTTGGCTTTCCTGGCCCTGTCTTTGGTGGAGCTGCCTGCTATCATTTGAGGCAGTCTCTGCTCTTTTGGTTGTGGCTCTCTCCGTGTTGTTTCTTTTCTATTGTTGGCTTTCTGTTTTCGTCCAACTATCCTTTCTATGGTTGTTGTATCTTGCTTTTCTGATGGACTCTAATGACTATCTTTTAATTCTCTGATGTAAAGGGTTTCAGGGGCCCTTCAAAACCTATTTTCCCCTAATCAAAAACAAGATTGCCTTCAATTTTGAAGGAATGTGAAGAATGCTCTATAGATTGTCATCTTTCTCATTCTTCATAAAATTTTACACCATTCTTAACTCTTGTATGGAAATGCATTTCTTCATGCTTTCTATTGTGTTTTGTGAAAAGTATTCAATGTTTAAAAAATCATACTTCATATCATAGGTGTGAGTCTAGAGTTAAACTCTTCTTTCTATTTAATTGTACACACTCTCCCATTTTTGTCAATTATTTTCCTCATTTTTTTGGGAATCTACAAATGATTTTATTACATTTCTCATCTAAGGTTTCTCTATTTGTATTTTCCATTTACAATTCAATAAAAATTACGTGAAAATCCTAAAATACCCCCATTTATGAGGGAGTTATGCCTCTCAAACACAGAAAAATTATATGTTCAATAGTAAACTATCCAATTATTATAACTCTAGACACTACCCATTGGTTGAGTGACACTAAATGTTATGAATCACCACAATGAGAAATCTATTTACCAACAACACGTAAAGGCCTCCATACTCTAATAATCAACATCCTTAAATATAAGGATACAACTACCAAGCCAACCAAGGTTAAAGTCCTTTTAGGGTAGTCATATTTATCAATGAAGGCCAATTTTTTAAGTAACTTAAAGCACTTTTCCAACCACAAAACCCATTGGTTATTGTAGTGGTGCCCTTAAAAAAACTCTCTAACCGCAATAGAGAGTTGATTTTTGTGTAAAATAATTAACAAGGGAGCCTAACTTGTTTTTTTTAATGCTTGTTTAACACATCACACTCCCATTGCATGCCCGACAACTTTTAATCACAAGTAAACACTCCTTCCTTTTGAACTCACAATAACAAATAACACACTTAAGTACATGATGTCTTGACAAGATCAAAATCATCTACCTAGAAAAATTTTGTGATGTGAGAATTGTAAAACATATGCATTGATAGACAACCTCAACTTTTGGAAGACAACAAATTTAATTAAAATGCCTCACTAAATCAAAGAAGAGAGAAACAAAAGAACAAGACCAAGCAAAAGAAATTCACTCCAACTACTCAAAAAGGAAATGAAATTCCACCTTCTTGTGTATAGACTACTTGTACTCACAAACCTTCATTTCTAATTGGTGCTAAAATCAATGATATCAAAACAACCAAACTACTAAAAGCTCCTCCAAAATAGAATCAAACAATATGCTCCTTAATTGAGAGGCCAAGAGTTCATTGGGCATCTAATGTGGAACAACCAATTTAATATGTCAATTCATTCATTGTTGATCAATTAAGGAAATCCATGATCAATGAATTGCTTTAGTAAGTTTTCTTAATCCTTAGGTAGATGAAGATTCTTAAGGATTCTCTAAATAAGTAAAAGAAGTTAGGAAAGAAAAATCATCAAGTTATAGATGCACTATAGATACATAGCAATAATCTAATTACTATTTTTTATTTTCTTATTTTTATTAGTATTATTATTATCTGTCTCTTCTCCCTTGTTTATTGTTTTCTCTTTTCTATTTCTTTCATCTTAGTAGTTCTATCATTTGACTTTCTCTCTTTGTTTCATTTTATTTTCTTTTATCTCTTTCTCTCTTTTATTCAACTTTATTTTCCTTATTTTCTTCTTTTATTTATTGTATTATTATTTTTCTCTATTTTATCTAACTTTGAATTTTGTGCCTCCTACCCTGCCTCTCTTCTCATTTTTAACCTTGGCTTGGTCTAGAACTTATCATTTCATTTTCTTAGCTCTCTAGAATCCTGATGATGGATCACAGAGTGTGATCCGAAACGTTGATGCCAAAAAAATTGCTACACAATCTAATCCAGAAAGTTTAAGATTATACATTATGGATTGTGAAAATCTGATATCATTAATAAATAAAAATATTTAAACTCGTTCTATTTAACCCTCTTTTACAAAGATAAATTGAATCTTAGTTGTATGATAAGTACAATAACACTTATCAAATCAATATCACATCTACAAGAGAAGAACAAGCTCGAGCAAAAAGGACAACTATTCACATGCCAAATTTAAACTAGGATGTAATGATTTAAAATTTAATATAAAACCTTATGTCTATATAGTTTGATATATTAATGTCAAAATACCACACTAAAACTTGGGGGAATATTATTGAGAACTTATTTAAGTTATTTTATTGTAAAGTTATTTTGAATGGTTATGAGAAGTTATGTAAGAGGAGACTATAAATTGTAAGCACTCGTTAAGGAAAGGCTAATGATCCTTTGCCCATTTTTGTAAGATTGTATGAGTGAAAACTTTTAGCTTCTTTAATTTTGGAATAATAATAAATTACAAACCCAAAGTTTGTGTTCATTTGCACTTATGATTGTTTTCATTCTTATGTTGAATCTTGTCATTGATTTTTCATAACTGCTC
Source organism: Cryptomeria japonica (assembly GCF_030272615.1). NCBI lineage: Eukaryota > Viridiplantae > Streptophyta > Pinopsida > Cupressales > Cupressaceae > Cryptomeria > Cryptomeria japonica. Next base: position 494,469,931 of record NC_081408.1, read on the forward strand.
TTTTCAATCTACAATTACAATTAATAGTTTAATGAAAAAATTCAAAATCATTTGTGATTTGGTTGAAACATTATTATAACTATGTGTTGTTTTGTGTATAATTAAATCTGCATATTTCTTTAATTTCAATAGTTCTATTATCTCAAATATATTTGTAAAACCTTTCAATACCAAATACAAAGTCATATGATATACATTATTTAAAAAAAGTTCAATTTTAACTTCCAATAAAATAATTTTAAATTTGGACTCCAACAATAATTATTGATTTGTCAAATACAAATCCATTCACCTGTCCTATAATAACAAATTTAGAAAAGATTTGATGTCCTATAATAACAAATTTAGAAAAAAAATCTTTGATTGAACTGGATCGTATCCAGATGAAGCAACGTGTCTTTGCTAATCACAATTTCTAATGCCTTTTCCTCATTTTTCTATGATTGTTCACTACGGCGGCGAGACTTGTTTTATTATTAGTCATATCATATTTACTTTGCACGGATTCTGGGTGGTTCTTCATAACAACAACAACAAAATTGTTAGGTTTCTTCACAGAGATCACAGAGAAAATAACAAAGTTGAGATAAGGAAGAATTGTGAAATTAAGGGTAATATGGGAGGTAATAAAAAGAGGTTTGAACCGACTTCTTGCTCGGACTAGAAGAAAAACAATGAAGTCTGGGAGATTCTTCAAGAGGGAGGCTTGAGTGTTTTTATGGAAAGGCTCTACGACAAAGACCCTATTGTCACTAAGCATTTCATAAAAAACTGGAAGAATGGTAAGGTTCTTGTTGGTACCCAGATGAAGAAGGTGGACAAAGATGTCATTGCTGAAGCTACGGGTATGGTTAAAGAAGGTATTAAATTTTACAGTATCAAAGTGTGTCTGACAAGGCTGCGAATAGGTTTCCTATCACTGATGGAGAAAAAAGGAAATTGGTGAAGGTGGATAATCCCTACCATTCCCCTAAGCGTATTTGCAGGTCGTGGAGGTTTGTGTTGTTTGCCACCATCAACTACATTACTCTGGACGAGAGATTCACAAGGGCTTATGGGCATCATTTTGTGCTGCTTAATCACTTTTGTCATGGTGACAAGGTCAGTCTGCCTTACTATCTTGCTTGCTCTATGGATCATACTATTAGAGAAGTGCAGAAAGACTCTCAAAGAGGCCATGCCCTCCACCAAGGTTTAATGGTTTTAGTTTATAAGCTGTTGAAGGGGAAAACTATTGAGAAACCCATTAGTAAAGGCAAAAAAATTAGGGATGATGATACTGAAAGTGAGAATAGTGGGTTCAATCTCTACTCTGAAACTGAAGGTGAGTCTGAGGATTTCAGCAACAAGGGGAAGACCAAGGGAAAGACCAAGGGGACTACTGTGGATTCTGACCTTTCGGACTCCGAGGACAAGTCTTTTGATGATAAATTCATAAAAAGCAAGAAGAGAAAGGGTATGGGTAAGCAAACCCAAAGGACCAAGAAGATCCGTAAGGGGATAAACAAGGTGAAAAGGAAGATTATTATTTCTTCTGATGAGGATACTGAGGGTGAAAAAACCGATAATAAGAAGGGTAAGGAGGAAGATGAAATATTGGATGGTGATCATGGGGAGAACCTGAGCACACAGAGAATGCAGAATGAGGGTCAGGAGAACAACATGAGAAATCAAAATGATTGTCATGGTGATATTGGTAATGACAACATCAAGGGTTTTTGTGAGGTCATTAGCAAAATGGCGAAAGAGATTAGTGACTTGAAGACTGGCCTCAATGTGAAAAAAAGGCTACTATGGGCAAGAAGCCTCTCTCTGAAAATGTAAAAGAATTAATGGTTGCTATTAACAAGGCTGAAGCAATTGAGGCTATGGTTAGTAAAATTCTGGAAACGGAAAATAAGGTGAAGGAGCTGGAAGGGAACAAAGATGCTAAGGGTCTGGATACTAACCTGAACAATCTGGTCAACAGAGTGGATAGGATGGAGCTTACTATGAAGAGGATTGCCGAGCAAAACTTCCAGATCCTTAAGGCCATTGTTGACCATATTAACATCCTGATCAACAAATTTGAACAGATTAAAGGCAAGGAGGATGATAAGGATCAGATGGAGAAGAAGGGTCACGAAAAAAGAACAAGGGCCAACACTCGAAAACAGGTTGATATCAAGGAAAAAGAGCTGGAAGAAATGAAAAATTATGCAATCAATATGAAGTAGATGGTGGTTCATGTTGAAGAACTTATGAGAACCATCTAGTTGTCCTTGTGTTGTCTTTGTGCTTTCCTTTGGCTCCTTGTGTTGTCTTTGTGCTTTCCTTTGGTTGTCTAGTGTTGCTTCCTTTGTCTTGTGTTCCCTTTTTGTTTTGACTGGGAACTGTTCTATGTGTGGGTGATCAGGCACTGTTGTTTTATGCCTCTTTTATGCTTTATCTTTCTCTTGCTTTGTAACAAGGTTCCGGGTTCCTTTCAAAAACCTGCTTTTAACAAAACAAATTTAGAAAAGATTTGATGTGATTAAAGTTAAAATAAAGTCATTTCATAATTGCATTATTATTGGTTTTGCATGTTATTTTTCACCCAATTTCCTTCATTCCAATCGATTGAAATAGACCACCATATCTTGATCTTTCGAGTCCAACCGAAAAAAATATATTATTTAAAGAATTTCAATTATCTCCCTTGGATCTACCTTGGAGAAGCTTGTAGTGAGTTTTGCATACTTGAGGGGCCTACGGATATGTGGATTTTTAACAATTAAAAAATTAATGCTTTTTAAGAAAGATTTTAGAAAATGTTTCAAAGAACAAATTGAAATTTCTTCTATTTTAGAGGTACAAGGTTTACCAATTTCGTAAAGATTTATAAAAAAAGGAATGTTTTGGAAAGAATTTTGTTTTAATAGGAAATATAAGGGTAAGTGTTTTGTTTGAGTGTTATAAAGAGATTATATTTTTATGTTTGTATTAAATATTTGAATTGATTTTGAAGTTTGAAAGATAATATAATTATTTGAGAAGTTTGACAACGCTTTCTTTTGTAGTCAAGAAACGAATATGATTAAAAGTCTCAGTAATCAAGACAATGAAAAGTTTTAGTGTAAAAGTTTTAGTGGATAGGACAGGAAAGGAGGAACAATTTTGGTAACCAAGACATGAAAAATTTTGGCAACCAAAAGAATGAAGCAGAAACAATTTTGGTAATCAAGATAGTGAAATTTTAGTAGTTATGATAATGATGGTGAAAGAGAAACAATTTTGACAACTAAGTCAGCCAAGTTTTGGTAACCATGACAGATAATGTAACATTTTAACAAGGGGTTGTTTTGACTATTGTCTTTGTCCCAATCTAATTTGTGGAATCCCTACCTCAATAAGCAATATGATGAAATTAAAAAGAGGAATGTTAAAAATATTACATCATATGGACAATTTGTGGTTATTTATTATTTTAATAATTTACAATTATAATAATTTTTTAACAAAATGGGTATTTGATAGGGTGACCAAAAATAAATAATTTTATAAACTCAATTTTGATATTGTAAAATCAACATATAAATCTAGGTGTTCATTTGCTATCACTTTCTATTTAATTTCTAATTTTTTAAACACAAGAAAATCAATTACAACCTTTTATTATCTCCAATAACATCACATGTTTGACTCTAGTATTTAATACCATCGTTTATTTCATGTTTGACTCTAGTATTTAGTACCATCATTTATTTCATTTAATAGTATGGGACTATGGGAGTCTACTACATTTAATAGTATGGAACTATGGGAGTCTACTATAAATTCTAGGTTTTGATTAGCAACTACTATAAATCTGCTTTTCCTGAATAAAATCCAATCAAAATGAAAGTGATCCTCAAACTACAAGATTCAAACCATCAACCTCTAACTGATAGATACCCAACAACTACCCATCAATCTACTAACCAAACATCAATCTACTAACCAAACCCTTAGATAAGTTCTATTTTTAATTTAGATCAACTTAATCCTAACTTCTGGGGCCTTCATTCTAAGCCCTTAATTTTCCTTTGTTAATACTTGAATCTGATCTTTAGCAATGTCATACACTGAAACGAATGCAAACGCAAACTCTTGCTTCCTAAAATTGACAACTTCCTCCTGTTTTTGCAAGATTGCCATCTCTCCATCCATGCGAGCTCTTTTAGATGAGATTGTCATCATCTTATCACACCTAAATTTCAGTACAACATCATATCAGTATCATTTAACCAAAGGACTAAAGGTAGTTTGGAAAATGTCAAACTAGGGCTAGTGGGTGGTGGTGTAACTTTAGATCCAAATGGATATGGACTTGTGACACTTGTCTCTGTGAATAGAATTTTTTATTGTGGGTACAGCCATCACCATAATTTAAGTATTTTGTATAGGTGCATATTTTATTTGATCCTTCTCTTCTTCCCCTCTTGAACTCACCAAATCCTCTGTCGTTTTCTCTTCCTGGCCTATGCTATCCAATGTACTGATTTCTTCAATCCCTTTCATGGCACTTTTCTTGACTTTTACTCCCTTCCCTGTCACTTCACCTTACTCACATCTTCCTCAACCTTGGCCTCATTCTTTAGGATCCTACTATCTGAATCTAACCGGTAGAAGCCTGCAATGTCTTTCAATCTTGGAAATGGGTATTGATTCTTCTTTTTCATTTTTCAATTTTATTTTAGTTTTCGCAAAATTTTATAATTGTTAGATGAGGAATGAATGAAGATTTTTAATGACGTCTACAAGATCAGGTAGTTTATGGGATTGAAACTGAGAACAACACAATAATCTCTAAAGAATCAATTGACCGATCAACCCTGGAAGCAGCCCTAGAGCGACCACTAATCCTGGTTGATTAAGTTTCTTCTGCTATGAATTTTGACCAAATAATCTGTCATCCGAACAATCCGTTCTTCTTCAAACAAGTATTCAAAGACTCAACTTAGATTAACAATATTTTCTCTACTCAATCATCACCTGCTCAACATCTTTTTTATTCTTATTATCCCACAATGTAAAAAACAATCACCACTATACTATACAATTTTTCAATCCCATTTCTAATTTTGTAAGGAAATGAACCCTGAATTGGAAATGATAAGCCATTATTCAACGAATGCCAAATTCCAAATGAGCATCCAACAAGCAAGAAGCCATGTACTTAACACTTAGCTTTTTGTTTTGGACAATCAAGGCAACAATGAAACTTAGCTTTTTGTTTTGGATAATCAAGGCAACAATGAAACTCATTATGGAAAAAATATATCATATGATTTTTAATTATTTCATCGCAAAGTTTCATGTATTCCCTCAATGACGAGGCAAGCATTTAGCAATGAGCACTTTTATCATACGCTGGGAAATAAAGTCTTTCCACACACCACAATATTTACATTATAAGTTCTTAAGATCGTGGTGAAACGGATGTGGGGATTCTAGTCGGCCATGCATAATTACTCCTTGCATTCCTGTAGACAAAAGACAGCTTCGAGTGGAATCTTCATGCTTTCTTGAGTGGACGTGAGAATCTCACTTTTTCTTTAGATAAAGGGTAGGATATGGATGTAAGTTGTAGAAATGATGTAAATGAGTCAATCAATCAATTTTGTTAATGTTGAATACAAGAAAATGTGTGATCTATCTAATAGATGATTTTGTGTTAAGTTTCAATTATGAAGTGAGTAATGAAAATCGATTTATTGTATAGTGTTTTTTTTTTCTGTTGGACAGTTGGTCCTTCTTGTTTTGTACTTCTCTTGTTTTGAATAATTTTTTACCTCTCTTTTAGTTAAAAATGAGAGAAGAAACATTAATGTTCTTTTGGTACTTTGTGATTTCTAAATCATGTTTGAATCTTTCTTATCTTATGTGAAAGAATCTTAGCATGATGCCTTCAAGTACACAACCTCAGATACACAATTCAAAAATTTTGGCATTATACCAATGGATAACAATTAGATCAAGGAATCATCAACCTTGACAAAAATATAAATTTAAACAACTAAAATTTGGACCATGCCCATTATCTAGCCTAAGGATAAAATCATATATGTGATTCTTATATGATTAAAAACTAGCACATATGAATTTTTTAATCTTGCAAGATCAAACTGCAAAAGGTCAAAAAGTAGGAATGTATGTCTAGGCTTTTGTTGTGGAAGTTAGGGTGGTTGTCACCTATGTTGCCTTTACTCAATGAAATTTGTAGCAGCTTGTTGAATCTTTACACCTCAAATTAATCATTGATAGTGTCGAGTTGGTTGATGATAAGTGATGAAATGAGGGTAGAAACAAATACTAGCCCCCTCATCTTGTGTCTATGCCTATTTGGTTTGTGGTACACTAGGTTATCCTAAAGCAAGACACGTGTCAAGGTTCGTATAAGAGTGTATGTGAATGTAGTGTGTTTGTTATGCAGAATGTTTTTTTTTTTTGAAGATCAATTACCAAAATAAAATCAGAGTACAAAGTCAGGTTACAATAATAGTGACCAAGTTGATCACTCCATCAAATCCCCAACTAGGCTAAACCACCTTAAAATTAGAAAGAAAAAAAAGAATAAGTTTATACGATTAAGAGTAACGTGTAGAGCTTCGAGTCAACATCAAATTACATCAATATTATATCATCTATTGACAACATATTCAAAAAGATAGATTGTAATAGCTTATTAAGCTTCATTATTAGTATCATTATGTGGATTCTCCTCTTTCTCTTCATTCTCTCCATCTTCATTATTAGCTTCTTTGTCTTTTCCTTTGTCATTCTTCTTAGGTTCAATCCTACTAATTTGGAAAGTATCAAATTCTCTTCCAAGGGGCGCAAAGATCCTCTCTCAACTAGAGCAATCAAAGTTTTGGTGAGCCATTTCTAGGTGTCTTATAGCTTCACCCCTCTTTAATTGATATTAGTGTTCTTTTTGGTATTTATTGTAAAAATCTATATACTCTTCCTAGAATTTCTTCCCTATCTTTCTTAGATCTCGGGGTCAATAGGCAACATCCTAAATGTCTTCTTTATATATTGAAGAGGATCCTTCATCCAATATCTTCATGAATCTTCCTGTTGGCATCTTCAATGTAAATGATACCTATTCAATAATCATTAGCATTGTGATTCTAAGATTAGACTCAGTAAGAACCCTCCCTCTACCTTGGAGCACATTCTCATTCCTTCTCTTCCAAAGAAACCAAAGAATTTCAATAGACAATAAAATCCAAAAATAGTTAGACTTTTTACTCAGATTGCGGACATACCCGACAATAATTTCAAACCATGAGAAATTATCAACAATATTCCCACCTAAAATGTTATAACGATTGACTGAATATGAATGACAAAACACCATTAAAAAAAGATGTGAAAACAATCCTTAATACAACCACAAACCAAATAGTTAACATGTTTTAAATTGATTACCAACTTCTGCAAAGTCAATTGCCATCTAAAATATTAGTTTTTAGGCTCAATACTATTAGATCATACACCAATAAGTATTTTAGTCCATTGTTTGTTATTAAGATTCATGTTCCAACACTTATTTACATGATCAAGTACCCAATAATCATGGGTGAGGATCTTGTATAGGGAGTGGGCTTTAATATTAGGGAAGGGGTTTCCATCACTTCACTTACACTGCATCAAATCAATATCATCATGTTCAACATCTTAGCCAATTGTTTTAACTTTTTCAATGCATTCATTAGAATAGAGTATGATCTTTTGTTACTATCCTCAAGTTTAAATTCTACTTTTATGGTTTCCTAATTCTTAACACTATTATTAGTAAATAGATTGTTCAATTGAGTAATACCATTTTAGTTCCATCTTTTGGCAAAGCATCCTTGCAGGAGTGCCAAGCACTTACCTTTGCACTCAATGTTCTAGCAAGGAGATCTAAAACTGTAGAACTTATTCTCAATAGTATTCACTGTCACCATGTCATGTACCTTTCCTTTACACATTTCCCAGGCCCTCCAAATACTATTGAATACATCATATCCTAAAGGGGTACACTAAACTTAACAAAGAGGATGTCATGAGGATGTAGACCTTTCCACTTTTTGACCTTTTTAGGAATACAATCATGAATTTTTCTCCTAATTAATATCTTCCATGGTTCATTCCCTTCTAAAGCCTTGACAATCCATTTGATTTCTAGGGCAATACATTGTTGCCTGAGGTCTTTGATCCCCAATCCACCTAAGTCCTTACTCAAGCAGCACCATTTCCATTTAACAACAAGCATCTGTTTCTTACCTCTTCCATCTAACCACAAAATTGCCTAATAACTTTTTTCACCTTATCTACTTGATAACTAGCAAGGAACAACATAGATGCATAATAAATGGTGTAAAAGGATAAGATTTTTTCACACACTTGGACTCTACTTACCAATGACAGAAAGTTCCTATTCCAACTATGGATTTTTCTTTCTATCTTAGCATACATCCATTCCCACATCTTAGGTAACGAGGGGGACACTGAGAATGGTATACCTGGGTACCTTACAATTTTACCAGCCCCTCCCCATCACCAACCAAATTGACTCAATCAATCAGGAGGGCCAATAGTCAATCCTAGTAAAGTAGATTTAGGCTGAGAAATATTTGATCCAAATGCATTACAAAAGAACTCCAATCTATAATCGAGTTGATCATATTATTCTTGTCCAAGGTAGTAAACATGGCAATATCATCTGCAAATTGAATATTGAAAAGAAAATATTGATTGGGTAGAATGATGCCCTATACTATGGGGGCTAAGTAACTCATATTTGAGTGCATAAAATAAGGCTTTTGATGCAATAACAAACAATGTTGGGGCTAGAGGACACCCTTGTCTTATGAACCTACCAAGGGGGCAGGCATAAGACGATTCTCCATTGATATATATCTGTAGAATGCTTAAAAAATAAACTACCAATTTAAAAAGCATTAACCACTATTTTAGAACAATAAAATAGGAAAGAAAAATCTAATCTACTTGCAAAGGCATAAATGGTTCATTAATTACATGCTCAAAATGAATTGAAGAACCTTCATCAATAAAAACAAATATTAAATTGTCCATCTGCTTTTTATATATAAATAATTTTAGTCATCTATTTATTTTACATTATTTTTTATTTATTTTTAAATTCTAAATATTTTATCAATATTAAAAAATATGTTATAAAAAAGCATAAGAATGATATGGATAAAAATATCCCTCCAAAAGAAAATGTAATTTTTGAAAAAATATAAAATAATAAATTATCATTTAATGGTTATGGATATCCTTCCTAAAAATCAACATAATTAAAGTAATTCATATTTTAAAAATATTTCTTGCATTTTTATTTTAAATATTTTAAAAATGAATAAACATTTATTTATGTTTTTTTAAAATTTAAAATTAATATTATAAAATGATATATATTAATATTATAAATTTTAATATTATATTATTTAAGTGGAATATGAAATTATATTATAAATAATTTTTTCTTTTTCTTTTTGAAACTTAAAAAAAAAATAAAAAAAATATCCTCATAATTATCACCAATTGAATTAAACAATTCATCATTATCTCCTTATCACTTAGAAATGAAGAATTTTCATTTTCCAACTCAGATCCTTGATCTCATCCTCATCTTTGATTTGATTTTCTCTAAAAAAATCTATAAATAAGATCATTGTTGAACATTTTCATACAATCACATTTTTGCATTGCAAATTTAGTCTATTGAAATTAATCACCAATAAAATCAAAGAGCATCGATTTTGAGGTTTGCATCTCAAATTAGTATTTTAATTTGATTTCCATCTTCTGCTTTCAAATTGTTTATATTTCTTGTTTTTTATTTTAATGCTTCTAGTTGGCGTTGGGTTAAACTATTGACGCACAATTATGTTTTATAGGAATACTATACTCAGTATACATTGAACAGAGGAGCAATGAATATCAAGTCTTCAATTCATAGTCAAATAAATTTCTCACTTGAGTTTCCAAACGAAGCACTACAAGTAAGTGCAAACAAGAATGTTGTTTTCTCTTTGTTGGGCATATTTGTGGCATTAAGTTTGGTTGTAGGTGGAGTAAAGGGAATAACACTAAATCAGTTTTGCACTTGTCTCAACCTAGAAGATGCCCATCAATTACATGAACTTTCTTCTTGTATACACTCAAAATTGGCTATGAATAATTAAATAAATATTTATTATTTATTTAATGCTTATTCCTCTATTAAATAATTAAATTGAAAAGTTTAGTTATTTAATTCATTTTCTAATTCAATTTTATTAAATATTTAATATTTAATCATGCACTTTGCATTCTTCTAAAGTCTCCATTAATTAAATAATTCTACAATTATTTAATCTTCTTTTCCACCTCACCTCATCTCCACATCACTCAATCTTGTCAACTCACAATTTTTTGGCTAAACAAATTATTAATAGCCATATTTATCTTCAACTTCCATCTCTTAAATGAAATAATGTGTACGTACACACATTTTCAATTCTTCTATATTTTCTCCAACCTCCCTACATCTTTGGAGGAAGTTGAGTCAACTTGTCTCAACATCCCTAAATCTTCTCCAACCATCCTATATTCTCTCAAGTCTTCGACTCTAGTCAAGGTGAGCCTTTTGACACTTGACTTCTCCTTCCACCTTTTCCTCCATCCTGCATGTGTAGGAGGAACATCTTCCTCCCTTTTCTCTCACATTCCAACCAATCTCTTCATAGCCATCAATCTTGCAAGATTTAATCTCAACCGTTGATCTCTACCACATGGGATTTTTGCTCATGAAAATCTATAAAAATGGCATTTCCTAAGCATTTTAGAGCTAATAGTCATCTAGGAGTTATCTTGCATTCACGTGAGTTTTTAGCAATCAAGCATTTTAGCAATTTACAGTGTGCCTTTGACATTTTAGCTTAATCAATTTTCATATAGTTTTGCACAATCATTTAGCTTGCATATCAAATGCTCAGTTTTCAGTCCATTCATCAAGTTGTCATCTTGGAAGCAACTACAATGCAATTTGAGGGCAAATATATGCAACCAAGTTCAAATGGTGATATGACACAATGAGAAAGTCAGTTGAGGTTTTCTATTTGAAGTATATCTCTTTTAAATGTTTCATCGGTAATTTTGGAATTTCCTGTAGGTTTATATTATTGCTAACTGGATCGGTGGCTAGCATGTAGGACAACCATGGTGACAGCTCAACACTCCAAGTCATCTCTCCTACTTTCACTCTCCAAAAAGAAAAAATGCAAATGAGGTGGAAATGGGCCCAATATAATTACCTTCTTCATTTATTAAGGGGGTAATTAATTTTTAAAATGTGAGGGGCAATTTTATTTTTTCAAAAATAAAATTTAATTGCTACGGGCTTTTTCATCAAAATTTTCATCATTTTATCATGATATTCATCACTCAATCAAAAAATTTCAAAATTTCACGATCAATCTCCTTAGGGAGCACACTATTGGCATTTTATCACCAACAGGGGCGAAAATATCAAGACTTTATTTTCTTTGAAACAATATTGTTCCAACAATATTTCAAAGAGGGGCAAAATGTATACACTCAAAATTGGCTATGAATAATTAAATAAATATTTTTATTTATTTAATTCTTATTCCTCTATTAAATCATTAAATTGAAAAGTTTAGATATTTAATTCATTTTCTAATTCAATCTTATTAAATATTTAATAGTTAATCATGCACTCTGCATTCTTAGAAAGTCTCCATTAATTAAGTAATTCTACAATTATTTAATCTTCTTTTCCACCTCACCTCATCTCCACATCACTCAATCTTGCCAACTCACAATTTTTTGGCTAAACAAATATTAATTTTCAATTATTAATAGCCATATTTATCTTCAACTTCCATCTCCTAAATGAAATAATTTGTAGGTACACACATTTTCAATTCTTCTATATTTTCTCCAACCTCCCTACATCTTTGGAGGAAGTTGAGTCCACTTGTCTCAACATCCCTAAATCTTCTCCAACCATCCTATATTCTCTCACATTCTAACCAATCTCTTCATAGCCATCAATCTTGCAAGATTTAATCTCAACTGTTGATCTCTACCACATGGGATTTTTGCTCATGAAAATCTATAAAAAGGGCATTTCCTAAGCATTTTAGAGCTAATAGTCATCTACGAGTTTTATTGCATTCACGTGAGTTTTTAGCAATCAAGCATTTTAGCAATTTACAATGTGCCTTTGACATTTTCTCTTAATCAATTTTCATATAGTTTTGCACAATCATTTAGCTTGCATATCAAACATTCAATTATCAGTCCATTCATTAAGTTGTCTTCTTGGAAGCAACTACAGTGCAATTTGAGAGCAAATATCTGCAACCAAGTTCAAATGGTGATAGTCAGTTGAGGTTTTCTATTTAAAGTATATCTCTTTTAAATGTTTTATTGGTAATTTTAGAATTTCTTGTAGGTTTATATTATTGTGAAACTAACAAAACCTTGCAGGTATTTCTTGAAATATTTCTAGGTTACACATTTTGGTGCCCATCGTGGGGCTGAGGCCTCACACTTTCTATCTTATTATGTCTTTCATTCTTGTAGTTTTAGCAGTGCAACGCATTTGTCTATTTAATGCATTTGTAACGACTTTGAGCACATTTTTTGCTTCCTATAGTGCATTTGCAATATCTAGTAGTGCGTTTGTCAGGTTTTAGCACATTTAACACGCAGGTTAGCGCATTTACATAGCAGTGCAACACATTTGTTAGGTTTAGTAGCACATTTTCAGTTATTTTTAGCACATTTATTTTTTTAACGCATTTTTTTTATAATTTTCAAAACAGGTTGTTTGACTAACACTTGCAGCTCTTTTCGATCGACGAAGACAAAAATATCTCAAACTACTAACTAGTGGTTTTGCAGGTACTTTTCATGCATTTTTCAGATCTAGTTTAACTAGGGGCTTAGTAATTGAATCATTTTTGCTTCACATAGCCTAGATAGGTGGTTAATTTATAGCATGCAACTTGCATTTTTGTCTTCTTAGAATAGTTGCACTTAGAATAATCTAGGGGTTAATTCATCAATTGTTTTTTGTGTTTGCACAAAATGTTAGGTTATTATGCTCTCACCTTAACCAAGTGATCAGAAAACCAGACCCACTTTCTAGAATGTGTAACCTTTAGAGGTCCTTCCTCCTGAGTAGCTCTTAAGGCTTGGTGAGAGGGAACGACCCAAGTGGAAATAGGATAAATCCAGTCTCTTTCAATCCACTATAAATAAATTGTGTTTGTAACGAAAGTTACAGGCAATGAGTGTTGGTTAGTTCATCCAACATTATGAATCCCCATAAACCCTATAGAGCACAACCTTTATAGGTTGGGAGACCTTCCTTAACAAAGCGTAACACGCTGCATGTATGGCCACTCGACTAGATGCCCTTACTAAAAACTCTCTTGTATAGGAGCCAAAATTCTTCTAGTTGTTGATACAGGAGGTCGAACCTCTGATGAGACACACACATACGACGCTTAGTAGAGATACAAAGATTTCCATGAGGATTTTTCATGGGAATTGACACTTGGATGCCTTGGAGAAGTGAGTGTCATGGAGTAGAGCCAGTGGGTTCAAGAATATAAGTATCTGCTTTGAATAGTGTAGCCTCAGGGAAACCCACGTGAGATTCAACAACTATTGTCTTGGCCTACCATAGGAATTGTGCTTGTGTTTTCAATTCTATTTTTCAAAAATTTTGTCTGTTGTGTTTGCAATACGTTGTTAAATCAAAACAAAAAAAATCATCCCTTTTGAAAATAGCAGAAAACTAAAAAATGCAAAGTCGCGCATTTGAAACACAGGTTAGCACATTTCAATAGTAGTGTAGCACATAAACAACACTTTTTAGCGCATTTGTGCAGTCCTGTTGCACATTTGCAAAACATTAGCACATTCACAACAAATATTAGCGCATGTGCAAGAAACAGTAGCGCTTTTGAAACACAGTGTAGCAAATTTAGGATGTCCTGTAGCCCATTTGTTAAAACATTTAACACATCTATTTTAGCTCATTTACAATAGAGAGCACTTCCCCTCCTCATTAGAAAATTTTGAAAACAAATTTAGATACCCATTTTCAAGAAGATCTCATTTCAACTATCACAGGCTTCGTAACTAGTCAAACAAACAGGGTTCTTGAGCATTTTGAGCATAAAATCTAGACCACACTTAAGGTTTATACAAGTATTTATCTCGACAAGTTTTAGATCCAACATTCTAAAGTGCATAATAATTTATCTTTGATAAACTAATCATACAAACATAGTTTCTTATCAGGATATATCATCCTTTATCACGAAACTACAAAGCTTGATCAAAATAACCTTATTCTTTACATTGGATATATCCTTCCTCTTTGAACTTGGTTATGTCAAAATTCCACAAAATTTGCACTCTCATTAGGATCAAAACTTGCAAATTATCACAATAATTGTATGACCATTTCGTGTCATCTCAAAAAGAGGAAACCTAGTTATAAATCAATCTTGAAAAGGAGAAGGTTTCTATACATGAATTTTAAAATTTTGTTGAAACATTGCATATTCCTACACCATTTTCATAACTATCTACGTGGTCATGGAATGGAGTTTGACGAAGAAACCTTACAAGCACGTGCTTTTCAACAAAGAGACGCTTTATCTCAACATAGCAATAGAGGTGGTAGAATCAACTGAGCATATTTACCTAAACAATTGATCGCCTATTGGGACATATCTCGAAAACATTAAATACCAATTTGGACTAGAGCTCAACATGAGCAATTGAAACAACAACAATAAATACAAATGGAGGAAGAAAATACTACTCGCCATCAATTTGGATATGTTGATAAGGAAGAGGAAGAAATTAATGTGACCATTAGAGAACTTCAACAAGGTCCTAAGTTTGACAAAATGATGGAAAGAATGTTAGAAACTCAAAAACAAAAATACTTCTTGATGTTGGCAAGATTAGGGGCTAAATTACCTCAAAGTTTTGATCTACAAAACCTGAGACAAAATGTCGATGACCAAGATAACAATAAAATAAATAGGGTGATAGTGATGCTAGAGGAGACCGTGATGACACAACTAGAAACCATGATGATACAACTAGAAACCATGAGGATACCATGAGGAACCAAGATGGAACAAGAAGGGATCATGGTGACACAAGAACTTGTGGAGATACAAGGAGAACCCGTATTGACAATCCTCTTCTAACTCTCACTCAACAAATGCAAACTTTGCAACAACAAATACAAAATATGCAGAATGGAACAAGTTCTAAGGAATACTCTCTGGAGGATATCTGTTCATATCCTTTTGACAAGAGTTTGAACATGGTGTCATTCCCACAACATTGTAAGATCCCAAAATATGATAAATATGATGCGAAAACAAATCCTCAAGATCACATTAGGAAGTTACGTACCATGAGTATGGAATTTGCGCATAATGAAACTTATCTCATGTGTTTATTTCCTAGAAGTTTGAGTGGGAAATAAATGGAATGGTTCTCTAAATTATTACCTAGGATTAGATCATTTGAGGAGCTCGTGAACAATTTCATTTCATAATACTCATATAACATACAACATGAGATAACAATGTTGAATTTGTGTAATATCGAGCAAAGAATGGGGAACCTTTCATGGTCTTCCTACAACGATGGAGATGATTGTTTAATAGATGCCCTAGACCAATGCCAGATCAAGAGAAAATGGACATATTCATTGACAATCTTACTCATGAAATTAGTTATAGTCTCAAGTTACAATGTTCTCTTAGTTTTGCAAAGATGATTGAAAATGGTTTTAAAATAGAGGACGCTATGGTCAAGAAAGGGGAATTGAAACTCTACAGGGAGGGAGGTAATTCCTCTAACAATAACAACAACAATGATAAACCAAAGTTTTGGATAAAGAACAAAAATGTTTCTAATGAGGGAGTACCTGATAACAATGGTGTTAAAACACAACAACCAATTTTCAATCTCTCGAGTCGAGAACTAGTGAATAATCAAGCTAACAATAAACCAAAGTCTTTCTTTTCCAACGCTCGTAGAAAATTTACTAACACTAGGGAACCATTGGAATTGGCTTTAAAAATGCTTCTTGCAAAAAAGTTAATCACATTCCCAAAAGCAAGAGATTTTGAGCCCAATATTAAGCCTAGTTGGTGGAATGACAACCATTTTTGTGATTTTCATAGAAACAAGGGACATGAAACTAATGATTGTCAAATGTTATAACATCTTATTCAAGATTTAATTGACAATGAAGTTATCACAGTGGATGGTCATAAAATGAATGAATCACATTTAGCCTTCAAAACTCTGCTTCCTAACTATGAAAAGGGTGGACCCTCAAATACACAAGATGATAAAGGAAAACCAAAGGTAAATTATTCTCACACCTATGATAATGTAGTAAATATCATCATTGTTAAGGATAATATACCCTCAGAACCAATGCATGTCATTACTCGGAGTAAGGCTAAGGCAACATTCTCGGATGTAAGGAATGAGACAACCTCTACCTCAAGGAAATACAACTTAGTAGATCAATTGCAAAAAACACCCGCACAGATTTCAATCTTAGAGCTCCTAAAAATCTCACCAATGCACAAGGAGATATTGGAAAAGGCTCTAGTAGAAACAACAATCTCTAAGGACTTGGATGTTAATCAATTTCAAAATATGGTTGGACATCTCATAGCCCCTCATTGCTTATCATTCACAGAACATGATGATGTATCATTCCAACATCCCCACAATGCTTTGCTCCACATTGAAGTGCTTATTCATAAAACGTGAGTCAAACGTGTTCTCATAGATGGAGGAGAAGGCTTGAATATTTGTGCATTGAGCTTAGTAAAAGCTTTGGGTTTTTCAGAAAATGCAGTAGATCCTAGAAAGAGAATAACAATCAAGGCTTATGGTGAAGTAGAGTGTTCTTCCAAAGGGACAGTGGTTTTACCAATCAAAATAGGACCAGTTCAGAAAGACACAATTTGTCAAGTCTTGGACTTGAATTTATCCTATAACATTCTTCTGGGCAAACCATGGATTCATGATATGCAAGCAGTTCCATCAACCTATCATCAATGTGTAAAATTTCCCTATAATGGAGAAGAGATAACAATTTCAACAGACTCAACTCAATATTACAGCAATCTGAAACCAGCTCAAGATACAATAGTTCCTTATAACAAAGAAGCATTCTCTTCTATCTTGACATCTCAAGAGACATCATTCACATCAACCTTAGAAAGTTTTGATAAAAAGATGAAATTGAATGATGAAGGGATGGGAAAGTATTCTTTACAAACTTTACCACTTTCTCCAAAATCTTGTGGAAAACCAACGATTCACAATCACAAAATCCACAAAAATCTCTTCAAAATTTTGATGGAGCATTTTTCAGAGCTAGGACATTATCAGAAGAATTTGAAGACAAAGACATTCTTAATTGGTTATATAAAGATGAAGAAGAGGTCAAAACAACAACTTTAGAGGTCATTATTCCCACAAAATAGTATGGTAATGGATTCAGAATCATGCAAATAATGGGATACAAAGGAAAAGGCCCTATTGGCAAGCATCAAGAAGGCATCAAAGAACCTATCCAACCTCACACACAATAAGCTTATGACAAATCTAGACTTGGGTATGGTCAGCATACTCAACTTACAGAAAGTCAAGATCATCAACATCATCAACAGAAAAAGAAAACGGCACAAAGAGAACAATCATCACAAGAAGTGGCACAGCAACAAGAAGTTGAAGAAGCAATGAGAAAACAAAGAGAAGAAGAGTATGAGAAACAAAAAGAAGAAATTGTCATTCAAAGGGAGAAGTCTGCTTATAAACAAAACCAAAGAGTACAAGCAAGTACGAAACCTGAATAAGAACAGGCAAAAAAACTTGTATCAATTATTAGCAAACTTTTCTCGACATATAACATCCCTGTCAAATACAGTGGCGTAATCCTAGAAAGTGATTTTGAAATAGACTCAAATGAGTATGAGTGGGATCCAATCTCACCATTTGATGAAGATACACCAAGCTTAGGGAACAAGCAAGTTATTATAGAGCGAGAAATAGCTTCCACCAAACAAAAAGATGAGCATACTAGAAAACAAGAAGAAGAAAACAAGAGAAACAAAAGGAAGTAATAGAAGCAACCAATAATAAAAAATAAAATGATATAAAGTTTGAATCAATCCCCAGTCAACGAGTACCAAAAATGGGAAGAAGTCAAGAGGAGTTGATAGCAAGCCAAATAGAAGAAACAATCAGTCCAAAGGAAGCAAAGTATGACAGAAGACAAGAAATGGCAAGAAAAGCAGTAGAAGCTACTCAAATATGTCAATTACAGGCTAGCAATAAAAATGACTCAAATGTTGAGACATCTTCTAAAAAGGTGTGTTATCCAAAAGATATATAGGTAATGTCAACAAATAGACAACTTGAGGGTGAATCACAAATTACTCATTCTAACTTTACCAGAGCCAATTGGAGAGCGATCGAGAGAGTATATCCTAAAGAGAGTGATATCCTTAACTTGACTGATACACCCGAGAACTTTGACAACTATGTGATGACCATTGAAACCTTTGAGACTAACCAAGCAGACGATTTACCCTTAGTCCATCCAGAACTTATTGACTGGGACAATATTGAACTCATTGAAATTGATACCTTCCCAAATGATCGTGTTATATTTGTATACCTTAATGTTGTTGAACCCGTAATACCAAAAAGAGCTTCCACAAGTGAATTGAATAACATTTCTTATAGTCAAGAGGGTGCCAAATCTTCCAATCGCAAAAGTGAAATAATAAAACAAAAAAGAAGGTCTAATATTGAAAACCATTTTATGGAAACATTAGATCAGTCAAAAATAAAATAAAGGGCGTATATGATGGTGAAACACTCCTTGAGGGGCCAGAATATGGAAGATTTGACACTCTCCCAGAATATTTTCAAGAGAGATTGGCTATTCTACTAGAACCTATAGATGCAGTTAATATTGGTACTCCTGATAGTCCTAAAATTCTTCATCCTGCTGCATCCTTATCAGAAAAAGAAAGACAATTTTACTAAGTTTTTCAAGAAAAGGAAAATCAAATTTCCCTGGTCATATGCTAATATGCTAGGAATTGACCTAGATCTTATTATGCTTCATCTCAATGTTGCTCCAGGAGCCAAACCAGTTAAACAGAAACTCAGAAAGATGCATCCTCATATTGCTCTTCTTGTCAAAGCAGAATTGAAGAAACTATTGGATGTAGGGTTTATACAATCAGTTGCATATCCAGAATGGGTGTCAACCATTGTGCCTGTATCAAAACCAAATAAAAGTATTAGAGTGTGCATACATTTAAGGGACCTGAACAAGGCATGCCCAAAGGATGACTTTCCATTACCAAGCATTGATATTATTGTAGATCTCACAACAGGACATCAAATGTTCTCTTTAATGAATGGCTTCTTGGGGTATAACCAAATCAAGATAGCCCTTAGGGATCAAGAGAAAACAACTTTCACATGCTCTTGGGGTGCTTTCTATTGGAACGTCATGCCATTTGGGCTCAAAAATGCAAGAGTTATTTATCAGAGAGCTATGACAACCATTTTCCATGATATGATGTACACCTTTATGGAAGATTATTTGGATGATATACTGGGAAATTCACACAACAAAGAAGAGCATTTAGAGATCCTAGACAATATTTTTGACAGATTAGAACAATATAGATTGAGACTGAACCCAAAAAAGTGTGTTTTTGGAGTTACATTAGGTAAATTCCTAGGGTATATCATATCTTCTCATGTCATAGAAGTTGATCCAGGAAAAGTACAAGCTATAACGGAAATGGAATCTCCAAAGAATATTAGTCAATTGCATTATTTGCAAGGGAGATTGCAATCAATCAAAAGGTTCATATCTCAGTTAGTTGATCAATGTCATCCATTTACTCACTTGTTACAAAAAAAAGTTCAATTCAGATGGGATGACAAATGTAAGGGAGATTTTACATAAATAAAAGAATACATGGTAAATCCACCAGTGTTGGTATCACTGATTAAAGGAAAACCGTTATTGCTCTACATCTTAGCTATAAAAGTATCATTATGAGCTCTCCTGGAACAACATGACAATGAATGGAAAGAGAGAGAAATATACTATATCAGCAAAACTTTGGTTGAATATGAGTTAAACTATACAACAGTGGAGAAAACATGCCTAGAAGTGGTATTCGCAACCCAAAAGTTGCAACATTATATGCTCACATGCTCTGTTAAGCTAATTGCAAAGATTGACCCTCTAAAATATCTGCTTAGTAAGGCAACATTAATAGGACAACTAGCTAAATGGGTCATGGTGTTGAGTGAGTTTGACATTGAGTATGTTGATCGAAAAGGCATAAAAGGACAAGTGGTTGCAGATCAACTAGCTGAAGCACCCCTGCGTGACGATGCACCATTAAATATTTTCTTGATACAGATGTTCTCACTATCAACACGAAATCTTGGGAGTTATTCTTTGATGGCTCCTACACACAACACGGATCAGGTGCGGGAATTTTATTCATAACACCTCATGGTCACACTATTCCTAAGTCATACAGACTATGCTTCCCATGCACAAACAATATTACAGAATATAAGGCATTAATCATTGTGATCAAGATGGCTATTGAATGGAATATCAAATAGTTAAATGTATATGGATATTCATAGCTAATTATCAACCAAATAAATGATGAGTACCAAACCAAGGATGATAAACTGATGCCCTACAAGAAACTAGTTGAAGATTTCAAGAAATACATTACTGAAATCACATTTGTTCAGATTCCAAGGAATGAGAATAAAGCAACAGATGCCATGGCAACAATAGCATCTCTTATACAAACTCAAGAGAATCAAGAACGTTATAAATTCCTAGTGGAAGAAATATTTTATCCTTCCCCTGATTCCCATAATGTCCAAATCATCTTAAACATATCCAAAACTGATGCCTCGCTATATATCCAAACCTCTCTGTACTTAAAATACAATATCCTTCCCCCAAACTATCCCAAAATCAAAAGAGAAACTTTATCTGTCAAACAACTCATTATACCATTATTGTCGATATCCTTTATAGACGAGGTTTGGATAACACTCTCTTAAGGTGTCTTGAACGTGAAGAACTCGAAAAAGCTCTAAAAGAAGTCCACGAAGGTATTTGTGGCACACATTCAAGTGGTCTTACGTTGGCTAAGAAACTCATTCGTTTGGGTTATTATTGGCCCACTATGGAAAGAGATTCATTTGCATACACTAAAAAGTGCAAGCAATGTCAGACTCACAATAATCTAATCCATGTACCAATGCAAGAATTGCATCCTTTGACAGGATCATGACCGTTTTCTCAATGGGCACTGGATCTGGTGGGAAAGATTAATCCTCCATCTTCAAATGGAGACAAGTTCATTTTGACTGCAGCTGAGTACTTCACTAAATGGATTGAAGCAGTGCCTTTAACAAAAGTGACAGGAAAACAAATTGCATCCTTCATCCTTAATGACATCATCTGTCACTATGGCATTCCCATCTCCATTATCACTAATAATGGAAGACCATTTAAAAATCAAGATGTGCAAGAACTATGTGAAAGATTTCAAATCCAACATCGGTTCTCGACACCATACTATCCTCAAGGGAATAAACAAGTTGAGGCATCCAACAAAATAATCCTAAAAATATTGAAGAAAACAGTTAATGAGGCTGGTAGGGACTGGCATGTTCAGTTGAATCCTGCTCTATGGGCTTATCACACTAGCATTCATACACCAACTGGAGCAACTCCATATTGTCTTGTGTACGGATTAGAAGCAATCGTACCAATTGAAGTAGAGATACCTTCTCTACATGTGTCACTGAAGGGACTCATCCCAGATGAGGAAAAAAGGGTATCAAGATTGCAAGAACTTGAATTATTACAAGAACGTTGCTAGAGTGCTTCATATCATTTAAAAGCATATCAACAAAGAATGGAAAGAAGTTATAATCACAAAGTTAAGCCCAAAGTCTTTCAGTTGGGAGATCTTGTTCTAAGGGAAAATCCATGCAACCAACAAGATAGGGAGAAAAAGGGAAAGTTTGAACCCAATTGGTTGGGTCCTTATATCATAGTAGTTGCATATGGATCTGGAGCTTACAAGTTGTCTACACCAGAGGGTGAATGGTTTGAAGAACCAATCAATGCCATGCACCTGAAAAAGTACTATGTTTGAAGCAACAAAAAATCTAAAAAGTGAAAAAGCAGAAAACCCTATAAAAAGCAAAAAAGAGGAAAATACAAAAACAGTGAAAATAGAGAAAAAAGTGAAAAATAAATCAAATATATTGAAAAAATGCAATAAAAACAGATGGTGAAAACCTGGCAAACAAGCGTTATTTGTCCACTGGCTCTTCTATCTATGAGTTCGCATTTCTTTTCACATCCATTCATCTGTGGACATTCATAATAAGGTCTTTGTTAAATAATTAGGCGTAGTTGTCTCACCATGTTTTGATCATCATTGTATATCCATAATAAAGTTTGTTTCTAGCTGGGGGCAAAATCTTGAGCTTAGCTAGGGGCAACATTGAAAACTTGGAAAAGTAAAAACATCGAAAAACTTAGAAAAAACAAAAACAATTTGGATTTTGAAAATAGACAACAAAGCAAAACAAAATCAGGACATAGACAAAATCGAATCGTGAAACTCAATCTTTGGGATAATCAACAAACTAGTGATAAAACATATCAACAATCATTAATTGAGATGATTATATCATTTTTGACTAAAAGAACATACATGTGACATGCATGATTTAGTGTTTGTATCTTGATTTTCATTAATCATGTTCCCTATGTAACTCGATGATGTCTGAGACTAGAGGGTTAATGATGGGGCATGGTTATTTTTCTTTGTCTGGTGTTTGTGGTTTATCTCTTAGTAATATATGTACTTGCCTAAGGACATTATCGATAAAATATCATCAAGGATGTACCGAGTCATGTATGGAAGGGGATAATCCTTGTTTGTTATGCAAAAAATATTCAGGTCATCTAGGTTCTTTATACCTATATGCTTGTATTAACTCGCTAAATAAAAATACATGTAAGAGATACTCAAGTCATCTTGGTGTAATTGTACCTAGGTGCTTGTATTTTCTTACAATGTTTTAAAAGCTCAATGATGAATTGAAGCACTGTTCCAAAATGCGAAAAAGATGACAATATCATTTAGGTAGATCTTTGCATTTGCATTTTTAAGTATTCATTATCATTTGCATTATAAGTATCCTTACCATTCATGATCAACAATTGAAAAATAATGATAGAGTATACTTGGACTAACAAAAACATTAAATCATTTAGGTTCATGTAATCATTAGTGTCATTATATTTAATCATTTTGGTTCGTTTGATTTAATCATTTAGGTTCATTGCATTCATTTTATCAATTATTTAGGTTCATTTCATTCATTTTATCAATCATTTAGGTTCAATCATTTAAATCATTTAGATTCATTTATTATTAATTTAGTTCACTGATTCATTATCATATTCATTAGGCACATAAATGCATTTACAGATAGTATTGCATTTCATAAACATCATTGTATCTATCATCATTTCATATCATTATATCATTTTACATCATCATATGCATCCATAGCAATAAGACATCACATGAGAATCATCAACATTATAAGCATTTTCATTGTAAGTATCATCAACATATCGCATACAAAAGCAAATATCACCAAAAATCCATTCATATAAATAAAGCATATAGGTCATATCATCCAATAATTAATGCATATAGAGAATAAATCAACATCATATAGATCATGTATAATCAAAATCATGCACGAATAACAAAGTAAACATCATATAGAGTCCATCAATGCCTACATATTATCATAAATCATAAAATGTCCAAGTATACAATAATATTAAAAAAATCATCAATAGTGTACAAAAGTCCCATGATACAACATCAAAGAAAATCAAGTCTAAATATACATCATGTGGCATTGCCACCAGAATTTGTATGTCTCTGATGAGAAGGATCTTCTCCACCAGATGGTCCTGCTCCTGGATCTCGGTCTCGACGAGGTGGCCCCATAACTCCACCACTCTCAATTTGTAGTTTGGTTGGTCGCTGTGTAGACACATAGTTGCTTTCTCTCTAACTAGGAGGAACCACACTCTCATATAATTTGTGCCAGTGAGAGATCTCCTTCCTAGCGTGTACCAACTCTCTGACTATATCTGCGGAGAGGGATCTAGAGACAACCTCTTGAATATGCCTTAGCATGCTCTCTTCCTGCCCATATCTCTTGATAGTAGTATCCCTCTCATTCCTGACAGTATCCCTCTCTAAGGTGAGTGCTTGGATCTGTGTCGTGAGTTGTGCAACCTGTGTTCTCAATCACCTATATCATCCTATGCCTCTAACATATCATGTTGCATAAGCTCATCCTCTCCATCCCCTCCCACCTGTCCCTCTGCTATGTCTCCACCCATCGGGGCATCCACCTGTGTTATCCTGATGATCCTGCACCTAATCAATGACACATCATCCTCATCAAATCCACGGTGAGCTACTAGAACACCTGGATCAAGACCCACCTTCCCAAATTTGAGAGGTGTACCTCTCCCCTCTCTCCCCCCTCGACCTCTATCTAAACCACTCCCTCGGCCCCTATCTCTCCCACCACCTCTACCTGGACCAGGTAATAGTGGTCCACCTCGGCCTCCACCCTTGCCTGCATCCCTACCTCTGATAGGTGGTGGAAGAACTCGTCCTCTAAGCACAAAAGTTCCACTTTGAACACGTGGTATGTTGCCTCTCCTACCACCTCTCCTCCCACCTTGACCATCATCTCTCTTCCTTGACCACCCTATCACCATCGCCTCCTCCTCCATCGAGGGTCATCCTCATCCCCTAAGCTAGGTGGTGGATCTGTAATTCATGGGAATGGATGAGTTGCCAAGTATCTAGCATACTCCTTAGTAGTGCCAACATCCAATATATGTGGTCTCAGCTCATAAGGAACAAGTGGCATGGCAATGAAATCTGCATATGCTGCATCAAAAGAAAGAGAAGGACCGCAATCTCACATGTCCTTGTATGTTCATGCATACAAGGTGACACCCTATCGCATACTTTGTGGCCTCTCGAACTATCTAAGCACTCTCTGAATCAATTGTCTCTCAATCACAAAAGGAGTCCGACCAATCAAGTATCTGGTCTGCATGATAACTGGTAATGGCTGCGCATCATCCATCCAAGGCTCACAATATACATAGGGCCTCCAAACAATTGAGTCCATGGAATCTAGAAACCATCGCTAGTACTCAAGCTTACCCAACTTGTGCTAAGTAGTCATGCCATGGTATAGATAAATGTATGGTAGTCCATCAACCCACACCCTATAATGAACAAGTCGTGTGATCGCAATATTCTCCCAACACCAAACCTTTAAGAGAGTGACACCTGAAGATAAACTGGTTGCACCATTGTATACACCCTGGTGAAGATCATGATATAAGTGAGCTAGCATATAAACACACCATGCATATCGAGTCTTGTGCTACATCATACTCAATAAAATCCGGCCCCATCAAACTGATAAGCCTTGTGATCTCATGTTTGGGAAGATAAATCCTCCAACTACTCTGACCAAAATGGAAGGAAGAGTGTCATAGTACATCAACATATCCTCCCATCTGATCTCAGTGCCATCTATAGACTCATCACAAAAAATGGTCCTCAACATTGTTGTCCCACCCATCTCATGGTGATCATACTGTACAAGCTCACCAACAATCGAAATGCGCAATATCCTATATACATCCTCCAAGGTCACGCTGATCTCTTGAGTAGGGAGGTGGAAGGAGTTGTGGTCGCTATGCCACCTCTCTACAAGAGCTGTCACCAATCCTCTGTTTATCCTGATATCAAACATATACATGACCTATCTCAAACCACAAGCATCAATATGTCTCAAAGCAACCACATCTAACTCAAAAACTAAGTGTTACATAGAGGGAAATTGCTCATGACACTAGAGAACATCTAATTTCTCTTGTTTAAGCAGATAAACTTGTCTCAGTCAATCATCATTTATTAAATCATTTATCCTATCTATCAAGATAATCGTGATATCAATCTATTATCAAAATTGGTTGCTTAACCTATCAAACTCTTTATTAGAGACTAAATCGGTCTCTTAGAGCTTCTATTCAACCTAAATCCATCAATCATGGTTATCTACTATCAATTGCAATCAAGAAAATCTATCTATATCAACATTGAATCAAATATCATCAATCATTCATCAATCAAATTGACTTTGACATAAAAACATAAAAGTCCTAATTTTCAACAAAAGCGCTAAATCAACACACATATGTGCAAAAACTTAGGGTATTTGTGCCAAACATCACATATGCGCTACACAATATTGTGAATGCATGATCAAACAGTGTAAATGCACTATTGAAACTAGCATATGTGTGATAAAAAAGCATATATGCGCAAAAACATGTGAATGTGTGACCAAAGAAGGCAAAAGTGAGAAAACCCTAAGTAAATGCGTTGAACAAACAAATGCGCGAAAAATTTGTGTGAAAGCATGAAAACTTTGAGCAAATGTGCCACAAAAGAAAAAGCGCTATAAAAAATAGCAAAAATGCTAAAAAAGAAAACAAAAGCACGAAAAAAGTGCGACAAAATCGGAAAACCTAATCTAACATGCAAAATTTTTGGAAAAATCATACAAATGAAATCACAAGATCAAGCTTAGGGAACCTATTAGGGTCCATACTTGGGTAGTCTCTAGTATCTACACACCCGCTCAAATCGATGGCTAGCATGCGAGACAACCATGGTGAAAGCTCAACACTCCAAGTCAACTCTCCTACTTTCACTTATCAAAAAGACAAAATGCAAATGAGGTGGAAATGGGCCCAATATGATTAATATAATTAACTTCTCCATTTACTAAGGGGGTAGTTAATTTTTAAAATGTGAGTGGCAAATTTATTTTTTCAAAAATAAAATTTAATTGCTAGGGGATTTTTCATCAAATTTTTCATCATTTTATTGTGAGATTCATCTCTCAATCAATTTTTTTCAAAATTTCACGATCAATCTATCGAGGGGGCACACTATTGGCATTTTATCATCGACATGGGCAAAAATATTGAGACTTGATTTTCTTTGAAACAATGTTGTTCCAACAATATTTCAAAGAGGGGCAAAATGTATACACTCAAAATTGGCTATGAATAATTAAATATAAATATTTATTTAATGCTTATTCCACTATTAAATAATTAAATTGAAAAGTTTAGTTATTTAATTCATTTTCTAATTCAATCTTATTAAATATTTAATATTTAATCATGCACTCTGCATTCTTCTAAAGTCTCCATTAATTAAATAATTCTACAATTATTTAATCTTCTTTTCCACCTCACCTCATCTCCACATCACTCAATCTTGCCAACTCACAATTTTGTGGCTAAATAAATTATTAGTTTTCAATTATTAATAGCCATATTTATCTTCAACTTTCATCTCCTAAATGAAATAATGTATACGTACACACATTTTCAATTCTTCTATATTTTCTCCAACCTCCTTACATCTTTGGAGGAAGTTGAGTCCACTTGTCTCAACATCCCTAAATCTTCTCCAACCATCCTATATTCTCTGAAGTCTTCAACTCCAGTCAAGGTGAGCCTTCTGACACTTGGCTTCTCCTTCCACCTTTTCCTCCATCCTCCATGTGTAGGAGGAACATCTTCCTCCCTTTTCTCTCACATTCCAACCAATCTCTTCATAGCCATCAATCTTGCAAGATTTAATCTCAATCGTTGATCTCTGCCACATGGGATTTTTGCTCATGAAAATATATAAAAGGGGCATTTCCTAAGCATTTTAGAGCTAATAGTCATCTAGGAGTTATCTTGCATTCACGTGAGTTTTTAGCAATCAAGTATTTTAGCAATTTACAATGTTCCTTTGGCATTTTAGCTTTATCAATTTTCATATAGTTTTGCACAATCATTTAGCTTGCATATCAAATATTCAGTTATTAGTCCATTCATCGAGTTGTCATCTTGGAAGCAACTACAGTGCAATCTAAGAGCAAATATCTGCAACCAAGTTCAAATGGTGATAGGACACAATGAAACAATCAGTTGAGGTTTTCTATTTGAAGTATATCTCTTTTAAATGTTTCATTGGTAATTTTGGAATTTCTTGTGGGTTTATATTATTGTGAAACTAACAAAACCTTGCAGGTATTTTCTTGAATTATTTCCAGGTTACACACTTCTCATCTTATCAATGTAGTTTTGCTAGATGGAAATGTGAAGGGAGGTCGCCTTTTGAAATTTGTGAATGGAGTATATGAGGATCAATCCATGACCTTGAAGCTCAATTACAAATATGTTGTTAAAAAAGGATATATTACTAAAATTAACTCAGTAGATTTTATCAATAAGGTATATGATTTTCTTTCATCCTAAAATTTGATAACATGAGAGGTAGATTTAACTGATTTTAGTCCACTTTGAAATTTGAATGTTTTTTAATTCCCCAAAAAATTGTTGCCTATTTTATAATGTGTATGAAGGTAATGTGTAACTTCTTCAATTAATACTTAGTTAAATTATCACTTTTTCTAATAAAAAATTTAAAGACTAGAAATTTTAATAATTTAATATATTAAAAACTCAATATTTCAAAATATCTTATTCGGATTTTCAATTATTAATATATGTTTGAATTTAATTATTCTGATAGATTGTTTTATGTTTATGGTTTTCAAAAAAATGTAATTTAATTTATCAAAAAATTTAATATAAAAAATTACAAATTTGTAATAATTACAATTATTTTTTCTATTTTTTGGTGAATTTTAATTTTGTCCAATTTAATTTAATTTAATTTTTTTGGTGATGAAAAAATTGTTAATGGGATTTATATTCAGTATTAATATTTTATGGGGTTCATCCCATAGCATGTTGGTTAAGTGGTGATGTTGTTGTTGTGACCACAAAGCTTCAAACTCCTATTGAGCTATTGTGATCATAGGCTTGTTAATTGGGGATGAGGTCCCCTATTTTTTGTTTTTGAAAAAAGGGGCAAGGATTTATTCAAAAATCACAAAAGTACAAAGAACATGCCTTAGGCCCACCAAGACAACAACAAAAACTAAAAGGATCCTAAAAGAACCACCACCACCACTACAAAGTCCAGCAACCATAGCAATAGATTGGATCGTCGGATTTCCAATGATAATACCTTTTCAGAAATCCTTCAGAAAGATGACGTTGCCCACTTTTTTTTAAGTTACACCAAAAACTAGGCTCATCCGGAGCCTCGAAGGGCCTCAAAAATGACAATGAAAATGAAACAAACATAAAAGGGAAATTGATCCTACACCACTGGGTGCTCTTGCATCATCTTGTCTTCTAGCATTAACCTATCTAAAGTTTCAAGATAATCGGGAGGTAGACCATCCCTTCCACTAAAATCCCAACCATCAACATGCTCTGAAGTTGGATGAGGTCCCCTATTATCACTGGTCACATTAAAAGGTTTACCTTGCATTTACAAATAAAATTAAGAATGGAAAAAACATACAATTTCTTATATGACTAGTTTCACACAAGTGGCAACCCCATAATAGTGTCTTCTGCTCTTTTTTTAACATCTATAGAAACCAAACGATCAAAAATTTGAAGATAAGGTCAATTAGTGGTTTTTAATTTGTTTGTATATTATAAATATATGTATTTAAAAAAATTAAGAAATAATTTGTGAATATTTTACATAACTTTTAATAATTCATTTTTTTAGTTAATATTTCTAATAAGTGGCATTACTTTGATAAAGCATGAATTTATTTGTAGAAAGGATAAATTTGTTAAATTGTAAACATAGGTTTCTAACACCAATATCTAGTACATAGATATTTTTTTAATTAATTAAAAGTGGGATTAACTACAGCCTAGACATAGGTTACTTCAATAACGCATAATTTTTTTTATATGCATCCAAATTAGCCTCTTCTTTTGTTGAAATAAGAATATCACTACCTAGTGCATAAATATTTTTCAAATTTTTTTTTATGTATTTTACTATTTTTCCATGTATGTGGAATAGAGACCTTGATGATTGCTAATTTCCTATATTTTCAAGAAAATAGAAAATGAATATAATAGTCAAATTAAATATATTCAAAATTATACTCATTGGAAAGCTTATTTTGAGTGTTAAAATTTTGCAAAATACCTTTTATAGTTGATTCTATTTGGAGGTCCAGCTTAAAGCTTGAATATGTAAATTGTGAGCAAAATCTCAAACATGGAAGATGAAAGGCAATCTAAGGGTCTTTGTTTCAAGATACTTCAAATGAAGGTACCTTTGAACAAAGGAAATATCCTCATTTGAAGGCACCTTTGAATGAAGGCCCTTAGAAGGTTGTAGGAAAATTTAAGTAATCCAAATAAAAGACCTTTGAATGAAGGTATGACCAATTAGTTTTTTATATTAAAACAATACCTTCATTTGAAGTTTGCCTTCAAATGAAGGTACTATTTTATTTATTTTTAACAATAAAAAAACTACCTTCGAATGAAGATGACCATTCATTTGAAGGTTTTTATGGCACAATATTCAAACGAAGCACCTTTGTTCAAAATTTCTTAACAAATTTGAGCCCCTCACAACATCAAACAAGTGATGCCTACATTGTAATGTCCACTATTGTGGGAAGACCCTTCCTTGTTAAGCCTACATTGTAATGTCCCATGTTTAATAAATACATGTTGGAACCAATGGTATGAGTTTTGTGGTATCCTAACTCCTGAACCCTAACACTTTCTATTTTTCATTATTCATCCCTACCTACCCCTTGCATGACCTAGAGTGCTATTAATGGTTGATTTTGACCTAGCGACCATTCTATAAGGTACTTTCTTGTAGGTTTATTTTTGACATAGATTCTAGTGTTATTGTGGAGCTCGAAGGGGAAAGATGCATATGTTCTTTATTTATTGCAATATTTGCAACTCCAACCCTTGATTATCATGAATCTCAAAAGGTCATATTTAAAAATAACAAACTCTATTGCTTGTTGGTTCTTTTGCTATTTTTTTAGGGCTTTGAGGGTTTTGAGCGATGAGAAAGTTAGGTGAGGTCCCCCAAAGGGCTCCCCCATCCTTTAGTAAAGGGTCTAAAATGGTAAGGTATTGGGGCACGAGCTAGCACTGCGAAAAAAACCCTAGTTTTTCTACCTAAAAATCTTTGCTCCTTCTTTGCAGAGGAATATCTTAAATCATACTTGGATAAGGTACTAGGTGGTAGAACTCGTTAGATGGATCTTGGGAAGGAATTGAATACTTTTGAAGCTTTATGCATGGTGGGTGTTCTTGAGGTGGATCATGTTCTGGATGAACTAGTGAATGCGACAATAGCTAAGCTGGATCTTTCATCGATAGGTAAATTTATTGCCTTCAGACCTAATATAGATCAGCTTAGGAGTTGGGTTGATTCATTGTGTAAGTTAAAAGGAAGAGTTAAGATTAGCACTATGACCAATGGACTATTCCTTTTTATCTTTATCTAAAGAGGATTTAGTTAAGGTACTTATGGGTGGCTCTTAGATCTTCAATAACAATTTAAGAATTTTTTTATCCCTTAGCATGTGGAAGCTAGGGTTTGACCCTTCTATAGATATGGATTCAGTTGCTCCCAATTGGATTTGTTTTCTTGGTTTGCCTTTGGAATTTTGGAACCATGGGATTTTCAAGGTAATAGCTAATTACTTTAGACATCTATTGGCAGTCGATAAAGTTACTTTGTAGAAGTCTTGTCTGATTTTTGCAAGGATTTGTGTTAATGTGATTGTTAACTCAATCCTCCCTATTAGTGTTACTTTAAAATTGAAGTATGGTAGATGGAACCAACCTATCGAGTATGAGAATGTCCATTAAACATGTAGCAAATTTGGTCATTTTATGAATAATTGTTAGAAGCAGTCGTCAAGGAAAAAATTTCCATTAATGGGAAATACTTCAAAGTCCTTGACTCTCAATCCTAGTAATTTGAAACTAGGAGATCAACAAATAAAAAATGCTCCCTTTTCTAGTGAGATGACTACTAACAAATTGGAGTAGTGTGAAGAGGGAGAGATTTTAGGCAATCATCTAATAATTAAAAGTCATTTAGAATGTTACAAAGATAAACAAGGTGAAATTAATATGAATAATAAAAAGGAAAAATGACAAGAAATGAAAATAACGATAAAGGATCAAATTAATTTGATCTAAATATATCAGCTCAAGGTTAGGGATAGCTTGACAGAGATTATTGTTGATGATTCTCACGTTAAGAAAAAATTTACTTCATGACCTGAAAACCAAATTTAAGGTCTTAGAATGGTATTATAGAAGGAGTTATAGAGTTACTAGAAGAGGAGAAGTTAAAGGCGAAAGCCCCCAAGTTAGATGTTGGTTCCAAAGACCTAAGGGACAACCTTTCCTTTCTTGGTTTTGCCTCTACTTCCTCTCCAAAAAAATTGAAGAAGGTCAATGAGGATAAAGACTTGGAGGAGGAATGGACACATATTGGAGGGAAACAAAAAAATAAAAAGAAGGCAAATGTAGGGGGAGAGGGTAAACCATGTCACCCTTCTCAAAGAGAAAATAGAAACAAGGATGCAACAAAAGAATTAGTGGGTGGGATGCAAAGAATGCCAAATGGCCTCTTTGAATCCAAGAAGAAAAAGAAGTAGTTCAGATGAGAGGTCTCCTATGTCAGCATTTGGGAAAGTGTTGAGTCTTTTATGCAGTTATTTTTGTTTATCATGGAATATTAGATGGTTTAATAGCCCTTTTAAACAACATATCTTGAGGAGTACTCTAATGGATCAGAAGGTGGATATTTTATTTTTACAAGAAACCAAAATGAAAGAAGTGACTTTTGAAAGAATTGTTTAAAAAATTTGGGCCTAATGCTGATTTTTTTTATTGATGTTGAAGGGGCCTCTAGAGGCTTATCTACTCTTTGGAATCCTACTAGATTTGATGGTGTTAAGGGGCCTTTTTTCAAAAACATCTTGGTTGTCAACTTGACTGATTTAGTGACTGGTCAAAAGTGGAACTTGTTGAATATCTATGCTCCTAATGTACAAAATTATAGGGCTATCATGTGGGTCTCACTGCCTTCCTTGACCTTGAATAGTTTAGATGAATGCTGGATGTTGGGTGGAGATTTTAATTTACCGATGTTTGCTTCAAAAAAGCAAGGTGGAGTGGAAGACTTCTCTAATAATATGGTGGATCTTGCTAATTTCATTTCTGTTGTTGGGCTTGTTGATTTTTGAGCTTCAAGGTTCCCATTTGACTTGGTCTAATAAGAGATAAGGTAATCATCTTATCTAGGTCAAGTTAGACCATTTTTTAATATTGAACAATTGTGACATCCTAGCTAATCTTTCCTTGTATTCTCTCCCAAGAATAATATCATATCACAATGTTCTCCTTTTGAATTGGGATGATAATATGAACAAATGCCTTTTTCCCTTTAGGTGTGAAATAATGTGGACTTGTCAGATCCCAATTTCAAAAACCTAATTAAAAGTTGGTGAAATACTCCTTGTGATGGAACTTCAATGATCTATTTGGTTCAAAAAATTAAGATCATCAAGGATAAAGTGAAAAGGTGAAATAAAATCTCCTTTGGGAATATCTTCCAAAGGAAAAAGAACCTTGCTAGTAAACTAAAGGTAATACAACTCAAAATGGAAGAGGGTCAAAATTATATGGAAACTTATAATGAAGAAAGGGATTTGAGGAAAGTCTAGGATTCAATGGCAAATGGAGGAAGATAGAAACATGAAGTTATTCCATCAATCCACTAAGAAAAATAAAAGCAGAATATACAAAGTGATCATCAACTTTTATAGTCATAAACAAAGTCTCATCACTAGAGTCATCATAGTCCTCATCTTCAAATGAGTGGCTACTTTCTTTGGAGTAAAAATTTATTTTAGGCTTATCTTCTTTGTCATCTATCTTCTTGCTTTTATAATCTCTTCTTTTATTGTTTTCTTCTCTATAAAGACATCTAGCACCAAAATGACCAATCCTTCCACAATTGAAACATTTCAGAGGTAACTTGCCTTTGTATTTGTTGGTACCCCTCTTTTGTCTTCTTAAAAAGTTTGTTTCTACATCATCAGGATTGTCGTCTAGGGCAATATCATCTTCCTTCTTTCTTTCTTTCTTTGAATGCAACTTCCTTCTTTAGATTATCTTGCACAATATTCCTCATCTGAAAGGCAGACAAAGATCCATATAGTTGATCCATAGTGTAATTATCCATTGAATTTATTCAATAGTTGATACCTTAGGAATATAATATTTAGGAAGAGTCTGGAGTACCTTTCTCACAAATTCATCTTCTTTCAATTCTCCACCAACACCTCTGATTCTAGTGACAACTTCACTTACTCGATGCATGTAGCTATCAATACCTTAATCTCGAGACATCCTTAGGTTCCCAAATCTGCTCTTCAGATTATGCAACTTGACTTCCTTTATCTTCTCATCTCCTTTATAAATGTTGTGAAGCTTCTTCCAAACCACCTCGGTAGATTTGGAGTCCATCACCTTCAAAAGTTCAATATCAAACAATCCACTTCTAATTGCACTTCTTGCCTTTCCAATATTCACATATGCAACTTGACTTCCTTTATCTTCTTGTCTCCTTTATGAATCTTGTTAAGCTTCTTCCAATCCGCATTGGTAGATTTGCAGTCCATCACCTTCAAAAGTTCAATTACACTTCTTGCCTTTCTGATATTCATATGTGCCCTAATTTCATTCAGAGTAGAGATAGGATGATTGGGTTTAGTATAACCATCCATAGAAAAGTCCCAAATACCATACTTAATAGATTTCAAATATGATTCCATCCTCATCTTCCAAAAAGAGTAGTTTATCCTAGAAAACTTGGGAATCTTGTAGGATCCTTCTTGTGCCATCCCAAATTTTCCTCAAGTGGTTAGGATTAAACTAGAGGAACTCAACTCTAATACCAATTGTTGAACACACCTTCAAACTGAAATGGGGGGGGGGGGTGAATTATTCCAAACCTTAAACACTCTTATTAACCATTTAATATAAAAAAAAATCAACTTATCTTTAACTTTATCTTTAGTCATGAAACATGAAATCAAAAAACATAATGCACAAGTGAACAACAAATTTACGTGGAAAACCTCAAATAGGGAAAAAGCATAGTGAGTGTCAATTCACAATATATATATATATATATGAAACCATTACAAATATGTTTTAGGCAACCATTGTCAAGGAAGAACACTACCACCTAGAAGACTTGCAGGCTGAGGTGCACTATCCCAAGGAAAGATACAAAGGACCTGTAAGTTGAAGCTCATTTATCCAAGGCAAGATACAAAGGACTTGTAGGATGAAGCTCATTGCTATAGGGTAAGATACATAAACATCAAATATTTAACTATGAAGTTGTCCTTGAACCTCGGGGACAAGTAACAAACTCCAACAACAATCATCACCACATTCATTATCTTCACATCACAACACTCTGCACTTGCACATAAAAAACACTTTGCACATTACTTCATCATCTCTTCCACTTTGCAACACTTTCAAAGGCATACCATCACACTAATTTGATCTTCTATATACATCATATTCTTCATTGCAAATATTAACTAGGTCGCCCAGAACATGGGACAAGCATAGGTCCTATTAAGTTGTCCACCAAACATAATTAAGGTGAATGTGGTCCAATCTAGGAGATAGAGAGGACCTAAATACATCATATTATGCCTTTCTAAGTATCTCCAAACCACATACACACGTACATCATCCAAGGTCAACAACAAGGTAATGTGTAGATAAGCCATGTAGCACACAACCATTCGGCCCAAAATATACTATCTAAATTAAATAACTCAATGTAGATCCCACTCACCATAGGTAAAGTCAACACATATCGTTAATACTTAAGCACAAGTCGAAAAAACAAACTTTTATTAGCCAAATAACCATGACTGCTTAGAAACACAACATCAAACACAATGTAACACCAAACTGAACATCCAACACCATGCGGAGCACATAAGGAAATTAATAGAACATCCAACAATAATTCCAAATACTTCTTTCTCATTGTCACATCGATACATGTTGATGCAGTACACATAGATATAGAACACTTCATGACTAGACTACCGAGAAATACAATCCTAAACAAAACATCAATAAACCTTCTTGCAAAACACTTTAACACTCAAGAATAGAATTGAGACGTTGCACAAACATTAGAAATATGTCCTCCAAGTTGTAGCACTTGAAATATAAATACAGAAAATGCAAAGCATTTGCTGAACTAGTCAAACCACTTCTAACAGATAGCCAAAGTGTTAGCAAACAACCATCATAAACCACTTTAGCTATAGCACCATGAACCTAGGAAGATGGTATTGCAATATCTATAAAACACAAGCATTAATTCCAAATTTGCAAGACTAAATTCACAATTGCAGAGGAATATAGAGCATTCTTTTAGCCAACTATTAAATACTCTTTCCTGCATATCATAACTCACCATACTGAAAAACCTTTCGAAAACATCATTAGCTAGACCAAAAATGTCAGGACCAGTGAGAACACATCCTCAACCATCATCATCATCAGTCTCCATCCAAAAGATATCTTCAATTTACGATCATAATAGTATCGTCAATAATAATACAATATCTTATACAAAGTGTAGACATCAGACACCAAAGAAAGTGAACATCCACGACCTAGAGCAACTATAATAATCAACTGTTAAAAATGTATCTCATCTTCCTCATCAAAATATTGCAACACAAACTCTACATATGACCTCATATCAACATCATCAATACATAAGAGACATCAACAATATCAACAATGGTAACATCAACAACATCAATGACCAAACATCATCAAAGACAACACATATTGTGAGACATTGAGTTGACATCAATGACAACACATTTTGCCAACACTAACTTGACCTAGAGGTGATTTTACTTTTAAATCCCTGTATAAGGCATCCTTCCTAATTCATTTCATCATTTGTAATATTCTCCTTAACTCTTTTTTTGTTTTTAGTAATAAGAGTTACAAGCAAATACCATAACCCGTTAAGGTTAGAGAAATAATCCAAACTGCTGAAAAGGAACCCTTCCACCTTTTATTCACCAAGAGCCCAATCTGGGAGGGTGAGAGAATACGGTGTTCCGAGGATCGTTAACACCATAAATCAAACTGAAATTGCAATGCATGGGCGGCAAGCTAGCCCCTTCTGCTTATCCAGCAGGATAGAAACTGAATGCTTGGCGGTAAACTAGCCAAGGGAAATAACAAGAAATTGAAACTCAATCACTCTACCGAGTATTTCAACGAGAGGACATTACATTAAGCTATCACTATACCACATATTTCAGCGGGAGGAAAATTGTATAAAACTTATCACTTGACCACTTATTCAGTGGGAGGACTGAGTACATAAAATGAATTACAAAGCAAGAAGGCGGTTAAGCCAGCCTCTTCCACTTATGCAGTGGGAATTACAAATAAGAACAACAAGAATGATTGATCAGTACTACCGAAACAATCTTACAAAATAGAGATATGAGATAAGATAAGAAGCTTAATGTTGATCTCAAACAATCCACTATCAAAACACACCACACTTGAACACTACTGCTGTTCTAATTCTGCAAGCTAGAAAACACACTATCCAGCCACTACCCGAAACAACAAAACACTCATAATTTTCTCAATACTAACTGGAATCACACCAAATAAAATGAAAATGACTAATATAACATAGGAAACCAATCCAATACCTCAAAATCGCAACTTGGAAGCCCCGAATGTGTTGCACACATCCCAAGGTAAGTCTAAAAATGGCGCTACAACAACAAACTTCAATTTGCAACCAAAAATTATGCTGATCACCAAAAGCCATGCCAAGATAGGAGAATGATTGTCTTCCCAATACGCTTCCAAAGAGGTGATACCCAGAACGATGCAATCACTTGGTCAAGAGGTATGAGCAAAATATGGTTTCAGCAACTCCACGACCAACAACAAGGAAACACTCCAAAATCCACACAAAACTCTCCACAATTTGCAGAACACTCATGGATAACACTGGAATTACAGGAACATGACTAGGTACTATCTTCCAAGTACGAAACTGAGACTTAGCTAGAAAGCCACACTTTGAAGCTTAGGTTTTCAATTGCCAAACTGGTAGCATAACAATGCAATTTCATAAGATACCAAAATGAGAGCCCAAGGCTCTTATTTATAACTTCTTGCTCCACCAAATTCAAATGCAAATGCACACAAATGCACCCAAATTACATGTCCTCCAAGATGCCCAACACATTTGAATTTAATTAAACATGTCCCCTCAAAATGGCGTCCACTTATTCCCAACTCCCTAGGAAAAGTTCAAACTTTTGCTAGGTGAACAACTTGCAATATTAAAAAATATAAACATGACATGTTTAATCACTCTCAACGCTACCTAACTAAGGGAAATAATAATATTAGTAGCATATATTTATCCTTTTCCCTAAGTCACCCAAAACACAATTAATCAGTAATGAAATAATTAAATATTAAACCTTAGGATAAGGAAATAATATTTAATTCAATAACTTATAACTCTGGTACTGATTAACATCAAAATCAAGGATGAAGTTGTGTGACGAACACCACAGAACTACTTTGAATCTAGACCTTGTCCGAGACTGCTAAAAATAGAAACGCTCAATGCTTCCACTTACTAAAAATAGTAAGTCATGAAATACTTCTCCGAAAATCATGATCTTCACACCTAGAGGAAGGGCTTGGAAAGCTCAGTAAGACAACATCATCTGAACAACCAAACCCTAACTTACTAAAAATAGTAAGTTCTCACTTCACCAAAGAATCCAATGCATGTTATGCTACCTTGGAGCTCATGAAAAACCCAGAAGGAAACCATAGACAGAATTAAAGAATTCCCTCTTGATAAACCCTAAAAAGCTCAAGAAGAACTCCACAAGAGTTGGAAACCCTAATTCTCCTTTCCAAATAGCCTACGGGTCTCCGAAATAGGCCAATGGACCGCTGAACTAATCACTATGGAGAAGGAGACATTACATCATCTCATTATTGCATCTTCTATTATCACATTCTTATCATCATTCTTACTCAAGAGAAACACTTCAAGAGCAACTATGGTCTAAGAAGTAGCAAGCTAGACCAAACACCATCTTCAATTATGTTTTTAATTCTAATTTCATGATTGATTTTTTTTTAATTTATCGTGCTATTGCATCAACACATGGAGGACTTATCCTAAGAACATTACATTATCAATTGGAGGTATAATCAATTCATTCAATCAAGCATTTTAATTTCCATTTTAATTCAATTATAGTGTTAATTCCAAACTTGGGGTTTGACCTAGGCAAACCCCTATGTCAAACCCCTATCAAGCCAACATCTCCTCTTGTGTGTAGATTCAAGTTTAATTATAGGTCCTCAATAGAGACGAAAGATCAAAAAGTGCTTAGGCTACAAAGATAGATGTTATCTCCAAACAACAACAACAAAACACCAGGGCAAGGGCATTTTGGGTGCCATTGTCTTGGACAAGGGCACTTGGGGCACTATTTTCCTCCTTGAACAAATTCAGATTTTTCATTGTCTTAGTACAATGCTTCAAAAGTTTAGATCTAGAATTGTGTACAGTAGTTTATCATTAGACAAGGACATTCTGTGCGACCTTGTCCAGTCAATTTTAAATAAGTTTCTAAGTACAAGTGCAATGTTGAATTCCCTTTCCCTTGTGTATGTTATGAAGTTTTTGTTTTAATATCAA
The DNA here is from genome assembly GCF_030272615.1 of Cryptomeria japonica. NCBI lineage: Eukaryota > Viridiplantae > Streptophyta > Pinopsida > Cupressales > Cupressaceae > Cryptomeria > Cryptomeria japonica. The sequence goes on from NC_081408.1 coordinate 494,510,022, forward strand.
ATAGTATAATCAGTCCAAGTTGCTACATACGTGTACCTTCTTACCTTGGATTTTGCATTAACTTTACATTTGCATAGTTCATTTTCAACTCAGTCAAAAGGAGTGGAACCCAATCAACATTTAACCCTCTTCTTAATAGAATTGAGGTTGAACCTATTGAGCTCATCCCCCTTTAACATAATCATTGTGAAATAGGTCTTGTTCTTGTTTTGCATGCACAAGCTAGTGAACCCTATTTCCATACATTACGTTTTTTCTTCTAATTATTCCTCACTCGTTGAACTTATTTATGATATAAATGGATTTGGGGGTGACTAATGGTCCAAGGGTGATGTATATTCATCATACCGCTCCAATTCTACAGGCGACTTTTCTCTAGCAAATGAGAATGGTTCATACTAAATTAGCATTTTCTTAAGATTAAGATAATTTTATAGCACATCTTCATTTTTATCCTTTGTGAAATCTTTTTCTTTCAACTCCTTTATTCTGTCCTTTATTTCCTCAGTTGCACCCAACGCTCAATAATACCCTCTTTAGCATGCTTATCTCTCATCTTCAGGATTTTTTCTGTCATCTTTTGGCCTTGTTCTCTTTCTTTCTAAATTCTATCTCCTTTGTTATTTTGTGGTATCTTTCCTCTTTATCTAAGTTTTTTTGTTTTTCTTTCTATAGTACTCTTAGTCATTGTTGTTTTAATTAATTCTCTAGTTTTTCTTGCACCTTTTCTATTTCCTTTCCAATGACATTTTTGATCTAAACTTCCATTAGTTCTTATATAGACGATAATTATTTAGAAATTTGAATGCATCTTTTTAGGGATCTTTTCAAAGATCCTTTCACCCCCCCCCCCCCCCCCCCCCCCTTTCCATTTGTCATCCCCTAATTGCCTACCCCCTCTCAAAGAGGTATCCCTTAGGGTCTTCTACTTTCTATTTTTTGCCACTTTCTTTGTTTTATTATGCTTTATAATATCTTTGTTGTTCTCTCTAGGATTTCAACAATAGAGTCAATATTGGCAAGAGAAAGGCTATACAACCTGGAGATATGTACCCTAGGATATCTGATGTAGTCAATTTATACCTTGAAGGATAGAACAAGAGAAATGAGAATTTATGGTAGATAGTTTAAGTGATCAGATAATACATAATATTCTATCAACAAAAAAAGATTCATTCACCCATAACACACACACATATAAACCCTTGTATCTCCTTATATTATATTATACCATCATACAAAAAGAAAGTCTAAGTCTCTACTCTATTCTTGCTCTATCTTTATCTTATCTCTCTTCTATATCTACCACGTATAATTTACATTCATTACATATATGTTTCCCCATGAATGGACATGACTCTTAAGGACACCGTATAACTCCTCCTTGCTCTGTAGATCCTTTGCATTAGCTTGTGGTAGGATTCCAGCTCTCGTTCATGGCCCTTTTACCTACTAACAATACCAAAGGTATCCAAATATATTGTCAATGTCTATATAAGACTATCATTTCCATGCAATGGAGGTTCTCAGTAGGTTTATGTCTAGCCTTGGCAAAGAGCATTGAACTTGTGTAAAACGAATTTTAAGATATTTTCTAGAGACTTATGATTATGGTATATACTATCAAGGAATTAATGATGTGGGCAAGTTGCTTGATATACAAGGTTTTGTTGAATTGGATTTGGTTAATTCTTTTAATACTAGGAGGTTTGTGACAAATCATGTGTTTATTTTGTTTGGAGTTTCTATCAATTGGATGAGTAAATGATACCCTATAATTGTAGTATCCACTATAAAAGCATAACACACAATTCTGTCAAATGCTTCTAACAAGGTAGTTTATAGGTATCAGCGTTGAGTGTAGACAAGTTAGGATTGTTTGTGATAGTTAGAGTGGTATCTATTTTCTAAAGAACTAGATTTATCATGCTTATATGAAGCATATTGATGTTTAGTATCACCTTTTCGATGCAATTGTTGAGGGCGATATAACTATGATATAGAAGGTTCACATCTTGGGCAAATGTCACAGATTCTTTCACTAATATAATGAGCATAGATAAATTCAATCGATGTAGAGAGGCCAAAACACAATTTTTTAAAATTTCCCTTTATGTTTTGCAATGTAAATGCTAAGTGGGAGAATATTGAGATAAGGGGTGTCATTCACCTTGCAATCATAAGTCTTGATTAATTATATTTAGCTGTATAAATGATAATATGATATCCAAAAATGTTGGAGTGAGCTAAATGGGATGCCCATGTGTCGGTGGGGCCATTGTTTATTTATTGTTTATTCATTGGGATATTGTGTAAGAAGGCAATGAATATGTAGTTTATATTGAAAAAACAAAAAAAATGGGAGCTACAATGCATCTTGTTGATTTGGTGTTTATGACAAAAAATTTGAATGCCCTCAAAGAGTGCCTAAGATTGAGATCTTTGTTAGTTTGATAATTATGATAGGATCCATGACATCTAGGATGTATAAAACATATGTAAGATGTATAAGAAAAGTTAGTCACTATTTCAAAATGCTTAGTTGCCACAACTAATGGTTTTGACTCATGATTTTAGATACCACTAGATGGCTATTTGTTTTATGACTTTTCTGTATATTGGAGGCATGCGTTAGTGATTAATATGATTCTTTTATCAATACTCATATTACTGAATTATTGTCAGAATGATAAGTTTGTTTTACTATTGCTTTAGGGTGAGGTTTTCTCACAAGCATTTCTCCACGCATATTTGGTGTCATGATTTGCATCTACGAGTTTGTTGATTTGTTATATTGCTTCTCCATTATTTTTATTGATATAATTTTATTGCCTTCATCACATTATAATAACATTAAATCACTACATTGTTAATCTTTCTATTGTGTCATTTGATATTTCAATCCTAAATGCAATAACTAGCATATAAGTGGTATATCATATAGTTTTACACACAACCCTATACCTTTTTTCCAATGCTTGAAATAAATGAAAATTGGAAAAGGGTGTTAAGGGTACGACTTTTTGTCATTTAGTGCAAAGTTGAAATTGGGAATATTTCACGATTATGAATTTGTAACCTCTAGCATGAAAATGAGTACAATTGCTCTCAATTTTCAACATCCAAATTTATATTTGTTTTGTTAAAGTTCTCAATGATGATTTGATTTATTTAATTTGATCTTTTCTTAATTTATCAATAATATCAAATTTGTTACAATTTTTTCAGATTAACTGATTAAAATTAATAACTTGAAATTAATTTTTTAAAACTTGTTTTATAAATTTTTAAATAAATAAATTTATGATATTTTATCAAAATTCAATTACCCCAAAAAAATTATCTATTTTAAATTAATCAATTTTCCTAATTCTTAAACTAATTACCATCAACTGCTTTTGAAAAGAAAAACACTAATTACAACCCAACACTCATAACTAAAATAATATATTTTATCAAAATTCAATTACCCAAAAAATTCTATCTATTTTAAATTAATCAATTTTCCTAATTCTTAAACTAATTACCATCAACACTGCTTTTGAAAAGAAAAATACTAATTACAACCCAACACACTCATTAAAAAATAATATATATTTTTATATTGTGTAAAGTTGGGGAGGTCACGGACCTCTTATTCAACCGGAAGTGTCCAGTAATAACTTTCCCGTACACCACACTCACTCTCACACGTGAGAATGGAAACTATACTTTGGATAACTGATATCATTGCACACATTAGCGGGGATGAAGGGCAATGCAAGGTGACTGTGACCTACCAGGCTTAGTAAAAGGAGATGGCCTATTACACTCATTACAACAGACTCATCATTCACCTAACATGTGCAGCACCCAACAAATATATATGCTAGACATTTCAGCAATGATCATGGTTGACTACATAGTCTGCCTAGGCTGCACCTTTTCCGTCCAAGGGCAGAACATTCATCATCACGATTCACATCGACTATATAGTGATCATGGGATCAATGTCGATGCCCATCCTAATGCAAGCTTCCTTTTGTTTTAGTTGCTCAGCATTTTCACACAGCCAAACCAATTGCCCTTTGAACAGAATCTCATGGCCATGTCCGCCTCTTCCTCTTACTGTTCTTCCTTCTCTGCCAGAGAAGATGAGCATGTTAAGTTTATGAATATGTCAGACAAGTGCGGTGGTGGTACTTCTGCGTCTGGGCATTACTCATGTTCAAGGTCAGCTTATTATTCTCAAAAAACCTTAAATTACATGATGGAGTAGAGTACCAAGGTTTAGTCACAATAGTTTACATGTTTAATGAAGATTTTAACAATGCTCTGCATCCATCCATAGGAACTTGGATTGCAACTTTTAGGCTATGCATTTTGTTTGTCTTTTGTCTTATATTTTCCTGATCACTAAACATGAATGCTTCAGTCATTTATCAACCAACCGTGCTGTTGCACTGTAACCTGGAGAATATTTTACAACATTCAATGACCAAGATAGATGAATGTGAGTTTACTAATTTAGGCATCTATACCAAGCATAACAATGGTTGAAGCCACTCTCACATAAGAAGTAAAATGAAGCACCTGATTAACAAAAGAGCAGAATCGGCGGACCTTGGTCTAGAAGTAATCCTAGGGAGCTTATCATAATTGACACAGGTTGGAGTCATGTTCTTACTCTGTGTTAGTGGTAGCATTTTTGGGTTATCCGTAATCCATTATAAAAAACTTCTCTGGTGTTAGTGACGGGACTTTCCGGGTATCTATAGTCCCCCAAAAAGTTCCTTCCATGCTAGTGGCAGCACTTCTCCTGTCCCATAATGTTAAAAAAGAAAAAAACTACTTTTGTGGAAACTTATATTAAGTGATATTGATACTTAAGAGGCACAAGTGAATATACTTTTTGATATGTATCTTAAATGGAATTCGAGTTGCAGTTTCAGAGATATCCTAATGGAATCTAAGGCGAAGTGATCTTAAAGAGGTAAAGAATTGAGTCATGTCTCTCGTAAAGGTCAGTTGCTAAGAGAAGCAACAGGTCGAATGTTAAATATTGTAATGCAAACTGGTTTTGGGACATTCTCTAGTAATTTCTATTCTCACTATCAATATATGCCATATAACTACAAGGTGTTTGGTATAGGTTGTAGTCAATTAGTAGGTTGACGAAGACATTTATGCTAACATCCAAGGGCAACCGTCTCACCAATGAACAAGGTCAAACACCTTTCAAAGGAGTGACAGAAAAAGGTAAGCGAGGACCTCCTGCAAGCCTTAAGAATGTTGTAGTTTTTCTTGATTCCCAGGGTAAACACAACATTTAAAATTAAAATATTGTTCGATCTCCATCCTGTAAAGAGAGGAAATCAAAAACCATGTATCAATGTCATTGCAAAAAGTCCACACTAACAATAATTACATCAAAAGTTTGCTATACTAGGCAGAGCTCAGAGGTAGAGAAGGGATGATCAAGGTTGTTTGAATAAACTGATAGATTTTTTTGTGGCTGATCTTTTATATTTTACCCTTTGTTGGTAGAAAATGACAGAGATATGCAAAAAGTATCTACAGGGAAGAGATTGACAATAGAAGTTCTTACAGACTCTGTAATGCTGAAGTCTCAAGATGCTATCATATTCTTCATCCACTTGGACTTTGATAAATATGAGAAACCTCTTCATAGGAGCAGATGATGGACCTAGTCAAGGGTTGAATGAACAGCTATCAGCCATTTGAGCAATCTCAGTACACAGACAGAATCATAAACATTAACACATAAAAATGGAAATATGACATTCTTAATTGTTTCTCTTGAAATCAATGCATGAATGATAAAATACTTCGAAGAAATACTTTAACACGCTATATTTCTACCATCAAACTTGAAGTCCAAAACTCACATCCACACCTCTCTGACTTCTGTGCTTTCTGACAATCATTTTGTAATCTGCCCCTCTCTCTCTCTCTCTCTCTCTCCCTCTCCTGTAGTACATATCAAGTATTTAAACTAATAGTTCTTGTCCATTATAACAGGAAAGAAAAAATGGTGGGAAAAAGGAAACAGTCAGCCTTCTGATTGTTACAAGGTCTTAGTTGCTAAGATGAAAGATATACAACTACAAATGGATGAATGAGTTACATTTCTGATTGTTACAATGTCTTAGTTGCTAAGATGAAAGATATTCAACTACAAATGGATGAATGAGATACATTTCTGATTGGGCATCTTCACACGTGTCCAAGCATCTACATGCATTGTGACTGAATTCTATTACACTTAGGAATTTAACATGGTTTTACTTTTGTAATACCCCAAATGGTCATTTTGTCAGCTATATGATGTCTCCCAGTTTAGATCATAGTTTAAGCCTTGCAAATTACTTTTGTTCTTGGACCATGAAATGAGTAATGACCAAATAATCTTCTTCTTTTTATAGGTTACTTCAAATTGTGTATTCTAATGGGGCCCATGTCCAGAGGAAGATAGACCAAAAATATACATGCTTTAAAGCCAAAAAGGCCTGAACGACTTTAAATAAAACCTCTGATAAAAAACCCAGACACATCGGGTCAGTCTGAGCTACAAACAAAAGAAAGCACAGCCACCACCACCTTTTTTAAGAGAGGAAGGGCTCATATCAGCACCTCCATGATCTTCTGCACCCTCTTAACCACAGGCTCCAAAAAATCCTGCCTAATGGCTCTGATAACAGCACAATTAGCGAGGAGGGAGAGTAAAATGGCTGGAATTTCCAAACAGCCATCACGGAGGATGACACTGAGAATGCCAATAAACAAGGCTAAGTCCTGGCTAAACAAAGCCAAATCCTCTGCAAATGTGCTGAGTGCTCAAGATCAGCTATTTCTTCTCCATGTTGCAGGTGCACTGCTGCTTCACTCGAATCCTGTATCACTTCTTCAAAATTTTCTGCAATAAGATAAACATCTTTTGAAGGGATGATTCTGTTTAGAATCCAATCCCGAGCAGCAGGGTGTGCAACATGATGGCTCAATCTGTTGATAAAGTCTTCTGTGATTGATGCTTAAGTACTCTGCACAGTTGAGCTGCAGAGTCCTTTTTCTCCCAAAATTGCCTTCTTAAAACTGAGAGTAGCCAGGTTAGGGATAGAAAAAGTGTCTGATACAGCTGTCTGAAACAATAACAGTGTAGGGTGAATCACGTCCAGACAATCCTCTCTTCATTGTGCCTTGCAATTACTATCCAATGCAAGCCACCTGCACACCAAAACAAAAGCAGAAAGAGTGGAAAAAATATAATAGAATTCTGAGAGCTTCAAAACCAATATAAATAATTCTGCACAAACAACATAAAGTCCAGCATGCCAGCATAAATGCCACATGCAAGAGGAAATGATAGTACCGAGATGTAGTGGCTTCCTTCTTATAATGTGAAGGTTTCAAAATTAAGGAGAAGGCGACCAAAAACTTGGAAGGGGAGGAATAATCAACACAGGAGCCTTGATTTCTAACAAATCCTTAATATTCCATTCTTCTAGATCGTTGGTAAACTTTGCAACGAACAGGAGTTGAGAAACTCCCACATTCACAAGACAATCTGTTATGCGGTTGCATTCTCTGTAATGCTGACCATAGGAAATGCTTTCAAAACTTTTGCAAATACAAATAATCTCCTCCTTAGAATTCTCAGTTTTAAACCATTCATAAATTGATTGTTATACCCTTGAATAATCACTTGGGAATCTCCTCGAATGTTTTGGACCTCAAGAATCTAGCCATCTTGAGACCTTCAAGTAATTCCAAGGCTTCAGCTTCATTATTTGACTTCGATCCCAAGAAAAAGGAGCCTCTCTGTATGAATGAACTAGGAGGAGAGCACACCACTCTACCAGCCCCAGCGAGGCCTAGATTAGCTTTAGTGGTTATATCAAATTTAATTTAGAAAATCTCTTTCGGAGGTTTCTGATAACTAACATTGTGCTTTACACTTTGCAAGCCATACAGTGTTGCATGAGTGATACAGACACAATTTGTTGTTTAGAGGTGTCACTTTAGTGACAGCTCAGAATGTTCTCCCTATGCATCCACTTTGTCAAAACAGCTTCTAGAAGTTGTTGCCCATGCAATACTTCATACAAAGAATTTGACTTCATATTTAGATCCCTCTTCAATAAATAGTAAATTCGTGACACCTAAAAAGGGCATCCTATGTGGAGTCTGTAAAAGGAAGTTATGATCACTGAAAGGTATTGTTGCTGCTATACCACACTGCCTACTTCAGTATGGTAACACCAAAGATCAATTATAACGGCACCATTAGATTTCTTTTGGAAAAATACATGGAATAACAAAAAATGCACTCATATACAACCCAATATGAAGAAGTTATGGTCTCTGTTAATTGTTGCTTCTGCAATACCACATTTTCTGCTTCGACAATGCCTTACTTAAAGTCAATTTAGATGGCACCATTGGATTTCTCTTAAAGAACTATATAATTTCAAGCAAAACAATACTCAATCATGTTTGCATAAGAAATTTACAAACTTTGCAAGTCTAATATTTTTGACCAAATGGCAAAGGTGAACTTTAACATGGTCATCTTCAGATGAGATCAAACATGGTCATTCTCACAAAATCCAACAAAATGGTTTTCAAAAGATGTTGCCTCTGTAGGACCATAGAATGGTCTCAAACATGCTGGTTGACATCATTTTCCAGGGATGCTTGTGCATCAGCAGAAAAACAAATAAGTGTCTCTTGCATGACAAGAAGTATAACCCACAAAGTTGAAAGCTTGTCAAATCAAGAAACACAACCTCACAAAGATTGAAGCTTGTCAAGGCAAGAAACAAGTCTGAAGCTACATTCAAGCCATAAGGCATGACTTTCAAATTTATTCAAGACAATACACCATGGAATAGTTTGCTTAGAATTGATAGGAATTTTCAAGGATTAGAGTTTACTCCCTCCGTGCATAAGCCCAATCAAGCTGACTGAGACTTGGATCTCAGCTCTCTAAGTTGTTTTGTGCAGTAGGTCTAATCATGGTATCAAATACTTTCATCCTCCTTTCTTTTTATAACCTAAAACTAAAACAATACTGTATTTCAATTTAAATTTTATTACATGGAATACTGCCTTTAACTTCCAGGGCTCAAGACCATTTATCTTTCAAATTTCTACACAGCCACTGCTGTGAAATTTTTAGCGATTGAGAAAGACCATATGGTATATTTTTCCAATAGAAATACTGTTTACTTGAAATCAGACTTTTGAATATAGCCCACACCACCAATAATATAAATAACATCTTATATTACAGTTTTGCAGGGCAATTAAAAAAACAATCCTAAAATAATCCATCTGTATTAACTCTATACTAGAAGTAGAGTCCCACATCAACTGCTATAACAGGCAAAATCCTAAGAATTGACATTAATATAAAAACAGTAGCAGAAAGTATATTTAGTTAAAGATGCACCCAAAGCTGATAGACTCTTTGGCTGTCTAAAGCAGCCATTATATCTTGCAGGGTTATCAGGACCATATGGCTGCTCAATCAATGTGTGTGTTTCATTGCAACAGTATCCATGTTCCGACAACCATATTTCTCACCAGCTCAAGATTTTAACTAGATCATCCAGGTGAAGAGAAATGGCATGACATCCAAAATTAGGACCTCTAAGCATTGGAAACATTATAGGATCAACAAAACCACTTAACTATGAACATGGAAGACGACAAGAAGGAGAAGAAAATGTCATGGGAACCAGCGCTTGTGTTATTGGAGGAAAGTTTCCAAGGACATATAGAACCTCAGCAAGTAGGCAAAAGGTGTGAGAATGGCTGGAAAGTGCAAAAAACTTGAATAAGATAGGCCAAAGTCAATGATGTAAAAATGCTGAACCTGTCCAGACAGTGTTGAATTTGTCCAGAAGAGGAAATGACAGGGATGGAATCCAGCTATGTCTTATGTATATGAGTTCAGCACATCTGAAAGCTTTCCAGGTCCGTGTAGAAAGAGTCAAACATGTCATGACTGGACTCTTGAGCTTCTAAGATTTGGCAGCAGCAGTGACAACTCAAGTGAAAGGTCCAGTTTGTCTTCCTATGAGGTCTTAAGGAAAAATTTCAGCCTTCTGGCACTTTTGATTTCATTTGTTTCGGTCATTGTTGATCATCCAGAGGAGGATAATCCCCTGTAGTCCTTCTTTCACCCAAATATGATACTTTGGAGTTAGACAGTCCTGGGTTGGAATGGCATTGTATGGCAGGAAGGATGACAATAGCAAGGAGTGGAACAATTAGCAACGATATTTCAAGTGGAGAGCCAAGAGCCATGAGAGTGAATAGTGTAAGACCCTATCCTCCATGAGAGCGAAGATTATGAGACCCTATCTACCATGAGAGCCAATTTATATTTTTTTTTCATTATTGCAATTGCTGTAAAAAAACTGACTCATTTGTAACAAATATAGTCATTTAGATGTCCATGTTTATCCCAACTCGGTTTTCTCTTGGGTAGATACTTGTGTCAACATTTGTATGATTTGCCAATTTTCTTTCCTCCATTCAGTTTTCTCAATATGATGCATAGCAAGGGAGGTCAACCATTGTGATACTTGTTTGATAGTTTTTCCAATCATATCAGTAATGATGTTTTTTGCAATTTTTTCTGGTTGATCATATTGTTCTACTTGTTTTACACAAGAGCTTTGTTGGTGAAATGCTCATGCAATATCTAAAGCAATATGGTATATAAGCAGGTCTTTTGAGCGTGTGGTATATAAGCAGGTCTTTTGAGCTTGTGGGATATTTACAAAAGTTTTACCTTTTTAGTCATGAGAAAAAAGTGAATCTTTAGCATGGTTCATTGATGTTCTTAACTTTGAAGGTAGGGGAGCTATGTATATGACCTAGGAATTGCAACTATGTATATTTACCAAGTGGAATTGCTACATTGAATGAATGAATGAAGGTTTTTAATAACGTTCACAAGGCCAAACAACCTATGGAACCCATGGGTATCCAAAAATACTGATAAGAACAAAAGACCAAAACAAGCCAACTGCCAACACATCTATTCGATTTCCCTTTCCTTTTAGATCTTGGATCTTTTCTTGTGAATCTTGATCAAGTAGTTAGTAATTTTTGTTATCCTTTCTTCTTTAAACATGTTACTCAAGGAATCCACATTTAAAATCTCAATGTAGTTGGCCCAAATTATATATGCTAGACACTCAATGATGTAGTGTCATTCTGTCTCCACCAGCTCCAAAGCACAATACTAGCATATTCTATATGCACACTCTTCTTTAGGCATCATCCACTTTCCAGTTTCACACCTAAGTTGGTGCAAACTAGTTCTTAACTGAGCCATTAACATTTTTGCTTTATAGTTCTTTTGTGCATGGTCATAAAGAATTGAAATGTTTGATATAGTATTTTCTTTTCCTCCCAAGTTGCCTTGTCAACATGCGTTCTTTGACATTTTCTTGCACATACTTTTTGATTGCCCCGTTGTTATTTGTGAACTCTTTTATTTTGATATTCCACTTATTCATCCACTTGTCATTTTGTTTCATCCACGTGCTCTTCCTTCTATCTAATTTCTCTCTGCTGCCATATTGGGCCAACGAGACAGCTCCATGTTCTCCAACCTCTTCAAATAACTTAGCAACTGGATCATAGCCGTCTCCACGAGAAAGACACCAGCTTCAGCTAAGGCAATCTCATAAGGACATAAAGGCAAGTGAAAAAAAAATTGGGCTAAAGCTGTGGAGAGGAAGAGCTAGGACACAGTGAGAGTTGAGCAACAAAGGCAATTAAAATGCAAGATATATAATTTGGTACCTTGATTAATCATGCAGGATTACGTGCAAAAGCTATCAATAGCTATTTTTTAGTTGGAGACAAAGGATGGATACTTGGAAATTTGGAATTATCTTCAAGGAGTAAGCCATAATATGTGTAGATTTGTTGATTGTGGAAGATCAACATATTTATTGCAACGTATCCAAGAAAAATGGAATTTTATGAGCAAGATGGGGGTTTGAATTATCTTCCATCATAGTTGAGCTTTTGGGATCAAAAGCCTCCCAGCTTGGGAGAGATGATCTGAAATGGACTAGTCAATAGAAGAGGGATGTACTGACATAAAAAAATAAAAAATTTAGGCCTTGAAAACACCTCAATAGGTGAAACAAGACCACTTAACCTAGAACTTGGTAAAGGACAAGAATGAAAATAAGCTGTCATGCTGAAATCTGCACCTGTGCGATTAAGGGAAACTTTAAAAGGATGTTTAGAGCCTATTAGATTCAGCAAAAAGGTGCATGAATGTTGGTAAATGGAAAAATATAAGTGATCATTGTCTTACATTGGTTCATATGCCATTGCAGTTTTCATTGTGCCTTGAGTTGTCACCATCATTAATTAGGTCTGGGACACCTTATTTGATCCTAGCACTTCTCTTCATTGACTTGGGGATCGATGTACAATTTCCAAAGACGCACATCTTGTGTTTTTTCCCCTTTTTCCTTCATGGATTGGGAAGACCTTATACATGAACCTATAGGTCTATTTCTTCCCAAGGGAAAGAACGTCATTTGATACACATGGATCTTCTTTAGCTTGCTATATCATACTTCCATCTCTAGCGTAAAGGCATCACATTTGGAGGGGGCTGTCTAGTCTCTCTCCTTGGGGGTTTTATTATTTTACATGGGTACCTCATATGGCTTGTTTTGTTAGGATCCGTTTCTGATTTTTCATTTGTCTTCCTCCTAAGTTGCACTTATGGGGGAGTGTTGGTGTAATATTGCACCTAGTAATAAGTTTACTCAGTATATTAAGGTGCCACTTTTGTTTAGTCAAAGTCATGTCTATCTTAGTCAAATTGAATTAATTGGTCCGTTGATTGGTAGTTCAACTTTTAACCTTTTAGTTATATTGAGTTAACTCATCTCCTCATTGGGAGTGATTTTGAGTTAAACTCATGACCTTTGAACTTGATCTCCTTGATTCATGCATCTTAGAGGCCTACATATATTTGTAATTTCGTATTCAATCCTTTGTATCGTATCTTTTCCTATTTTCAATATTGGAATAGTTGTTATTTGCATCTACATCATTTTTTGTTTGCTTTTAGTTTTTATAACTTGATTCCTCTCACCTAGACTTTGGCTCATTTATTTGGATTCTTATTGAATCTTATAAGGGATTCACTAGATCACGTTGAGGTTACATTACATTGGCTTATAAAGCTTTATTTTCTCATACAAGCTTCCCTATCCATCTATTAATTGCCTATAGGAGATTAACTCCCGACAACTACTAATAATATTAAATATTACTCACATGATTATTTATTTAACTTATATACTATATTATGATGGAATATTAAATCCCAACACTCATCCCTTACTACATCAATACAAAGCGACTCCAAATCTCCTACCTAGGCTACACCGATAACTAACCATAAACAAGTATACATCGATCAAATAACTAACCATAAACACAAATTTCAGTTGAAGGAGATAACACACTTAGATATATAAATATTCTTAATTGCATACAAAACTAACAGAATATGAATGCCATGTCATCAAAACTAAAATTCTAACATCATGACAAGTCATGAGTTGGCGTCTAAGATAGGTCTTGGATGATGATGTAGCCATGATATTTGCTTGTGTCTCAATGACTGGTGTGTATATTTAAGTGAGAAATTTATTATTAAATTTTTATTGAAGCCTTCAAGACTACATGTTTTGTTGACAAGATCATTAACAAAGAGGCATGGTTAAGTAAAAAGATAAATGGTTATGTTCTATTATGACCTTAGCTGGGATACTAATAGATGGGATTCTTCCATGAGTTGTCTATGCAAGGCATGATTGATACGTTTTGCATTATGAAAATTGTTGAACACACTAGAATATTGAGGGGCGGGGGGGGAGGCGGTGAATCAATATTTACTTAAACAATTCCATATGCTAATTAAACATCAAATCAGATTTGCCAAAAAGAAGAATTGAAAGAAAAGCATCTACCACAACATTCCACACAAGGACACCAAGATTTTTACGTGGAAAACCCAATAACAGAAAAAGCCGTAGTGAGAGTTATCTCACAACATATGAACAAGTATTACAACATTGTTTTAGTGCTACAACTCAAGGAAGCAACTACTTCTTGAAGAAATATTTTATGGCAATGCCAAAGGAAGATCACTTGTCCCTATATTACAATGAATGAGTGTAATGTCCCCTACCTGATCTATTTCAATATACTAAAATTGATTGATATTCTTCAATTAGTTATTAACAAGTTCTTATTTATTTTCCTCATTAGATGATTAATTTCATTATTTATAGTTCTTAATATAGTTATTAGGCCCTGCTACTACTTCAGTTTTAAGGGAGAAGGGTTTATGTATGTTACCAAAGCGCTTAGAGACCAAATACAATAGGTTTCCTCAAAGTTTACAGATCCAAGCCCTTACCTATCTTGGGTCTATACCCTCAAGGCTTATGGGTCGCTGATCCCCACCCTATCTTGGGACTTAATCTATTGCTTGGATTTAGACTGCCCCTCTTTGGAACATCTCCTTCCCATCTTCTTAAATACTGACTGTAATAACATGATTTAGACTATAAGTAAACTAATTTCTCATGTATTATGAATATATATGAAATTAAGTATGATTGTCATACATATTGCAGTCCATATTAATGTTACTATTAGTTCTGCATAAGAACATTATCAGGCTTCATATATTAAGCATACTTATTAAACATATCCCCATGCATACCACCAAGAACAAGGATGTTACTTCCTATTACTCAATAATAACAATTCTGATCTGATCTGCTTGATGGTGCCCTTACTGAATGCTTTTATTCCTTTCTTTTATATCTCTCAATGTGAGGGAGAGGTCACACCTCTTCATCATGCATGCCTTTTGGCAAGAGACACACCCTCTCACTATTAGCACCTTTTGAAAGAGTGCAACTCTTCATTATTTCTACCCTTTGAAAGGGACACAACCTTTCATAATCAGATCTGCAGTTCTTATTTAAATCAGATCTGCACTTCTCATTTTTCAAATTCTCCCCCCCCTCAAATAAGTTTCTCTTCTCCCTTTTATATCTCATGTTTGAGGGAGTCACAACTTATCATTTCATGCCTTTTGACCTTTCATTAGGTTTAATCAAATTTAAATAATATTTAATTATATTATTTTATATTTTAATTTTAATTTTTATATTTATTCTTTTGTATTTTAATTTTTTTATTATTTATTATTAAATTATATTTCAAAGTAGGGACATTACAATGAGAAAACATGAACATGAACTGCTATAAGAATGCAATTGTCATATGAGGATGTTGCAGTCCCTTTTTTGCACACTTACTCCATCTGACTTTATTGACTCTCATCATAGAATGATTTGATATTCTATATATATCCTCCACAATAACTCAAAGCTCCAACTAGGTCGTCTCCAAGATAGCTTTTAATCAAAAGCATATAACACTCTACCAATTGGCCTTAAACACATGCATCATGAAATATAATGAGTTGCGGATCAACCCAAAGCATAACCGGGCCCAAAACATTACAACACATCTCCCAAAGAAAATGTAACTGATTAGGATCAAACTGCAAGTGAAAGAAACAAGATTGTCGGCCCAACAACAACAACTTCACCAAAACTATCAATTTGTACACCTTTGTACCACCGGGGAGAGACCAAGAACATCATGCGAATCAAGATGTGAGCATTGTAGTCTATGTACAATGTCCCTACAACCTTCTTCTGAAGTATCCGATCATTATGTGTTGGCGCAAGAAGAGAAACATATTGAACTGATTGAAACAAAGCATCCCAGACTGACTGTAACTCATTAACACTTTGGATATTGTACTGCGGTACATCATATCATCTAAAACTTGCATGGATAAAACCTTATACCTCTCTGATCAAATCCTCAAGTCCACACAAACACATCTATCAATTCAAAGGAATGCAAAGCATTCTAGTAAGCTTTTGAGACACTTTAGTCTGCTTTAGTGCAGTCTGGAGAACAATCAGTCCTAAATTTAGAAGATGTTATGACATGAAAGTCTGAAAATAACCTCCTTGGTGACTAACAATCTTAACTCCAGATCCACAAGACCAAATCTTGTAATGCAGAGAAATGCGGACCAAAATACAAAGACTCAGTCTTTAGGAAATACACTGTTTATGCCTTAGACCAATTTTCTCAAATACACAAGTATGAATAGAGACTTAATTGATATACATCTAACTCCTTGAAACATGTAGAAACCAATCTATGTGATTGCATTCCTCATTCAAAACATGAAATATGTTATACTAACATAACCATGGTGCAGCTAATACATACCATACTTCATACCATACTTCCGAACTGTCTTATGGTCATCTTATGTCATGATTACATCTACTTGGGCTTTTGGACTATCTTACTGTCATCAAACATATTTATCCCATGTCTTCATTTGTGTCAAACCATCTCTCTCAATAATGTTGGTCTCAACATTTCTGTCAAACCATCTCTCTCAAATATGATAGGTTGACATCAATGACAACATATTGCAAGAAAAATGACATTTCTTGTCCACTATGACTTAACTTGTATTAAGCAATACAAGGATTGTAGCATGTCAACTTTGCCTATGGCGGTCCTTGTTTACAAAACAGGTTGTCCAATGTATGAAACAAGATAATCCTTGATTGTGGCTTTGATTGTGAAGCTGCAGAGATTTGCAACAAGGGATATGTATTTTGTAGATTTTTATGATCATTGTTCATCATTGCCCTATTACTTTCTTAGACTTATAGTTTTATGGGGGTTTGGGGGCAACACCAAAATGGGGTTGAGGGGTAGCACCCCTTGCAAGGGTTTGGGGGTAGCACCCCCAGTGGGGTCAAGGAGCAACGCCCCTTTGCGGGGGTCTAGCAGCACCACCCCTATTAGGGTCAAGGGGCAGCACCCCTTGTGGGAGCTTGGTAGTGTTGATGTGTGTTTTATGCATATACAAACACAAAATAAAATACCAAGGTATCTTATCCTCTCTTGAACAAAATCTTTCCAAATGCTGAACTATGTGATCAATTGGAAGAATCCAAGGTTCCTAATGTCGGGTATCGATGTGTGGATAAGCTCAATGGTTTGATGTGATAATGTTGGAATCACAAGGGGACTTACGTTGTACATGGATGCTGCTAGATCTTGGGAATTTACTCATCTAACAAAGAAAGATTAAAAGGAAAGGGTTTAGAGAGTCTAATCTAATCCTAAGAATGTAGGATGTAGTGAATGACTTGGTGAGATTCTAATAGACTTTGCTTTGACATCATTGAACAACTCCACAAAGCTAGTGCAATCTTCTAAGGTAAATGCATGATGTTCAAATTATCACCATCAACATCAATACCATCAAGGCAATGCATACCAACGGACGGGCAATAATTGAAGTTAAGTTCACATAAAATTTCAGTTGACCATACAAGGCGAAATTACAATCAGCAAGAAGTTAGTGGTATGGATAAATGAATTTCACCTTTAATCATTCACAGCTCTTTTCATTCATCTAATCACATGAAAGCAAATGAGAATTGGAAACCATGTAACTTGTTGAACAACACATTTCACCATATCTTCAATGAAAAGAGTATATTCATTTACAAGCCTTAGCAACAATTTCTTCTTCTCCTACTCTACTCTACTCTACTCTAACTTCTAATTATCTAACTACTATCTTCTACTCGTCTACTGGTAACTCTTCTTCTATTCTTAACCTTTACAAATGAGAGCACTAAGCCTTATATAGATAGCTCATTACAATGAATGGCTCAGATCGATTCAAGATCAATGGCCAAGATTCAAAGATAGAAACCCTAATTAGGGTTTGTTGCAATCACCATTACATTGACCAATGAGGTGAGGGTAGGTAAGATAAATAATGTTTGATGTAGTGCCATGTGTACTTTTTCCCTCCTTGAATAAACGTTGACTTGGTACCCTTTGATTGAACGAATGGTGACTGGGATGCCACCTCGTCTTGTCTTGTGTACTTAATCAATTTGCCTTGAACATTCTTCACGATGCTTGGAATTCCCTGTGATACTTTGAATTTCATCCATATGTTAGGGAATTCTCCATGAACCGTTTCTTGCTTAACATTCTTTGGCTTTGAGATTCATTGATGTAGTTAATTTTATAATGTGGAATCCTTTGTGTTCATGTCTTGAACTTGCTTTCCTTTATTTGTTCACCATCATGGTGAAGCTTTCTCTTCATGTTTGATCTAGTCCACATCTTTGCCTTCTGGAAATTCTTGTCCTGAAATCCTCTTCCAATCTTTGAAGTGTTGATCTTCCTCATCCGCATTTGTGATGTTGTCCTTGCAATATGCATCCTCTTCAAGCCTTGATCATCGTGCTTCCCTTCCTTGTAGCAAACCTGCAAAACAAACAAACATTGAATCAAACCTCTATGGGATAAACTTTGTTTCAACCTTGGTGGGAAATCCATCCTCATACGGACGGATCAGTCCTCAAAACTTCCTCATTATCCTTGTCCCTTCCTTCACTTGGTGGAAATTTGATGCCTATAGGGACTGCTTTGTTATTGATCTTCATTTGAATTGATTCATCCCTTCCTTTGTAATTCTGCCACTAAGTGGAAATCCAACCCTCATCCGGACTCATTGTCCTTGAAAATTTTCTTTGATTGGATCATCACTTGATGGAGTGGAAATTTAATGGAAATAAGCTAATTCTACAATGTACATTTGCTTTCTAAACTTGTGCTTCTACAATGTTTTCCTTTTCTTTGATCAAGCCCATTGCCTTGCTTCATGTGTAACCCTTTCAATAATTTTAAGCATAATATCTCCCTTTAATGAGGTGTGCCCCTATCCCCTAGGTGTGCACCTATCAATCAATTTTGATTTTTATTCTTTTCCTTAGATAGGTGTGTGGAATCATTTTAGAGGTGTGTACTTCTTTACTAAATGCACACCTCTATACAAACCTTCGACTAAGATAATTAATTATTTAGGTTTATCTTTCTTTGCATCTCAAAACATTGAATAAAAAATCCTTTGATGAGGTATGTGTTTGCCTGTAGGCATGTACTTGTATGAGCAGTTTTGAAACTTTTTTTTGAATTATAGTTCTTTGTAGAGTGCAACTCTGGATGCTAGGCATGCATCTATTCATGAAAATATGTCTTCTGATTTTCAAATAAAAATTCTTATGTTAGGTGTGCCCTTAAGCTTCTCAAATCACCTTTCAATGGGTTTCACTCTTCTCTATCTTGTAGATACAAGTGCACACTTGGAATTATAATTAACCATTTGATGATCTTTGAAATGCCCTTTCAAAGGTACATGTCTTTCAATCAGACCTCCTTCATCTAGACACATCTTCATGCAGCTGTACCTAAACATGTTTGGGTTTGAATATGACTGCCATGCATTGGCATCTATGAAAGCTATTAGCGTAAAAAAGCCTGAACATCTGTCTGCCCTTTGTAGCTAATATAGAGGACTGAAGTATGCAACAAGACTAAAAAGGGAGTGAAATTTCCTACATTACCTTTGTAGAAGTCATATCTTCAGAATTGGCACCATGAAAAGATGGTGATGGACTCCAAATTAAAGTCTTTTTCTATATCTTGCTCTGTTTTGCATGAAACTTGTCCCCTTGTTGATATGTCCCTCAGTTCTTGACTATATTGGATCTCTATATGATTTCTCTGTCAAAGAACTTCCATTGATTTGTTTTTGAACAACAAAACATGGCAGAACTAACAAGACAAAAATCTGGACACATGATCCTTTGAATTGACTGAAAAAGTGAAGCTCAAACTTCAAAATTTGACACATTACAAAATTCCAATGAGTACAACATGAGTAAAAGGAAAAATAATAAAAAGAATTAAGATGTTTATGTGCTCTAAAGTTTTATCAATTGTTTAAAAATATAGCCATTTCTAAGTACTTGTTTACCATGTTTTTAAATGATGGCATTACCATCCCAGTTTCCATTTACTGCCTCTAGGTGATTATGGTTTGAAATTTAACTATTTTTGCAATGCTGATGATTATCAAATATATATATTCTTACTTTCATTGACATTTATTTCAGTACTTCAAAATGTATGTTATTTAATTTTTAAGCATTTTACAGTTTTTGAAATTATATGGCCATTATGTATTTTTTTTCAAAATTTAAAAGTTTTTAAAATATTTTATTGTCTACAATGCCCATCTCTCATTTTTTATGAAAAAATGCATGATAATACTTGTCTTCATCTCCCGTCCTAGTACTAGCCCTGCATTGTGAAAGGGATTTGGAACTAGTCCTAAGTTTGAATCAGAAGCATTTCTACACTTGGGAGTTCAGCTTTGATGCAATTATCTGGCATTATCCTTGAAAAGTTTAACCTGTTTTCATATAGATGTACTTTGCTGGTATGTTGCAAGTTCAACTACATTCTGTAAAACATTTGACAGTTTCTTTGTTTTGCAGTTCTCTTGATAATTTTGCTGAGTCTAATGATTGGGAAATGTCACCCACTAAATACCTGGCGCGAAGCAAGGAGGTAGGATATAATCGATGAGATACATATCTTCAAAGAGATTTGCTTTCTAAGTTGTCAAATGCAGTTCAAAACATAAGATAATTATTCATCTACTGAAATTCTCCATTGATTGACTATATTAACAATAGAGATTGAGTCTAACTTACCTTATTTAAAGTTTAAACAGATATCAGATATTTCAGCATACACAAATAGATATTAGAAACATAACAGCAATATGAAATAGACTATATTGACAACATAGAATGGGTTTGGCTTATTATTTTTTCAATAGTTCACATATATTTCAGCATATGGTCGTAATCTCCTTAATTAGGAACCCTAAGAAATATGTAATTTTTTGTATTTTTGTGATTTTAGAAAACTGAAAGTAAATAATGGAAACAAACTAAATCTTACTCTATTACAAATATGAAAATGTTGATTGAAATATTGCAATGTTGAAATGTTGAATATGCATCGGTGAGTCTTTGTCCTAATGAGATTGCATCTTTGAGATTGTGATGATCTTGACTTTGAGTGTGTTGATGTTGAATTCCTTCATCCTGTTCCTTGGATAGCTTGATCTTTCTCTCAAGTGGTGAAGCTCCTTCTTGATGTAGTCTTCATCTTTGCATTCTCTTGATCTTTCTCCATCAACCTCTGCATTGCATTGTGAGTCTTCTTTCCACACTCCATATGTTTTATTCCTTGCATCAAACCTGGAATGACAAAGAAAATACTGTGAATCAAGATTGTAAATGAAACCACGAGTTAGTGAAATGCAAGAAATTGATAATAAAGCAATGAAAGCTGAACATCTTGCATTTCAAATTCAATTTTCATGGGAATTAGCCTTAAAGAATGCTAGAAATTGCTTTGAAAATCAAGAATTTTGGAAACGATGCTTCCTTCAAATCTGGAAATGTCTGATTTTCTCCTTGCAAATCCTCTCTAGGCTGGATGTATTTGATTTGTTTCATTTCTCTCCTTTCTGTTACGCTTGTCAATGCCTTCTCTCTGTGTACTTGATCTGATTAAATTCTTCTTGCCTCTTCATATATTCGCACATCCTTCAGCCCTCAATGTCAATCATCTCTTTCCCTTTTGGTTTTGTCACCTGAGACGAGGTCGGATTTTGAGCACCTTCATGTATAGAGGATAGGCATCATGAAGCAAGGTGAAGTCTAACATATCCCACAAATTGATTCACCAAACAAAGTTGGGTTTAGACAATGCCCATGCGTTGCAAGACAAACGTTGGATCCATACTATGATCATGTATAAAAATGAAACTTCACTCCCTCGTGCATATAAGTGGAACTTTTAAGGGCTTGCCCACGAATTCATCACTTCACACACTACCTTGATCTTTAGTCTCGGACTCACTCTTGGACTCGTCAAAACAAAATCTTCTCATTCTAAGGCAAAAAACCACAAAATATTGCCAAGTGAACAATAGATTGCCCAAAACACCTATCCTAGCCAGCAAAAAGAGGGGTCCCCATTTGCAATGGGGAAATGTGTGAAAACATCATGATTCACAACAGTACCTTTCTAAGATGTGTTAATAAAGAGTAGCAAGTGAAGTTACTTGAAGGATTTCATGATCAAGCTTGTGGTAGGCATATCTATGCATATATTAGAACGTTCAAAATATTGTATGCTTAATACTATTGGCCTATCTTATTTAGAGGCACATATAATTGGATAAAAAGGTGTCACTTATGCATACAATTTGTTGGAAAATTGAAGATGGCTGCTATACCCTTGAAGCATGTAATAATTAATGCTCCATTTCAACAATGAGGTATTGGTTTTGTTGGGCCATCAATTTAAGTTTGGGCCAAGAACTAATTTATTTGCTTACCACAATGGATTATTTTACAAAAATGGGTACAGGGCTAGAAGCCATACCCGATAAAAGGGTAACATCAAATGTCATCTATAATTTCCCCAAAGAGAATATCTTGTTCCAATTTGGAGTGTCAAGGGAGATAGTCATAGATAGTGCCTTGAATTTTTCATTTGAGGAGATTTAGAATTTTTGCTATGAGTATGGCATTCTCTTGGCTTACATCATATTATTATCCACAAGGAAATAGATAGGAAGAATCTTTGAACAAGAACATTATCACATTTGTTTGTAAATTGGTGGAAGAGAATCAGAGAATATGACACATTAAGTCGTTTGATGTACTTTGGATTAGCCTAATTACACCTAAGAGAGCAACTAGTACATAACCTTTTATCATCATGCATGGGATAGAGGCAATGCTAGCGTTAACCTTGGAGTTATTAGCATTACCATTATCATGAACTATTGAAGATATTCAATACAAGGATCAAATTGAAAGGTGCATGCTTCATCTCCTCAGGCTTGAGGAGAATGATTAAAATTGTTGATAGGATCATAGAACATCAAGGATGTGTCGAAACGTTTTTTGACAAGAAAGCTTGAGAGAGATTTTAGTGTTAGAGGTCAAATCTTGCTTTGGGACAAGAACCAAGAGTCCAAAGGAGTGCAAGGAAATTTTGACTCCTTGCAGATTGGCCCTTTCAAATTTTGACACTTCCGTGGAGACAACACATACGATCTGGTTTACATCTATGGTACATGTTGTCATGAAGGATTGCGCCTGAAAACGTTACATCTATGGTACACGTTGTCACGAAGGATTGCGCCTGAAAACGCTAAGTGTGAAACCTAGCAATCCTATGAAACATGGGAATACTGTCAGGCCTGTGGGTTGCCTATATTGAAAGTAGACCTCCGGAGACCAGGCTGACTTCCTGTCTTGATGAATCTCCTACAACTTACTTTTTGCAGGAAAATGGTTAAAAGGCTTGCATGCGAAATAAAACATATTCTAATGGAGGTGATACACTGAGATTATGGAGTTTTTAACTACTGCACTAAAACTATGACAACTGCAATGAAAACACTTCACAAATCAGCTAGATCACCTAATTCATAAATATTTCGTGAAAAAGGTTCGAAGTTATCCAACTTCTACATGCGTGAAAGTATTCCCATGTTTCACAAGATTGCTGAGCTTTCAGTTTAGCATCACGGGTGCAATCCTTTGTGACAACAGTACACATTTGCCCTTTCCTAACAATGAACAATACTTGAAAATTTTCACCATTAGAGTTGTGGGATTTTATCCCTTGTGTTTTTGGTTGTGTTTCCCTTTTCCATCTCATGTTTCATGATGTTGTAATGCTTTTCCCTTTCACATAATGTGTTTGAGCTTTGCTTATTATGTTTTTTTACGATTTTGTGTAAATTAGGTATTAGGATAGACTTGACTTTATTGCCCATAGATAAGACATTGATCCAAATGTTTACCAAATATTTGAAGATCCCCCATCACTCAAGTATGTTGCATGGTCACTAGAAAGAGCCAATTGTTGCACCCCTATAAAATTGGTTTAGTAGAGCCAAATATGAAAGGTCTTACCTACCTTGGTAAATTGGTTCAAAGTTGCCCTGCTTGAACATAAGTATGAAGTCTTCTTCCCTAAGTTTGATACCCTTGACACACAAAGGAAGCTTATCTTTAGGAATTTAGGGCTTTACAACTTTGTGCACCAACACAACCTTTTGTAGTTGGTCCTTCCTCAACCTTTGGATTTGGCTGAAATAGAAAACCATTTATTTCCACCATCTAGTGAATTGGACAAAAGCACATTCATAGCATATAGAGATACTGCACAATTTTTTTAAGATGAGGACATCTTTGACTTGTGTGAAGTATTGTTTGGTTTCAGTGATTAGCTTGTTGAAACATTTTAAAACTCTAGTGTGAAGTCAAATTGGGTTCCTTGTTTGTTTGGTCCTTAGACATAGTTTTGTGCATTGTGTGGCCACTGGTGATTGCGTTATTTGTAGAAAAGTTAGGTAAAATTACCTAACTTTTACAAAGATAAAGCCAAAAAGCTAACTTTAGTTACAATAAGTGACATAAGTCACTTTTACAAAAAGGGAAGTGGAAACATGTGACTTTTGAAGTAAGGAGCAATCTATCATCTTTGTCGAGGCAGTTTTGCCATCTCTATGTACTTTAGTTATCTTTGTAAATTTGACCATCCAGCTCATCAAGAACATAAAACCTATCTTTCTATTGAAATGAATATGCAATCATTAAGACTCTCCATAGGATGAAAAAGCTTGAATGTTCAATGCATTCATAGATTGGTAAATTGATCATTGGCATAAAGAAGTAGTCGTTCACCCTTTGGACACAGATTCCAACTTCATTGTTTGGATATCCTTCATCGTCACCTTTCATATATGTCAATTGTCTTTGGAAAGTTTCCTTTGTGATAGAGAGATTTTAATTCTTAAAAGTGTTACAATGCTGGAAAATCATTGCACTTCATGGCACTCCCACCATTTTAAAAGCTTTTCCATTTCCAAAGCTATATTATTTTAATTGATTAATGTACTTTACTTTTAGGCCTTCACATAAGAAGATGAGCCTCCTTGGCCTTGTTCAATTTTTTTTACCAATGTCTTTGCTCAATTTGCAAGGGATTAAAGGATGCTATTTTCTCTTTTGGATATTGACTAAATATCATAGTTACTAGGAGATCTGTCTCCTACCCCTGCAGACCCATACCGGTACCAAAGACGTACCGGAGACGCGTCTCCGGTACTGGATACTTCTCCAGAAACTTCTTGACGCATAAGGTGCTTTTGGCTGCCGTCTCTGAAGTTTCCTGACCAAAAATTGACATCTCCTCCTAGAAAGCTTAGGGCAAAATGCAGTAAAAAGGCAAAAAAAATAATGCAAACAAATAAGATAAGCTTGCAGCAAACCAAAGTTGTAGGGAAATGGCTAATAAGGAAACTGTTTCACAGGAAGACAAAAATCCATGCAAAGTTATAGTGATCGGATCTATTGACAGTGTAGCCTTTTTGAGAGGACTGATTTCTTATCATTGTAATAGTCTAAAGAGAAATTGCCTTTACTATTTATCCGACAATATTGAGTGTGCTCAACATCTATGTTACCTTACTTTCACTAAACAATTTAGACTGGCTAAGGTATCAGGCTATCAGCAATATAAGCAATTTCAATTTCAAGTTTTGTTCAATTTTAAAGTTAACGTTAAACTTTACCACTGTTCTTGTTTTCAAAGTTCTCTGTCATGATATGTTTTGGAAATTATTAAATATTATTTATTAAAAAAATTGGCATCTCCAAGTACCCCCGTCTCCTATTTTTGAAAATTAGTCATACAGTTCTGGTACTGGTCTCCGGAGTCTCTAAGCACCCCCATCTCCTGATAATCTTGCTAAATATCATTTCCACTATAGATAAATACTCTTTGTGATCTTTTTGAAAGAATGGAGTTCTTTGTTATCCACATGATCTTTGTCCCGATAAACCTTATCAGCAAGAAGAAACCAACCTTCACATTTGAAATACAAGATGGATTTTCTTTTTCCATAAATAACATATAGTCATTTATTTTCTTTTTCCATAAATATCACATAATCTTTGAATCTGACTCACTTTGCCATTCAAGAGCTTACATTACAAGCTAAGATCTTTTGAATTCTTCAATGCCAATTTTTTATCCTTTAGTAATTTTGAGAATTTCAATGCCCTTTCATTTTGTTCAGAACTCAACTTTTGGTGATCTGAAACAAAAAAATTGCCCATATCTTCAAGGTTCTTTGAGTCATACAATTCGTTGGATGTAAGGTTAATTGAAACTGCACTATTTCTAAAGTTATTTCCTTCTTCACTTATGCTCATTTCACTGAAGCTGTCCAACCAATATCTCCAACATTGCATAGATCTCTTGTGTTTGTGGGTGTGATCTGTCACATTTCAAACATTGTCCCATCTGCCTCTTTAATGTTAGGATGTGTTCGAAAGTGGTACATTAATTCAAAGATTTTGAGAGCTTCCTTGCAAAATCCATTTTGTGCACATTCTGCAATCATTTCCTTTTGTTCTTTGAGGTGACATCTTTGAGATACTCGGTCAAATGTTTTGCATGCCTTGATGGAGGGCCATACGCTGTTCCAAGTATTTCATTTTGGCACAGGTAGAGAGAATGCTAGCAAAAGTCAGGAAATTCAATTGTGGAGTTTGTCTTTACGCCTTGAAAAACATTTTCTCGAAAGTTTCTTTTTCCTTTTCAACAAATCCTTTTGTATACGTCCCACAAGCATTGCTTTTGATGAGATCACACTTCTTTGAGGTGGCATTCAAATGGTTTAGGTGCCTTGCCTACGCTTTCACCGTTAGCATGTGTATCTACAAGTGAAATTGCAGCTATGATATCTGACAAAATTCATGTATCTTTTTAAATGAATGTTGAATGCAAATCAAAATTTATTTGCAACGAAAATCCCGCTTTCAATTTGCATTGATGCATGTTCATAGTCTATTTTAGAGCTTTGATCTTTAGCACAACAGGGAGGATTTTGGTGCACAGTTGTGCAACTTGGCTTCATGACTGCTGACTCCATATGTTTGAAAGTTTCTAAGGCCTTTTCAAAAGTCTATTTTATCCACTCATTGTGATCATTGCAGCTCATGAGGTAACATGCGTTTGACGAATTTCATGAGATGACAGTTTGATGAGACGATTTGTCAAATTATTTAGGTGCTTTGTCTCAAATTCCACAGTTTGCATGTATCTCCACATATTCAAAATCTGCATTTGTTTTATGCATAGGCCACAATCATGCATACCATGAGACAACATTGCCTTAGGGCATTTTGTTGAACAACAAGAATACCTTGTCTACCACATCCACATTTTGTATACGTGTCTTTGAGAGCGTTTAAAACCACAACGTCCGACAAAATTACTTCATCCTTCACATTCTACTTTAGTGCGGCTGGAAGATGGTGGCAAAGGTTGGAGAATCTGGTTTATGTCTACCAATTGCATGTACTTGGAATTTTCTGTTGCCTTTTCACAAATGCATTTTGTGCATACTCTGCAATCATGCATTCCATACAGTGACGTTTCTTGGAGCCATTCTTTGTTTTACTTTCAAATAAGGCTGCATACGAAGATAACAAAAGTAGAGTTTGGCTTTATGCCAGTCATTTACGTTTACTTTTTTGAAATCTTTGTAAGCAATCTTTAGACTAGTATATTATGCAATCATTAAAATCAATGAGGAGACATTTCTTTGAGTCATTCTGTCAAAATGCCCGTTTGCCCTATTTATTCATCCACCTTTGGCATGCATGTTGACCAAAGTATTTTCTAACCATAATATCTGATAAAATAAATGTTCTCCATTTGTGCTTCAATGGGCACCCATGCGCTGCTTCTATGGTACAGGTAAGAAAGAAGTTGGCAAGGTATTGGAATTTGGCTTTATGCTTGTATGACAAGAGTGCGACCACATTTCTTTGTCAAATAGTTCACATGCTTTCTATGCTCCCACATTTTATAGGCATGTTTGCTAGGGAATTCACATGGTGGTTTGAGGTTACCACTTTGGTGTAGGCGGCGAAGAAAAGGCCGTGGAATTTGGCTTTATGCCTATCGTTTGCATTCATTTGGGAGTTTCTAAATCTTTTTCAACAAATCATTTTGTGCATATCTTTGTTCATATGCTGTGTTGAGGCATTCATTCAAACAGATTACATTCTTCTACATGCTCTGATGAATGTTCATAGCCTAGTTCAAAGCTCCCATTCTAGTGGTGTGTTGTCCTCATTTTTGTTTCCAAAAATGAAGGACCACTACGGGGAAATTTTTATGAAAAAATGAAAAAAATTACTCTATGGCACGCTTCCCGAGGCAAAATTTCGACTAATCCTTGGACTGGCTTAACCCTCAGTTCATTCCCGAACTAAGTTTCGAATTTCGTCCAATTCTGGGTTCGTTTGCTATGCCTTTCCTTCAATTTCGGGTTTTAAAACCCAGACTGCAGGTGGAGAATTTTCTTCAAACTGCAAGTTTTAATGATATTCATTGTTTTGGTCTTTGTAGGGGAATTTTTGACCAATTACATGTGCACTTTTATTTTAAATATGTCACTTATAATTTATTTTAAGTTTCCCCTTAGATGTTTTTATCTTTTTATTGTTTTTTGGTCATTTTTAGTTAAAATAGGGATCTTTTGTCTCAACTGCAAGTAAACTTGCAGTTTGGTCAAAAAACCCCTACTTTAATGGTTTTTACATGTAATAGGGATTTTAAATCCCCATTACATATGTGCAAGTGTTTCTAACTTGTTGTAGGGATTTTATTTCCCTTTTACAAGTATTTTTAAACTTGCAGTTTGCTCCAAAAAACCCGATTTTGGCTTGGTAAGTGAAAAAGTGAATTTTTAAACTTGCCATTTGTCTTAAAAAACCCGATTTTGGCATGTAAATGAAAAAAGTGAAAATAAAACTTGTTATTTTCTCTCTAAAACCCGATTTGCTTCATTTTGGGCAATTCGAACTTGTCATGTGTCTCCCAAAACCCGATTTGCATGAAAAATCGATTTGTTGAAGATTTCAAAGCAATTTTTTGTGGAGATTTTTTAGGGAGGAAAGGCGTTTTTGCTTCTACCCTATTTTCATGCAATCATGAACATCTTTCATGCCAAATGGAGGTTATATTGACTGGTTTTTGGAGCTAAATCAGCAAAAACGTGGTTCTTTTAATCCACATTTTGGGCGTTTTTTACTCCATAAATCTACAGTCTCCTTAAGCGTTTTGCCTTTTTCTACCTAGGCATGGAGGGTGAGAGGATTTTCGCACCATTTAATGATGCCGTTGGAGTTTATAATGGTGGCCACGTGATTCCCTTTGGCAACGGTTTTCAACCTTTGGCAACGTTTTCAAACATTTGGCATCATTGCTTCTTCTTCCTCCTTAGGCGTTTTGCTCTAATAAACTTGGATGCACACTCTCATTGGCATTTTGGTCCTCCAAGTTTGAGATTGCTGCTATATTTATCAGTTTGGGGCATTTTTACAAAAAACGTGATAAGGGTTTGACATCCCGGATTGCTCCTTTTCACCGGTTTTGCTTCTTCATTTCAAGAATTGTTGCTTTATTGGAGAAGCATTTTGCATTTTTAAGAAAGGTATGTTCTCTTTCCTTTCTTCCCTTCATTTTATTATTTTCTTGTTTTCTTTATTTTTCGTTATTAGTTGCATTTTTGGCATGTGATGTTCTTCCCCTAAAAATTGGTTTTTGTGAAAGAAATCTTCCCCTTAATATGCAATTGTTGAATTGCATTGTTCTTCCCAAAATTCCCTCTTAACTTGTATTCGGGATTTTTAATCTCGATTACAAGTTCGCTGGAAATTCTTGTTCTTCCCCTACGGTTAAGGAATTTAATCATTTTTGGTTAAAATTCCAAGCTTGAAAAGTGTGAAATACCCCTCCCTTGCAAATTTGGGTTTTAAAAATTGGATTACATGTTGAAAAGTTCTTCCCATTTTCATGAAAATGACTTTCCCGGATATTCCCATTTCTATCCATTCATGTTCTCCATATCCGTACTTTCCATTTCCATCATTTCCCGCAAGTCAAAATCTCATTTTTTGTCCATTTCTCCATTTTCGAATTTACAAGTGTACTTGTATTCGGGTTTTAAAACCCCGATTGCATGTATGTCTTTTCCAACTTGTATACTTGCGAAAATTCTCCCAAGATCCGAAATTGGTCAAAGTCAAGATTTTCCCATTTCTACATATCTCCCCTCTTCCTCTCACAAAACCATGAAATTCAGAAATCAAAGTTTTACCCATTTGAAGAAGGAAGAATGATATTTGCGGCTGACTATGATGTTGCCTTAACTCTTTTAAGTCTTCATCACAGCATTCCAGGTTCACAATCAATGTCAGATTTGTCGGCATCTCCAACTCCAAAGAAAATGAAATACAAATATGACAAATACCAGAATGAGGTTGCACCTTCCCAGGTTTCTTCTCCTTTGGATCGCATCAGGGACACGGAAATAGGGCACGTTGATATGGCAGAATTCATCAACAGGGTAGAAGATCCACAGGATAACAACTTGCAGCGGCTGTTGGACAGCCATATCCATCATGCATCTTCTTTCCCAGTGGCTGCCCTAGAACTTGAGTTTGTTCTTGCATGCGCCCATTATTTTGACAAAGAGTCAAGAGTCATCAAAAATGATGATGGTGAAGCTATAATTCGTCTTGATGCGGATACAATCGAGAAGGTCTTCAAAATACCTCCTGCACCTGTTTATATGGAAATCACCAAAGAAAGTGCAGCAGAGTATTATGTGAAAAGGGAAAAAGATTGCAAGCGACACATCAATAGGTGGATCCAAGAGCCACGTCCTTCCTTCTCAAGATGGGCAAAGTTGTACCGTTGTGATTTCAAGTGGGAGATAGGAGACACCATCACTCTTCTCAGCAGGATGTTGGGCCTTGAGCACTCCAATGTCTTTGAGTCATGGATGTATCAATTCATTATGTTCATACGGTAGTCGCATCACATTTCATGGGGTGAAATCATCAGCGATGCTTTGTGCGAACAACTTGCAGCAGTTCCTACCACTATGACCTTCTTCATGAATTCTTATTTGGTATATTTAGCAACGTCACTTAGACACTTTCCAGGTCTTTCTACCAAGGGTGATCGCTCGCTTATACCAGTTTGGGAATATTATGACCAGTTGCCATTGAAACCCAGCAGACTGCATTTCAGAAGAGTCCAAGATGCATTCTTCGGATATTTCATGTGTCAGTTTGACATGGATCTCAGGAACAAAAGAGTATCAGATGAGGCATGGGTCAAGGTGTCTGAGTATGGGTGTTTGTTCCTGCAATTTCCCACCTTCACCTATATGAGGATTGGATGCTATGATGGTCAGCCATACATTCTTCCAAGATACCCAACCGATAAGATAATTCTTATGGAGTTGGGAAGACAGATCATGGCTGTTCATACTTTTCAGTCTGCTAGACACAAGGTTGGAATGGGGATCTCTAGCACAAACCCATTGAAAATTGGTCGATACTCCCTTGTCACATCTGTGAAGGCTAAGGCCATGAAGGCTGAATTGCAGGAAATCAAGCTTAAGAGGTTCAAACCTAGAGCTGATTTTGATTATAGAGGTATGAAGGAGAAGATCAAGAAATCCTTTGTGCATGTTCATCGCATTGAAGACATCTGGCTAGATCTCCGCACGGAAGTCGAAGTTCTGAAGATGGATTACTGCAGGCTCACTGTTGAGCAAATTGTTGACTTGAACTTGGTGGATATCCCACAAGGGATGATCGATGACGGGCATATACTTGATCCTGAATACACTTCACGAAGGGTTGAGGAAGCTCCACTTCCTTTGATCCAATGGTCACACAAGGAGTGCGTCTCCATCCTTGACAGATTTCAGCCTATCTTGGCCAACACTAACGCATGGCTGAAAAGTAATGCTGTTAGACTTATCAAAATCAAGGTTGGTAAAGAAGATGATTCTACAGGGCCTCTTGGACGGAAGTCTGAGATTCAGATTGATAACAAGGAGGGTGCTTTATCTTCAGGCACAAGGATCAAGTTACGAGTTAGTCGTGCAGTAGTGCTTCCTCCTGAGGAGACGACTACTCGTGGGAAGGAGAAATCACGGTTCCATGTTCGGGTGATCGATCTGGATAATCCAGAAGAGGGGCAGCAATCTGATGATGCGCCTAAGTCTCCAGTTTCAGACTCGCCTCACGAGGTCATTCCTCCAATTTCCATTGAGACGCCTCTTTCTCCTCCTGATTTGCTCGTAGATGAGTCTCCTCAGAATGCAGTTCCCATTTCAGCATACGAGCCTTCTCCTGATTGACAACGAGAAAGTGTGTTGAAAGTTCCTAAAGATAATCCCACTTGCATTCAGTTATCAGAAATTGATACTTCCACTTCTGGTTTTGAAGAATTCATGAGGCAATCTTCATGTCCATTGGTAACTGAGCAAACCATGCGCCTAAGTCTCCAGTTTCAGACTCGCCTCACGAGGTCATTCCTCCAATTTCCATTGAGACGCCTCTTTCTCCTCCTGATTTGCTCGTAGATGAGTCTCCTCAGAATGCAGTTCCCATTTCAGCATACGAGCCTTCTCCTGATTGACAACGAGAAAGTGTGTTGAAAGTTCCTAAAGATAATCCCACTTGCATTCAGTTATCAGAAATTGATACTTCCACTTCTGGTTTTGAAGAATTCATGAGGCAATCTTCATGTCCATTGGTAACTGAGCAAACCATGGTCGCTATTCAAACAGATATTCCTCCCAGGGTGACCACGGTAATTCAAACAGAAACTGCTTCTCCTTTGCCTACGGCTGCTACTGGAAGTGAATTGATGACTTTGCCTCCATGGCTTAGTTCTTTCACCCCGAAAAGGAAGAAGCAAGAGATCTCACCTGATGCCTTTGACTACCAGCAACTCAAACAGTCCAGATCCAAAGTTGCTAAGAAGGCAAAGACTATCTCTAGGGTAACTGTTGATAGCAACAAGATGAAAGTAGCTGAAATTGTGGAACCTATTGCAGATAAACCACTTGATGAAATGTCAGCTGCTGATTATAAGGTTACAAGGGTAGAATTGGGCAAGCAAACACATGAGGTCATTAAACATGATGCTCAGTTTTCTGTTGCTTCACTAGTGCAAAGGTGTGACGATCTTCTTGCAAAGAAAGACAAGCTAGAAGACGAAAATCGACAGCTCATGGCAGCCATTCATAAAATCACAAAACCTGCTGCTGAAGGGAGTAACTCTATAGGTTCTTCTGGTTCCCAAGAATCGATTCGTGGAGTGGAAAGGGCTGCTCAGAAAGTACAAGCACTGGATTCCTGGGTTGATCAGCTTCATGATCAATGTATACAAGTGGTAAAAGACATTTTTCAAATAATGTCTAAGTTGGAAACCATTGAGGAGAAACTGGATCAGACTTCTAACACTTTCAAAAAGAATCTGGAAAGTGTTGAGAAAAGTCTGGCAATCTGGCGTACCATGCCCCAACAACAGCTGAGTATTTTGTAGGAGCACGCTATCATCTCTTCCAGGGTCATGTACTTGGAATTTGAGGAACTCATGGAAAACAAGACCCTTGTTCTTAAATCCCTCATTGACGAGATCAGTGATGCAAGGAGATTCCGGGATGAAGTCTATCAAGGTATTGTCTCACATTGTGAAAGGGCCTCTTGCAATATAGTAAGTCAGGATGGAGAGCTGATTCCAGAAGAAGAAGTTCTTGCTGATTTACAGATGAGGATTCATAATGAATGGAGGAGCGAACAATTCTCGGCAGCTTCAATTCAAGCATTGATGAAACACCAAGCCTTTTTGCATGAGATCCAGTCTATCCTGGATAAAGACAATTCCGCGCTCCTCCGTTGTCACGACACTATTGTGAAGACTATGGTTGTTGCTAAGAACACCCATGAACCGAATCCCGAGGAACTACAAGCGAGCATCCGGAAATTTCAAGGATTCGTGTCTTCACAAAATGCAACTTAAGTGTTTTTCAACACTTAGTTGAATTTTCCCTCTTTTGTAATCTTTAGTTGTAATTTTGTTTTTACAAGTTACATGTAAAAGTAATTTTTGTAAAATGCAAGTTACACATTACTTGCACTTTTGTAATTACATGTAAGGCAACTACAAGTTGTGTCCGATTAGGACTGTAGTTGGAATAAGTCTTAGTTAGTTAGAGTAACTCTTAGTTAGTTAATGAAGTCTCAGTTATTTATTGAATGAGTCTTGGTGGTTGAGAGAATCTCTCAAGTTAGTTAGGATCCTCCCACCTTTTTCTCAAGGCTCCTCTTCTATAAATACTTGAGAGGTCCATTGTAAATATATCTTTTGGAAAAGCAAGCAAAAACTCTGCCAAATTTACAGCAAGAAGTCTTTGAGCTTATGTATGTGAGTTGAAGGTTTTGAAGAATAATAAAGAAGGATTACTCAAGTTTTGAGTCTTTGAGCTACATGTTTGAGTTTGAATCTTTTATTTCTTCTATGCAAAGTATTTCTAAAGGAGCTTAGTCCAATCTGATTTGAAGTCTTTGAGCTGCAAGTAGAGAAGATTAATTAAAATAGGAAACTCTCTTGAAGGAGCAGCAAGTCTTTGAGCTTGCGTCCATTCTTGAGAAAAATTACTGTTTGATAAGAAATAGCAGCAAGTCTTTGAGCTTGCATTAGTTCTTGTCTTTGTGTTGAGAGAATAGATTATTCCAGTCTTTGAGCTGTTATCTTTTATTCGTTGTAAAATTTAGTATAGCAAAGGGTAGATGGGACTTCCAATAGTCAAGTCTTTGAGCTTGATATTGCTGTCCCGTCCAGAAGGAAGTGACGGAAGTCTTTGCGTTTTCAGGAAACTTCATTTCCTTTCTCTCATTTCACTTGAAAGTAGTTACTGCTGTTCATTTTCAATCGCTATCCTTTTCTGTGAAGAGAAAAGGATATTGTCTTTCTTGAAGAAAGAAGGAAGACTGCTGTCCCATCCTGTTTTTATTTCAGTTTTAGTTAGATAGGGGGAGCCTTCCCTTAATTAGGAGAGTTTTTACTCGTGTGCTGTGGTTGAAACCACAATTTTGTATATTTCCCCCAAGTGTACAAAATTTTCAACCAACATGGTGCACGTAGGGAGAATTTGGTAGAGATCGAGAGCATTTACTCGAAAGTTTCTAAAACCTTTCTCAACAAATACATTTCCTGCACATCATGCAATCATTAGAACAATGTGCCTATAATGATATTATTAAAGAAGGGCGACTTTTATGAATTGCCAAGGTAGTTATAGTAACTACCACACTGTTTTGCATATCGGCCCATCGAAACATTTAGGCAACTAAATGAATAGTTATTCAGCTTTATAAAGTTGCTGACAAAACCAAATACGTCGAACCTCATTTCATTATCAGCTTTCTAGAAAAATTGTCAAACTTGTTTAAATTGCTGATAAATATTAATTCACATTTGGTTCGGCATTTGTAATCGGTACTTAAAGATGAGTTTCCAACTATTATAAATAGAATGAATAATGCTTAGTTTGTCTTGTTGGCGTTTGTCCATGCCCAAAGCATAGACATTTGCCTTTATTTGTCGATAGAATGCCAAGTTTTTGAAACTTATAAAACCTCGCGATGAAGATTATTTCGGTCTTTTGAACATGTTTTGAAAACATATGAAATCCCCTAACTTTTATGGACATGTAAACATGATTCACGACCATTTGATAATCAAGACACTTATTAATGTGCTCAAAGATCCAAATAAATATTTGTTTCTTCATTATTGTTAATTGCTTAAGCATTGATGAGAAATTTATATGATAAATCTGTCATTGGGGAAATGGAGAATGACAAATAAATTATTCTTGAGCGAATATCTCTTCAAAAAACTCAATTCAAATTGTGCAAAATACCACAATGACCAGAACCCACCTACTGATTTCCTATAAACCGAACAAAAATCTTGAATTCATTTTTTTTTGTGGACTAATTGACAAAGATTTGAAACTTTAATATCTGATAGACCCAAAGCTGGTTTAACTTGAAAACTTGTCATGTTGACTAAGGTGGTATTAGCAATGTGCCTATTAAAGCATTTTGCATCACCTTACACTGCACTTGAGAAATAATCATTTCCCAATTTTCCTTACACAATCGTCTGATGATTCCAGTTGAAGCACTGCTCCCAAGATTCTTGGTTGAAGCAATAGAGGTTATACTTTGAGACAAAAAGAAACTCGACATTTGAGGATGATTGGAGATATTTTCAGTTAGGAGTTTCCTATTTCAAGGATTTGACACAAATAATTCAAAAGTTGTTGAGTTTAAAATTGGGGCCATCAAAACTGTAGATGAATAAATATATATTTTTACTACTCTATTTGGTATGCATTATTATTTTTGTTCATTATTTCAACTATTAGTTTCATTGGATAGAAGAGTAAACACTCTATCCATGAGTATATCCTCCATGATGAGTTTCTAATGCTTAAAGTTTGTGCCCAATCACTTCTCCATTTCTATCCTTGATATGCATGCCATTTTTCTTGCAACAAGATCCCTTTTTGTGCAAGATTTTTACAAAAAACCCTTGTACCTAGCACCTAGAATCCAAGGTGATCGGGTTCTAAAACCAAATAAAATGAAGTATAAGTGCAGAATAAATTTCCTACACTAATTTATGAGAGGAGGTATGTGAAAATAAACTAAATCTTTGTGGTTACAAGGAAATAAACATGGAGATAAATTTCCGTGGGAAAACGCTTCTGGGAGAAAAGCCCCACATTGCTACACTTATAGAGTCTATGCCTCTACAAGAGTATGAACAACAAGTGATCTGGAGTAGCTCTAGCTGCATAATAATAGCTACAAAATTCACTCGCAAAACCTCAATCTCTAGCACTCAATAAATAGGAGAAGCTATACATGAAACTAGTAAATGGTGATTAGGAAACTATGAGTTAAAACTTCCCAAAATGTGGTTCTTAAATCCCTACTTAAAAATTCAATGCCCAAATCCCAAGATGATTCCACAAAATAAAAATAGCATAATTCTTCCACCTACCATAAGTTTGTCACATTCCACTCACTAATTTGGGCACTTCATTTTGTCTCCATAATCTCCATTCAAAGTTGTCTTAAGATGTGTCATAACACACTTCATAAGTTAGTCAACAGTCTAACTCCCTCTACAACTCTTTTATGTGGCATAGATCCTTTTACATTTCCCATGTGGGATTCCCAATTTCTAGAGGACATGACTTTTGATTTGGGTGGCTGATTCAGCCCTTCTTTTTAGAATTGTCGAGTTCAAAAAGATCTATGTCCTAGGCAATCATGAAATTGATGCCAAACAATGTGAAATCATTTTCGGTGTCTAAAATGACCTCATAGCCCCAAAATTGAGATTTTCTATTCTATGTATTAAAAATTGCATTTTTTGTATTCTTAATATTAAGAACAAGGTTGAGACACCTTTTCTGACACAATTTTCTTCCATGTGATACCAACTCGTGAAGTTGTCTCTAAGGTCCTATTGTGACGTTTCCACACATCGCCCCATTGCAAATGGGGATCCCCTACTTTTGAGGCCCTCTCGGTCTTTTGGTTTTGGTTTTTGGGTCTTTTTGCGGCAGTCTCCTCAGTTTGCAAGTGTTTGGGGGTCAATTTGATCAAGTCTGCTTTTCGTCTAGGCAATTTTGGCCAAGTCTGGAGCGCATTTTGTCTGTTTTAGAGTTTTGACCTTCAAATTTGAATTTGAGGCATTTCCTTTATGGTTTTGGAAAAATCGAGCACTGCATTGGAATCTAGACCCTTTAAGGAACCTACCCATGAAATTTGAGTGAATTTTGAGCAAATTTCTATTTTTAGAAAGTTCTTATTTTTTAAGGGATTTCATTGCCTCTTGAATTGGTCTAATTTTGCCAAAA
This sequence comes from Cryptomeria japonica, assembly GCF_030272615.1. NCBI lineage: Eukaryota > Viridiplantae > Streptophyta > Pinopsida > Cupressales > Cupressaceae > Cryptomeria > Cryptomeria japonica. Next base: position 494,548,006 of record NC_081408.1, read on the forward strand.
TCAAACTTACTATTTTTAGTGTCTCTGCATCATGTTTTGCCCTAATCATAACATTTTAACACTTTCTATTTTTGGAAAGTTTATTTTTGGTAGGTTCTTCACAGGCAAACACTGAAGATTGAACATCCCTGAAGAATCGTCTAAATCTAGAAAGTTGAAAAAGCAAGCTACTAATCAAAAAATTGGCAAGTATGGGAATCATTGAAAAAGTTGACTAAGTCCGACAGAGAAATCCACTTCAACTCCCAAAATGGCATCTTGATCTGAGAATGAGAAAAAGAACGGCTAAGTCTGGATGAGAAATCAAGTAAGGATTCCCTAAGCCAGAAGAATGCATCCAAGTGGTATGGGTGCTAAATTGATGCCATGGAGGAATTTTCCTCCATAGCATGGTGCTTTTAGCACCCAAGTGCTAGGTTGGGCACTAAACTGGGGTGGGGGAGGAATTTTCCTCCATGCCCAAAAGTCCATGACCTTGCCTAAACAACTCCCAATTTGGAGTTGGGGTGCTAGAATGAAGGGGTCAAGGAAAAAACTCAAAATTGAAAAATTTCTTCACTGTATGGAATTAGCACCCAGGTTTGGGGATAGTTGCCAAATTGGAGATGCTAAGGAAAATCAATGAGCATTCAAATTCCTCCATCATGCATGTTCAACGCCCAAGGTTAGTTGGGGGCATTGCAAAGATGAAGCTCCGACTAAAATGAAGAGGTCATGGAAAAACAAGAAAATTGATGGAAAAATCCTCCGAGACATCAAATTCATGCCCAAGTCAAGGAAAGAAAGTTGAATCCCAAGGCACCATGGAAAGGTAAAAAGAGGTCAAATTCCTTCGTCATATGATTTTCACACCGAATTCCAAGCCAGAGCACTGAATGGAAGGTAGGAAAGGAAAGCAAGAAAAGAAAATTCCTACATATGGTCATTCCAACACCCAAGATTGGAATTCCAAATAAGGAAGAAATTGAGAGCACCTCTTTGCATGTAGCTGCCACATTTATGACATTATGACAGATTCTTTTGCATATAGCCGTCACATTTAGGAGAAATGGGTATTTATGGCAGCATAGATTTTTTTGCATGGAGGAATATTCAATGTATGTTGGGCAAATTTAGTAAAGAATGGTGGATTTAATGCATTTTGGATACCAATTGTAATAGGCTGGAATTAATTGTATATGGGTATCATGGGTATTTATTGTAGATTCCCACCTTGTTGCATCATGTGTGGGGAATCTTTTAGGGAAAACCCTAATCATGGTTTGCATGTAATCAAGGCTTGAGGTCTATGTAAGGGGGTCACCCCTTCATTTGTAAAGCGAGGGAGATTTGTATGAAATTGTTGCGATAAGTTTTTGAGATAGTAACAGTGATGCATTGTTCTTTGATGGTGTCCACTTAAGTTATTTTTTCAAAACTTGCATGGTTTCACCTTCCTCACTTAGAGTAGAATTTTTTTTTCTCAATTGTTAGATAAAGTGCTTTGATTTCAATGAAGAATGTTATGGTGTTTGATGAATTTCCATGGTTCATACTTTTTGCATCTTGTTGATTATAAGATGCAGTGTAAAGTTAGCCTGAACCCCCAAATTTATGTTAAGTTCGATTGTGAATAGTCGTTTGGATTGTGTTGTGTTGGGTATTCAAATGCACTTTCTCAATGTGAAAATCCTTCAACATCCTCAGAAGATTGCACAGGTTCTTGCAAAGTTGTAGTTAATCTTGGTGAAGCAAAGCTTGGTTTATTTGGAATTTGTCCAGCAGAGCACCATCCATTGATATCACTGCCCTTAAGAGTAGATTTAGATCCCCTAACCCTTTCCCCTTTAATTTCAGTTCATTCTAGTTCAATCCATTTGAAGCATAAGCATCACAAAATTGCCATATCCGATGATGAAGTTCCAGCCACAGTGAAGAAGTGAAAGAATGATTTAAACGTAAGTCCCCTTGGATTACCAGCAATCACATCAGCCAACTGAGTCACGTTTGTAGCATAAAGGAACCTTGGAGTCAATTGTTTGAACTTTCTGCAATCTTAGCATGCAATCATACTTTGATCAAGAGAGGGTGAATTTGATCAAGAGAGGGTGAAGTGACCATTAGACAACTTTATTCTGTGTTCGACGCTGTCATAAAAAACACGTCAACAGGTCCCTCATCCAACCATAGTGGTGAACTTGTTATTTGCTTTGTTATAAGATTCACAAGAATGTATGCTCTCAACTCCTTGTTTTCTACTTTCAATTTTGTCTTTACTTTGCCATCTTTTTCTAACATTTCTTGGCATTTTTTGTGACAGTGTAACAAATCAATGTTCCCTCTCGTATTTATAGGCCCTAGGTTGGCGCTTTGAAAATAGGAAATCAACAACTTGCATATCTTGGACAATTTTATCCATGGGAGGAATGATTGGTTTTAGCAATAATGTGCCGTTTCTCATTCTTCTTAAACCTCGTTTGATTTTTTGGAATTTTTGGTCTTTCCTCTTAAATTAGATTGGAAATTGCCTCAAATGACAGTGCAATAACTCTTCTTTTCTTCTTGTTCAAAGTTTCTTGGATCGATTCATCAATCTTGGCTTTAGCCTTGGAATCTTTATCTCTGTGGCTGTAATCTCTTAACTTGGCTGCGTTGTTGGAGTTGTAAATGTATGAATGAGGAGACCTGGGAAGCTACATGGGAATTGTAATTGGAAGATTAACTACTGATGCCTCAATAACTAGAGAATTGCTGATGTGAGTTAGTGAATCTTCACCCTTTTTTTAGGGACTAACTTTAGCTTCTCAAGCCTTGAACTTCTCTCAGCCTCACTTGAATCATTCAACTATATTTTCTGATCTTCAACTCTAACCTTTGAATTGCTAGGAGTTATCTCTTTACTTCTTATAGGTAGTTTGACCTGATTCTTTGTGGCAACTCTCCTGTTTTTCCTGCTAATTTCCACTTTAATAATCCTACAGACTTGTTCTTGACTGTCTATTTCATCCAATATTTGGTAAGTCCATCTTTAATTGACCTATCTATTGGAGATAATGTTTGAATATCTCCTCTAGCTTGAACAAATCATGGGGATAAGAGATCTTCACTTGAATGAACCAACCGATTTGGCTCTTTCTTGGATGGGAATTTCCTTAGCTAATCTAAGATCGTTTTACTATGTCCTCATCTTCAAGCTTCATACCCATCAAGGCAATTTGCTGAGAAGTCTTCAATATCAATACATGTGCAAACTTGTTTCCAAGCCTCTTAACCATTATATCCTTGAAGTTGAACCACCTGTTTTTGTGGTAAATCTTGAGGTTGAACATGGACAATTTGGCACCCATGTTCTTGGAATCAATAGCATTAGCATGTGTATGTTCTGATCTAGATTGGATTATTAGCTTCTAGCTTGTGTTTCTTTCTACAATGTTCATGTGCAATTGACATCTACCTGCAATATTCTATCAAAATAATCTGATCACTCAAGTATCACGGAATCTTGTAGGGATATAGAGACTCTAGTGTAGATGAAGGTAGGGAATTGAGTGAACCAATCAGCCCACTCCATGATAGCCATCCTTGCTTGATATGGAATCCATACATAGTTTTCATCATCCGAGTCCATAACTGTTAGCATGATAAAGACGTCATTCTCTTTTGAAATGTGTCAATCTTTCTCAGTACTCCAGCTGTGGATACTTTAAGATGAACCATCCTCTTGTTTGAACCTTCTCTAAACCTGTAAAAGCATTTGCCTGTACCAAAGAATAGATGAAATAAGAAACCAAGTGGAAGGCCCTGGTGTCAGAGAATCTTGTCAACTGAGAATGAATGGAGTTGTTGGTCAAATGAGCCCAGTTAATGCATTTCCTTTTATCATAAATAAGGCTGATTATATAAAACACCCAGTTTTGGGTTCTTGAGTACTTTGTAGCCATAGGATATTTTGGAATTTGCTATTGATTCTAATTTCTTTCACATCCTTTCTATATAGTTATTATCTATTATGTATCAATTAAGAAGGGAAGTGCATTGGTATGTTTTTGTTACTTTATTTTTTAATTTTCTCCCAATATACTAGGATGCTAAAGCAAATGTAGATCAAAATCTGTATGATTTCTTTGTATATGATAAGAAAAAAAATTCTTCACCCTAAATTTTATTTCTTTGCATGTTAGATACTTTGTTCATTCGATCATTTAGTGGACATAATTGTTTATATAGTTGGAATGTCTACACTTGAACCTGTTTGACATACCTGTGTTGGTTGAGTACAAATTTCTTAATTCAGCTTCCTATTTGAGTCTTTGTTATCCAATAATGATATTGCAATGAGTGTGTAACTTCACTGAAGAGCACTATTTTTGAAATGGTTTAATTGTTGAATTTTAATGTTTGGTTCATTAAAATTTGCCACTCTTGCAAAAGATTATGAATTTTTCAAGTGCCTGGGAAACAGTTTTGTGGGTTTGACATAGATGGTTAAATATATGCCATTTTGCAGACAATGGTTCTGATTGAGGAGACTTGCTTACTTGAAGACGAAGTTACAGATCTTGAGCAACGGATACTTACATTTTATCGAAATTTTTTTAGTCAATACATAATGAAGTCTCCCTTTTCACAGACTTCAAAAATGACCTCATCAACACTTACAGAAGATGAAAGCAAACGGAAATACAGCATATTTTCAAGGGTTATTTTTACACCAAGCAGTTCTCCTTCTTCACTGCATCGCCATGATGCTTCAATCACTACTTTGAATTTGGAGAAAGAAAAATCACTACTTTCATCTAATACTAGGGATGCTTCTCTGTCTAGTAAAACATCTAATGTGAATCATAAGTCTTACAGTTTAGAGCATCAAAGTTCCCCCAGAGTAAAGGTATGCTAATTTCAATAAGCTGCTTGAATATTGTTGGTGACATAAATTTCATTCTTTTGTATTTTCTGCTTTCCTTGGAAGTTCAATTTGAGGAAGAACAAGAACTAGATGAGATAGATTGGATTTACATGCAGCACATTTTTCTAGGGTAAGCAATATAAAATCATGTCATGCTTAAAATAATTTCTTTCATTTCTAATGTTTTGACTTTGTCTTTGTTTTCTAAATAAATAAAAAAATATATTACTAATTAGAATAAGTTGAATGGTTGTGGCAAACACTTAAAATTTTGTCTTTGTTATATTTGCTTATTTCAATTGTGGAATGTCACATAGAAAGACCTGTACTTGTATATTTGATGTATTAATGCTGTCACTTAAAGATTCAATTTATCGATTTATAAATTAATTTGTTATAGGCTTTGCAGTTTTCAGAATCCTACATAGCTCAAGGCCATATATCTGTTTCTATGTTGTCATTGTCCAAATGAAGATGATGGTGACATCACTATAAGCTAGATGGAACTTGAGTAGAGACAGCTATATGGGGATTGACTTGTTGAATCATTTTGTTAAAAAGTGGCAAAGGTAGGCAAAATAGTTTTTTAAGATGGAAACCAGATATATAATATGGTAGTTGTGTAATTCTAATCTAGAACTGCCGGTAACAATCTTGTACCACTTGAACTACATGTAACATTCTCAAAGTACTTTGACCACCTTGAGGACCAAACCAATTGAGAGTATAGGAAGCACATGCGGAATCTCCAAACACTCATTGACATGTATCATACCTTCACTAGGTAACTTTCCTTCAAAAGTACTTTTTGAAGGGTTAATGTCACCACAAAGCATAACCGATAGGTCTAAGTGTACACAAAGAGTAGTCTCTGCTTCATTTCCTTCTGAACGGGCTGTCCGATCTTCTTACTTCAAAAAGGAATGATAATTGGGCATGCTTTTATTTGACAAATAATGGCATCCTATTTACAAAATAGGTGGACGTTATAGGGTGTTAAAACCTTCTTATGAAAGGGGCTTAGAGCCAAGTTTTGTAAAAACCCAAAATTTGTTAACTGTAAAGAAAAGTACACAGGCGATTGATTTATAGGTATCATAAATGCTCGGTTACAGCATCAAATTTTTATCAAAATAAATATCCTATTTCATGTTCTATAAGGGATAAAACAAAAAGAAATAGAAAAAGTGAAAGAAAACCCTAGGGTCGATAGCCAAGTACAATATATTAGTATGTGACAAAAATATTGAAAATAGTCTGGCTCATTTTGGTAAAAGCATTAGAATAAAATGATAGAGTGAATAGTATCAATAAAAATGGTGTATAATGGCAAAACTTATTAATTGCATATACAATTACAATTTTTTTTCCTTTAACAATGTAATTTAATTCAGCACTAGAAATATTTTTACTTATTAATAGATGGCATAAAAATTTATACCATCCTTTAGTCCAAGCACTCTGTCTAATGCATTTGTATTAATATGAAAAGGTAATTTCAATTTGTACCATAAAAGACAAAGTGGAGTACAATCTTGTCTCTTTGTCTATCAAATGTTTCTTGTCATGCAAATGTCCAATCAAAATCTGGATCTTTAGATAAGAGAACAAAAAGAGGTGATGCAGGTCTTACTAAAATCTTGTCTAAATTTGCCTCAATAATCAACATACCCTAAGAAACTACCAACTTTTTTTGTTTTTATGGAATGGGTAGATTTTTTATCACTTACACCTTGATGAGGTCCACTTCTACCATTTCTGGAGAAACATTATTTCACAAGACAATTCCTTTCATCATTAGAATGTACCACTTTTCATGACTTAAGAAAAGACTGGTTTCTTGGTATCTCTAGAGAACTTTTACATAATTTGTCTTGTCCTCCTAATATGTATTTCCATGGACTGTAAAGTCATCCATATAAATCTTTACATGATCATGGATTAAGTTAATTAAAAATGCTTAGTACAACTCATTGACAAGTGGCAGATGCATCACATAGTTCAAAGGAAAGAACATTGCAAGCAAATGTCTCCCATGGACAACTGGAGCTTGCCTTGTCTTGAACTTAAGTGCAATGCACGTTTGGTTACATTCATTGAATCCATCAAGAAAGAAGTACCTTTTACTTGCAAGAATATACAAAACCTGATCAATAAAAGGAAGACAGAAGTGATCCTCACAAGTAGTATTTTTGAGCTAACTATAATCTACACATTTACATCAAGTACCTCCTTTCTGAGGGATTATCACCAAGGGTAAAATCCTTTGGCTTTCACATATTGGATAGACAAATCCTACACTAAATAATTTTTGGAATTTGTTTTTGACAATTTCTTGTGATTCTAGATTCCTTCTTTGTGATTTTTGCATTGACTGACAATAATTCCTAATGTAGACATGACGAGTACAAATATCGGGGTGAATGCTGCATGTCTTGATAGTCCCATGGAAAGGCAGAGCAAATAGATATGATGAGCACAAGTATTGGGATGAATGCTGCACATGTCTTGATAGTCCCATGCAAACAGAGCTATGTGTTTGTAACCTTGGAATCACCCTATTAACTATAGAAGTTCAAGTTCTGGATTAATATTATTGGTTTTCCCTAGTTAAATTTGTGTAGCTTGTGCTTTTGATAATACAGGAGGTTGTACTAATAAGAATTGATTGAAAAGCAGTCATGCAATAATAGGCCATGCAAATTAATTAAGCCTTGGAAAGGATTTGAAGATCCTTTGACTAAAGTAAATCTTTCAAATGGACAAGATTGATCTATTCATGAAGAAGAGAGTAACCTAGCTAAAGTGGGATTAAAAGAAGCAATTGTGTTTTTATCCATGTCTTACAACGCAAGACTGCTCTCAATGGTAACAAGGGGCTGAAGATGACTCATAATTATTATCTACCTCCGCCCACAATGATTCTTCAATCTCCAAAAATGGTATTGCTACTATTGGAGATATGTATGTTCACCAATGTACAGCTGATATGCATGCCAACTGTGCCTAGCTATGGTCTACCAAGAATGAGTAGGTATCCTTCCAAATTAATTTTTGGTTGTAAACCATGAAATCTATAGGATATTCCCATGGATCGACATAAATCACAACATCCTCTGGCAGTCCATTAGGCTCGTTAGCATTGTAATTTATCATTTGAGACAACTAAAATGTAATGCCCCCTTAGCAGTTGTAAGTGTGAGAAGAAGATCCTAAGCCTATTCTTGATTCCCATAGGCTAATTGGGCTTATAAAAAGGGAATAATTAATTGTTTTTGTAAAGTTCAATATTTTATGTTAGAAGTGATTCATGTCAAGGCCCAAATGAAAATAAAAAATTAAAAGTCACTTTATGGGAAATAAAGTACAATTTCTTGGAAGTTCAACAAAGAGATATAAAAGGTGATTGCAAGGAGAAATTCTCATCTTTTGGCCAAATTAACTTGTAACCCTAATGGAAATTGGTTTTGGAGAAGGATTTCTTCCTGATCAATGTAGTAGTGAATTCTCACAAGATTCGCAATTGGGCTGAATAAGGAGTGAAGAATTTGAGCTTGATTGTCATGTCATTCTAGGTTCAAAGATTACTATAGGTAACAAATTTCTTGAAGATTTGCAAGCAAATTATAAATTTTGGGGTAATTGAGATTAATGTGTAACTATGTAGCTAACCATGCCACATTATTGTTCTACTCTAGTCGTCATTTTGGGAGATGTTGTGACCTTTTCACACATCGCCCCATTGCTAACGGGGACCCCCTCGTTTCCTGCTTTCTGCGTTGTTAGGTTAGGGTTTTGGCTGCTTAGTGGGCAATTTTGTGTTTCTCAAGCCCGAGTCTCGAAGTTTTGGTCATGCCTAGTGCCATTTAGGGTTTTGAGGTTATAGGATCAAGTGCGTGAAAGTTGAGATTTCTAGGTGATCCTAGTTTGTCTAAGTGTTGACCCTTTTGGAGCATTAACGTGTTTTCAAATATCTTCATCGGTGATTTTGAGTGCTAAGGTGTTTTCAGACCTTTTGGAGTTGTTTTCTCGCTCCTAGAGAACTATTCAAGTTGATTTCACACTTTGTTCCAATGGATTTTCTTGTGTTATGCTCCAATTTTGATGAATTTGCCTAAAGTCCAGTTGAGTTATATTGAGTTTCGAAGTTTCTAAGTGATCCTGAGTGGAAAAATCATCATTTTCCAGAGTAAAATCCATATTTTAAGGGTTAAAAGGTCAAAATTCCACACTAGAGGTGTTTTTCCCCTCATATTCCTGACTACCCATGGTTTTCCCCTCTCAGAATCCAAACTGGACATGGATTTCCCCTGAAATCCATACTTGCTCCGATCTTCCACCACTGTGAATCCATACTAGGGTCGTTTTTCCCCTGGAAGCATTAAAATTTGATTAAGTACCCACGTTTTTCCACCAGGGAGGTATGGACAAGGTTGCTGATGATATTTGCATTCATTCCACACCTGGGTCGATTTTCCACCAGGTATTTGTGACAAGTTTTTGAAGATTTTTTTCCGGATTTTCATCCAGACTCATAGCAATTTTCCATTGAGAATGCATTTTCATGATTTTGAGTCCGGATTTTCATCCAGACTGAGGTCGTTTTTCCACCAGACGGGTATTTTTGGGTGATGACTTAATTTTGAGTGGAGTTTTTCACTCCACACTCATCGATTTTCCCCTAGCCCCATTTTATGCACATTTGATAAATTTTGAATCCGAATTTTCATCCAAACTGGGATCGATTTTTCCCAAAGGGGATATTTGACGATTTTTAAAGTGATTTTGTGAGGATTTTTTAATCCTTACTAGGATCGATTTTCCCCAATTGACCCATTTTGGATTTAAATTGAAATATTTTAATAAATGAGCCTCATTTTAATTGTTTTTAATAAAAAGCAATGATTATTTAAAAGATGAAAACAATTAATAAATGATTTGCAATGAGCATTTATTGTTTTCAACCTTCTAGAAGCAAATCGGTTTCACCCAAGCGAGTATAAGAACAAGTGTTTTATCCCATGTTGCTTGTGTGGTGAAAATTGGTGATGAAAATTAGTTTAAAGGGAGGAGTCCAGCATTATTTTATTATTTAGTTTGCTAGGTGGATTCCATGCAAGGGCGATTTTCTCCATAGTTGGCGATTTTGGAGCAAGTGTTCAAGTGAAGTGTTAGATTGAAGACTTATTTCTTCCTCCATTCCAGCCAGCTAGACAATCCACTCCATTGCTGCCATTGAAGCTTATTGACTCCATTGTTTCAGATTTTCGATTTTTTGGGGAGTTAGCAATTTTTCTATTTTGGCAACTTTGATCATTTTAGAGGCCTTCTACCTCTAAGTTGGCGATTTTCCTTGGGGCTGCCATTTTTACTGCTGTTATCAGACTGGTTTGCTGCCATTGAGACCCCCCATGCCACGATTTTGATGAAGTTCGCCATTTTTGGTGAAAATCGCGATTTTGGTGTAAGGCGATTTTTTTGTGTTTGGGGTTTCCATCCCAAACAAAGGTGATTTTCCTTGATATCGCCTGGTCGGTTGCTGTTCTCAGACCATTTTCAGACCATTGTTGGCAGATTGGTGTACATTGAAGCTCATTTTCAGATTTGTGGAGGATGGCGCCATAGCTGGGAAAGTTCGATTTTTATTTGGCAAGTGTTTGGAGCATATTTTGGTGGATTACATGCATGTTTGATGCCACCATTATTCCCTACTTGCTGTCATTTGCCTCAGATCTGAGTTTTAACTCCATTGCTTCAGGTTTTGACATCCATTGTTGGTTGTACATTCATTTTTCAGACTTAACTTTTACTGCCCAGCCAGCTGCAACTTTAGCGATTTGTATTGGAGACATTTTGGAGGCATTTTGGGATCATTTTCAGACCATTGGAAGGCTGTATCGGGTTTGCAACTGTGTTATTGGCTCCTTGTCCTCAGAAATTTATCTTTTACCAGCCATACCTATGTTCCCAAGATTGATTATTTTCATCATCAAGATTGATTTTTATCAAGTTTGTGCATATTTTTGAAGGATTGCAACATGTTTTGAGAGGTTAATTTATTAGTTGCAGGTTGTCTTCAGATTTGTGACCTCCATTGTTGACTGCGGAAGGTGTCTTCAGACATAATTTTTTGTGAAAACACAACCTTTCACACCTTTCCTTAGTCACTCTTTATCCGGTATACTCCTTTGCACTATGATTTGCACGAAATTTCTAAGTATAAGGAGGTGTTAATTTCATGAGGGTTTCATACCCTAGTCTTGTCACATTTTGTGTTTAAATTGTTAAGATGTACCTAGACAGTGGACTATTTTCCTGACTTCATGCTTTAATTAGCCTAAAATCATTAGGAAGTTAGGAATCCTATTAAGAATATTATATTTTTCCTAAGTTCTAACTTCAAGCTTCGTACAGGTGCGATGTCGAAGTCCAGATTTAAGGAAAGAAGAGAACAACAAAAGATATTGGAGACTGGATTCTATCCAGAGTCTAAGATGTCATCCAAATGGAAGGAGATTACGGATACAAAAATGCATTTCCTAAGCCTAAAGCTGATGCGACAATGGATGTTCGGAGTCGAAAATCAGATTCCTTCCCTAGCATATGTAAACATTATGAAGAGGTATTTTTCAAGCCGCTAGATTTCCACAGTCCATACATTGCAGTGAGCTCATCCTGGAGTGTGCACGATGTTATGATCCTCGCTCACGAATGATCAAGACTCTTAAGGGCATTGTCATTGCCTACCTTGCTGAGGATGCGATTGCTAGGGTGTTTGGAATTCCACGTGGAGCAGAAATGAAGAATGCAACTAGGGATGAGTATGATGATCGGTACACGAAGAAGATGGATGCGTGTAAGAGTATAATAAACAAAGAGTGGATGATTGAGCCTAGGCTTCATCATTCCAAGGCTCCCAAGACACTCATGTGCACAAACTTCAAAGAGGAATATAGTGACTTAGTATTCCTGCTTAACAGAGTGATGGGGATGCCGCAGGGTACAATATTCGATGGATGGCTGTTCTACTTCATCCAGGATTGTCTTAAAGGGACATTGGTAAATTGGTCTAGAATCATAAGTGACAATTTGGACTTTCAGCTGAGGAATGTAGAGTGGTCCAAGTCATTCGCCATGACTTCCTACTTGGTATACTTGCTTGCACGGTTTGTTTCATACAAAGGATTCATATGCAGAGGTTGATGCAAGTATTGTCATTGATGTCAAATTAATTGAAAGAAGGAAGCATATAAAATGACATCACAGAAAGAATGAAAGTATCTTAAAATATATCCTAGAGCCGGGTGTTGGTTTGGAAGTTTCCTGGCAAATCAGCACAATGAAGCAGAAGATTATAGTGAGCATGGTTCGTATCTATATCATTATCTGAAGGCAAAAATAGAAATCAAATGAAAACTATTAATGGAAAGACTTCATAAATAATCCGATATATTTATTACCCGATATATAATATGTGAAGACTTTATAATTATCGGCAAATATATTAATATAGCGGCAAGTTTATTAAAGCGAAAAAATGTTTTGATGGCGGATGTATTAACCAAGTATTTTTTACGGCACCTCATGAGCGTTAATATATTGAACAATATCATCGGCGGCACACTTTAAATTAATTAAAGCGGAGATAGATATGGAGCGGCAAAATTAAAAGTGTTGTATAGCGGCTTATATTCATCACATATTATCAACGGTATTAAAACCAAAAATAAATCTCGACGGCAAAAATTATTAAACTTTGTGTTTTGCGGAACTTACTTAATACCGGCTGGGAGAAAATAATAACGTAAATAAATTGCCTACCTTATTTTTACAATACATATTATTGGGCTTCATTAAGTTCGGTGGTTTGTTTATTATGAAAAGTATTGTCTAAGGTTTAGTGGCATAAGAGTTTATTAATATAAACAAAAGTGTTTGGCAAACAAATACTCCCGTAAAAAATTTATTAATAGAATTTAACAAAAAGAAGTTATTGAAATATTGAAGGATATGACTTTTCAAACTAAAAGTCATGTTGGTTTGCAACCGGTGGAACTAGCACATATATATATGAATTTTTAAAAATGCTTTGAGAAGGAAGTTGATATGCTGGATATATATACTGTGTATAAAACTGTGGATTTTTGAAAGTATACCTCACGTAGGTGAAGTAAGAGGTGTGCAAAGAGAAACATGAACAATCAATCCTAAAAGAGCATAAGTTTAGAATATAATAGCAGATATATAAACTTAGCACATGCAGATTTGAAATGAAGAGTAAGGCAGATTTATGATCAGCTTACAGCAGATTTAAGAAAGGAATTGTGACATGTTTGTATGAAGATGTGTATGCAGATTTAAAGAGTGTTACCATTGTCCATCATCCATTGTTACAGCAACATGTTCAAGATGGAAAATTAGATTTGTGAAGAGTGAGTTGGTGCTCACAATTTCAGCAGAGAGGTTGGTGCTTCCAGTGGGTTGGTGCTCACAAAACAGAGTTCGGGGGTTGGTGCTTCCAGTGGGTTGGTGCTCACAAAATAGTAAAAGAACATACATATATAGCATTCATTTTCAGTGGTTTTCTCCCGCATTGGGTTTCCACTTAAATCTTTGTGTTATTGTGTTCATATGCAAAATTATTTTTAGTGATTGATTCTATCATATAAAATATTGAATTGAAAAGTTTCATTATACTGATTCACCCCCCCTCTCAGTATAACTGTGTGCTCTTCAGAGGTGAAGTCGGGAATGGGCAAGGACAATTTAGGAGTCATGAGTGCTATCCCCAGCTGAACATGTATAGAATTGAAGACTATAAGAGGGTGAATGATGTACATCACGTGGATGCTGCAAGGCGAAATCCACAGAAGATTGTCCAAGGAGGCAACAGAGCTAATAGAGAAATATGGATCATGGTATATTCAGTTTCCCACTTTCACGTACCTTGGGATTCATGGGTTTCAATCCGAACCCTACAGGCTTCCTAGGTATCCTTCTAACAGAATGATTTTATTGGAAGTGGTGAGACAACTTCTAGAGTTTGATGCCATTTAGAGAGAGAAGCATAGGACAAGCATGACATTCCCTATATTAGTTGGGAAGACATTGGAGGCTTGCTAGTCTGCCTTAGCTGCCAGCACTGCGAGTGAGGAGCTTGCATTCTATCGATTTGCAACCTTCAAGAAAAGAGAAAGATTCAATCTCGATAAGAAAGTTGTAAGGATTATGGGAGAGAAGTTCATCCACAAGGTAGACATAGAAGATTATTGGGCCAACCTAATGGATGAGCAGGCAGTGAAGAGACGAATGTGGTCCAGAATGTTAGTGGATTTCATGAGGAAGTGTGGACTTTTCCTCATTCCTGATCAGGTGTTAGATGACAGGGATCATACGCATCCACAGTATGAAAATGAAATGAAGAAGACAATCTTATTGCCTAATTGGTCAGAATTAGAAGAGATTGATCTGAATGTATTGATGAGAGAGGTCTTGAGTTTCTCCCGTACATGGGTAGATATTCAGATGAATAAGTTAGTTGATATGGGTGTTTCCTTCACTTATGAAAAGATGACGCCGAAAGAGTCTACTTCCGAAGATGATCAGAGGACTATCAATGATGTTAGGATTCATGCAGATGAAGAGAGTCAAGCTCCCAAGAGAAGGAAAAACATGTCAGGAGGAGTCAATGCTAGAGGGAAGAAGATTGAGGAGGTCAAGAAGAAGAAACAAAAGACTATCATTCCTTCACCTATCATTCCTCCACCACCTCTCAATGTCTCATCAATTAAGGAAATTGAAATAACAGAACAAATAGGAAACCCAACAATGTTCCAACACAGTGATACTACCAGAGAATATTCAAGAGTTACATGCCACAGTGACATCTGCTCCACCAAATGAGAATGATGATCAGTCGGGATCCCCTACTGTCCTTTTGGAGGTTAGTTTGGGAAATGAGATATACAATTTGACCAGGAGTAATCCTGAGGATGATGATGATGTTATCTCGGCATTGAGAGGACTTGATCGAGATATGTGTCTCGATGATGTTATGGAGATGGCCGCTATTCCTGATTGGTTGATGAGAAGTATGGAAAAGAGTAAGAAAATGATAGAGGTACAACCTATTGATAACATTGATGACTACCTAGCTAGGAGCAATAAGGAGAAAGAACCCATGAGAGATGAGATTTTATCGCACATAGCTAGAGATGAGACAGGAATGCAGATTGCGTAGGTGGTTGTTCCTATTGGAGGTGTGACAGCGGACATTGCTACTCCTATGGATTTCCAGATTACTTCAATTGCCCTTGGTCGTACATCAAGAGAGCAAGAGTTTCAGGAGGTTGGTGATAACCTTAAGGCAATCAATGCAAGGTTAGATAGAGAAATTGAAGAGAAAGAGAAGTACAGAGAAGAGAATATCAGACTTAGAGAATATATTACGGGGATAAGGCGTGAGAATCCCACCCTTATTTCCCCTATTGCGATTGATCATGGACTACATTCACACTATGAGGCAACAAGAGATACACTCTAGGAGGTGGAAAAGTGGATTGAGAGTGCAAGAAAACAAGCAGATGATTTCCTTACTTAGTTTGTCCAGGCATATGATAGGACAACAAGGCTCGTGTTTAGAATCCAGTATTTGGAGGGAGTTTGGGAAGAATTCCGGCCTATTCAGGAGAAGACTATTCCACACCTCAAAGCTTTGAAGAAGATTATTAAGTCCACTTTGATCAGCGAGAGCATTGTGCACAGTGGAGACAGATACAATTTCCATGGCTGGTATTGTTCATTGGCCATGAAGAGATCAACTTATGTGAACGCCCAGTTGAGTTGTACGGAGATGGAAGGATTGATTCAGGACATTCAGATGAAGATCCTTGCCTCAATTGAGGAGTTATTGGGTGTTGATGTTAGTGATGCTAGTAGTTTACACTTAGCTGAATTAAGAGACAAGATGAAACTTATGTATTTTTGTCAGTTGGACTCTTTGAAGAAGAGTCAGATAGATGATTTGGTCTCTTTGTTGATTCATGTTCATAGTTCGCAAAAGCTCATGCCAGATTGGGAGAACACTTTGGACGCTTGCTCGGATTCACTAGACGTGATTGATTTGTAGCAAGATACCTTGCCTAGCATTTCCATGGAGAAGTTAGATTCTGTATTGGCTAAATTCTTGGAGTATGCTAGGAGAGAGAGAGATGCAGGGAAGAATCTTCTAGAAGATTCGCTATTTGATGACTAGGTATCTTTTTATTGGGCCATATGTTGGTGGCACCATTTTTTATGTAAACCCTAATTAGGGCAATTCTAGGGTTTTGTTGGCATGATCTTGGCCATTGATCTTGTATCAATCTTGACCATCCATTTTGTAAGAGACTCTATATATACCTCCTTGTCTCTCATTTGTAAGAGAGAGTTTTTGTAGAATTGTTGGTATATGCTGCAGCTATTTGAATCTAAATCATTGTTCAATTGTTGGTGATTTTGCTCTTCAAATGTTGTCTTTGCATTCATGGTTCTCAATTCCTCCAAGTAAGATTAAAATTTTAGATTAGAATTTGTTTTCATGTTTGTTAGATTGAGTGAAAGATTTGTTGAATATATTTGTGTGGAATCCTTAATCCATACCACTAGCCTCTTGCCGCTGGTAAGTGCGCCTTGTGTGGTCGACTAGAAATTTGAGTAAGCTTAACTTCAACTATTACGCGTCCCTTGACAAGCATCAACTTGGATGGTGTCAATGTTTGATGGTGATAGTCTGAAAATCCTTGAGTATACCTTAGACAATTGCACTAAGCTTGTGTCAATACCTGTTTGTGAGACCTTGCCTAGTTTGATTCCACTAAACTTGTTCATCATTTCCTACATTCCTAGGCCTAGAATAGATTCCCTGAACCCTATTCCTTTTGCCCATTTTTTTAGTAAGAATTAAGTCTAGAACTACATTGCTAAATCCTAAGTTGTCAGCACAGCTATTCCGCATATTTCATGATCGAAGAAGATAATCCTAACATTTGTGTAAGTCCCCAAGTGAACATAGCAATTCACATCGACCATTGAGTTACCCACTCGTCAAGACCTGACATGTAGAAACCTTGGAATCATTTTAGTTGATCTTACCCTTAACATCTAAGGTGATTTTGTTCAAGAGAGGGTAAATTACTTTTGTATTTTATTCTGAAATGTTATGTGCATAAAACACACATCAACAGGAGAGAATATAGTGCACCCTGTTTAAGACTTCCTAAGCTCATATTAAAGAAGTTAGTATCTTTAAAGAAAAGGAAATAGTAGGTTTAGTTGGGACTAGAGAATATTTTGGGTGTACCACAGTCCTAAGGAGGAAGCTAACATTAAAAAAAAGGTTGCCATATATGACAAGGAGTCATAGTTTGGAAGTCAAAGAAAAAAGGTAAGTTGAGGAGTCCTATCAAATGTAGGACAGTATAAATCTATTGATAGCATTGAGTGGAAAATAGTAAAACGTTGCAGGAGGAAAGGGAGAGTTTATTGTAGATTGTGATGGCAACTAGGGCTCTCCATTGCTAGTCGCACTTCCTTCCAGTCACGTGTTGGATTGTTTGAACCTAAGGAAAGGAAACCTCAAGAAATTATGGCACTTAAGGTGTGATGAAGAGCCATCTTGAAGTTGTTTTTGAAGATTAAGGAGATGTGGAACCTTCAACCTTTTATATTTTTGAAGCTTATACCTAGGCACATATTTTACTTGCTGTTTGGAGGGTTGCAGCAATTAAAAATAAAGGTACAAACTCCTCATTGCCAATCTGTATATGCTTCAGAAAAATAATAGTCATAACAGAGGTTAAATGTAATAGCATACGGAATTGTTGATGCTGAATTATTCATTAGACTTTATCCTAGTTGAATGACCAACAAATGTGTATTTTTCATACTTTGATGTCATGGATATTATGTCAATTGTTTGTTGAAATTTTCTTACAAACAAGAAAAGTATATAGTTGAAATCTCCAGTCCTTATCAACCAGTGATTCATAAAACATAAAACAAAGAAAAAAATAGCTATCCTACTACAATGGTATCAGAGCTACGAACCCTGCTACCTTGTGGGCTTGTTGAATAAATTTATGCAAACAGAAAAACTCTTATGTGAATGGGTGAAGGTACAAATAGGTATCATTTGAGAAGAAGACAATTTAGTCCTCCAAGAAACATAGGAGTTCCTATTGCAGATTTTCCTGTTGTTGGACAAATGAAAGAAGAAATCTTGACTGATAGACGGGATCCTCATGAAGGCAATAGCACACAAAAGATTTTGAATGACTTTGCTAGAGGACAGCAATGGTTGACTCAATTGTTAATTCAAATGATACAAAATATGAACGTGAACATGCTGATTGGAACAACAATGCTAACCATGGGAAAGTAACTGTGGAAATAATTTGAGTTTTTGGTAATGCCCTTTGGATTGAGAAATGCTTTAGCCACTTTTTAGAGTTGTATGAATCAAATTTTTAGGAAATAGTTGAGGAAATTTGTCTTGATGTTTTTCAATGACATCTTGATTTTCAATAAGACTTGGGAGGAGCATATACAACATCTTGAGAAGGTATTGAGAATCTTAGAGAGTGAGTCGCTATATGCTGAGTCTAAATGCGACTTTAGGATGACAAAGCTTCTTTATCTCAGTCACATCATCAATGCAGAGGGAGCGAGAGTTGATCCTGATAAGATCAAGGCTATTTTTGAATGCCCTACTCCTACGAATCTAACATAGCTCAAGGAATTCTTTGGTCTTTGCGGTTTCAATAGGAAGTTTGTTAGAGGCTTTTTACAAACTGCAGCGCCGCTTATAGATTTGACTAAGAAGGGAGCCTTTGAGTGGTCCAATTCAACATAAGTGTTTTGTGCACTTTAGGCAGGTAATGTCTCATGTCTAGTTTTGGCAATACTTGATTTTACCAAACCTTTTGAGTTGGAGTATGATTCTTTAGGAGAGGGGATAGGAGCATTTTTGATGTAGAAGCACCCTATCGCATTTGAAAGCAAAATGTTAAGAGGTGTAGGGAGACGCTACTCTAATATGATAGAGAGATGTTGGCCATTATGCATGCCTTGGCCAAATTCAGACCATGCCTAGCTGGGGGTAAGTTTATCATCAAAACATACCACAACAACATCAAATACTTCATGAATCAAAAGGATCTCGATGATAGGCAACATAAGTGGGTGGGCAGATTACAGGTATAGGATTTTGAGTCTTCGACATTGTTTATGTCAAGGAGAAAAAAAATATAGCTGTTAATGCACTTTTTAGGAGGCCTCACATATGTTCTTTGACGAAGATTTCTGCTGATTGGAGAGAACTAATTGCAACAGAATATGCCAAAGATTCGTGGGCAACAAGAGTTATAGAGGGCACAATTCATAATGACAGGTATAAGGTGACTAATGAGTTAATCATATATAAGGATAGAATTTATTTGGTGCCATCTTTACAGCTTAAGGGGAAGATAATGAGGACTTTTGATGATGCACGTATGGCTGGTCACTTGGGTTTTTTTTAAGAGCTACAAGCAGATCCGGGAGAGATTTACTTGGAAAGGGCTTGAAAATGAAGTCCTCAAGTATGTCAGAGAGTGTCTCATTTGCCAACAAAATGAGAATGAGAACACTTATCCAACTAGTTTACTTCAGCCCTTACCCATTCCTAATCAGAAATGGGAATGGGTATTGCTATAATACCACCTACCATATGTCTATTTGGATGACACCATTCATTGCTTTATATGAATATGAGGCTCCCAACTTTGTGGATCTACTTTTTGGGGATAGTAGAGTGCCTAAGGCAAAAGACTTACTACAGGAGAGTCTAGACATCATGAAGTCACTGAAGGAAAATTTGCAACAAGCACAAAATCAGCAAAAGTTGTATGTTGATCAACATCGAATAGAGTCGAGTTTTGAGGTTGGGGACATGGTTTATTTGATATTGCAGCCATATAGATAACCTACTCTTAACAAGAGTGGAGTGGAGAAGCTCAAGACCAAATTATAGGGTCCATTCAAAGTATCTCAACGGGTTGGAGAAGTTGCCTATGAGTTTGAGTTATCGGCTAGTAGCAAAGTTCATAATGTGTTTCATGTACCCAGGCTCAAGAAGGCACTCAGTCACAATGTAGTTCCCTCATCTAAGTTACCTGGATGAGGAGGGGAAGTTGATATTGATTCCAGAAGCCATCATTGACACTCAGATAAACGAAAATCACCAGAAATCATCCCAACTCGGTGAATTTGAGTCCGAGTCACCCCCCACGAGTCTAGCAAACTCGGACTTGGACTCGGCCAGACATAGACTGGGGTCCAAAATCTTTAAAAATTCTAAATTTATTGAGTTTTTGACTTTCCTGAGTCCAGCCGAGTCTGACTCCGAGTCTTGAGTTCGAGTCGAGTTCGAGTCCCGTTTCTTTGTTGACACTAGAGAGTGGGCTCTTTGGAGGAGAGTCATCTAAGAATTTTTGGTCAATTGAAGGAACTTGCTAGTGGAGAATGCAATGTGGGAGAATGAGCAAATTTTGCAACATCTTGAGTAGAGATTGTTGAGGACAAACAATTTTGGGAAGGGTAGACTGTAATGTTCCCTTCCAAACTAATTGAGTTGGTAGACCGTTAGCCTATTTAGTTTGGTTCCCATAGGCTAATGAGTTAGATTTACGAAACTTTGGAGGCAGTTTGTCGAATAGTTTGACAACTTTTGATGTTTAGGCTGGGGTCCCATGGAGGGGGGCTTCCTTAAAAATAGAGCTAGGGCAGCTGAGAATTTTTAGGAAAAATTTAAACATGGCAGTCTCATGAGTTTTGTCATGCAACCAACTTAAAAATTTGAACTACTAAATTTAAGGAAGTTTGAGCACAAAAAAAGGTAAAATTAATTAAATAAATGTAATTTTCCCTCTTCATTTGATTTTGGTGGGAAATGGAATGTGCAGATTATTGACAAGTGGCAAACAGAGTTCCTAAGCTGGTGGGGCAATTTCTAGCCCCACCCTTTTTTTGCTTGCATCCTAAAAAGTAGGGGCTTCCGTTTTTGGAGGAAAGATTCCAATTAATCCCATAGAGGAAAAAAAATTTGCTCATGGGACCATTTCTTCCTTAAAAATAGAGCCCAAGCCCCTCCCATGGGACCACAACCTTAGTTGAGCTCCCACCATTATTATGAGTATAAATTTAATGCCCTTTTTTGCAGTAAATTTGGGTTAGTCTTTCAATACTTACTATTTTTACTAAATCAGTTTTAAGCATTGACTGAGCCAGCTAGCAAGGTTACTACTTTTAGTATTGTTGGTAGATTCAATTTTGATGATTATCTCAATATTTTATATAGTCCAATAGTTCTAAGTAAAATAACAATAAGTTATTAATTAATAAAGTTTAATTTGTTGGTTGAAAATTTTGTACACTTGGGAAGGCATGCAAATTATGGTTTTAGCCACAGCATGTGAGTTAAAAACTCTCATAATTCTAAGCGAAGCCTCCCCCTTTCCTACTATTACAAATTAACTATAATATATAAACACTAATCTAACTTGGGTGGGACAACATCCTTTTCTCTTTTTTTTTTCAGAAAAGATGATATTCTTTTATCTTTTTCAGAAAAGAAACTGTAACTAGAGTAACAAATACATAAATTTAATAAATTTCAAGAACAACAAAGATGCTTATATGAAAGGAAGCAAAGTTTCCATGAAAGCGCAAAGTCTTCAGTCACTTCCCCGAGACGGGAATGTAGAAGCAAAGCTCAAAGTCTTCACTTGTCTACTATCCTATCTAGTTTCCAAAATGATTAGTATGATAACAATGTACAACTTACAACAGCTCAAAGTCTGTTGATATGTTGCACCTCTAGACTACTATAACTAGGAAAAACTACAAGCTCAAAGTCTTAAAATCTCTCTCTATTGTGAACACTTAGCTACGACAATTTAATCCTCAATATTTGCAGCACAAAGTCTGCAAGAAATCAGATTAAAGTTTTTTTCAACAATTTTACCAGAATCTCAAATACATACAAACAAGTATATCACTGTGACATAAGAATACAATAGATATATGAACAAGGTCTTACACAAAGTCTGAAACTCAAATGCCTTTTTGGATTGCTTGAGAATTCAATTTTCAAGTATAAAACACAAAGTCTTTATCACTTTAAATTTTTGCAAAGTTCTCTTGCTTGCTAAAAAGATAAAAATTACATAGAGCACCCTCTGATATATATAGGAGAGGGGCGAAGAGCAAAAAGTAGGAGAAGTCTAACTAACTAAGACTTTTTCCACAACCACTATAACTAACTATGACTTATTCCAAATTATAGTCCTATTGTATTTCAACTTGTAATTTGTTTAAATGTAATTACAAGTTACAAGATTACAAGTAATGAGACTACCTATAATTACAAGTTTTGATACTACATGTAATTTGTTAAAAGGAAAATACATAAAACAAAAGTATGATTTAAGTGTCAGGAGACACTTCTTGTTCTTCTTCCATGAAAGCTTGAAACTTGTTAATTGATTCCTGCAATTCCTCAGGATTTGGGCCTGCTATATTCCTTGCACAGTTTTGATGATGACATCAAAGTATCTCATTGTTGCTACTCTATGTTCTTCAAGAATAGTTTGCATCTTATCAAGGAAAACTTGGCAATCCACAAATCTATTGATTGAGGTCAATGTAAGTTGCTCATATTCTAACTCCTGATGAAGTCTTGACACCAACTTAGAAATTATCACATCCTCACAAAGCAACTCTTCATCATGACTTACCATCTTGCAAGACATTTTCTCAAAATTGGAGATAATATCTTGCTCTACTTCAGTACTCATTTCATGAGAACTAATGACCTATTGATCATAAGCTCCTCAAACTCAATATACCTTTCTCTGTTTGGTATCACAATGTTGTTGCACAGGATTTCTAACTTCACTTGATCCATTTCATGCCAAATTTTCAAATCTCTTTCTATTGATTTCAGGCATTGCTTAAAAGCTTCTAAAGTCTTGTTCAATTTCATCTTTGCTGTCCTTACATTGCCTAGCACCAGTCAGGCTTTCTTCACCACTTGAGCACTCCGATCTGCTAGGTGACCTACCCAAGAATCAATAGCTTTGGCCTTTTGGGCAGCTTTTTCAATGGACTTTTCGGAAGTGGAGGAAGCAAGGGATCAACCTTTCTTGAAGAATTAATGATCTTTTGAATCACTGAGATAAGTTGTGTGTTTTCCTCCTTGAGTTTATCCTTCTTTGCTAGGAGCTCATCATAACTCTGAACCAATGAAGTTACCGAGTCCTCTATAATGTCCCCAAAATTGGTCATCACATTGTCAATATCCATCAATTTTGTGAAGTCTCTAAAAGAGACAAAATTGCAGAAAGGATATAGACAGTGGCTGATCTCCATGTTAGCAAAGAAGGATAGTATCGTCGTACGCAGCGATATTGATATGAAAGACATTGAGGGTGATCCAAGCATCACTACGGGGTGAAGGATTAGCGTGGAATATCGTTGATTGGTCAAAAGACTATTAATTGATGTTTGCCTATGTAGAATTAGGGGAGTATTAATGGTCACCTCACATCGACAATTTTGATTATCATCAGATGATTACAATGCCACATCCGTTAACTATACCTTCTAATCGGGATTGGAAGTACGTAATAATATCAATATCCTGGTTAGCGATCTATTGATGGAAACCACGATTAGCAAGAAGAATAATCGATAACATGATGAAAAGAGGTGATTAACGTTAAGCATCTAATGCAGCGATTAGTGGTGCGATTAGCATTAAGGAAAGAAGATATTATCGAGACATGTCTTTTGGCTTCACGATCGATCATTTCCATAATACGATATAAGAAGACAGTAACAATCGGGGGATAGGGGGCAGCGGATGAAGGAGAACAAGGAGGAAAGACGGAATACTATTTTCCTCTAGAAGCGTAACCACAACATTAAGTTGCAAATCAAAGAAGACCATCCAGAGGTTGCCGGTTCAGTCATAGTCATCAGGCGCCAAATACTTCTCAAAGAAGTATAACGCCAAACTCAGAACGCGTGTATAGCAACAGTCAGATTCAGACTTCACAACGGATTTGCCTAAAACGTTATATAAAATGTAATATCCTGGATATTTATTTTTGTTTTTTAAGACCAATAATAATCATCCACAAACAAATAACCCTTTAAGGTTAGAAAGCATAAACTCAAAGCTTGCTGAAAAATGCAACCCTTCCACTTTCTGATCACCAAGTGCCCAATGTGGGAAGGTGAGAGCATATGGTGAATAGGGGATCATTAGAACTCAAATCTGCTGAAAAGATAAAGTGAATACAATACTAGGCGGCAAGCCAGCCCCTTCCGCTTATCCAACGGGAAACCAAGAAACTTGGTGGTGAACCAGCCAAGAGAAACATATAGCAGTCACGAATCACTCAACCACGATATTTCAGTAGGAGGACAAAAATTACAAAAACTCAACTCGACCGCTTATGTAGCGGGAGGACCATTACAACCAACCATCACTTGACCGCTTATGCAACAGGAGGACCGAATTACAATATAACTGATATAGGCGGCAAGCCAGCCTCTTCCACTTTTTAGCGGGATGAGAGTTTACAAGCTGGAATTGGTTAGTAATTTAGTAGTACTACTACTTAACCTTACAATAACAAAGAGAGTGAGAGTAGAAGAGTAATATTGAACATCCAAATAATAAGCATGAAATTCTGCTAACACCAAAAACTGCAGGTTGGGAATGCAAAACCAGCAGCCTATGAACCCACTAAAACACTCATAACTCTCTCAATACTCACCCAATTCACCCCAAAACAGTTCTAAATCAAAACTATACCAGCAACAATGAAAACAAACCCAAGGAGAGCTATCAAAACTCTCATATTTATTTGGCACGCCTCCCAATGCACCTCCTAAACCCAACGCCTAACTAGAGAATTTCGATTTGCATTATAAAAATCCATACTCAATGCAAGGTGCTAAAAACTTACAAGGTGAATTGCCAGTAGCAGGAAAGATGAATGAGCTGGTACCCAGAATGATGGAATCGCTTGGCCAAGAGGTATGAGCAAAATATAGTTTTAGCAACTCCGCGACCAGCAACCAGAAAACACTCCAATCCCACACTAAACACTCCACAATCTGCAAAAATCACTCACTAACAGCACTGGAAACACCAGGATACAACTAGGTACTATCTTCCAAGTACGAACTGAGACTTAGCTAGGAAGCCACACTTTGAAGCTCAGATTTTCAATCGCCGAACCGGCAGCATAACGATGCAATTTTCATAGATAACCAAAATGGGAGCCCAAGGCTCTTATTTATAACTTCTAACTCCACCAAATCCAAATGCAAATGCTCACAAATGCGCCCAAATTCATCTTTCCCATTTGTATTTCATTTACCCAAGTGGACCCAAGGATGGCGCCATACTTTAGTCAAAAATCATGCCAAGCAAGCAAAGACCACGATTTGACTTAGCAAATACTTTGGTTGAATAAAATAGCATCTCCCCTTTTAATATTGGCGTCCCTTTCTAGACATAAACAATTCGCCTAGCACTTAGGAGACATTATGCGCAATTTCCAAAGTCATTAATCAGTAGTAAAAATAATCAAATTAATTAAATATTAAACCTTAGGATAAGGAAATAATATTTAATTACATCACTTATGACTCCAATGTTGATTATTAACAAAACCAGGATGAACCTGAGCAAGGAAGACCATTGAATTGCTGCAAGATCAGGACCCTGTCCACTGCCAAAATAGAAACATTCTATACTGCCACTTACTAAAAATAGTAAGTCATGAACTATTGCTCCGAAAAGCATGATCTTCACACCTAGTGACAGAGCATGGAGAGCTCAGTAGGACAGTATCACCAAAACAGCCAACCCGTGACTTACTAAAAATAGTAAGTTCTCGCCTCATCAATGTTTGACCCTCATTCTTCATTCCACATGGCCTACGAGTCTCAGGAATAGGTCAATGGACCACTGGAAGTACATCAACGAGAGGGGACATTACATAAAATTTGTACTGAAGCGTTATGTAATAAATTAACATAAATCTACAGTAATATTATTATCTACTCAAGCAACATTCTAGAAATAACTCTTATTTGGTATCTATCGAACCCAGTCATTAGAGACTTCGGGAATCATTAATACTTCAAAATTATTAAGAAATCAGGGGAGCCATACCAGGGACATTACATCCTCAGCATCATGCATCATTCTAGCATGTGTTTGCTTTCCTAGTTCCACCCTTGTGAATCTATAATCGTATAGTTGCATTTCTCCTTGTGGCTTATTAGCATACTTCATCTTATTACTGTCCACAACTACTCGTGAAACTGTTTTGGCTTTCTTGGCAACCTTCGGCTTGGATTTTCTAAGGTGTTGAAAGTCAAACACATGAGGAGAAATATCTTGCTTTTTCCTCTTTGGAGTGATTGAACTCAACCATGGGGGTAAATCTAATGAGCTTGCATTTGTAACAACAATTGCAGTTTATGTAGAAACAGGCTCTGCCTGTACTACAATTGTTATTCTAGGGGAAGCCTCAGTCTAGACAGCGACAAGCGTTTACTTAGATGACAAATCATGGCTAGCTTCATTCATGAACCTATCAAAGCTTACAACAGAGGTATCGATCTCAGGAAGTGACATGCTGGATAGAATGGCATAGGAAGGATTTGCATCAAAAACATTCTCCAAGTTGTCATGTGGAGCATTCGCAGATATATCTACTGTTGATCATGTCACAATGGTACAAATTGATGCACTTGGCACAACAAGATCAATGTGTACCATAGAAAAGGAATCCACATCTGTGTCTATTGGAGACATAGGGACATCCAAAGACAATTGGGAATGGCCATATGAGGAGAATCTAAGTTCAAAGTAGTAGGAGATTTTGGAGCATTCTCCTCTTGTGGTTCATCCTCAGGGTCAATGACTTGAATTTTAACTTGAGGCTTCTCTTTTCCTTTCAATGGTACCTCTTCTGGAAGAATAACCAAAGCCCTAGTGACTCTTAGCTTCATTCTAGTACTAGAGGAAGAAGCACCCTCTTTGGGTTTGACTCACTTCAGACTTACGCCCAACTGGTCCTGTTGAATCATCTTCTGCCCCAACCTTGATCTTTATGGTTTTAACATTGTTGCTTTTCAGCCAAACATTGGTGTTGGGAAGGATGAGCTGAAATCTATCAAAGATTGAGGTACTTCTTTCTGTGACCATTGGACAGATGGAAGAGTTACCTTAGCGACCCTTTGCTCAATATACTCTAGGTCAAGTGTTTTCCCATCATCTACCATGCCTTCTAGAATCTTAGTTAGATCCATATCTACAATTTGCTCCAAGGTAAGCCTATTGTAGTCCATCTTCCTGATGCCTTCCTCTGAACAAAGATCAACCCAGATATCCTCAAGGTGATGAACATGAGTAAAGGCTCTCTTGATTTTATCTTTCATCCTCAATAGTCAAAATCTTTTCTCGCCTTCAACTTGATTTCTTGAAGTTTTGTCTCCATTGCCTTGGCTCTTGTTGAAGTCGTCAAGGAATATAGACCAATCTACAATGGATTATGTGAGGATATATTGATCCCTAGCTTATGTTGAGTTGATTGGATTGCATGAACTGTCATCAGCTATCTAGCCAACTCCATTAGGACGATCCTGTCAGTAGGTTATCTCGGAAGCATATATGGGTGACCTTCAAAACATCCAACTCTCATATAAGTGAAAGTTGGGAATTGAAGGAACATGCATTCCTACTCATTCACTTTCTTCCAGACTGCCTTGGATACTCTCTTGTTCTTATGTGTTTTATCAAACAAACACATGAAGTGACCAAAGAAGGCATCCTACACCCTCTTGTAGTGAATCCTGCTAGGTCTCAAGGTGAGTTGATCATAAGATTTCCACACTAGTACTAGCGACTTGTCACCTTTGGTAGAAAGACTTGGAAATTGTCTTGGTGACGTTGCTATGTATACTAGGTAAGAGCTCATGTAGAAAGTGAAAGTGGTTGGAACTTGTGAGAGCTGTTCACATAGGTTATCACTTATCAGTTCTCCCCAAAAGATACGAGACTGAGCTTTTCTCATGACCACAATAAATTTGTACATCCAGGTCTTAAATATATTAAACTGTTTCAACCCCATTATCCTGCTCAGAAGTGTGATCGTGTCACTGAGTTTTTCAATGAAATCAGAACGATACAATTTGGGCCATCTAGAGAAATAGGTCCTAGGAGTCTTAAGCCACTTGGAGTTGATATGCCTTATGCAATCTGATCTTTTCTAGTTGTAGTGATCAAGAGCACCTTTCATAGAAATGTCTGCATACACTAGAGCAGCAGGAACCTTGAAGATTTTGTTAATAGTTTCTGCATCCAATTTGATAATAATATTGCCATCATCATCCTTGATTGTCCTAGATCCTTTGTCAAAATGAGCAACACAAGCAAGGACAAATTTTGGTTCCAAGGCAGCCATTGGGAAAGTGGAAACCAAGTGAATATGGCTATTCAAGAGCAACTGCATGTTATGACTTGGTGATCCTTTTGCTCTCTGAAGGAACTTGGACATATCAACATGCCCAATCTTCGTGTCTTTAATTTCATCAACAAGAGAGCTCACCTAAGAAGGAGAAATCTCATTCTGGTACTTGTCGTATTTGTACTTCTTCTTATTTAAAGGAGATGCTGGTTCCTCTGTCATCGAGCAAGAATCTGTAACATTGCAATGAAAACTCCAAAGAGTCAAGACATCATCACAGGCTATGGGAGAAGCCATGACACTTTCTTCAAACGAAAGAGCTTGGAAAACAATGCTCAACCTTTGACCTATCATGATATTTATCGTGGAGAAAGTGAAAAAGAGTGGACAAGCTTGAACGATGCATAATGGACAAAACTTTGATAGTGACGAGGGCGGAATTCTGGATCTCAAGGGGTGGACCGAAAGTGAATAGCAGCGGGCTTGAAAAGGTGGAAATGACCAATGCAATGTAGGGAAAAATCTTGACACTTGCACTTGTAATCGGGCCTTGAAGTCTCGATTACAAGTGTACAAGCTTGCATTTTTGCGATGTGCAAAATGGGGAAGAGATGCTGAATCTTACACTTGTAATCAGGTCTTCAAGACTCGATTACAAGTGAGTATTCTTACATCATGTTATTAAGCTTGCAATCGCATCTTGAAGACCCAATCGCAAATGAAAAGCAAAGAAAGAATATGGCTTGCAATCGGGTATTCTAGACCCGATTGCGAGTAAGGGGCAAGCATATACATACAATCACAATTGCAAATGAACTCACATAGAAACACTAAAGAAAACAAAGCTTCACTTGCAAAGGAAAGATATACTTTGCTACAAAGACCCAAATGCAAAAAAGGGAAGAACAAAAAAAAATAGTGAATAGGCAAAACCTTATACCTCAAGCATTCAAAATCGCTTAAAAGATAGAAACAAGATTCAAACGCAAACACGAAATTGCAACCAGCGAGGGTTTGCAACGATCATAGAGAAAGAACAAAATAACAACAAAAGAAGCCAAAACCAAAGCGAAACATACCTTGAGACTAGATGAGAATGCTGGAAGAAATTGTCCAATTCTTCAAACACAACTTTAAAAAGCTTAATGAAGATTAACACTTCATTCAAAGACTTATATGGGCACTTTGGAGGAAAGACATTCCTTCTATTATGCAATCACTGCATCATAAATGAAACTCCACCCAAGAATGCGGGTTTGCCAAAGAGGAAGATCAAATTGGGTTTAAAAAGTGCCAATGCAAGCAAAGAAAAACGTGTTTCAATTTGCCTTACATAATGAACTTGTAATCGAGTTATAAAATCCCGATTACAAGTGAAATTCATTTACTTGCAATAGCATCTAAAAGTTCCTATTACTTGCAATGAGCTACGTAAAACCCGAATTTGCACAAAAATGAAGGAAAAAGGCTCAGTTACCGGTTCTTACCTAAACTGGCTGGGTCCTGGTCCTGGTCCCTGCCCGGTCCTGGTCCCAACCTGGTTCGCCCTGGGTCCCACTCGGGTCTTGCCCAGGCGGCTGGGTTCCCTGTGGGTCCTGCGTGACAGGACCCATAGGGAACCCAGCCGCCTGGGTAGGACCCAGGTGGGACCCAGGGCGAACCCAGGAGGACCCGGGTGAACCCAAGCCCGTGGGTTCCCAAAAACGGGGCCCACGGGTTAGAAAGCAATTAAAAACAATTAAAAAACAATTTTTTTTATTTTTTTTTACATCTAAACCCTAATCTGCCCCTCTATGATGCATTTCATGCATCAAAACATGCATTCAACCTATTCTACTTGCATTTTTGATGATTTATGATATATCAATATCAGAATATTTATTGGCATTGGCAATTATGGATTTATGATTTATGATTTATCTGTTATCATTTATGTATCATTGTATGGGAAAGTTACATTGTATGTTTGAACTGTGAACATATATAATTTTGATGTTTGAAGTTTGAACATATATATATATATATATATATATATATAAAAAAAAAAATTAAAATATATATATATATGTATGGACGAACCCGTACCCGTACCCAAATTTTTATTTTTTTTTGCCGAATCCGCGAATCCGTACCCGAATCCGAACCTGAATCCGAACCGGAACCGGTAACTTAGGAAAAAGGCCATCAAAACCAACCAATGCTTAGGCAATGACGACCAAAACACCCACTAGCAATTAGACACAAACAAATACGAGTTTTGAACCTCGTAAAACGCACCTTAGAGACAAACTACGAATTTTAAGCAAAAATTTGTAGGGGTTAATTTTTGAATTTTCAAAAATTAAGACAACATAATTAAAGATTTAATTTTATCGTTATTTTAATTTATTTAATAAAAGGACTATTGGGACCATTTATAAAGTGAAAGATGATTTATTTAAAATGAATGGGGCTCTTTTATATTTGGATGCTACATTGGAAGATCAAAAAGTGACTTTTATTAAATTAAAAGCAAAAAGTGAAGAGGGTTGATTTTCCTAGGATAGCTATAAAAGCAGTTTTGTGGAGCTTATTTCTCATGTTGATGTTGGATATTTGATATTGCTTGTGTTTTTGGAGATTGTTCTTCTCAGGTTTGTGAGGACGACAACCCTTGCAAGCAACAATTTCCATGTTGTTGAAAGATGCAATCTAGAGGATTACTTGGTGTTTTCATTCAAGAAACACACTGGAGCTTACATTGTGATTCATTTTATGCATCTTCTCAAATTATAGTTGCAGATTTTTGGAGGTTTATTTTCAATTTGCAGATTGAGGAGTGTGAGGAGGGTTGGAGTTGTTATTATCTTGCTTTATGTTGGCTGTACATGTGTAGGACGTTGAGTTTCCAATGACTTCATTAGCTAGGGTTTGGAGAGTTTATTTTGTTGTTTTGTGTCACCCAAGCCTGGAGAACATAGAGATAACTTTAGTTTAGCCAATGAAGGTGAACCTAGGGTGTGGTATCCATTTTCAATGAGCCAAATTGGATATTTTATGAACAATGCCAACTATTTTACTGGTGCATTTTGTGGGTATGTTGGAATTAGATATGTAATGTCATTTAATGATCTGGGTTGCTCATAGTTTTGAGAAATTTTGTATGTTCAACTCAAAATATAAATATGGAATTTTAGCTCTTTGTATTTCCAAATATTTTAATATTGTCACTTTTCTGAGTTATTAGTTAGCTGCAAATATTTCTGTTACCTGCACTTTATTTCTCATTTCAAAATTATTGCAAACACTTTCAAAAAACAAAAAAACAAAGGCAAAACAGGGCAGCATACTACATTCACATGGAAGGGACTTAAGGATTTTTTACAACACGTTAGAGAGTTATTCACTTGTCAGTAGAACAAGTCAAAACATACTTTAATAGGATTTTTGCAATTCCTTCTGATTAAAGTACAAATGAAAGTATATCCATGGATTTTATTACATGTCTTCCATGAGTTTAGGGAAAAGATTGTATATTTGTTGTGGCTGATAGGCTAAGTATGCTTACTTTTTCATCATATCTTCTAAGTATAAGGCACTTTAGGTTGCATAATTGCTCTTGTTATCACTAAGATTGCACCCTTGCCTAAGCTTAGCACTCAGCTATCTTGTAAAATGTGGGATCATCCTCAAGTTGTGGGTAGCTTATGGTGAAGATGAACCTTTAAAGAGGGCCAGTTCCCTTGATGATCCTCCTGAATACTACTTTCTTGACAAGGAAAAGGAATGGAGATATAACTTGAATTGAATCTATGAATCCTAGGAGGTGATGCACCAAATCTTGAAGATCTACTTGCTTCTCTAACTCACAAACTATCTCAATAAAAGGGATTTTGTCTTTTCACAACTCAATTTGAACATGTAATACATCAATATTTCATAAGAAGGGTTTGAATTCAATGCTTGCTTGAAGGAAAACTGATGATTTTCACAACTTCAACCAATTGAAATTCATGCTTGCAGCTACACTTGCCATGGAGCTGGTGGTTTGGGTTTAACCATCATGGTCACCTCTCTCAGCCTCAGCCTCAGGTGCATAACCAAATTTAGTACTTTGACTTTGAACTTCAACTTCATCCTCACGCCATGAGAACTCATTGTGACATTGCAGTAAACAATATAAAATTTATATGTTTATAATTCTAAAATTAAAATTAAAACTATGCATGGAGCATAATGCAAAGGATTAAGGCACAAAGTTTTTCTTTTAGTTTGTCTTACTTCAGGTCCTGTGAAGTACAAAAGTAGAGGATGCACAAATAAAAACTGTTGTTCTTAATCTGTCAACCAAGGATTTCACTTTTGTTTTTCTTACTTTAGGTCACACAAAGCATAGAAGGGAGGATACACAAAATTTTCATCCTAGTTTGACAAATCTCAAAATAAAAAATAAAAAATTTGAACATATAAACTACTGAAAGTAATTTGTAAAACAGTGATGAATAATCTTTAATAAAAAATATGACAGCCTACAGCCATGTCAATGAATATGATTATTTTTTTTCAAATTTCAATGTTGAATCTTGATGGCAATATGAACGATTAATATGCCCTTGCAGCCATATCTATGAAATTATAAACTAGATAAAAATATGAATTCGAAACTAATTTAATTTTTTTTTTTTTTTTTTTTAAATAGTGATAGAATCCTATGTTATGCTTGAAAAGTCCTTGCGACTTGGTGTAGAATTCCTCTTCTTCCTCTCCTTCTTGCTCCTCCTCAACCTCTTGCACTTGCAACACTTCACTCACTTGTTCTATCCTCCTTAACCTTGTTGAAATGAATTTGAGTAAAAATGAGGATTTTAGGGTGTTTTATTTTTATAGGGTTTGAGAGGCTTTGGTGGGGCCCATTGGCCATTAGGGTTTGGCCTTGGGCATTGATTCCTAAGGGCACTCCTAGTGAAAGTAGTGGTGCGATAGGGGGACATCTCCCCCAAGTCCCTATGCCTTGGAAACACCCCCATCTCGAAAATGCAGGGATTTTCTATTTATTTTTTTTGTTGGGGGGGGATGTGTCCTCATGGAACATTGGGTAGCATGCATCCTTGACACCTTTGCAAAATATTTTTTAGTGATCCAAGGTTCAATATGATATAGAAAACCATGAGGTGAAAACTCAAGCACAAACTCATCAACGTACTATGGTTCAAGATATTCTTCTTGATTGAGATTTATCCTCATTTGTGGGATTTATTTTTCTCGCATCAACAACCCTTCTTCTGTTGTAACCTTTTCTAGCATTGGTTCATTGATAACTATTGAATGTTTAACACGTCTCTTCATTGGTATACAAATTGACTATTGAGGACAACGATGAGGATTAGTCAAATTTCAAACGGCAATTCACTTTGTTCTCCATTTAAGAGCCCCTCTCAAGGTGATGCAAGAAAATGTCAAGATCTAGTAATAGCTACATATGTACTTGTAATTTGACACATGCCTTCAGAGCTTAATTGTCTTTAAGAAGAGCATGTTCTTCATCTAATTTGATCTTTCATTGACATCATGAAAAAAGGCATCAACCACTAATAACAAACTTTTTATCCCTTCCGTAGATACTACTTGAGTAGCTTGAGTGGACTATTTTTTTATGGTCTTTTCCTATGAAAGCTCTTTAAACCATCCTCCAAATGCAAAGAAGTAATTCAATGCATCCTTATCTGTGGTGCAATTAATGCCTTCTTGCTTGGTGAAAAGAATTTGAACACAAAAATTGGTCTATAGATGGTCACGAAGTTTTCTCCACAAAAAAAAGAAGAAAGTTTTGTGTAGTTCCTTCTATGTCCTACAAAAAAGGTTGTCCTTCTTTGGTCAACAAATCTTATGTCTCCTAGAACTTGAGCAATGTTTGTGAGGTAGATGAAAAAACCAACTCATCCCCATGATTAGTTGATGAAGGAGCAAGGATGGGCTCTTGAGAATAGGACTCTATTGGTGGATCCCATGGATTCTCTTCATGTTATCTCCTCTTTCCTTCTCCATGCCCTTTCTTAGCTTTTTGACTCCACAAGCATGTTTAGCCATTAAACATATGGTTATAGCAATTATTCACTTCTTTAGCGCAAATGGGTTCATATTGAAAATATCTTGCCCTAGAGTCACCATCATGCCCATCTAAACAATGTTGAAAAGTACTCAAAACCCTTAGATGATTTGACCTATAAAAGGTCATGAGTTGGAACATGTGATGCATCTTCAAACAATGTCTAGAATCATGCTCTCTTGGCTCATGAAAAGTACATAAAAAATTTGTGTTGTTATCAATGGGTGCCTTTAAAGAAAACCTTGCAGGTGAAGGTAGCCTTAGTCAATCATCTTGATGAACATTGTTGTGAGGATGTTCTAGGTGCCATAGAGCAATAAACATTTTGTTGTAGTTGTTTATTCATGTTTGTCGCATCACTTATTACACTTTGAAAGAGAGGGTTGACTGAAATATGGATCATCAATTTGATTGAGTCTTTGATTTTCCTAGTGTAATCATGTCATCTTCTAGCATAACCACTCTCTCTTGAGCTTCTATTACTTTGTCAATTGTGTTGGATTTGATCATGAATGCAATCATTGATAAAATTGTTTCGATAAAAGAACCCAAAAGAATCTTTAGCGAAGGCTTCAAACTAATATTGGTTCTATCAACAAGGTCGTTGAATCATGAGAGAAATTCTCTCATGGGCTCATTATTCTCCTTTGCATTGGACAGTTGGAACTATTTTGTTGCACCTACAATCATTGCCCCCACAAAGCGTATGACTACCACATCTTCCTTTTCTACTCCAAGGATATTGTTTTCTATTGTGAAGGCTGAAATGTGCTCTTTTGGATCTGAGTTCCAAAAACCTTTCCTTGAACCATATGGAAAATCATGGCATTTTGCAAAAGCCAAAGGATCAATGCTGGCTCCCAATGA
Source organism: Cryptomeria japonica (assembly GCF_030272615.1). NCBI lineage: Eukaryota > Viridiplantae > Streptophyta > Pinopsida > Cupressales > Cupressaceae > Cryptomeria > Cryptomeria japonica. Next base: position 494,583,416 of record NC_081408.1, read on the forward strand.
CAAAGGATATGGAGATAGACCATTGTGATTATTGTTAATCTTGTTTTTGTCACCCGTTGTTTCAAGTGGCTCTTTATCCGATGCCAAAAATATATCTTGATGAGTTTAGGAAAAAACAGTAAAGATGACCCTTTGCTTGAAGACATTTTATTAAGCTCTTGGAAGAAAAGGTTAGAAAGACTTGCTTTCATCTGCAATTTGGTGTAGACTCTATCAACTAAAATGGAATAGCTTCAATTTAGGCAATGAATCTAATTTCCCACAACAAGATCGGCCTATTGTTTCTTGTGCCCTACAATGAATGCCACAAATTGTTAGCATTTGAATTCGTTTCTTTTGAGATAACATTAACCAAAACAATATTTGAAGTAAAAGCTCTCTTCTAATTATGAAGCGAATCTTTGTGAGATCTAAACTATCCTAGATGCTAAGCCATAGAGAAACATATAATTATTCACACAATACAATGTTCTTCTAGGGGGTTTACATGAATAAAAAACCTACTTAACTATCTACCTATCTTTTTGCCTCAGGTATGAGCACAAGATTGGAAACAACTCTTGTCTCACAAGCAATATATTAAAAATCAAAGCAACTAATCTAAACAACAGACAAAAACAACTTCCTATTGGCTAAACTAGAGACCAACAATTTGATGCAAACAAGAAGGAAAACGCATGATTTCAAGAATTAAATGCCTAAGTTGCATACAAAGCTACGACTTAGACGAACAAGCAATGCCAATACAAAGCTTTATGCAATCATTCAATTTCAATTTGATCAATGAAGTCAACACAATAAATCAACTTGAATAACAATTTTAGCAGCATAAGTGTGACATCAACTATTTTTCAGAATATCTTGTGGTCAAAGCATTTATTTATAAGTTACAAAATACTCGATATTTGGGACTTTGGGTAATTATTATTTTACCCTAAAATCAATGTTTAGTGAACAAATTCTTGAAGCTCCTAAAAAGAAAGAAAGCAAAGAACTTTAAGCTAATGATTAAGAGAGTGTGTGTGTGTGTACACATGCGTGCATGCGTGGGTGTGCATGCATGTGTGTGTGAGAGAGAGAGAAATTATAAGAACAATGATGAACAAAAAGGATGTTTTAGGGCAAAAAACAAGGGTGTTTTGCAATTCATGTAACCATTGGTTTTGACAAGGGATGATTATACAACAGCCAGCTGCAAAAAGTGGCAATTTCATTCTGTGACAAAGAAATGGCCTGTGGCACTCTAACACTCTACTTTTTTCCTCTTCCTTGCATCCTTTCAACTTCTTTTCGGGCTTTTACAAGCATAAATAACTACTGTAAATGCAAATTAAGCATCCAAGTGATGTGTAGGTTAAATTTTTAGTCACAATTCACAAAGTGAACAATTGTGACTGTAATAAGGTTGCAGCAGAAGAGAGTAAATTGTTAGAGTTGATCTGAGTCGCAGAACACTACATGTACTTGCAGAAATTTCACTGTATGTAATTGAGCTAACTCAAAAGTAGAGGAGTGAGTTGTGAAGAGACTATGCTACCTAGGCTTGTTGGTTTATGTGTTTGCATTCGTGTATAAGCTCCATGAGTGTTTCTAGTCTAACTTCAGAGTCTTAGATATTTGGTTTGAGGAAGTTCAAAGTATCATAATTGAATGCTGGGTCCTTTTGGGTACACCTCGGGTACATCCAAGTGCCTAGGCAGTACCTTGTGCATAATCTGGGACGAACCAATAAAGGATCAGTACCAGGACTGAATCCACGTGTGAAACTTGGTCAAAATAGGACCCGGTAACATAGATCTAAAGAAATTTTAAAATAACAACCAACTAATAGAACTCTAAAAATAGGCCTAGACCCTCTATCTAGAAATAAAACCTTTGGAAATTACAACTGCTATATATAACCATTGCTAAAATTAGTTGTTTGATACTTAAATCTTTCAAGTGATTCTAGTGCAACCGCATGCTTTGAAAAATGTTAAGATTTCGGAGAACAGAAACCCTAACTTGTTTGTTTTGATTAGCAAACTTAAAAACTCTGGTGCAATTCCTTGCTTTGAAAAATGTTAAGGTTCTGGAGAATACCAAAACCCTAACTTATTTGTTTTGATTAGCAAACTAAAAAACAACAGCCAAGGATTTTGCCAAAGTGAAAACCATGGTTGGATCTTTGAATGATGGTATGTCAAAACCCTAGTGCAAGGACTTGGTGAGACCAGTAAAACACAATCATCACCATGAAATCTGTAATGAATAATGCTTGAAAAACAGTTGATCAATACTCTTCTAGATTGTTGAAAACTACCTTGAAATTCTAGGCTTTCATTCTTAAGTCTGTAACTCAAGGATAGGATTGAAACCCTAAGTGTTTGCTTCAATCTTAGAATGGGAGTAAATGGGAGTAATAAGTCCAAGAGCACTAAATTTCACCAAAAAATCAGTATCATACCATTTGTAAACCCTAGGCAACTTGAAAAAGCATGTAACATGGTTTGGAAAATACATAAACCCTACTCATTTCAAAGACAACATGATATTCTTTGCTGTTCTAAACCATTGATAAATGCTTCAAAGTAGTTTTAGGAATGGCTTCTAGTGTAGGGTTTCCTTTGATCATTTTGTAAGTAGCTTGAATGTTATTGGCAGTTTTGAAGTTAAGGATAGCCATTTTCAATGCATTCCATAACTCAATGAATTCCTTCTATTTGGACAAACATGTGTTTGTTTTGATCATTTAAAGCTTCTTTGGCATTAAGGAAGTCTTTGTAGTGCTCACACAACATAGCTTCATGATCAAAGCATTCTCCTACCATGAATTCTACTAAGAGATATATAAGATCTGGATAATTTTCATGGGAACCCCCCTTGTTAGCTTGCCGCTAACATTACTTATGAGGGTTATACAATTTGTGAACCAGCTTGGTAAGATCCAAGTCTCAAGATCTAAATGGAGATAAAGGTGCTAAGCTCTTCACAACCTAAGGGTAGATAGTGTTTTACGGATAAGGATTGAAGTGAAAGGTTTTCCATTGAGGGTAATGGATTTTGAGGGACTTGCACATTGATGACGTTGGTAGTAAGTTGAGGGCCAAATTCGGAGTATAGAGTGTTGGAGACACTATCTCCAATAGCATGCCAATTCATGTTCTTTAATGTTTATTCTTGCTATGTTTGTTTGTTCATGTTGTTCAAAGGATAGTAGTGAAAATCTTTCTGGGGAATAAATCAGCAACCCAGAAGATAAATATTTTTTCAATTAATTGGGAATAAATTCAGCTAAGGTCAGAGAAAATCGGGAAAGTTTTCCAAATAAATCAGAAAATAAATAAATAAATCCAGAAACCATAAATTTTTTGACCAAAAAATCCCCAAAAATCATGATTGGAATGGCAGTTGTCAAATAAGTGTGATTTATTCGAAATTTTCTGGGTCAAAGATTGTTTGACCAATTTTATTCAGAAATTGCAATGAAAATTGACATTTCTACTGTGTCACAATTTAACTTTTGTATTTTTTGTAACTATGATTCAAATTTCTTCTTGAGATGATCTTGTAGCCTGACTTTTAAGAAGCTTCTTTTAGAATTTTGCATGAGACCTTACTCTCACAAAACCGGAATTTTCTATTTTACTAGACCCTGTAGATGCCATATGCTTATAACTACTTATCAGTTGCTTGATGTGAATTTTGTATGTTAGGCAATTTGCTTATACTCCTTGGCCTGCATCTTGACCAGAAACAAAAACTCTATTAATGCCACATGTTCTTACCTTTTTATTTGTCATGAGTAATTTATGATTATTTTCCTTGATATTAAGGCTGGTGGATGGTCAGGGTCAAAGGTCGTGGCACATTGGAAAGAGAGAAGAAATTGAATTTCTAAATATAATACTTCTTAAATGTTATTAATCTGCTTTGAACTAGATGCATACTGATTTATATCGTTGTTCTGCTTTCTGATGGATCTATCTATATCTTCTGTTATGCATTATTGTACTAAGAGTATATGCTATATGATGCTTCTTACACGTTATTAGCCTGCATTGAACTAGATGCATACCAATTTATATCATTGTTCTGCATTCTGATGGGACTATGCATGTCTTCTGTTATGCTTTATTGTACTAAAGCAATATGTTTTCAGCAGGATGAATGCAAAGACTTATCTCTTATTTATCAGAATAGCAGGGTGCCTCTTACATTGAAAGACTACTTTTACAAGTCACCAAATCGATTGTCAGAGGAACTAGTCCGATGCATGTCAGCCATTTATTGTAAGCTGTCTAATCCCCCATTGAAACATTCTGGAGTAGTTCTCTCTCCACCATCATCTGCATCCTCTACCAGTATAAACTCCCCTCATGATGTGGTCAGTGATGGATGGAGTCCAAGATGGAAGACAGAGTCCTTCTCTGATACTCTTCTCAAGGATCCATACAAAGTAAAAGGTGATATGGGGGACGCTGGCCCTTACACAACCATGGTGGAGATTCCATGGATATGTGTAGATAAAGACAGGCTGTCATGTGCAACTCTTATGCTTCGCAATTTCAGGTAGTTCTTGGTGTTCACAACTCTCTTTGTAACAAAACATTCACCAATGATGTCAATTATTAAAAATCTTTGCAAGTTACAATCTAGCTTGAATTTCATCTAGGTGTGTGCATTTGCACGTCAGAAAATTTAAACAAATGGATAAGAGCAGATAAATTATAAAAGTAATCCTTATCCATCCATTAAATAACGCTCATGCTCTATTCCAAATGCATAATAATCATTCTTCTGTTTTTTGGGGGGTGGGATGTTTTAGATCGATGGTGGAGCATTTAGAAAAAGTGGATCCAACCTCAATGCAACAACATGCAAGACTGGCCTTCTGGATTAATGTCTACAATGCTTTGGTTATGCATGTAAGATTTAGCCTCTGACCTTAGTGTATTCATTTACTTAACTCCATAGTTGACTGTAACCAGAAATTACTCAAAGAAAAACTATGAGTTGTAACTTGTAAGTAAAGAATCTTCTTTTATGAGAAATCTCAATGTGACTCTATCATCTTGGAAACATGAAACTTTACCATGAGATAAGAGCTTTCCAATATGCTGGTGAAAAAATTGGTAGAGTCTGGAATAACTATTTTTTGTTGTTATTACAGGCATATTTAGCTTATGGAATTCCGGACAACAACTTGCGCAGGCTGTCTTTGTTTCAAAGGGTAAATCCAGTGTATCTCTTAGCTTATTCTAGACATGATCTCTATGTATATGTTTCAATAATTATATGTATTATTATGAAAACAACTTAACCAGACAAGATGTAGAATGGACTTTATACAGACAAATGGATTTATATGCTGAAAGATATTATTGATACAAACTGAAAGGATATTATCATCAATGATAATTTAATCAATAGGGATTATCTATCAGTAATTAGGATAGAGATCCATTCGCAATTTATCAATGCAAACCTTAACATATTAGATTTGTGATATGACAGGACTGGATTGTTGCCCCTTGAGAACCATTTAAAAAAAAAAATTATACTTAAAATTGTGATGCATTAAGTACTGAACCTTGTGAAGTTGCATAAAATGAAATCATACAAGTGGGGGAGAGAATCAACACAAGATTTAACCTTTGAGAAACCCAATGTAGGGGAGTGAGGGTTTGCCTCTTCATATCCACTATCATCAATTGAGAATTCCTAGCCAATCGCTTGTTTTGCCTCCAAGAACACTGTGGAACAATTACATCACTTTTGGCATGCTTGGCAAGCTTGTGTTAGTCATAAAATTTGATCAAATAACATGCTTCATTACCATACTTAGCTGATTATATATTCTAGTACTTTAGATGATCAATCGATGGCCTCAAGGGATATATTTATTCAAGAAAATGAGCAGTTGAACCAAACAAAAATCCTAGATGGAAATTCCTACCAAAAACGGAAAAAGAGGAAATGCTTCAGCTTCTTTATTGGGAGATTGAAATAGTTTTGTCTTATATGGGGCTGTTTTGGAGCTTCTGAATCTGTTTGTGTATTGCTTTCTGCACCAGACAAGTTCAGCATTTAACAAATCCATACAAGAAATATGGGAGTTTATAAATGTGTACATATAACTCATTTCCTCATTGTTGTGAGTCACAAGGTGTACAAGTCACCTCAGACTTCTTTACCTGTATTACCCCCAATCATCCTATAACACTTTTTGTTCACGCAACTCTACATAATGATGTAGGTGGGAACATGTCTGAGAATGCCTCATTAGTCATACACTTTATGAATTAAGTTTTATTGATTCAGCTTATCTAAATGAGAACATTCTTTCATGATCCAATTCAGATCACACCTCAATTAGGAGGCCTTTGGTCCCCTGATTATGGGAGGAAACGATTTCTTACAGAGGGAGGAAACAATTTACTCACTTCATCTTTGGAAACCACTTAGCCTTTCAATCGAACTCGCTAATTATCCCTGTCTCCCCCATCTATCATCCTTACCTTCTTCTGGAAACCAAGATCTTTACCCACCACTTGTTGAGCATTTAGTGAGGTCTTTGATAGAAGGTAATCATTGACTCTCTTCATTATCTAGCATAGAAAGCTAAAAAGGATTTAAGTTCTCACAATTTACAACCTAATATATCTTCATGTAAGGAGTCGAGTCTAATAAAAATTGAAATCATAATCAATACATATAAACAAGAAAGTGAACCTAACTGTTCACCAATCCTCATGAGTGGATCTTTCCCATTCAGACTGATGCTTGGATTACAAACTCACTCCTTAATCAACTACCTTATTATTTAATATAAATATTTACGTCTGTCTGGAACAATGAATCATTGAGTAATTGTAAAGATACAAATCTAAATTCTAGACTAGGTTACTACTTGCTTATGATTATGGAATTATGTAGATACTAGTGGTGGGATTTAGTTATAAGAACATCTAAAATAAATCTTTACTAAAAAACAAATAGATCTTAAACAACCTAATAACAACTTGTTACAGCAAATTATTCTTTAAGCTATCTTTAGCTTAGGCAATTCTCTTTGGCAACCACCAAACGAATATTTTAACAATCACGTGGAATGTTGTGCAACAAGTGTAACTTCCTTGGAATCCAACTTTGGAGTGTACTTATTTTGGAACACTTATGTTATAGATAACTTGTCTAATAGGTTACTTGTAATGTCCCCTTCTCAGTGAGGAGTAATCACTGGTCTATTGGCCTATTTCGGAGACCTGTAAGCTGATTGGAATGGAGAATTAGGGTTTCCTATTTTTGTCGAATTTTGCACGAGCCATTTGAGGACTATCCGGTGGGAATTCTACATTTTTGTTCATGGATTACTTCTGGGTTTTTAGTGAATTTCATGGTGGTATAACATGCATTCGGTTCTGAGGAGATGTCTGAACTTGCTATTTTTAGTAAGTGGGTGTTGGGCTAACTGGATAGTACAGTTTTTTTTAATTTTTCGAGCTCTCTCATAGGGTCTAACAAGCATGTCTTTCGGAGGTGTTTTCATGACTTACTTTTTTTAGTAAGTGTCAGTTCAAGTAGTGCTATTTTTGGCAGTCTTGAGCAGAGCTCCAATCCAGTTCAAATTAGTGTTTTCTGCACCTCCGTTCAAATGGTTGATTTGGCAGCAATCAGTGGTTGATTTTAATTGCTAATTAAATATTATTACTTTATTTTAAAGTTTAATATTTAATTATTCCGACTAATTATATTTTGGAGGAATGACTTAGGAAGGAAAATTATGTTATTTATCCAAAATCCCATTATATTTTTGTAAGTCAGGTGGGTGTCCAAATGAAGTCATTTTAACACTTTATGTTATTTTCTCAAAGTTTGAACTTGTGCACCTTGATAAAGTTCGACTAGGGAGGCTGGAAAGGGGGCGCCATGTCTTGAGGTGACATGAAATGAAATGAAGTGAGTTTTAGATGTGTTTGGGCACCATTTGCATTTGAATTTGTGAGGGAGAAATCTATAAATACAAGGTTTGGGCTCCTCATTTCATTATCTTGAGAATTTACACCGTTATGTTGCTGGAATGGTTAGTGACTGAACTTCGAAGTTGGAAAAGCTTCCTAGTTGCTTTAGTTTTGTTCTTGAGACACAATACCTAGCTGGATAGTTGTTTTTGGGTGCCATTTTTTGAGTGTTTGATTCAATTTTCAGTGTGAGTTTTGGAGTTTCTATGTTGCTACTGTGTTTTTGGTGTTGTTGGTGCGTATTTGGCTGGAAGTGAGTTTTATACGTAGCTGCCTGTGTGTTGAGAGCATCATTCTGGGTATCGACTCTATCTATCTGTACTCCCTAGGCGATATGGTTCACAAATTTGCAGATTGAGATTTGGAGATTTAGATTTTTAGTTGCAAATCGAAATTTACAGCTTGGCCGTACCATTTTGGAGGTGCCTTGGTTTGTGTGTCATCCTTGTGTGGTGATTTTGGTGTTGGTTCAAGTTCCTTGCTTGTTCTCCTTGGTCTTATCTGTGGTTTGGATGTGTTCGTGCGCATTTTGGAGTTGTTTCGGAGTTGTATGCATATCAGTGTTGCTGGTCTAGTTCTAGAGTTGCTGGTATTTTATATCAGACTTGTTATTTTATGTTTTTGGCTTGAAATCAGCTATAGTTTATTGTTGCAAGCTTGTAGTACTTCATTGTAATCTTCCTTGTATCATTGGTTAGTAGTACTAACCTCGATTATTGAACTTAAAGTGCTCATTGTAATCCCCATTGCATAAGTTGAAGAGGCTGGCTTGGCCGCCTTAGTGTTTGTAATTTCAATTGGTAGCTTAGTCATCCCGCTGCATAAGCATTGAGTGATTTTTGTTTGTAATGATCCTCTCGCTGCATAAGCGGTTGAGTGATATTTGTTTGTAATGGTCCTCCCACTGCATAAGCGGTTGAGTTGAGTTTTGTTGTTGTGTTCTGTAAAATTCCCCCTTATTTTTTTTTAATTTTTCCACAATTACATTCAACACAACACTTGTTATGGTTAGGAAATGAAAACCAAATGCTGTTGAAAGGTAACCCTTCCACTTTTTGATCACCAAGAGCCCAATGTGGGAAGGTGAGAGCATACGGTGACAAGGGGTTCGTTAGCTTTCTAATCCGCTTGTTGACGGGAATAATCATTATGTTATGTTGTTATATTTATGTTGTCGTCGGTAATAATGAGTTACAGCGGTCAGTTAGTTAGCCGACGGGTAGGTAGTTGGAGTCGCGACGGTTGTGTCGCGCCCCTTCGGGTATTATATATTGTGTACCTTTTCTTCGAAGGAGGATCATGTTAGTCGTGTCAGATGTAATGTTATAAGCACTTATTGTACATGGACTGTGGAATTAATATAGAGGCTGGTTATTTAATATATTTCCATTATGTTCTGTGCATTTACATTCTGCATTTAACCGTTTACCCGAGAGGGCAAACATTTGGCGCCATTGCCTAGACGAACTCGGGAACGGAAGACACGGATGGCGCACAGACACAATGGGCCTACCCGTTGGTGAAGGAAACCCGGAGGCCGACGACGCGCGGACAGAACTTTGTACACGGGAGAAGACACGGCAACGCGAGAATTCTCGATTTTGCTCCAGGTAGCCATTCAGACATACGTTCGACGAGAAGCGGCGGAGGCAGAAATCCCACCAAGTGCCGTGTGGACAGCGCTGGAGGTTAGCCCGGCAGTAAACCGGTTAATGAACCACCTCCCCCGGCTGCTTGCACAGGCATCGCTGGCACAGCAGGCCCACCTGGAGGAGATTGCCCAGGAGGAACGACGACAACAAATCCTGCAACGCTACGAGGAGAACAGCCGACGGGACACGGAGAGAGATGGCGCCAGGCCAGGAGGGAATTGAACTGTGAACTTCTTATTTTCAAATAAAAGTGTCATTGACACGAGTTGTACTTGAGCAGATGAATTAATAAAGATATGTTTTGATTTAAGAATTGAGAGTTATGGAGATGTGTGACAATTAATGCCAAACCTATTGAATAAAGATAGGAATAGAAAACCGGAAACGAACGAGTGGGAGGCCGCGTAGAGGGCTTTGATTCTGGAGCAGCAAGTAGAACGAAGACGGAGGCTGAGGCAACTTGCCGAAGGATGACCTGCCGAAGGGGGGCCCGAGGGGAACCAAGGAGGTGTCACGGAAGGTGCAGAGGCCGACGAAAATTTCTACGCGTCGCCAGATCATCGTAGGACGCGGAGCCACGAGGAATTTTTAGAAGAAACAAGGTTACGGCGAAATCTAGTCGAGGAGACTCGGGATCAGTTTAGGAACTTATCCCTCACGCCACGGAGTGAAGATCACCAACGGGAAGCAGGAGTAGGAGTGTGTCAAAACGAAGGGGAGGGCAACAGTACGGGTGTAGGTGCCACAGGCGACAGGCAAAACACCGTACCTCTAGGACACACCACCAACACTACCGGAGGTAGCAGCGCAGGGACACAGCCACAGACACAGACACAGACACAACCGCCTCCAGGAAGACGACAAGGGATGGCGAGCAAACAAAAGTTACCAAAGTTCACAGGGGACGGCAAGCAAGACCCCTTACGGCACTGCCGTACATGTGAGACCAGTTGGTCCGCCAACGAAGTAACAGACCACGACGACTGGGTACAGCAGTTTCCAGCCACGTTACGAGGAGTCGCCATAGATTGGTACTCCGATGTAGATAAGCAAAAAGTGGCCACATGGGCTACCCTACAGAAGGAATTCACGGAGGAGTTCCGGTTGCTTCGTGATGACAACGAAATTGTGACAGAGATATACAGTACCAAGCAAGGTACTAAGGAGACAGTACGGGCATACAGTCGGAGGCTGAAAGAACTCTTGGGTAAAATGGAGAGCCAGCCGGCTGACGGCTTAAAAAAACGATGGTTTGTGGAAGGATTGAAATCCTCCCTACGAAAAAAAATGAAGATTGTACCCCCGACGTCATATGATGACGCCTATAACAGGGCGATGGATCTAGAAAGCGAATATAAAACATCAAGGAAGAAGAAAAGTAATAGATATTCATCTGACGACGATGAAGATTCTGACGGGGAGAGCAGTAGCGGTGGCGAATCGGGTAAAAAGGTACACGCGCTCCAGAAGGACATGGAACGAATGTTGAAAGAATTCAAAGCCATGAAAGGGAGTACAAGTAAGACGGAAGAAAATGAAGTGTGGTGTACAGACTGTAGGAGTGACGGACACACAAGGGGTACTTGCCCGAAGAAGGCATTCTGTGAGATTTGCCAAGTGATGGGACACTCCACCAAGGAGTGCCCATACAATATGAAAACCTGAAGCACGAACCAGGTGTTGTTCACAGAGCAGGCCACAACATCCGCACCAGCGGGTACGGGCCAGCAGACTAACACAACGGCATCATCTGGAGGATACCGGGACAACAGACGCGGCGGCGGAAGGAATAGCAACAATAACAATAATGGAAGCCGTATCCAGTATGACGCCAAGGGCCGGCCAATTATCCAATGTAGGGCCTGTAATCAGTGGGGGCACTTCGCCCGTGATTGCACAAAGGAAGCCACCCCTCAGCACCTCTGCCGTTGGTGTGGGCCAGGCGACCATGAGGACGCAAATTGCCCGCAGGCAGGGGTTAATCTCCTCAACATTGAGAAGGCTGAGAAGACTGGTGAGAAAGAAGTACTGGCGATCACCCGCGCCCAGACGAAAAAAGCCACTTATCCCGACCCCCGTACGGAGAAGGAGAGATTACGGGAGGCAAAGGCCAATATTGAACGTGAGATGACGACCGAACGACGGGACAACGAGGTGGCGAGTACATCATCCCGTACGGAAGCGGAAAATAACATCATTGGGCGAATCTTGCAGATGGAGGTGCCGATAAAGGTAAAAGACCTTCTAGACTCTATGCCACAATTGAGGACTGCCATCCTCACCAATGTGCAAAGCACCGCATCGTCGAGTACACCACAGGTAGGGGTTCCCGCCACCGCATCGTCGAGTGCACCACAGGTAGGGGTTCCCGCCACCGCTTCGAAGAGTACACCACAGGTGGAGGTTTCCGTTAGCCCTTCGACTGACCCGATGTTACTAGCCTTGAGCAGTGGTAGACACCCAACTGTGGTAGAAATGGGTATCCGTGGGACCATTCTGAAGGACACCATTGTGGACAGTGGATCTGGGGTGAATGTACTACCAGAAGAAACATGGAAGCGGCTGGGGAAGCCCACCCTGTGGCCACCCACATTCAACCTGGTGGGAGCGGACCAACACGGCATTAAGCCACTCGGCCTGTTGATGGCCCAGCAAGTGACAATTGGTACACAACCATTCTTGTTAGATTTCGTGGTTATTCCCTCGAAGAAGAAAGGCTATGACGCCATCCTGGGGAGAGCGTGGTTGATCAACGCGAGGGTAAACCACAACTGGAAGAAAAATACACTTTCCATGGAGAAGGGAGGGCGGAAATATACCATTGACCTACACACCCAAGATGTCGGCGAAGAGCTCGCCTCTTCAGACTCAGACTCAGAGGACTCTAATAAAAGGGAAGGGGGTCCCGATGAAAGCAAGGGCAAGAACGCGATGGAGCCGAACAGTGAAGGGGTGCTAGAATTGGAGGGATGTTCTGAAGATGAGGTATGCTCGACTAACGGGCTCTTCCACTGGCAAATGGAGGATTACGAAATGTTCCAAAGCTACAGGCTCGAAGTAGAGGAACCAGAGCAACCAACAGAGGTGTACCTGCCGGAATACAGAGAATATTGGAAGGGAGACGCCCCAAACCCTAGAGGCATAAATAATCCGAAGAGTGTCGGCAACGATTGGAACCCTGTATGGAAGACCGCAGTCTTCAAAATCTTTATTATCCTCCTCCTTCTTATGTACGGGAAGGAGGTCGTGGTCCCTATAGAATTTGTGGTTCCAAGTCTTCCGATGGCCATTGAAAATAGACTTGCCACCAACGGGCCCAAATTGAAACCCTACCACGCGAAGCGCGCAAGGGACCCGAGAGGCCGGACGGACACCCGAGAGCTCGAAGGGGGACCCGAGAGGATGGAAGGGGACCTAAGAGGCCGGGCAAGCAACTCGAGAGGCATGGGACAAAAGCAGGAGACTTTTGGGCGAGAAAAACCGAGAAGGATGAAGGGCGATCCCAGAGACAGGGGACCCGAGCCGAAGACTCTCTAGACAACTTTAAAAAAAAAAAAATTTGAAAAAAAAATCGCACGGTCGTACGACAACGACCGTACGGTCAAAAAAAAAAGAAAAAGAAGGGGAAAATGGCCACCGTACGGTGGGACCAAGGTGACAAGGTGACACCACCGTGCGGTGGAAGCACCGACGGTGGCACCACCGTGCGGTGGCATCACCGACGGTGGAACCACCATGCGGTGGACGGTGCACCACCGTGCGGTGGAAGCACCGACGGTGGCACCACCGTGCGGTGGAACCACCGTGCGGTGGCACCACCGTGCGGTGGCACCACCGTGTGGTGGAACCACCGACGGTGGCACCATCGTGCGGTGGGAGCCACCGAAGGCGGTCACCAAGCAGCCCGCGGAAGAATAAAACGCCGCCAAACATCAAAGACGCCGCACAACACCACTGCGACGAAGAACAAAACAACCCCGCACACCGCCATCACCGCACAGCAAAGGGTAAAGGGAAGAAGACGCCGAACAATGCACCACCACGCCACCACGTGATGCGAAGGGTAAAGCACGGGCCGACCGCCACAGGTAGACCAAGCAGCCGCACGATCGGAGGTGCCAATGCTGTTGTTGACCGTATAGGGAGGTTGTATGGCCGGGGTGCCATCAGGGACATTACAGTGCCCAAAAAAAGAAAAAAAAAAGAACGACGACGGCCAGATTTAAAATGATTTGCTGAAGTCTGGAGCCTAGACACTGAAAATATTGGAGTGTAGAAGAAGGGTTTTGACATCATAAAATATCACAGAAATGATGCTGCCCCAGACCCCGCGAGGGGCGCTGCCCCTCGACCCCGCTGGGCGTTGCCCCCAGACCCCCAGTTTATTTTGAGCTACAGAAGACCACGGGAAGTGTTGTGCCTGCAGCTAAGCATTGGCAGGGAAGCCATAAGCCGTAGAGGGAGACGGATTTGGAGGTTGGGAACAAACAGAGTTTGAGGGAAGGCATTGCAGGTCCGCGCAGTTGTATGACACCAGGGAGTTATTCAGTTCAATTTTTAGCCTTTGGGGAGTGTGATGGAGGATTTGAGGTGTCTCCTAGCATTTGTGCCAGCGGATTGTGGCCACCTCCAGGCATGATAGGTATGCTTTGAGGAACTCGGAGTATGTCTCGGCTGGACGTGAGGTTGCCTTGGTGGATGCACAGAGGGCTCGGGAGGAGCTGACCACCAGGTTGGAGGCAATAGTCTCGTGAGACTTAGTTCAGTGTACCCAGGAGTTGTATGCCGGGAGAGCAGCACGGGTGGCTATCGAGGACAAATTGGCTAGGGAGACAGTATCATTTGAGTAGCAGTTGGTGGAAGCTGAGACTGAAAATTATGTTTTGCAGACAAGTTTGGGGTAGGCACAGGAGGACTGTGCTGGCAAAGGAAGCAATATTGGTGAAATCCGCACTTGAGCATCGGATGGTAGCAGAAAAGGGTTTTTAGGTGAGGACGCAGCAAGT